>NC_090279.1:108970244-109580260 GCF_040414725.1 Anabrus simplex | reverse complement strand
GACCGGTTTCAACACATTTTAAGTGTCATCATCAGCCAATTTTCGAAGATCTTAAAACAACTAGCACATTGAATACAGGCAAAAAATTAACAATGTATCATAACGTAGCAATTCAGTAAATGTTCAAAACACAATAATCACAGTCAAGAGAGTAAACAGAACATCACTATCTTGTGCCGAAAACAAATATAGCTGAAGTTCATAAGCAGGTCAAATATTCGCTTATGTAAAGTCGTTGCTAGGCAGGTCTTGTAGGCATTTGTTTCTCTGGCCGAAGAGCAAAAGGTGACGTGAATGAAGTCTTAGGAAAAACAGTATAGGATTTAATTTCGTCAAATTTCAAAGTGGATATATAGGTTTTATAAAATAATTTAAAACGTTAAAAAAGAATAAAGCCAAATAAAAATATATTTAAAAAAATAGGGAGAAATAATGAAAGAAATACGAGGTTCAACTCGAAACAACTTGCCGTAGTAATTGATAAAGAAATGATAAATAGAGAAAGGGGGGACGTTAATTAGAGGGTGGTGATGGTGGTGGTGGTGGTGGTGGTGGTGGTTATTGTTATTAGAGGAAATATAATTGGGCAAAAATCCTTAATATAATATGAATTCGAAGAAAAGTGTCGGTTCTTTTTTCTTTTTTCTTCGAATTCATATTATATTAAGGATTTTTGCCCAATTATATTTCCTCTAATAACAATAACCACCACCACCACCACCACCACCACCATCACCACCCTCTAATTAACGTCCCCCCTTTCTCTATTTATCATTTCTTTATCAATTACTACGGCAAGTTGTTTCGAGTTGAACCTCGTATTTCTTTCATTATTTCTCCCTATTTTTTTAAATATATTTTTATTTGGCTTTATTCTTTTTTAACGTTTTAAATTATTTTATAAAACCTATATATCCACTTTGAAATTTGACGAAATTAAATCCTATACTGTTTTTCCTAAGACTTCATTCACGTCACCTTTTGCTCTTCGGCCAGAGAAACAAATGCCTACAAGACCTGCCTAGCAACGACTTTACATAAGCGAATATTTGACCTGCTTATGAACTTCAGCTATATTTGTTTTCGGCACAAGATAGTGATGTTCTGTTTACTCTCTTGACTGTGATTATTGTGTTTTGAACATTTACTGAATTGCTACGTTATGATACATTGTTAATTTTTTGCCTGTATTCAATGTGCTAGTTGTTTTAAGATCTTCGAAAATTGGCTGATGATGACACTTAAAATGTGTTGAAACCGGTCCCATTAAACAGGTTGTAACTACTTCTTACCATCTTATTACGGAGTATTGAAAGGTGGATCCTAACCAATTATATTGTACATCTTGGTTCTACCTTCTCATCAAGACGGCCGAGGCTTGAGTCGCAGTCGATGCATGAAACATTTTTAAAATGGGAAGTCACGTTCTATTGATACAGATTCTACTTAAAACACTTGGTCGCGTGCCTTACCTTTCTTTAGTACTTTTGAGTAATAACCGCATCATTTATGATGGTGTATTTTGAGTATCAACCATTCTTCGGGCTTACCTTGTACCTTAAATGGTGAGTGGATGCAGTGGCATACCCACGAAATAATTTCAGTGGCCAAGTCTAGGCCAGTAGCGTGGATACAACTTTTCCATGGAAGGGGTTGTGAAGAGATGTTTTATTTTGTACTAGCTGATGTACCCGTGCTTCGCTACGGGATTCTCAGAAAGACTGACTTTGTGGTTTTCCTAACTGAAATCAACATAGGTCATTACAAAAACGTGAGTATGAATGTAGCGATTAAAAGCAATGCTATCATATAAAATACTCGATCAAATGGAAAGCCACATGTTTTATTACTTTTAACGAACAGTGCTGCGGTTAGATTGCGGTGCCAATCTAATACTCCAAAGTTCCAGAGCTGAGATGACCAGGCCGCAGATTGCCATGAACACTCATCTGCCATTATTCTGCTAAATATGCACACTGTTCATTCCAATCAGTGCCTCAAAAGAGGGGTTGAATAGCCCGAATGCTATGATGATCCAGTGTGTTACGTACCAGTAGTATCAGAAAATTTATAAACCAGGGGAATGGCATGCTAAAGAAGAAAGTTATCTAACTCCCCAGCTACTTCCCATCAATATTCAGGCAGGCTGTTACACTCTGTACGACTGGGCGAGTTGACCGTGTGGTTAGAGGTGCGCAGGTGTGAGCTTGCATCCGAGAGATAGTGGATTCGAACCCCATTGTCGGCAGCGCTGAAGATGGTATTCCGTTGTTTCCCACTTTCACACCAGTCAAATGCTGGGCCTGAACCTTAATTAAGGCCTAAGGCACTCCCAGCCCTTTCTTATCCCATCCTCGCCATAAAACTTATGTCGGTGCGACGTAAATCAAATAAAAAATACTCTGTACGCAGCAGTAATCCTGTCTACCGGAGATGAGGGGCAACAGAAGCCACAAAGCACATCACGACAAACAATGGTCAATGTACTGTTATTGTTGATCAATGTTATGAGATTTATATATTGTAGGCCTTCACATTTAGTTTTCTTTCGACTCTGTGATTTGTAAAATATTTTATACCGTAAACTGTAGTTTCTTATTCTCCGACTTTACATACCGATTTTCATTAAATACTGTTTACCCATTTTCTCGTTACTCGGCGCTGATATCGACTTACTCTAGTAACAAAACTCCAAATTCATGAATATCTTTGTGATCATAGCCAGTACGGCAACAATGTATAAGACATGAATAATAGGAAATTTAATACTATATAACCTTAGTTATGTAGTATTCATCAATTACACCTCTAATAAGAAATATTTGAGAATAAAATTTTAGGCCTTCCCCTAAACTACCATTTCACTCAGTGTGAATAAAATAATTTACAGCCTAGACTATAGCGCCTTATTTCCTGACTTTGCATACCAATTTTCATCAAGATAGGACTACTAATAACAACAATATTTGAGAATTAAATTTTAGACCTTCCCCTAAACTACGATTTTTCGCAGCGTGAATACAATTATTGATAGCCGAAATTGTAGCAACTTATTTCCCAACTTTGCATACCCATTTTCTTTAAAATACGACCACTAATAATATAAATAGTTTAGAATTCAATTTTAGGCCTTCCCCTAAACTACCATTTCACTCAGCGTGAGTAAAATGATTTATAGCCTAGATTGTAGAGGCTCATACCCTGACTTCACATACCGATTTTCATTAAATTCTCTTCAACCGTTTTCTCGTGATGCGTGTACATACAGACAGACAGACAGACAGACAGAAATTATGGAAATGTAAAAAGTGCATTTTCTTGTTACTATGGACATGACCGATACAGAAATACCATTATTTTCAAATTCTGAGCAATGTACAGACAAAACTCTTATTTTATATATATAGATTTAGAATTTGCTTTACGTCGCACCGTAGGTCTTATAGCAACGATGGGAAAGTAAAGGGTTAGGAGTGGGAAGGAAGCGGCCGTAGCCTTAATTGTATGTTGTATGTTCAGTCTTCAGCCCTAAGGCTGGTTGGATCCTCAACAGCTCCGCCATCAGCTGTCATTAAGGTGTGAAAATGGGAAACCACGGAAAAATATCTTTAGGGCTGCTGACAGTGGGGTTCGAAGCGGATGCAAGCACACAGCTGTGCGCCCTTAACCGCACGGCCAACTCGCCCGGTGGATATGAAAAGAAAGCCGGTCCTACCGAGTGCGGTGACGGATCTTCTGTAGATATTGATGGTTTTGATTGTTGCCATGTAATTATATCCAACAATGGAAATCGTAGCTTCTGTACTCTAAACCGGCTGCAATATTGAAACTGTTCGTAAAATTGATAATATCGTTCTTCGTTTGTGAGGAAGTCGAATCTTCATTTAATTTGTTTTCTAAAAAAAAAAAAAAAAAAAAAAGAACCACTTTGGTACGACGCGCCGTGAAGGTGACTACCTGCCAGGTCGTAGATATTTCGATCACGGGAGACTCATGGCCAACTCTATTGCACCCAAAACGAGGCTGTATCTTCCCGATCCCATGCCTTTCTTAACTCTGTCAGTGGCGGGCATCGAATGCAGGATGCCTTAAGTCTGATTCTAAAATAAGGTGACCTGAAAGTAACAAGCCGACCCCGCAGTGTAGGGGTAGCTTGCCTGCCTCTTACCGGAGGCCTCGGGTTCGATTCCCGGCCAGGTCAGGGTTTTTATTTTTACCTGGATCTGAGGACTGGTTCGAGGTACACTCAGCCCACGAGCTTATAATTGAGGAGCTATCTGACGGTGAGATAACGGCCCCGGTCTAGAAACCTAGAATAACGGCGGAGAGGATTCTTTGTGCTGACCACAGGACACCTCATAATTTGCAGGACTTCGGGCTGAACAGCGGTCGCTTGGTAGGCGATGGCCCTTCGGAGCTGTTACGTCATGGAGTTTGGTTTGGAAAAGTGTACAGAGAAGGAAGCGACACCCCTGCAAGGCTCTTTAGCTTCCAGCTAGTTCTTCCGTCCGGTCTCGTGCATTTAGGACAGTTGGAAAACGTACGCCTTAATAAATGCTCTTCATAAAACCTGTGTAAACATACTAACTGAAACTATTTATACCAATAATCACAAACGCCTCCTTTTCATGTGGTTCAGTTAGTTGAGTCGCTGTCCTTCTGAGTCCGAGTTTGCAGGTTCAAATCCCGACTTTGGTCGGTGGCCCTCAAGACGGTGTTGAAATGGCAACAGCTCCATGTCGTTGGTTTCTGGCACGTTAATAAAAATTATACATACGAATATTAGCGTCATAAAACTGTAATATTATGCTTCTATATTCTGTATCCCTTGCCTGCTGCCATTTCTTGATGGATACAGTACTTTTGTATCCATCTCTTAGCACAGGCCAGAGTAAAGTGTAGCTTCCACCGAAGTCCCAGTCTCATCCATGGCTGTGACAATATGGAAGCTGCTGGGGTATGGGTAGTGCTGATTAATGACATTCAGAGCACGACTAGTGCATCTGAGTGTTATGAAAGGTGTTGCTCATAGCGTCAGTCGTGCTGCAATAGCACTTTCTGACCCAGTGAGGAAAGCGATGGCAAACTACCTCACTCCTCGTCTTGCCTAGTACGCCTCATTTTGGTGCTGCCATTGGTTTTTGTGGTTTCCTTATAACCGCATAACCTTTGGTGGTGTTATTTGAGGATCCAACCAGCCTCTGGGCTGATGACCTAACAGACAGACATTCTGTATCCCAGGCTTGCGAGGGAAACGAATTAACAATTTGCTTTACGTCGCAACGACACTGATAGGTCTTATGGTGACGGTGGGATAGGAAAGGCGTAGGAGTGGGAAGGAAGCGGCCGTGGCCTTAATTAAGGTACAGCCCCAGCATTTGCCTGGTGTGAAAATGGGAAACCACGGGAAAACATTTTCAGGGCTGCCGACAGAAGGGTTCGAATCCACTGGCTCCCGGATGAAAGCTAACAACTGCGCTGCCCTAACCGCTAGGGAAACTAATAGGACAAGGTAAACACTCCCTAGCATATGTTGTGACATATATTTTTCTTTACCAACTAACAAAATATCTAGCCTATACCCATACCCCTTACATTCTATATATACTTATTTATTTATTAGTGCTTTTTTTACAGTGGCGAAGTTAGGGCTCGAGGCCCTCTCGTATACTTAACCACAGACTAATCAAAATCTTAAATAAAATACAGATACGTAAAACAGTTAAAACTACATAAATTAATAGTTTTAAAAATAAATTTAAATACATTATTAACTTAATTCATATTAAAACTAATTAATATTGAAAAGTGCGGCTGCATGGCTAAATGGTTAGCGAGTTGGCCTTTGGTCACAGGAGTCCTGGATTCGATTCCCAGCAGGGTCGGGAATTTTAACCATCATTGGTTAATTTCCCTGGCACGGGGGCTGGGTGTATGTGTCGTCTTCATCATCATTACATTCTCATCCCGACGCGCAGGTCGCCTACAGGTGTCTAATAAAAATACCTGCACCTGGCGAGCCTAACATGTCCTCGGACACTCCTGGCACTAAAAGCCATACGCCATTTCATTTCAATATTAAAAACTCTTAAAAACGACATCCTCAGGCACGCACACATTCACACTTCAGATATTCAGTCAGCTGTCCTCAGCAGGTAGTCTCGGCAGGTTTAATTTAATTTCGTGTGGCTATTTCTAGCCGAGTGCAGCCCTTGTAAGGCAGACCCTCCGATGAGGGTGGGCGGCATCTGCCATGTGTAGGTAACTGCGTGTTATTGTGGTGGAGGATAGTGTTATGTGTGGTGTGTGAGTTGCAGGGATGTTGGGGACAGCACAAACACCCAGCCCCCGAGCCATTGGAATTAACCAATGAAGGTTAAAATCCCCGACCCGGCCGGGAATCGAACCCGGGACCCTCTGAACCGAAGGCCAGTACGCTGACCATTCAGTCAGCTGTCCTCAGCAGGTAGTCTTGGCAGGTGTCCTTAAATCTTAATAAAGAACTAGTTTCTCTGACCTGAGCTGACAAGGAATTCCATAATGTGACGCCGATCACCACAAATAATCTATTAATTGTATTTGTGCGGTGCAGTGGAATAGAAATATAGGATCTAGAACGTGTATTTAAGTTGTGAAATGATGATAAAAAGGTGAATTTAGAAGAAATATACAGTGGCTGACTTTCAGCTAACACTCCTAAACACCATCGTTAAAGTGTGTATAGCTGCCGACGTCTATCAGGCTTCAGCCATGAGACAGCCTGATAGTATGTTGTGGTATGAACATCGTACCCGATGTTGTAAATAAATCGCAGGCAGGAATTCAGTGCTCGTTGAAGTTTAAGTGTTTCTTCTCTCGTTATATCAACTAATACAACGTAACAGTAATCAAGAATAGGGAGAATGAGTGTCTGTATTAGTTTTGCCTTTAGCTCAAATGGAAATATATCCCTCTGCCGTTTAAGAGGGTGAAGCACTCCAAAAGTCTTTTTTACGTATTTCTTTCGTGTGACCAGAACAATCAAGTGTTTCATTCATAATTAAGCCAAGATTTTTAACCGGTTTACTGTGGGGAATAATGTTCCCATTCAGTAGGATAGGCGGGATTGCGACATTGTTTGAGCAGCTCAGTAATTTTCGTGGTCCAATTATGATTGCTTGAGATTTTGTGGAGTTTAGTATAAGAGAATTTCGTTGTGCATATATACTGAGTCGTCAGAGGTCATTGTTAATATCTTGTCTTGCAGTGTCGATATGTTATTTCCTGTCACGGATGGTACCGGTACGTCATTGATATAAATGCAGAAAAGTAAGGACCCTAGAATACTGCCCTGCGGGGCACCACTAAGTTTCATTTTCCATTTAGAGGCCTTGTCGTTTACTGTTACACGCTGTTGATGGTTACTCAAATAATAACTAAGAAATTTAAGCGCAGCCAGGTCGAAATTTCGCAGTTCCATTTACTTTCTCATAGTCGGAATTTCTATAGTGTCAAAGGTGCTACTGAAGTCAAGAATGATAAGTTTAGTGAGCAGTCGTTTGTCTATAGCGTTTCTTCTTACCTTCAAAAGTGCTGTCGCGGTACTGTGACCCTTCTTAAATCCAGATTGCAAAGGGTCCAAAGGAGCATTTTTATTTAGGTATTCCAGAACTTGCTCATATACTAAACGTTCAAAGGCTTTAGAAAGCGCAGGGAGTATGAACACAGGACGAATGTCAGAGAGAGATTGTGGGTCTAAACTCTTAGGTACCAGTATAATATTCAATATTGTCTGTTTTCCAGACAGTAGGGAAAATTCCGTTTAGTAAACAGTAGTTCAGTATGTGCGTCAGTATAGGCGAGATAGCACCAATAATGTTATGTATAAAAGTAATAGGATTATCATCTACACGCGTGGCCTTTGATTTAATCGAGTACAAAGCCTTTTTAACCTGATTTTCTGTGACACTGTGAAATGTGAATGGTGGATTGGCTGGAGGGGAGGGCGGTGATTCGGTGCAGTTAATTGGGGTAGGTTGAATATTTATTCTACTAGAGTAATCGTTCAGTTCGTCAAGTAGAATGTCAGGAGTTGTCTGGCTCTGTTGATGTTTTCCTATTCCCAGAGCTCTAAATTGGTCCCATGCGCAATTGGAATTAAAGTTGTTAGCTAAATTCCGGAAATATGCACTTTTTTTATTTCTGATTAACTGTTTTGTGCGATTTCTTAAGATGCGGTAAGATTCGAAGTCTGTGTCATCTAAGGTTTGTTTATAATGTCGAAATAACGAGTCACGGTGGGCCATCATTCTCTTGATTTCAACATCTAGCCATGGAGAAGGGCGAGAAACCTTTATTCGACGTGTACGTGGGTGTTTCTTTGCCGCATTAATCGTATAAAATGTCACTTCTTTATAGCTTATCACATGACCACTATTATAATAAAATTACCGTATTTATATTCTGGCTTGGGGACTTGGTGTTTGTCCCAACATTTTTCTCTTCATATTCAGACAACATACTACACTACCAGGCACCAAAGAAACACACAACAGTGATTACATCCCTCCATATAGGGTTGGCGTCGGGAAGAGCATCCGGCCGTAAAACAGGGCCAAATTCACATGTGCGACACAGTTCGCACCCGTGACCCCACAGATGTAGGAAAACGGAAGAAGAAGAAGATGATGATGATGATGATGATGATGATGATGATGATGATGTTGATGATGATTACTATTAGCTTCCGGAATCCGCACGAATCCACCACTCTTACTTGGATCCAAGAACACTAATTTCCTTTTTAGGTTTCTATACCACCTAAACTCTGGAAGTTTGGTCACCTATCAAAATAAATGCCCCCCCCCCAAACTGAAATCCTGGCTACGCTACTGCTCGAACTCCTCGTCCAAATAAATTGTTTGACCTCCTCCACCATTTCATAAGGATTACAGTAACCTTGTCAGGACATTATTTGCATGAATGCTTCAAAAGTTATAACCATTTTAGACTGTAGTGGTAATTCGTTCCCTGTTGTCTGCTAGCACGTTGCCTCTACCTCGCCGCTTGGGGAGCTGTAGTAGCATCGGATGAAAAATATCATCAGAGCTTCGCGACTGTATATATTAGACTGTGACTAGATCTCCCTCCATTAAGTAACTTTATAGAGAGACAGGCTAGAATGAGCTCACATTGATTGGAGCAAAATGAATGCTGGAAGGCTCAAAGGCCCAATCTTGATCACTGTAAAATTAATAGAGTAATAACAGGGTAAGTTTTACACATGCCAGCTGATTATATGATTCCAAGTATGTATTTGAGAAACCATTTGAGACTCATCTGAGGACTGAGTAGGGAACAGGAGGAGGGATTAACAGGGAAGACCTGAGAGATCAAACCAAATGAGCCTAGGCAGACGCGCTACAGTTTTTCCAAGCTGCAATGATAGCCAGCATTACATGCCAATAATTGAAATTAAGAGGGTTCCTCCTATTCAATACAAAAACATTTATTAACGTGAATGAATCACATATCAGATCAAAAATTAGATGTATGGCTTTTCAGGCGTTTGCTCTATTAACCAGCGTTTCGTCTTAAGTCTGACACTGGACTCACCAGAGTGGGATGTGTCAGACCCTACCCACTGACGCTGGGGTGTATGCAGGTGAACTTATCAGAAGCCTATTTAAGAGGCACAGTCTGATAACTGCATACGGGAGATAAAACTCCACAATCAGACTGGACCTCTTAAATAGGCTTCTGAGAAGTTCACCTGCATACACCCCAGCGTCAGTGGGTAGGGTCTGACACATCCCACTCTGATGAGTCTAGTGTCAGACCTAAGACAAAACGCTGGTTAATAGAGCAAATGCCTGAAAAGCCATACATCTAATTTTTGATCTGATTTTTTATATGCTCCATGGGAACTTAGAATTTCCAATGAATCACATATCGTTCACATAAGGTACTAGTTTTGGCACTAAACTTGTGCCATCATCAGCCAACAAGTCATACCTCAAGGAAAATCTGAAAATGAACGACAGAGATAAGAACATTTTCATATTTACAGCCATTAAGACACTTGAAGTTGTCTGGGTTACATCCAAAATTGTTTGGTATTGTATACACTTCTCAAGCTCTCAGAGTACAATGTTGTTAAAATAATATGGATACCTGGGCATGCAGGCATAGAAGATAATGAAAAAGCAGATAAACTGGCAAGAAAAGGGACAGAAAAACCTTTTGTGGGCCCAGAATCAACATGTGGGATCTCCTATAGACAAGCCCGCCTATACATAGGTAAATGGGTACAAAAGAAACAAATGGAAAACTGGAAAATTGCTCCAGGATGCATGCCTGCAAAAGAACTAATAAGGAGCCCAAACAAGAAGCATACTAAGGAACTGCTGGAAATCGGTAAAGAATATATAAGATGGGTAGTAGGACTGCTGACTGGACACTGCCATCTTTGAAAGCACCTACACAGAATTGGAGTAATAAGAGACAATGTATGTAGGAAATGCTTGATTAATTAATTTCATTATGTTCCGTATTGATATCTATCATATATCATAGAAAGAAAGAGAGATCCACCTGCTCAATACTTATTTATTAAGAGTTTTTTCTTAAAAACAGAACCGGATTCGATTCATCACAGAGTCATCTTCAGCTGTCATATATTTACATTAGACTACACATTCTCAACAGTAATACCTTGCCAAATTTTAAACAATTTTGTATTGAATGACATTAAGTAGACATGTCTACGAGTGGTTATCCTGTTTGAATATTTAAGTTTGTTTGAAGAATAATATTAAAACGATAACTATTTGAAACACATTTAAAAAAATTACAATACATGGTAAAACACATTGCTATGTACATTTGTACTGTCACCTTTCATTTTTGCAAATAAAACAAGTTCTTGGAATCAATTCGTCAGGTATAAATAGGTAATATGCTTGAATACAGCTTTATAAGCTCTTATAGTGTTGTGCTAGGCTTTATACCTTGTCAAGTGACGGAAGTTAGGTTGACATATACTTAATGAAAAGTATCACGTTCATAACAGTAGTACAATAGGTAACTTAAAAAAAGTGTTGATTGACATATTATATATAAACCATATAAAACACATTAATTGCACATAAGGCAAAAGTACACTCCAAGATGCAAACGTCTATTGATGAATTAAATGAAAAGTATAAACATTCATGAAGGTATATGTTGAGCACATATGGGGCACTACGCCATTGCCAGAACTTAGCACATTCGGCAAAACAGTACAGGTTGTGTGCATTTCTATTCACCGGCAGATAAAATATTTACAATGGTTGAATGATGATTTCAATGAGTACGATGAAATAGTTCAGTTCGAATCAAAACGTAGAAAACTGAAGTGTATGACTAATGAGACGGCAGATGCTGTCTCGCTAACTGTGAAATCTATAGTGGAATGTGTGTCTTATCTGTTACAAAATGGGTTAATTTATGTTCTCACTAGATGATTTTCTGGAGACGCAGTAGAAACTATTTAGCGCAGTGAGATTGGGTAGTGGATGTAATGACATGTCTGGCGCACGCGCTGCAATATGTACTATAATACATATCCTGAAATCTGGTCATGAACAAAGGATCAACGAGTGATAGAAATTTTCTTTGCGCCCACTGCTGGTAAATAACAATAACAATAATAAAAGGACTGAAAAGGTGCTCCGTGTCGAGAAAATTCTGACATGTTTGTACCATGCAACAGTGGGATGATACTAATATATCTAATGTAACTGGTAAGATTTTATATATTTTACGTTTCTATATCTTAAGCCAAGTTCAAATGTCAAATGTTAGTTTCTGTATGTGCATTTTCTTCTCAATTAGTAACACGTTAAGGATTATTTTTCATTTTATATTGGCGTTACGGACCATCTCTCATTTAAGCAACATGTGCTGTGGGTGCGGTAAGTGCTGCCATCTGCAATGTCGCTATAAACGCAATTCTGGCGGCACAGAACAGGCAGTATAAGAGATTGAGACGGCGGTGGCTCAGAGACAGTAATCTAGGCCTGCTGAAACAGTAATGTACATTGGATGATAGTTAAATGTTTTTAATGCATTCTTAATTTTCTTAACGTGCGGAGCGAGAGAAATATTCTGCTCATCATTTCAAGGAAATATTACACTGTATTGCTGATTTTAGCCTACGAAAGTGAAACTATAACTAATTTTAGCTTACGTGTTTTACTATTTACGGTAAAAGATACTATAATCTAATAAGATTATGGAGAAGATGTTAGGCATATTACTCCTCGTGTTCACGGTGTTCATCCATACGAGTGCCGGTAAGAGCAATCTTAGCACTTCTAGCTTTTCATTAGTGTAGTATTGACGAGAAATTGTTGCGATAAACTTATGTGGGTACAACTCCCGTAAAGGTTGACCAGCGCAGAACCGCTGTTTAATGTTCATTTGTCATTGTTTGTCATTGGGGATGTAGGTCACTTCAATAGTTCGTGGTACCAACTTGAATTAGTTTCTAGTATGACGTACCAACAACTAAGTTCTCCAAGTTCTTAGTTCCTAGTACTACGGTAGGACGAAGTACCAACTTCCTTTCTTCTTCTTGGGGACTCATTGCGCACGAGGTTTAATTATTCTTTTTTTCTTTATTTTCCTTGGACACTGATTTCCGGCTCCGAATGCGCGCGATGTTTAATTATAGTTTTTCGTTGGTGTGGTAATCAACAATTTACTATTTAAAATGGATGTCGCTGGTTGTGGAAACTGCTGTGTGAAAATAGATTTTGCCCAATTTAGGTCTAAATTAGAAGACTTATTATCGTTTTACGTTAATCACGGACTCATCACGAGGGAGCGAAAATGTGAAAAATGTGGAGAAAGCACCACTCAGTGTTCGGCGAGGCAGCGATATATTTTTAGGTGCTCTCGTAGATACAACGGTGTGAAATGTGGATGGTGGGTTAGTGGAAAAAGAAATACGTTTTTTGAGAAATCAAAGCTTTCCCTTTTCGACATAGGATATTTCGTTGTGCTTTGGTGCACTTTACCTAAGCCGAGATACGCTGTTCTAAAGACAGAACTTGGTTTCGGTCACACAACTTTGGTAGATTGGAGTAGCTTTTGCCGTGAAGTTTGTGTAGCATGGGTAGATCGCAACAGAAAAAAAATAGGTGGACCGAATGTCGTTGTGGAAATAGATGAGAGCAAATTCGGCAAGTCTAAATACCACTGCGGCAGATATATTACAGGGCAGTGGCTATTCGGGGGTGTTGAAAGGGACGATCACACAAAGTTGTTTGTTGTTCCTGTAGAAAGAAGAAACAAGGATACGCTGCTAGAAGTCATTAAAGAGTGGCTATTGCCGGGGTCAATTTTGATTTCTGACTGTTGGAAAGCTTACGATTGCTTGGAGGAGGAGGGCTACATTCATCTCAGGGTCAGTCACTCCATACAATTTATTGACAGCAGCAGAAGCGGACCCGTTAACAGGAGTAACAGGAGAGTGATGCCTGATAACATGCCTTCTGTACATACACAGAATATTGAAAATAGATGGCGACATTTAAAACACGGCAGTTGTTCCATTCCGACATTTGGCAGGAGGAAATATCATTTTGTCGGCTATCTTTGTGAATTCCTGTTCAAAAGTGCCTTTCCGATAGAGAACAGAGTACATAATTTCTTTCTGGCAGCTGCTGATCTCCACCCTCCTCTCCATTAAGGTACGTTCAATGTCACCATAAATGTTTCTTTTCTTCTATAACCTTCTTTATGTGTGTGTATTTTTCCCTGGACCACAGTGTACCGCTATCTCTGAAGCATTTAAACATGCCATTATTTGTGTTTCTTATTGATAATGAATCATGAGTTCCACTATTGCAGTGTTTGGAATCGTAATTACTGCTCACCCACAATAATATTAAATCGTAAGTGGCGCGGCTTCTAACCTCCATTTCTTCTTATTATTACTTTCGCGGCTTTAGGCCTCTATTTCTTATTAATATTAAATCGTAAGTGGCACTGTCTATGATTTCTAGTGTTTCGAATCGTAATTACTGCTTACCTACGTCTGAAGTATTTCAACATTATGTTATAAATCTTCGGTGTTTCTATATAATCATGGCTGGCGGTGGAACGAATAGACTCTGCCATTGCCTGAAGATTTGCCCCATGAAATGTCACTCCCATAATTCAAGACAGCGACATATTGTTATGTTTATTTATTTCATTTCGTTACTCTTTGCCATTGCCTCATTTTCTTAGGTCTTTTCATCGCGCGTAAGTTGGCTATAACTTCTCGCTGTCTTGAATTATGGGAACACATTTCATTGCTCTAATCTTCAGCCAATGGCAGAGTCTATTCGCCCACCGATACAACCACTTCATGCAAAATTTTGTGGAAATTTATTTCTCTTTCATTGATTAAACTTTTTACATTTTAATTGGGACAGAATTGCCTTAACTAGTAAAGAGACCACGTCCCAAACAAAGTCCTATGTTCGATTATTGGTACTGTTAAAGATTTCCCCCCTTCATTTGATAAGATGTGGAAGTTATGACTATAACATCTTGAAGTACGTTTTCTTTTCTTTCTTTTCTCCAACTTATTGGGGTCGGTACTTGATGTTACTTGTTACAGTTTTATGTCTGGATACCTTTTACGCTGCCAACCCTAGGTGGACAGTGTGTTTTCATACGGTAGTACGGTACTGCGTAGTGTAATATGGCGAGGGAAAATAATGTAGATTGGACAGTTAATTACTCTTGACGAAATTCGTTCAGTTTCGATAACCTTTTAGTAGGCCTACACACGAGAGCATGGTACCGGTACCCTTTTCGCAAGGTATTCAAATGCATTCAGGTATGCGCGAATGGAACGCTTCAGTTTTGTAAAGCCTATGGTAGAATCCGTGTAAACTGCGAAACGGGTGTCTATATGTCTCAGTTCATAGCGTTGCTTACGTTATTATACTAGGCTGGGAAATATAGGGCTCGCTGGCACGGTTGCCAACTCCTAGATACTCATTATCAATAGACATGGATTTGAAAATCACCAGATCTGGATTTGAAAACTCTATAAATTATCCAGATTTAGTAAGAGAAGGCATTAAATTAACACTTACCTCATTTCAATTGTGCTGTACTGCCTCTGGTGTTCTCTTGCGAAGATAGGTCTAGCCTATATTATAGCCATATGATCAATTGAATACAAGTCACAATAAAACACTAGCACTGTTAGAATAATGAAATGTTCACTGCGTTTTATCAATTATCGTAATCCTAACATAAGTCTATTTAATTGCAAACTCTATACACAAATTTAAAAAAAACTGTACTATATTTGATTATTTATGGCTGATCTGTAGAAGTTGAAGGTACTTAGCCGGGATAGTTGTATGACTCTAATGTGCCTATTTTCTGCAGTACTTCTTTCGGTGGATCGTGTGTATAACAGCATTTCCCTGCCCTATTCAATCCTAATTTTACACACCTGACCGAATGGAGAGTTTGAATTGACACTGTATTTCTCAGTTTATTTTTAGTCATATTGACTTGGATGAACACTCGTTCTACATCCGCATTAGAATGAGGAAGTACCGGTACGAGAGACGATATAGCTAAATTTGCAAGTCCGCTGAAAGGGTTTTCTCCAGTTGAATCACTGTACAAATCAACTTCTGCCCAAAAATTCAGTGTCCTTAACTTCAGTCCACTGGATATGATGCAGATTTCTCCACTGGTTTTCTACTGCCACAATAACATTATTGTAAGCATAAAAGAGTTGTGCTATATCAATAATTTGCAACTTAAAAGGCCTTAAACAATTTTTATGTGAAAAGAGAGGAATTTTTTCAAGGATCCCTATATTTTCAGGTAATCTTTGCCTCAGTTGTTGGATAAGTTCAGCAATGAATTGCATGCATCTATCGCGTAGTTGTTTCTGTTGGTCTTCAGAAAGGGAGGACGATGATACTTTAGTTTCTAAATCATAACCTGGGTAGGGCTTTGGGCCCAGATGATTATTAATTTCTATTTTCGGGACATCTACTTTGACACTGGGTAGTAGAACCTTGGTGTATAATGACTTAAAGAGAAGGATTAGGTCACCTAATAATTTTGTAGCATCTTGGTTTCGAACTTTCACTGCACTTCACCCAAAATTGGCTTCAGAAAAGACAAGTACAAATAATTCTGAGGGTCGCGATACATTGAATATAAAATATCGGCTATATAACAGCGATCTTTAACTCTGGGGCTGTACCTTAATTAAGGAAACGGCCGCTTCCTTCCCATTCCTCGGCCTTTCCTGTCCCATCGTCGCCATAAGACCTATCTGTGTCGGTGCGACGTAAAGCAACTAGCAAAAAAAAGTTATCTTTAAGACAAGGGATTTCAAAGTGAGTTTTTAACTCGGTCCACTGTTGCATTATTCTTGTCACTGTACTTTCGATGAACAGCCACCGAGTTTGGCTTAACTGTACTAATTTCAAGGGAGAGTCGCCTTCATTTATTGTGCCTTCATTTATCAGTTTCATTTATTGTCTCGTATAGTTCTTTGTATACTACCTGCCATAGAGATGATTGTGAAAACCAATTGTAACTTTCCCTTATGAGGAAATCTAAGTTTCTCGGCAAACACCCTGATGCATGTGAAACTGTCAATTGTAGAGAGTGACAAACGCATCTGATTAATTGTAGATTTGGCATTTTAGCCTTTAAGTTAACTTTATATAAACACCATGATTTATGCCTACCATAACAGACTCATTGTCTGTTCCTATTGCTTGTAATGTAGTCAAATCCAAACCTTTATTACACAGACATTTCTCCAAAGCCTCAACTATATCTTCAGCTCTACATTCTGACAATTCTACTAACTGTAGATATGTCACGACAATCTCTCTTTTACTTTTTGAATAATATAACAATGCCTGGTAACTTGGTAACTGAAATATCATTCGTTTCATCCAACAACAAACTATACCCGTTTTCACTTTCATGTAAATCATCTATCAAATCTTTTTCAAAATGAGGAGCTAACACGTTTTGTATGATAGCAGTGCATTCTCTACGATGCAACTTCAAATTATTAATCTCTTTGCTATCGGGAAAATTTACTTTATACAACTCGCGAAAATGGTCAACCACTTGAACCGAGCAATGTTCTGCTATGAAAAGTGCCGTTCTACCTTCCAGTAAATTTGTCTCAAGATTAAGTGGTTTAAAATTTAAAGTTTTCTGCCTATTCGAACTAAAGGGTTCGGCTGCCTTGATGTGTTTAGCAGTGTTCCTATGTTTTTCAATATCTCCTAATATAGCACCTAGTTGAGTTTTACAGTATTTGCAAAAAGCCTTTGGTGGCAATTCCTTCTACTTTTAGTAACCACTTCTTATACCTATCATCCTTAAGCCATTCGTCTCTAAATCTCTGTTTATGCTTTGTTCACAACTATACTAACTCTGTAATTAAAAATTTTAACATAAATTAAGAAGTAGACACTACCAAACAGTCCCAACTCAAAAGTCCAGCGCACTATCTTTAATCAACACAGCGACATTGGCACTGGCAGCTGGGCTCCTCGCATGATTTATTCTAACCTTTCCAGTTACAAGTATCGAATGATGTCGACCGAGCTATTATTCACCTTAATAATAAGGTCAATAATGCATGGAGATACATCATTCATGCTGCTAAAAATCCCGCGCGGCGCGCTCTTGCTCAATGGCGCTGGTTTCATTTTCAAGCGAGTCGCTTACGTAAACATGTTATTTTTTAAAATTGACCTTTTATTATAAAATCACCAAATATGTCACTAGATTTTAAAGAAAAACACCATATTTTCGACAAGTCGCAAAATTCAAAATTTGTCACCATATGACTTCCTGAAAACACCAGATCTGGTGACAAAATCACCAGATTGGCAACCGTGCTCGCTGGTGGTGAAACTGGTTCCCGCACGAGCTCGTAAAACGCATTGTTTCGCCGCTATTTGCGCTCTTCTTAGCCATAAAATTGCGTGGGCGAAGTATACTCATTCAAACATTCACTAGCATATCAAGACGTATTTTTGTACTTTGAGTTTTCTTGTGCAAGTGCGGGTGATTATAATTTAGCGAATGAAATTAATGACCGTATTTAAGTAATGCGAACATCGGATAATTCTTTAAAAAAAAAAAAAAACATGCTGTACTCTAATGTTCCTGGCTGTGTACCAAAGATCTGAAAGGACGTGCTATCTTATTTCACAGATTTCCGAAAGACGAGGAAGTTAAAACTAAATGGTGTTTGGCAGTTTCTCGTCAAGAAAATAGTCTGGGATTTCTGTGGAAACCTGTGTTCATTCCACTTTTTTCAGTCGGCATTTTAAGGACTCAGATGAGTGTAAACACAGCACTATAAATCCTACTTTCGAATGCCATTAAATCCATATTTCAAGCTTTTCCCGGACACAAACAAACACATTCCATACAGGAAGACCACATAAGGCTACAGAAGTGGGAAATGAAGCTAAACTGTAAAAGAAAATTGAACCTAATGTAGAACCAAACGCACATAAGCTACAGCCAGCGAAGAGAAGAACCATCCAACTGTAATTATCAGTGAACCATTATAGAGAACCACGGCACAGAATGTGCTATTAAATAGCGCTGTCAACGGAGCGGTTGTTTACGGAGCGGGGGCTCCGGGCGCTTTCAATCGGTGCCTCCGGAGAACCTCCGATTGAATTACAAGCGCGTAGTTTAAACTTGGTACGGGAGAAATGAACGAGCATTTGCACAGGAATTTATAACTTGTCGCTATTAATGTGAGAAACTACGCCCCTCCGTTAATACTTTAGTTATTTGGCGATATTACAGATAGCATTCTTACGGACAAACATAATAATTATGTAACAGAATTTCCGATTGAATTACAAGCGCGTAGTGTGAAGTTGGTACGGGAGAAATGTACGAGCATTTGTACAGGAATTTATAACTTGTCGCTATTAATGTGAGAAACTAGGCCCCAGTTTATACCTTTATTATTGAATGATATAGCGATAGCATTCTTAGGTACAAACATTGAATGACAAGCGCGTAGTGTGAACTTCAGACGGGAGGAAAGAACGGCATTTTCACAGGAATTCATAACTTGTCGCTATTATTGCGCGAAACTACGCTCCTCCTTTAACTTTTTTTAAAGGCTATTTGTTCGGGGCGTCGACCTATGAAGATCTTTTGCCCCTCCTTTCACCGTATGTGAGGAAACCAGCGTGTATTATGTAAATGGCAGAAGTGTAAAGTGTTGAATGTGAGGAAAGGAACCCATTTATGCCCAAATTATTTTCTTCTTGCGATATTGATAACTTGTATATATAAACACTTAGTATGACCCATTTTACATGTAGAAATGAACAAAACCATATTTACTTGTTTAGAGCCCATATAAACACATGGGTCGTTAACGACCCGCTACGCACTTGCTCGGGAAACAGGGAGAGACGATATTCTGAACATCAACCTTAGCAACAATTTATTTCTACAGACTTATAGTTTACGTACTGTACCTTTTAGAAATGAGATTTATAATGACACAAAAAGCAATAATTGTCATTGTTCTGTTTAATTATAATTATGTTTAGTAGCCAAAACACGTAATTTCAGATTCTATAACTGACAGTGGAACTGAGACATTCTTATTCGTGGTAGGGGTACATATCCACTCAGAAAAAGTATGCCAAGGAAAGAGGCATAACCAACGGTCTATTTCAATATATGAAGAAATGTATCTGCTTCGAGAAATGCACCCAAGAATCTATAGGGTATGATCGGATCGTAAAATTTCTTTTACCTGGATGACGAACATTGGGCGAAGAAGAGGGTGGGAATATCATATTAACTATTTCCCAATTGAATGAGTAAGATTTAGCTGTCCCGTTAATACAATTTTCGACTAAGTCTAACGTCAACTTGTTCATTTTCCGGAAGCGGTTCAGGTTCATCGCTGATTTCGGGAGGAGATTATGAATTGAAGTTACTGTTTACCTGCATCACTAACTCTGCTGGAGTCTACACGTACCTCTGCCAAGAAGTATTTCCGTTTTGTTATTTGAACCATCACCACACATAATAACTCTCATCGTACCTCAGTTTCTCGTTCTTTGAGTTTCTCTTTCATATGCTGAAAGGTGTGTGTCAGCAAGCAAATATCGTCTGCGTAGTCCAGATCTTCCAGTCTCTCTAGCAGCCCTCACTGTAAACCCCTTCTTTTCTGATAGGCGACAGGACACACCCTTGCCTAACTCCGGAGGTCACTCCAAATGCTTCTGTTAGCTTGCCTTCATGAACCACCCGGCACTCATAGTCATTGTATGTCTCCTTAATCAGGTTGACTATCTTCCGTGGAATTCCATACTTCAGTAACAGGCGCCACATGACGTCCCTGTCGACTGAGTCGAAAGCCTTCTCAAAGTCAACAAAGAGCATATACGTATTAGAGTTCCATTCACAACTCTGCTCAATGATGATCCGGAGAGTGTTGATCAAGTCTACACAACTACGACTCTCTCGAAAGCCAGCCTGCTCCTTCCTTAGCTTCTGCTCAGTTGTTGTTTTAATACGGGTGATTACCTTACTGGGAATAGATAGTAATGTAATTCCTCTCCAGTTTTTGCAGTTACTTATGTCTCCCTTTTTAGGCAGCTTAACTATGAGCCCGTTCTTCCATTCCTTTGGCATCTTTTCCTCTTGCCAAATTTTCTTGAATAAGATATGTAATGCTGCAGCTGGTACATCTATTTCAACATTTAAGGCTTCAGGTGGAATGTTTTCTAGCCCAGGAGACTTCCCGCTTTTAATCTGTTTAAGTGCTTTTCTAATCTTTTCTATCGAAGGCTCATCAACACGGATGCGAGCATCACTGTCCCATTCCTCTTCTTCGACTTCATCTACCTGATCAATTCCTCGGTTGAGTATTTACTCAAAATGCTCTTTCCATCTAGCTAATTGTTCATGTTCTCCAGTGAGCATAGTCCCTCCTCTTGGATAATGTCCTCGTTATCTGATACAGTTCCTTCACATCACCTTTATTTGCGGCTATTTCGGCTTGACTTGCGTATTCTTCGACCTGCCTACGTCGGTCATTGCGAGCACTCCTCTTTACTTGTCTGTCTAACTCACTGTATTTCTTCTCAAGTTCTCTTTTAATGTGCCGTGTCCTAGAGGTGAGGATAAGTTGCTTCGTTTCCCTCCGCTGTTTAATCTTCTCCCATGTCTTTTCTGACATGCAGTCTTTCTTCAGCAACTCTCTATGACGTAATGCCTCTTCGCAGGTCTCTGTTAAAGTCTTTTTAATGGCTTCCCATGTTTCCTCTACTCCTTCCATTGCTTCTAGATCTAGGACTTCAGACCGGTTTTTCAACTGTAACTTAAAGTTTTCTACTATCGGTTCCTTCTTCAGCTTGCCAATGTCATAAAGTCTACTTCGCCTCTGGAAAATTCTTGTCTTTGCTGATATCTTAAACTTAAACCAAGCCATCACCAAGTGATGATCAGATCCAACATCCGCTCCTCTCTTATTTCTCACATCGTGAAGCGAGCCCCTCCATTTACGACTTACTGCCACATGATCAATTTGATTCTCTGTGCGTTGGTCGGGCGACACCCATGTGACTTTATGTGGGAAAAGCGTCCCTCCAATAACCAGATCATGTTCTGTACACAATTTAAGGAATAATTCACCGTTCTCGTTCCGCTCACCAAGCCCATGCTTTTCCATAATGTGTTCCACTCCTTCATTATCTTTTCCCACTTTTGCGTTAAAGTCTCCCATGAGCAGGACAACTTCTTTCCGTTTTATTTTCTTTAAAACGCCTGAAAATGCTGCATAGAATTCCTGCTTCACTGTCTCTTCACTGCACTACGCAGATATTGCGTATGTTATTCTGAAAACGAGCTGTGATAATTCGCTCTGATATAGGGTGCCATTCCAGAAGTCCCTGCTTTGCTCTCTTGCTCAGTAACAGTCCAACACCGTCCCCTGCAATCTCTCCATGTTCTCGCCCTGAGTACAAGAGGGTCATTCCATTCCGGCACTTCATTTCTCCAAAGTCATCCTCACTTCACTTAAATCAAGAAAATCCTGTCGGTAATTCTCCATTTCTCTTATGATCTGTTTCAGCTTCCCAGGTTCTCTCATTGTACGAACATTCCAACATCCAAATCGTGTTACCTGTTTCGCGCTAAAGGTCGTCAGCTTTTTGTCCGTCCGGCTATTTTTCATCTTTGTTTCTTTAAAAAATTTATTTAAGAGCTTACGAGTTATTGGCCCATAAACTCCGAGTGCCTTGGTGGGGCTGCCACCTTAAGGCCAAGGCACTGGCCCTTACACGGATATTGGTGTATATACTGAAGAAAGAGCATTTCCTCTCCTCTTCTTAACAGTGTATACTTCAGTTATACCGCCGGTACTCGGTCGCCATTTACCCAGTCTGTGATAACAGGGAGCAGCACGAGAAGGTTGGGTTTGACATTTGGCTGAGAGAGGCTATGTATTACGCATCATCAGCCCTTGCTCCCTATTATCTCGCCTAGAAAAAGGCAAACCATGGGCAAACATTGTCGAGATCGGCTGAGCGATGACCGTCCGACAAGGCCTCCAGTGACTTCCATCTCTTGGGTCTTTGATAAAGCATGGGGATGAAAGTCATGACGTGGCTTCAGAAACTGGAAGGATATTTCAGTCTTGCCAACATCGATGTCTTGATGTAGAGGAACAAGAGCTTGGATAAAAATAGTGAGTATGTTGAATAGCAATGTGTACTGCCATGTATTCATATATCTGCCTGTAAAATGAAGTTTCTCCTTACGAGATCTCGTTTCCTTATTTTTAAAAGGTACATCGTACTTATAACACATGGTACCCGTCATCGCTGAAGGGTCTACCTTACAAAGGCTCCACCAATCTTAGTAATAAGCCATACAAAATACACCCTGGGGTGTACAAAATTCCCTGTACTTGCGGCAAGGTATACATTGGCCAAACATTGCGGTTCCATTGGTACTCGTATCAAGGAACACCAAGGTAATATCCGTCTCAACCAGCAACAGCTGAGCACGCCCTATCAACGGATCATGATGTCGCGTTCCGAGATATTCCACTACTACTAACATGTTTCCATTCCTCCCTTGAAGAAGAATGTGAGCCTTTTGGACGGTCACGCCGTCTCTCAGACCAGCAGATGCTTGGAGAAAGTGAGGGGGTAAGCTTTCGTTGCCTATACTAGGAAATGTGTCGGCATTCACCTTAGTGGAGGAGAATGGAAAACCACGGAAAACAACGTTCAAGTCAGCCGAAGGTGGGGACCAGCCCTTCTCCGTCTCCCGAATTCAGAGGCGTAGAGCCACGGTAGAGCCGTGGGCACCCCTCCTCTGCTCAGGTGGCCGGTCAGAATGCAGAGCTGCCGGACCACGGACCAACCGTGGCGACTTGTGGGCAACTCATCCTGCATCCGCCGATCAGATGTTCGAGGTCTTACCCACGCTAAACACTAGAGGTCTGAGATTATACGGGAAGCTGTGGAAATACGTATTTGTCTGTCACCTACGTAATACGTAGTTGCTAGCCATTAAGAATTTATATAGGTAGTTCTCTTCCTCGTCCTTTCACTATTATCATTTCTTTCCGATTTTTCCAAATTCGTATCCTCCTCATCACGAGATGGTTCACGCCGCACACAGGGAGCTATAGTGGAGAACGAGAGTCCCACTTAATATAGACAACGGAAAAGCATTCTTACTTTCAAGCGATTCAAACCTCCATTCATTTTTAGAGAAGTCTTACACGTGAACAGACGAGCTTATATTTGGAAGACGCAGAGCAAAGTTCTCTGTGAAAAAAAAAGAAAAGCCGAAAAGCTTATTAACGTATCTACACACAAACTATTAGTATCTATGTAATTTTATCATCATTCATTGTGTCCGACTCGTTGGCAGAATGGTGAGCGTCTTGGGTTCGATTCCCGGCCGGGTCGGGGATTTTAACCTTCCTTGGTTAATTCCAATGGGGCTGGGTGTTTGTGCTGTCCCCAACATCTCTGCAACTCACACACCACAACCAACACTATCCTCCACCGCAATAACACGCAGTTACCTACCTATGGCAGATGCCACCCACCCTCATCGGAGGGTCTTCCTTACAAGGGATGCACTCGGCTAGAAATAGCCACACGAAATTATTACTATTATTATTATTATTATTATTATTATTATTCATTGTGCAAAATTTGAATCACCAAAATACCGTATTTCAAGTAAAGTGGGTCTCGGCCCTCAAGTGGCCACGGCTGGTCCGTGGTCTAACAGCTCTGCACTTTGACCGCCCAACCGAGCAGAGGAGGGGTGGCCACGGCTTTCCTGTGGCTCTACGCCTCTGCATTCGGAAGACGGGACAGGGCTGGATCTCACGGTTGGCCCCAACTGTCGGCTGTCCTGAGAATGGTTTTCAGTGGTTTTCCATTCTCCTGCACTAAGGTGAATGCCGGGACACTTCGTAGTAAAGGCAATGGCCGCCAAACCCCTCAGCTTCTCCGAGCATCTCCTCCTTCACCGTCACAAATCTCACGCCTGAGAGACGGCGTCACCGTCTAAGAGGCTCGCTTCCCCCTTCTGGGGAGGAATGAAACAATTTTACTAGTAGTAGTAGTGGAAAGTGTGTGTTTGATGGTTACTTACACTAATGCCTGCATTTCATGTACCGGTACATCATCTTTTAATTGGTCAGTTTCGTTTGTAAATGGTCTGAAGGAATGCAGTTTATTAAGTTTCTATTGACTCAAGGGGAAGTATAACTGGGCAACCATCCTAAGCAAAATATGAAAAGTTCCAGCAATGCTTAGAATGAATGTATTGGCCAAGGAAATACAAGCACCATAAAAGGCTTGAAAATGAAAGACTCCCCAGGCCTCAGAAACCTAACACCGTCGGGACAGAAAAAGAACAGTTGACCAAGGGAGGTCGGATAAGAAATATGGAAGCGAGTAGCCTGACACAAATAACTGGAAGCAATGTCAGGCTCAAAAATGCTACAAAAATGGATGCCTCTGGGACCCCTTTCAGTCGCCTTTTACGACAGGCTAGAGATACAGTGAGTGTACTCTACCGGTCCCACCCACGGCGGGGAAGTAACATTACTATTCCTGTCCTATTACTAAATTCAGTAGTCAGCCCGTACCGTAGTTAGGTCTAGTTTTACGGCTGAATATCCTTCCTGACGCCAACGCTGTGTGGTGGGACATCGTTAGTATTACGGTACATGTTTCTCTGGTGGATGGTAGTGTGATGTGTTTTGTGTATATGATGATAATAATAATAATAATAATAATAATAATAATAATAATAATAATAATAATAGTAATAATAATAATAATAATAATAGTATCAGGGATTCCAGGCTATTTAAATTGCGCGCCTTGTCTACGACCATCTATGCCAACGGACTTGAACATTTAAACTCTCAAAGAATTTCGTCTTCTACAGTCAGATGGCTCTAACATCGATTTGCTAGCTCACCCTCGCGCACTAAAAACGGACCTAGATCTTAGGAAATTTAATTTTTGTTATTAGTAAACCTTTTTCTGAAGACTACTTTTTTAATGTACCGAAGTTGTCGACACTTCAGCTGGTTCCTCCTCTAATGTAATCTATCAGATACTTGTAAATATGTTCTCTAGCCAATCAAAACCGGGGTTGTGTACAGGAATCCAGCCTATCAGCAAAGTGTGGTTCAATTGAATCGGGAAGCTTCCCCTTACGGAACTACCTAAGGAGGGCACGTTAGGGCCGTCTTGTCTGAATTGCTCCAGTGCCTGGGAGTGTGACTTGACGGAGGTCTAGGAGGCAGGGGCGCGGCCTGCTTGAAGAATATCCAGCGATACAAGGTAATGAAGGATTTTTCCTAAACATTTGATAGCCCCTGCGGTTTAGTTTGAGGGGAAGGTTTTAGCCGTTTTCTTTTAATGTAATGTTGTGAACTGGTGGTTTAAATGTAGGATTTTCGGCGAAGTTTGAGGACTCTGTTCCTATTCCCTACCGGGAAATATGTAATGTAATGGAAAGAAGAGTGATGACCCTCTGCCGACTCCCATTCAACCTTGCCATTAGGTGACGAAAGTTTTCAAACTCTAAATTTTGTAAATCCCGTCTTGGTTCTAAAGGCTCCTCCTTTAGTCATCCTCGTGTAGTATGGGAATAACCTCTGTATCTTTGGGCCATAAGCCCACTTAGGTTTCTATTAATTTCTATAAGGAGTGTTGGATTTCGCCCCTTTGCCTCTTGTTAATGGCCGGTTATCTGCAACCTTTTCTCTTTTCTCTTCAGGCCATGTAGTACGGATAATAATGTCCCTGTTGATCCTGTATTATCCATAAGGTAACTGTTCTTCGTTGCAGCTCAAAACGCAGTCTTGGCATTCACTAAACCAACCATCGTCAAGGGGTCTAGTGGTAGCCCACATCTTGGACTCAGCAGTCGCCCAGCTGGCAGATTCCCTACCTATTGTTTTCCTAGCCTTTTCCTAAATGATTTCAAAGAAATTGGATATTTAGTGAACGTCTCCCTTGGTAAGTTATTCCAATCCCTAACTCCCCTTCCTATAAATGAATATTTGCCCCAGTTTGTCCTCTTGAATTCCAACTTTATCTTCATATCTTTCCTACTTTTATAAACGCCACTCAAACTTATTCGTCTACTAATGTCATTCCACGCCATCTCTCCGCTGACAGCTCGGAAAGGTGGACTAAGCACCAATTTACAATACCTGGGCGAGAAATTGCACGCTCACCATATACAGCAGTGATTTAACGATGAATGTCCGTACAACTGAGCCTTTGAGCCCATAGAAATCTGATCATTGCACGCACCTCCAATTTGGAATGAACATCCAGTTGACGCGCCATTGAGCCTAGCCTCTCTGCACATACAACACGGGGGGATGGATGCCACACTAACCTTCCTATCGAACGTGTCAGCATTTACTGTAGCTTGCTCCGCAATGGCCACGGTCACGACACACGGCGTGCTCTCGCGGCGAGCTGGTGTAACTTTTAGATTCACCCTCGTACGACAAAAAAATTGGTTTCCCCTCTTCCTCTTTCTTTCCTTCTTTATCTTCTGTTATTATCTTTCTGTTTTTAATATTTAATCTTTCTTCTCCCTATATATGGGTGGGTACTAAATACATCCCATACAATTTCGGGGGGGGGGGGCGTAGCTCCCCGGAGTCAGCGCTCCTACTCACAATCACCAACCATGTCGAACGATCAATCGAGAATTCATTTCGAACCGTGTAAAAAGTAAGTAAAAAGAACAGGTTTGATTCAGTTGAAGAAAGATACGCGCGTGCACCGGCGAGGTGTCCCGACATAAACAATCAACACTGCCCCACTCCAGTACTTCAATGGACGGGAGGGAGTGAAGGGGTAGTGTTGAAGGCCACTCCAGTACCACAAAATAGGTGAAGGGAGTTTGCTAAAGGCACAGTGAGTGTATTGCTATACATCCACTACCATGTCCATTTCAAACACAAGTCTTGTACCTGTAGAAATGCGTTAAGCGAGGAGTTGGGGGATGACGCCATGCTTTGTTTAATATCGGACACCATTTCTGTGCATGTGTGTACCGATGTCCATTCTTTGCAATCATAGATTATTTATTTAATCCGTTTACCCTCCAAGGTTGGTTTTTTCCCGGACTCAGCAAGGGACCCCACCGTTTCCGCCACTAGGGCAGTGCCCTGGAGCGTAAGACATTTGGTCGGGGTTACAGCTGGGAAGGAGGACCAGTACCTCGCCAGGGGATGAACAGAGACCTTGTGGGGGATGGGAATATTGGGAGGGATAGGCAAGGAAGAGGGGCCTTAAATTAGATACCATCCAGGCATTTGCTTGGAGAATAAGTGGGAAAAGATGGAAAGCCACTTCGAGAATAGCTGAGCTGAAAATCAAACCCCCTCTGCTCAGATGACCTCTCGAGGCCGAATTGACCCTCTTCCAGTCCTCGTGCCACTTTTCAAATTTCGTGGCAGAACCGGGCAGCTAATCACCACAGAAGCGGACTATTAACCAATGTTAATCGTTTGGCTCCTCGTCTTGACACACCATATTACAAATTCTTACTTGAAATCGACAGTTTCTGCTTGGGAGTGAGGTCAACAAAGACAAAATTTTACAACTCCATGAAGATGATGCAGACTGATCGTTTTTTGCGTCACAGAGGAATGCTTTATAAGTCGTTAGTTCTCTGCAATCCAAATATTTACTAGCATCCCTGTGGGGGTAAAATCAGCATCAGCGTCGGCAACATTCAAGCAAAGATTCTGAGGGGTGTAGATGCAAAACTCACAATCTCCACTTTTCATGATTTACAGTAAAGCTGAAAAAACTCTCAGATGTACACACCTGGACGAATTTTGCTATGTACGTTTCTATTTACATCTTGAATGTGATAAGTGCTGGAGAGCATCTTTTCTTGTGGAAAGTAAACGTGAAGGCGGAAAATTACATTTTAAGTGTGGAGAATGTGAGTTTTGCTCCACGTTTTGGGATAATGTGAGTTATGCATCACTAGGCTGTGGATAATGTAAGTTTTGGTACAAATATTTTAACATTTAGTATGCTATATGAAGCTAAGAAACAGGATTCAAACAGTGAACAGAAGAAAATAAATAAAAGAAAAACGGACACTTGGAGGATAATAATAAAAATACAGTATATTAAACAGTAATGCATAGGGAAAATACATGTTTATTGACAAGGAATAATAGTACTGTACCTCAAGATGTTAACATGAATGACCTACATTCCCACAAAGCAAATCAGTTCTGAATCACTTCATTTCCTAGCGGAAAAGATACACTGACAGTTCTTAAACTATTTAAATGAACAGATGCGGAGCTTCTTCCTGTGGCTGGCAATGAAGAACATTGTCTTCTTGTTCATCCTCATTGACATCTGTATTTCCATCTACAATGTCTTTGTAAAAGGTCAAAGTTGGAATACTCCGCCATTCTTCACCATAGTGCTTTCCCAGAAGAGCGTTGACATCATGTTTCTTTTCCATACTTAGACTGTTGGATTTCCGAATTTCTGGTGGATTCATATTGACAATAGCCTTAGTTGGTTTCATTATGGAAGAATATCCCTGTAGTCGTAAATTGTAACAGCTCTCACCCCGTACTACAGCTTTTGTGCCACGCTTTTTGACGAAGATGCGCTTACTTGCTTGTAAACGAAATTGCCATTTATTTGGAGGTTTTGTGAATTGGTCCTTTTCACTTTTCCAGTCACCATTTGGACAGCCTTCTTCTCCAAGTCTTACCACTGTTGCATAATTTCCTATCATGTCCATGTATTCCTGTGGACTGATTATGTTTTTGTGCTTGCGTACCTCCTTTTCAATATTACCAAAGACACGGTCAGGGGGGATGAAGCTGTGTCCGGTAACAGGGAGTACTAGTTGGACTTCTTTGATATGTTTGGGGGAGAAATTTACGAGCCAGTAGCTGACCATTGATACTACAATGGCATTCTTATTTTGTCCCCCACAACCGTCACACACCAAGCGCACAGTTGTTAAAGTTTCTGACATGTCTGTGTTGCGTAAAGCATGAAATAAACATGATGTTACTTCATTCGCCCCTTTTCGGAATTCATTTTCAAGCCAAATATAAGATGTAACCTTTTCTCTGGTCAACTTGCTTTTAGAGTGACCTTTTAAAACCAAACCAAACCAAACCCCATGGCACTACAGCCCTTGAAGGGCCTTGGCCTACCAAGCGACCGCTGCTCAGCCCGAAGGCCTGCAGATTACGAGGTGCCGTGTGGTCAGCACGACGGATCCTCTCGGCCGTTATTCTTGGCTTTCTAGACCGGGGCCGCTATCTCACCGTCAGACAGCTCCTCAATTCTAATCACGTAGGCTGAGTGGACCTCGAACCAGCCCTCAGGTCCAGGTAAAAATCCCTGACCTGGCCGGGAATCGAACCCGGGGCCTCCGGGTAAGAGGCAGGCACGCTACCCCTACACCACGGGGCCGGCAGAGTGACCTTTTACAACTGTAAAATTGTACAAATAGATCTGCCTGCTATAGTACGTTGATTGGTCAGGTAATTTCGGAAGGGGTAGGTTTCGTTGACAATCAAAACTTAATATCAGAAGGCTTGGATCATCTTTTTCTTGAAGAAGTCTATAGAAAGCCTCAGATCTTCTCTTATGGACGGTTTCCTCAGCCATCAATGTTTGCTTTTGTGCAGGATCGGTAACAGTTTTAATTTTCCCATTTAACTGTAAACAAGTTGAACATACATCGACCCGTATTGTACTTCTTATTGAAAAGTCTCTAAAAAGCCACTGTTTCACTTTCAGTTGGTACGCAGCACAGTTGTTGTACATTTCATGATACTGAGCTCGGATGAGAGGTAACGCCCAGAACAGTAATGAGGCTCTGAACATGTCAATGAATTCAGAAACTTCATAACATTATTTCTTTTTGCCGTATACTTAAAACTTAGCGGTCACCTCCTCGATTTTCTTTAGCCAAGCCGCCAGTATTTCTAAAATGTTTTAACACTGTGTTAATGCGAAATCTTGAAATGTTAATCACACCCATAAATGTCTTCAAACATACAGGAATTCTGTCTCCCTTATGGTTTGGAATGAAATATTTTGTCCTGCAAGACTGAACATTGTATCTTCCTGTGGTGGGCCTCTTTCTCTTCGTGCCTACGGACTCCGTAAATTTCAAAACAAAGTTGTCTTGGTAAACTTTGTCCTTATGAGAATAGAATCTCTCATGAAACCTGCGAAGGTCTTGAGCTCCAATTGTACGACATAAGAAGGCTCCCTGACTGTGATTGCATTCTGGAAACTTGGGTAACCTCTTCGAAGAATATCTGAAAGAAAATAAATTCAAAACATGTAAATACGAAAACATAGTATTGTGAAACCTTCTCTTAATAATCCACCTCCAAAGCAAGAAAGTGCACATCCAACTCACCTCATTTGTTTAGCCTTGTTTCTTTTCCAGTTAGATTGATCTCTACTCCTCTTCCGACCTCTTTCCTCTGGAGAACATGGTTTCACACTTTCTTCCATTTGTAACCCTTATTTTGGGGAACTATTTATCCTAACTTAACAACTGATGTACTGCCGAAGCCTTCACCTAACAATATGACATAAACTGTAACCTAATGTAAACATGGGATACCCACAATGCACTCAGAAACAAGTGCAGCCACACGATTGGTGTAACCGGAGAGTGTGACTTTTGCTTCGTGCTGGGAAGTGGATAATGTGAGTTTTGCAACAAACCCTGAATTTCAGAATGATTTTATACAAGTAAAATGTTACTTTCGCTACAAGTTTTTCATTGGAAACGATGCCCGTTAAGGTAGAGAACACGCCTTCACATAGAACTCAATATTGAAAAAAATGGAGAATGTGAGTTTTGCTTCTACACCCCTCGCCGGTGGGAAATACACAATGATGTTTAAAACAAAATACCGGTTGTCATTTAAGTCAGTAGCGTAGCCAAGATTTCAGTTTGGGGGGGGGCATTCATCCAGAATTTTATTTTGTTTGGTGTCCAAACTTCCATAGTTTAGGTGGTGTGGAATACCGAAAAAGGAGATGAGTGTCCTTGGATCCAAGTAAGAGTGGTGGATTCGTGCGTATTACGGAAGCTAATATTAATTTTATTCTTCTTATTCTTCCACCTCTTTTCCCACATCTGTGGGGTCGCGGGTGCGAACTGTGTCGCACATGTGGATTTGGCCCTGTTTTACGGCCGGATGTCCTTCCCGACGCCAACCCTATATAGAGGGATGTAATCAGTGTTGTGTGCTTCTTTGGTGGTTGGTAGTGTAGTATGTTCTCTGAATATGAATATGTTGGGACAAACACCCAGTCCCCAACCAGAAGAATTAATCAGACGCGATTAAAATCTCCGACCCAGCCGGGAATCGAGCCCGGGACCGTCTGAAACGAAGGCCTCAACACTGATCATTCAGCCAATGAGTCGGACTCCGGAAGATGATATTAATGTACATTATGTATAAAATGCTAAATAAAAGTACATTGGTTAAAACTCCTGGGGTGTCTGGACTCCTTGGACGACAATCCCTCGTTCTCCGGCTACCTCTGTTACCCCCAACCCAACATAACTGCAGCATTTCATATATTCCGAGTACAAGTGAAATGAATGCCAGAATAAACAGTTTGAGTAAGGATGCAATATTCTGGTTTAGAATTAATACGGTAATGTTATTATAGTAATGGTCATGCGATAAGGAATTAAGAAGTGACATTTTATAAAATAATGCGGCAAAGAAATACACACAGACACACACACGCACGCGTCGAATACAGGTTTCTCGTCCTTCTTATCCATGGCTAGATGATGAAGGCAAGAGAATGATGGCCTACCGTGACTCGTTATTTCGACATTATAAACAAACCCTAGATGACACAGACTTCGAATCTAACCGCATCTTAAGAAATCGCACAAAGCAGTTAATCAGAAATATAAAAAATGTATATATTTTCGGAATTTAGCTAACAACTTACATTCTAATCGCGCATGGGACCAACTTAGAGCTCTGGGAATAGGAAAACATCAACAGAGACAGGCAACTCCTGACATTCCACTTGACGAACTGAACGATTACTTTACTAGAATAAATATTCAACCTATCCAAATTAACTGCACCGACTCACCGCCCTCCCCTCCAGCCAATCCACTATTCACATTTCACAGTGTCACAGAAAATCGGGTTAAAAAGGCTTTGTATTCGATTAAATCAAATACTACAGGTGTAGATGATATTCCTATTAATTTTATACATAACATTATGGGTGCTATCTCGCCTTTACTGACGCACATACTGAACAACTGTTTACTAAACGGAACTTTCCCTACTGTCTGGAAAACAGCCAATATTATTTCGGTACCTAAGAGTTTAGACCCACAATCACCCTCTGACTATCGTCCTATGTCAGTATTCCCTGCAGTTTCTAAAGACTTTGAACGTTTAGTATACGAGGAAGTTCTGGAATACCTACATAAAAATGCTCTTTTGGACCCTTTGCAATCTGGATTTAAGGAGGGTCACAGTACCACAACAGCACTTTTGAAGGTTACTGAAGACATTAGAAACGCTATGGACAAACGACTGCTCACTATACGTATCCTTCTTGACTTCAGTAGCCCCGTTGACACCATAGTAATTCCGACTATGATAAAGAAAATGGAACTGCTAAATTTCGACCTAGCTGCGCTTGAGGTTTTTAGTTCTTATTTGAGTAACCGTCAACAGCGTGTAACAGTAAACGACAAGGCCTCTAAATGGAAAATGAAACTTAGTGTTGCCCCACAGAGCAGTATTCTACGGCCCCTAAGTTTCTGTATTTATATCAATGACGTACCATCTGTGACAGGAAATAACACACATGACCTCTGTGCTGACGATCTTCAAATATATCGACACTGCAAGACAAGATATTAACAGGGACCTCCAACGACTCAGTGTATATGCACAACGAAGCTCTCTCATACTCAGCTGCAAAAAACGACAATTATAATTGGATCACGAAAATTACTGAGCTGCTCAAACAATGTCGCAATCCCGCCTATCCTACTGAATGGTAACACTATTCCCTACAGTAAAACGTTTAAAAATCCCGGCGTAATGATGAATGAAACAGTTGATTGGTGTGATCACACGAAAGAAATACGTAAAAAGATTTTTGGAGTTCTTCGCCCTCTTAAACGGCAGAGGGATGTATTTCCATTTGAGCTACATTCCAAACTAACACAGACACTCATTCTCCCTATTCTTGATTATTGTGACGTTGTTTTAGTTGACATGACGAGAGAAGAAACACTTAAACTTCAACGAGCATTGAATTCCTGCCTGCGATTTATTTATAATATCGGGTACGATGTTCGTATCACCCCATATTATAAGGCTGTCTCATGGCTGATGTCTGATAAACGTCGGCAGCTACACACTTTAACGATGGTGATCAGAGTGGTAGCTGTAAGTCAGCCAAGCCAATGTATATTTCTTCTAAATTCATCTTTTTATCATCACTTCACAACTTAAGTACACGTTCTAGATTCATTCTTTCTATTCTACTGCACCGCACATATAAAATTAATAGATAATTTGTGGTGACTGTCGCCAGATTATGGAATTCCCTGCCAGTTCAGGTCAGAGAAACTAGCTTTTTTTAAATCACGATTTAAGGTCACCTGCCGAGACTACCTGCTGAGGACAGCTGACTGAATGGTTGAAGTATGAATGTTTGCGTTCCTGAGGATTAGCTATTTTTCAGATTTTTAATATTAATTAGTTCTAATATTAATTTAGTAAGTAATTTATTTAAATTTATTTTCAATTCTATTAAATTATGCAGACGCCATAAGACCTATCTGTGTCGGTGCGACGTAAAGTAAATTGTTAATTACTTTTCCACGCAAACCTGGGATACAGAATATAGTATTATAAAGTTAGAGTGTTGTGACGCTAATAGTTGTATGTATAATTTTTATTAACGTGCCAGAAACCAACGACACTGAGCTGTTGCCATTTCAACACCGTTTTAAGGGTTACCGATCCAACCCGGGATTTGAACCTGCGAACTCAGACTCAGAAGGACAGCGACTCAACCAACTGAGCCACATGAAAAGTAGGCGTTTGTGATTATTGTTATAAATAGATGCAGTTAGTCTTTTTACAAAGGTTTTATGAGGAGCATTTATTAAGTCGTACGTTTTCTTTTCTCTTTTTTTTTTTTTGCTAGTTCCTTTACGTCGCACCAACACAGATATGTCTTATGGCGACGATGGGATGGAAAAGGCCTAGGAATGGGAAGGAAGCGGCCGTGGCCTTAATTAAGGTACAGCCCCAGCATTTGCCTGGTGTAAATATGGGAAACCACGGAAAACCATCTACAGGGCTGACGACAGTGGGGTTCGAACCCACTATCTCCCGATTACTGGATACTGGCCGCACTTAAGCGACTGCAGCTATCGAGCTCGGTCGTACGTTTTCTTACTGTCCTAAATGCACGAGGCCGGACAGAAGAACTAGCTGGAAGCTAAGAAGTCTTGCTGGGGTGGCGCTTCCTTCGCTGTTCACTTTTCCAAACCAAACTCCATGACGTTCAGCCCGGAGGCCTGCAAATTACGAGGTGTCGTGTGGTCAGCACGACGAATCCTCTCCGCCGTTATTCCTGGCTTTCTAGACCGGGGGCACCATCTCACCGTCAGATAGCTCCTCAGTTATAAACACGTGGGCTGAGTGTACCTCGAACCAGCCCTCAGATCCAGGAAAAGTCCCTGACCTGGCCGGGAATCGAACCTTTGGCCTCCGGTAAGATGCAGGCACGCTACTTCTACACCGTGGGCCCGGCTGGTGACTTTTAGGTCTCCTTATTATCGAATTTGACTTAAGGCATCCTGCATTCCATTCCCGTCACTGACAGAGTCAAGAAAAGCATGGGGGGGGGAGGATACAGCCTTGTTTTTGGGTGCAGTAGAGTTTTCCTTGAGTCTCCCGTAATCGAAATATCTACGGCCTGGAAGGTAGTCACCTTCACGGGGTGTAGTACCAAAGTGGTTCCTTCTTTTAGAAGACAAATTAAATGAAGATTCTACTTCCTCACAAACGAAGAACGATATTATCAATTTTACGAACAGTTTAAATAATGCAGCCCGTTTATGTTAAGAGTACAGAAGCTATGATTGTACATGGTAACAATCAAAACCAACAATATCAACTGAAGATCCGTCACCGCACTCGGTAGGACAGGCTTTCTTTTCATATCCACCGGGCGAGATGGCCGTGCGGTTAGGGGCGCACAGCTGTTTGCTTGCATCCGGGTGATAGTGGGTTCAAACACCACTGTCGGCAGCCCTAAAGATGGTTTTCTGTGGTTTCCCATTTTCACACCCGGCAAATGCCGGGGCTGTACCTTAATTAAGGCCACGGCCGCTTCTTCCCATTCTCAGCCCTTTCCTTTCCCATCGTCGCCATAAGACTTACTGCGACGTTAAGCAAGTAAAAAATCTTTTCACAACCCCTTCCAAGGAAACGTTGTATCCACAGTATTGGCCTGGACTTACACTCCACCCACTGAAATTATTTTGTGGGTACGCCACTGCATCCACTCACCATTTTAGGTACAAGGTAAGTCGGAAGAATTGTTGGATACTCAAAAGACTCACCATAAATGATGCGGTTCTGGTTCAAAAGTATAAGGAAAGGTAAGGGACGGGATCTAGTTTTTAAATAGAATCCGTATCAATAGAACGTGACTTCCCATTTTAAAAATGTTTCATGTATCGACTGCGATTCAAGCCTGGTCCGTCCTGATGAGAAGATAGAACCATTGGAACTGAGTTATCACGCCCGCCAAACACAAAATAGTTACCCGCACTTTTGATGGTGCCATTTGAGGTTCCAATCAGTCTCCCGGCATTTGACAAAATATATAGACCTACCTATCGAACTTAGACACCCATCCGCGATTGTCTTGCTACTGTAAGAATAAAAAACCTTTTTCATAACTTACCGAGGATGCACATAGTGTTGGCTTCTCAGTGACAAAACGGCCCCTCTTCAAAAAAGTTACTTATATGGCACAAAATGAGTAACTAACGTGCAGCTCACAATCCTGCCACAGTCTTCCCAACGCTGCAACTTAAACACAGCACATCTCTCAACCACGGTACAACCCGAGGATCCATAGGACGTTGTTGTTTCCTGGAACCGATATGCAAAAGCTGACACGATGTTGTAAGCTTGTAACTGTTTCTGGACGTGCCCCCGTTATCTCGGTGTTCACGTTCCGGCCCCCTACTGAGTAATCCCTTGCTAATTGCCCCTTTCTTCATGTCTTGACTTTTGTCAACACATGGTGACATTCCCAATACTGAGGCATCTACAGGGAAATATCCCCGCGCATCACAATCTTAAGTGTCTTCCTTTCATTCAAGCAGTACAAATATGGAGAATTGAGCACTGCTAGTAGATTCTTGTCGCTACGTTAACTTAACATTTTGGCGTACGTTTTTGAATTGTTCGTACCGTACGTAAAACAACGGCTGATCCTCGCTCTAGTTTCAGGTTATTCTCCCAAACAATCTTGCAAGGTGTCCGGATCTATTCTTGCAACTCTTATGTAATGTAAATATAAATACTCTGTAAATACAGTCATGATGTGTATAGTTCATATATTATATTGTATGTGTTTATATGCCCGACCATTTATTAATAATTTTATATATATAAACTATATTTAGATATGTAAGTGCTCGTCAGTATGTAATGTCCTGTACAATTCCTGTTTATAAGCCTGCAGGCTCGTAGGAATTAATTGAAATAAATGAATATATGAATGAATGAGGGGAGGTGGTGGCATACAATTTCTAATCACTAGATTGCGTGCCAAAAGCCTGGATTAAATTCCAAACCTCTCCGCAGTGCTCCTATGGAGTGAGGGCATATGACGCTGTTGATGGTGATTCGTCCGTCGGATGGGGACGTTAAGCCTTGAGCAGACCCCTTGGTGCTATTCGACAGGAGTAGGCTATGTGCCGGCACCGGGTTTCACCCTCTTCCTTCCCACTATCAAATATCACGTCATTCATTTCATCTCTCATTAACTCCTCTGATGAGGTTGACGTCAGGAAGGGCATCCGGTCATAAAAAAACCGCCACGACAAATTCATCTCACCTCATACCCGACCCCGTAGGGAAACGGGACAAGGGTTTTACAAACATGAATGAATGAGTGAATGAAAAAATTGATAACTTAGAGGACATACCAGTCACTTCAAGAACGTTCATCTTACGGATGTCCGGCTCAATGGCTAAATGGTTAGCACCAAGGCCTTTGGTCCAAAGAGTCCTGGGTTCGATTCTCGGCCAGGTCGGGGATTTTAACCTTGATTTGTTAATTCATCTGTCTCGGGGACAGAGATAATATTAGGCAGGGCCCCATCCTCACAGACATGCAGGTCGCCTATACGTCGTCTAATAGAAATAGGCCTCCCCGGAGGACATACGCCATTGTTATCTTACGTATTTGCTCTCAGAACTATTCAGTTTTTTAAAAATCGTGATGCCAATTCCCATGACAACTTGAACAGTTGAGAGGTTTCTCTTAGGCATTAAAAGACTTATGGCTTATTTCCGTACCACTACAGCACGGGAGAGATTAAATTCATTGTACCTTCTGCACAAGGAGGCTACTAAAGCGTTAAATCTGGAGAAGGTGGCGGTGATTTTATACCAAGAAATGCATTGAGAAATCGGGCATTCCTTCAGAGAACTACATTTCCCAATGTAGTCAGTTCAGGCGGTAGATTTGGTGGTAGAGCTTTTCACATTACGTATCATGAAATGAACAATTTGTATCTATGAAGCAAGTTCTAGATTTTTTACTTGTGATCATTTTTGATAGCTTCGTACATTCCTTCAAAATATTTATAAACCAAGTTTTATTTTTCTGTTTACACTCAGCTCTTGATTTACCGTAATCGGATTAACCGAGTTGCGGCTTAACCGCGATATCAAAAACACTAAAAATGCACGAGTTTTAGGAGTTACAGTAATACAGAATTACAAAGAGTCGGGAAAATATTGCCAGGGTAATGCTCTCATCATCGAAAAACTTGTTTCGAGAAACTTGAGAAGCAAAATAACGAAAAAGTGTTTCTCGGTACAAAAGCAGAAAACAATGACTGATTATTTTCAGAAACAGTAAAGTTAGGCACTCTGAATACTATCTTTTCTTTGCCTTATTAGTTTCAGCGGATAGTGCTATTTATTTTTCTATTTATTAATCGTGCTAAGTGCTACTTTTACTGCTACGTATTGGGTAAGTTAATAAAAAATAATACAGTAGTATCATTTATTAAACTGTACTTTCAGTACGCCTTTTCTGTTTTAAACTTTTTGCAGGTTAATCGCAATTTTACTTATCCGGGAAGCCTTAACCCTACATTATCCCGGTTAATCGAGAGTTGAGTGTACTTGTGAATATTATCGAAAACTCCATACATAGGACTCGTTCAAAAATGTATTTGAGAATCAAGCTGTATTGTTGTTGTTTCTTTCCTTTTCGTTTGTGAATATTATTAATATATAGGAATGTTTGCATTTGTAGTTGTTCATCATTTCAGATGCCTGTGTTCATGTTAATCATTGCTCCCCCCCCCCCCACCAATAATTACGCGAAGACTGTAAGAGATATGCAATTAAATAAAATATCACTCACAACGTGTAAACTATTTCAACTATAAGATTAAAACTTACAGATCTCTATCTCTATACCGTACTAATTAATTTCTATTTTGCACTTTACGATGTAGTATCGATCGCACTTTCCCTCACACAGAGAGTACACGGGTATCTTCGAAAACCTTAAAAGTAGTTCGTGGGACGTAAAGCCAATGTATGTATATATATTTATTCAGAAAATAAACACTTCTCCCATAAGGAGGTTGCCCATGAGGGCAAAGTACCTATGCTAAATGCATTTATTACTATATAAATGTTTTCTAGGTATGGATAGTGAACCTTTCAAGGCTATGAGGACCATATTTTTCGTCAACGACTGTGACAGTTTGAATCCTGAGCGGAATTCTTCGAAGAACTTAGGGATTGTTCCTCTTGCACCGATCATGACGCCTCGATGTTATCCAGTCCGTATTTACGTCCGTAGAAGGGGATAGTTGGTGCATAGATGCTCTTCTTTCCCTCGAGTACTTCATTGGGCTGTTTAACGTGCGATTCAAACCGAACCGTAGGTTCAATAATATAATCCATTGTTGTTATTTTTTAAGGCTATCATATCAACCCTACGGGTACTGCCGTTCTCCAATAATCCACGGACCTCTTCGTGCACTGTGCAAGTAACGTCTCACAATGACTGAGCATGGTGTCTAGTAAGTCACAGGGTTTCCCCGTAGGGACAGTATCCCAGGACATGAGAAAGAGTTTCTATCTCGTTGTGGCAATGCCGACATCGGTTATTGTCCTGGGACCTGCCCCAAGGATCATATAAGAGAAATAGATCCGTCAATCCTGTATAATAACCGGGCGAGTTGGCCGTGCGCGTAGGGTCGCGCGGCTGTGAGCTTGCATCCGGGAGATAGTAGGTTCGAATCCCACTATCGGCAGCCCTGAAAATGGTTTTCCGTGGTTTCCCATTTTCATACCAGGGAAATGTTGGGGCTGTACCTTAATTAAGGCCACGGCCGCTTCCTTCCAACTCCTAGGCCTTGCCCATCCCATCGTCGCCATCAGACCTATCGGCGTCGGTGCGACGTAAAGCCCCTAGCAAAAAAAAAAAAAATCCTGTATAATAAAGTTCACTGAGAAAACAGGTCATGGGCGCTATAGTGGCCTCTTTTTCTCTACCAACATAACGAAATAAATACCAGGATAGTACCAAATACAGTAGAGACAATACACGACACTGAGCGAGATATCGAGGGACAGCTATTGGAGCTCACTCTAGCGGATAGACCTGAACGGTTCTGATTATGTCATAAGAGCACGTGTATTTTTGTGTGAAGTTTTTGGTGTTATTTATGCGTTTTCAGTGAGTTGACATAATTAAATAGTAGCGTGTGTCATTCCTTGATATCTCCTCTCAACATGAGGGGAAAGGTATGTGCTGTGTTTGGCTGCAGTAATTACGAAGTAGAGAAAAGTGCGCGCTCGTTCTTCAGGTTCCCTCGTGACAAGAACATGTAAGTAATATTGTGCTTGCATATATATTCTTCCAGTGACAGAGATTTTTATAGTACTTCATAATCTTCTGACCTGCTCGGCCCATGTTTTAACGGGCTTAAAATATAATACGCATATTTTATTGTATAGTGCCGCAGTTAACCTTCAATACCGATGTGTTGTTGTAGGCGTGATCTGTGGGTTTTGAAATGTCACAGAAGCGATTTGGATAAAGTGTACAAGAAAGAAGGGACGTTACGCTTGTATAAGAATTATAAGATCTGTTCAGATCATTTCCAGGCCAGCGACTTTAAAAATCCTCGACTATACAGCCAAGGGTATGTTACATTTTTACTCTAATTGTACGTAAATATTCCTCAAAGCATCACTATCGACAACATTTTCAAACTTTTCTTTCTTTTATCCCTCTTCTCAGATTAAAGCCGGGATTTTATAGATTTTCTTTCTGTTAGTAGGCTTCATGTTAAGAGGAAAATTGTCCAGCTATTAAATGTTAATTCATTGCATCATACGTGTATGGAATGTGCCGATATTTTTATTGACAAATGTCTTAATGTGATGATATATTGTTTTTAAATGAGGAAAAAAGACAAATCCAACCGTAAGATTTCAGGCAGGAATGCTAAAGCTAAAAAAGTAATGCATAAATGAAAGATCAAGCCATTTCACACCTTGTTTATATGTCTAATTTCAGTCTTTGAATAATAACCTTTTAAATAATTCTTCATTCATTTATCCAGAATTGCTTTAGCAACTTCGAAGTTAATATCTCAATACCACTGTCTTTCTAGACGTAATTTATTTATCCATTTCCGTATATACATTTCCATTGATATTTGAATTTAGCGCGATTTGTTCAGGTCAAGTCACTAGGAGCGCCACCGTCGAATTGTCTCCCATTTTAGCAAGGCGAAATCCGTAAGTGTCGTGTATTGTCTCTACTGTATTTGATAGTACCTCGTAATAAACTTGATAATGGCAGTTATTTTATTAAAGTTTTAATTGTGATAGAGATAATTACTGCATTTCGGTAGGAAGGTTGTATCACAAGCTTCTCTCGTGTCTTTTACTTGAAAAGTAAATTGCAATTACCGTATTTGTATGTTGGCAATCCTATTATTATGTTAGCTTGTATCGTTGTTTCACCGTTTGCATTTTAATGTAAATTTACATCTATTAAATAATAAATTTAACATTGATTACTGAAAATGTTAATGCAATTCATATAAAACCCCAAAACGCCCATACTTACCTATAAATCGCGACCTAACATAACCTCATTCTTTCGCTCGTTCATTGAACCCTTCCCACGATTTTTATGTATGGGAATGGAAAACAGGAGACGGAAAGGAAGAAGTAAGACACAGCATAATGCACACAGTTTATATTTTGAATTTATTTATTCCAAACAACAGGTAAGAAGCATAAACACACACACGTTTACTCACAACAGCTAGGTTGTTCCTTGTGAAGTAAGTTTATGATCATAATACTATTACTTCACATTAAGAACGCTCTTACGAAACCGGATCAAAAATCTCGTTCAATGCGAAAGAATCTCAACAAATTTTCGTCTAACAAGCACTACTACTTACCGTACGACCGAGTTCCCTTCGCGCGCAACGATAACGGTGTTGTGTTATGAATTTGCTGTACTACGCAACAGCACAGGGAGTAAAGTATACAGGGAGCTGCCTGTCCGCTACACTACTATGTGGCTATCGCTTGAAGCCAACGGCCACGCCCCCCATGGTTACCAAAACATGGCAATTCTTACGTTGTGGATACATACAAACTAAGACATTTTCTTGGGAGTAGGGAAACTTCGAATAGCTCAATTAAGTACAATCGTTTTCGAAATAACACGGCGATTGACTGTAACAAAATTTAATGGCAAACAGACCTATTAATGCTTTTTTACTAAGCTCTAAAGAAGCGTTTCTCATGACCCGCAGCCTTATCTCCTCTCTCGCTTGTTGACCCTCGGTACTATTATCCAATATATAAAAATAGGAGATGCAAATCTTCACCAGATATCAGTAAAGATAAGGAGTAGGCTATTAATAACGGCATACCACAATATGAATGCTTTAGGGGAATGCGCAATAGATCAACAAATTGGGCTTAGCAAGATTACTTACTACATATTTTGGAGTGGTGGTGGTGTTGATTATTGTTTTAATAGGAAGTAAAATCATCCTCTGAAACAAGTGGAAACAATGCAGGACTCAGCTAAGGGCCCCTTGGATGCCAACCCACACTCCGAAGTTGAGCCCCTTAGGCCCTTAATCGCCTTGTACGACACGTGGTGGTGATTGTTTTAAGAGGGAATACAACTAGGTAACCATCCTCTATTAACAGTAATTGGGAGGACAGGTTGACTTCGTCCCCGTAAATTTAGAATATGTTCAGGACGTGTTTCGAACTCTTGTCAACAGCTTTGTGACTGCCTTTTATTCGTCGTAGACGTTACTGTTATGTGTCAGCCCTGTGTAGGCCATTTCGGTACTTCCTGGAAGAGGCTAGTGAGTCAAACGACCGGAGATCTTCCGTGTATTCTTCTCGTCGGCTGGTTTACCTGTGAACGGATCCGGCATTTTGAAAAATGATGGTATCGGTCAAAGAAAGGCAAGGGCCACGAATGGCGTAAAAATGAAAAACTCCCTCGGCCTCGAGTGCTCTAATTCTGTAGGTAAGAAGGGAATGCTTCACATTCCTTATCTGTACTTGGCAGAGAACGGATGTATATGCTCTGGCTATCTTATCTTTGTGCATTGTTGACAGTGTCTATTGTTGCATGAGAGCGGGAACTAACACTACGTAGTGGGTAACCTGTATCCTTGCTTGGTGTGCGGCGTTAGGCCCTAGTGCTTGTGCTTGTGCTGTTTCTGTGTTGTTTGTTTTGTTGTGGGATTTGTTACTATTTGAGTACCTAGTAGATTTTCTGTGGTGATGGCTTGTGCCCCGCCGGGAGGTGGGGACATCCCTGCATGCGCTGATGCTACCTCCCTGGGTTCTCGTGGGCCTTCCGCTTGTCTTAACACTCCCCCTGAAAGTAGTATTTACTTGCTGCCAGATATTGACCCCAAGACCTTTGTAGACCTGGTAAATACTGGTAACATATTCTCCATTCTATCCCGCCATGGCATACCATGGTGAGAGGGAAGAGAAAATCTCCCAAAATGCGTCTCAGGAAGGTAGCTAAGGTTGCCTATAAGCCTGTTAAAACTGAAAACCGCTTTAATACGCTGGCAAACCTCCCTTCCATCGGGGAGTCTCCCCCATTGCCTCCTCCTGCACAGCCAGTAATAAGTAATACGGCTGCAGCACAGCCCAGAAATGTGGCTCAAACGGCAACGCGCTCCTCCCAAACTGTAGCTGAACAGTCTGGGTCCAGCTCAGCTCCCCCTGGTAGCCAGGACGTCGAAATGGCGACCCCCCCCCGTAAAGAAAGTCTCAATTCCGCCCATTGTTTATCAGCGACACTACAAATATTTAAAATCAAAATGCACTGGCGAAATCAGGGTCATCTATACCCGAGATGCCCTGAAATACCACGCAGAAAATGTAGAGGACTACAACCGAATTAAACAATATTTTGAGGAGGCTAACGCTAAATTTTACACCCATCAAATTCCTGGTAATAAACTCCTCAAAGTAATTATTAGGAATATAATCTCTTCTGTTGGGGTGGACTGGGCTCGGGAAGAGCTCATAGAAATGGGATATGAACCCCAAGACATCCACCAGTACTCCCGTCGTGACGCCACGACTAAAAAGATGATCCCACTAAATGTTATGAGCCTCACCCTCCCGAACACGGAGTATTCCAAGACCATTTACTCCGTCCACTACCTTTGTGGGTCAAAGGTTAAGATCGAGGCGTTCAATGGCTGTGAGGGACCCAGGAGCCAAATGTGTGAACTGCGGGGATAGCCACCTTGCCTCCTTGAGAGGATGCCCCACTTACCGCTCCATCATGGAGCAAAAAGTGGCTCGAGAGGTCCGAAAAACCCAGAAAGGTCGGTCCCTCCCTCTTACGAGAGAAGTGGACCCCAGCTTCTCTTACGCCCAAGCGTCTGGAGGAGCCCCCGCCCCCTCCCAATCCACATCTCAGGCACCTACAGCAAACCCTGCCCCCCAGTCGGCGGCATCTTTCATGTCCGACCTCTCTGGACTGAAATATATCGTGGACCTCTGCAGACAAATTTCCCAAAGATGATACCAATTGTAAAAGACACAGCGACGAAATTAAGATCACGTCCGATAACAATGGACAAGATTATGGTCCTTATAAATGCTGCTATGCAGTATTTCTCTGAACCCTAATTTTATGGTTCATTCTGTTCTGACATGGACTTAACAATCTGTGCTTGGAACTGTCAGAGTGCTGTTGGTGAGAAATATGAGCTTGAAGCTTTTATTTCTGACCACAATATTGATATAATGCTGTTAGGAGAGACTTGGCTAAAACCACATATGCCCTTTAAAATCAAAAATTTTACTGTCTATCGTAAAGACAGACTTCACGATGAGCACGGGGGCGTAGCGGTGCTGTTTAAGTCTAAACTTACGCACAACGTTATTGACCCCCTTCCTCATGGTGTTATTGAGTCTCGCGGCATCGAGATTAGACATAACTATCACTATCGTATTTTTGCGGCCTATTTACCCCCCAAGGCTCCGCTACATACTGCGGAATTAGATACTTTATTAAACAACCCGTCCAAAGTCTCTTCTTTCATCGTTGGTGACTTAAACGCCAAGCATCCAGATTGGAATTCACGAGTGACTAATCCTAAGGGAAGAATGCTACAACAATACCATCGGGGACTTTGCTCCCACCGAACCTACTATTTATCCCAGTTATGGTTCGCGCCCCGATGTCATTCATGTCGCAGTGACAAAAGTTTATAATTACCCTATTGAGTTTACTGTACCTAGGGAATTAAATTCGGACCATGACCCTATTCTTTTCAACCTTACATGGGTTAGGATATCTGAGCCATCTTCTCCATTGTCAAACTTATCTTTGGACTACAATAAGTTTACTTGGCAAGTCAATAAAAACTTAAAACCTTTCGATATCAACAGCCGGGATGATATTGACCGGGCCGTGGAACATCTTACTAATAAGATGCGAAACGCCCGTAAATACATCCTGAATGCTGCTAGAAATTCTGTAACTAATGCTAGGGGCAACAATGGCAATCGTACACCCACACAACATGGCGGGAATACGATAAGTCATAACTCCCAAATTAATAATACTAATAATATAATGCGGGAGATTGCGCGGACAGCCAAGGAGATTCTACTCCTGAAATTATTAAAGACCTAATCAAAATTAAAAATGCATATCGTAAAAGATGGCAAAGATTTCGGGACCCAGCGGATAGAGCGGAATACCGCGAACTCGCTCAAGAAATCCGCAAGTGAATGATAGAACGTAAGGTGGAAAGATGGGAGGAATTCTGCCGTACCCTCACTGAAAACGAATCAGATCACGAGTTCTGGCGGGTTACTCGTTCTCTGAATCGCCCCGCCCACCCCCCAGGCGTGCAATTCATGGCCGCCACGGACTAGCATTCTCCCCTTACGATAAAGCTGAGGCCTTCGCAGACACTATAGAAAGTCAAAGTGTACCACACGACCTCTCTGACGATGACGACGACGATAACGAACTACGGACCCGTGAGGTACACAGAAAGGTCTCATCTTTTATACAACAATGGACGCCTGACAATGACATATCTGACGTCACGCCTGCAGAGGTCCGCAGGGTTATAAAAAACTTAAATGAGAAGAAGTCTCCCGGGGATGATAGGGTTTAAAGAAATTAAATCACTGCCCTATAGAGCAGTCATCTCTTTGGCTACCGTTTTCTCGGCTTGCTTTAAACAGGGATACTTCCCTAAGGTTTGGAAGACGGGCCGTGTGTTCGTCATTCCTAAACCGGGGAAGGATAGATTGTTCCCTCAAAATTACAGACCAATAAGCCAATTATCCCATATCTCAAAGATATTCGAGAGACTTGTTCTCAATCGCGTCACTGCTTCCCTGAACGCCCACAACATACTGCTTCCGGAGCAATTTGGTTTCCGGTCGAAGCGCATTGCCCCCCCCTAGCGACGCTACGCCTCGTGCAGTATGTCTGTAGATCATTCAATTTACGGCGTAGCGTGCCAGCGGTATTTTTCGACATAGAGAAGGCCTTTGACACCGTCTGGCACGAAAATCTAATAGCCAAACTTCTGGACCTCAATGTAATTCCAAATTATTTATTCAAAATTGTTACTTCCTATCTCACCCATAGGAAATTCTACGTTACAGTAGACGGAGAAAATTTCGCCCCTCGGAGGCTCCGAGCCGGAGTCCCTCAGAGTGGAAAAATCTCTCCAATACTCTACGCCCTATATGTGAATGATCTACCCCAGTGGCAAGGAGTAGAAATCCAGCAGTACGCTGATGATACAGCTGTTTATGCCTCTAGAAGGAGAAACAGAGATACCATCTCCGCTCTGCAAATTTGGAACAGAATTAAAATAAATGCTGGCAAGACCCAACAATTATTTTTTCTAGACGAAGCCTAGCCTTGATCATCTTCTTTTAAACGATACCCCCCTGTCCTGGACCAATAAAATCAAGTATCTCGGCCTAACAATGGACAGAAGTGTTATCTGGAGAGGGAACATAAAACAGGCCCCGCAACGAGCCTGGGCACGTGTGGCCAACCTGAAACCTCTGCTTTATAATAGATACATCTCTAACTCCATCAAGAGAAAGCAGGCCCATACTGCTCTATGGGTGCGAGGTCTGGGGCTATATTCCCAAGACTCCACTTTCCAAATTAGAAATTTTCCAAAACAAAATACTGAGAAAAATGACAAGAGCCCCCATTCTGAGATCTAATAGGAAGATACGCACAGAAGTCCGTATTCCGACTATTAGGACTCAGATAAACAAGCTAACCAAGATGACCAAGGCTAGAATACTCCAAGCCCAGTCCACCGATCAGGGCATCTCGTTACTAAAGCGGGTCATAAGAACCAAGAAGCCTAATACTCGATATAAGTACCGGGGCCCTTGGCTCTTATACGACCCGCCCTGAAAATATTTTCGGCCTTTTCCAAATTTTAAACCTACCATCCATTAAATACCTCTAAATTATACCCTGAAAAGCACCGTTTGTTAAGAAGGCTCCTTCCCCTTCATCGCCACTAAATATTAGAAGTATATTTTTCCAAATTATTGTAGCGAAGATTTGTAGGCACTCCACCTACAAGACAGATCGTTTTTCCCCCGGCAGTGCAATGAATTGAGGCTTATCGGCTATTCCTAAGAAACATATGAGTAAAAGGGCATAGTTTTCGTCCTGGGACTCTCCATTTCTTCGCCCACAAAAAAAACGGGGGGGGGGGGATGCTTCAAAAATAGTACCGTAGGTACTGCATTCTCCTTCAAAATAAATTTATTCATGTACCGATCAAACAATTCCGGTTCGAAATGTGCTGAACATATTCTGGTGTAAGGAGAGCGTGTCCAATTTTCCATTCTAATGGCCTTAATCCACTCTGCTCTCCTTTTTTCATGAACAGGAAAGCTCAGGAAAAATTGACGGTTAACAACAAGTCTAACCTAAACATTCTTCTGAGACTCCGTAATACTAGCACAATAACAATGGAGGTAATGTAATATACTGCTCTACATATCACAAGCCATACTTAGAATCTTACCTAAGAAATGTTATTCCAGGAATATTTTTTGATTTCCGATTCGCACGACCGTATGCACAACACGACATTGTAGGAGCTAAAACATCAACTAAATATTAGTAGGCCTATCTCTTTTACTTTTTAGCGTGTCGTACAGTGTTTGCATCTGAAAATTCCCACAATTACAATTTGTGTTCACCGTATTCACGTCAATGAGCTGTGATAGATTTGACTATCAAAAAACAGCATGCGTTCTCGCGCCTATTTACGACCACGCCCCCTATGTAGACCACTGTCATTGGGCTTCACTCTCAGAGCTCCAAGGCATCTCCCTGTATTCTTTACTCCCTGCAACAGCATGTGTAATGCCAACCACTGCCTTCTAAATTAACCCTCCAAAAGGGAATTTTAGATTTCACTAGTTGGCGGAGATCGAGGGACCCATCTCGGAACTGCTTGGGACGCTCCCTATGAAGTGTCACGGCTGCGACGTTAGTGGTCATTTTTGTTTCAATTTTCTTTACCTCTTATGGCGAGGATGGGACAGGAAAGGCCTAGAAAATAGGAAGGGAACGGCCGTGGCCTTAATTAATATACAGCCGCAGCATTTGCCTGGTGTGAACATGGGAAAGCACGGAAAACCATCCTCAGGGCTGCCGACAGTGGGATTCGAACCCACTATCTCCCGGATGCGAGCTCACAGATGTGCGCCCCTAACCACACGGCCAGCTCGCCTGGTGAGGTCATCTTTTAGAGCATCACGGATATCACCTAACAATGTGCACAAAAAGTTGTTGTTGTTGTTGTTGTTTGAGACATCAGTCCATAGACTGGTTTGATGCAGCTCTCCATGCCACTCTATCCTGTGCTAACCTTTTCATTTCTACGTAACTATTGCATCCTACATCTGCTCTAATCTCCTTGTCATATTCATACCTTGGTCTACCCCTACAATTCTTACCACCAACACTTCCTTCAAAAACTAGCTGAACAAGTCCTGGGTGTCTTAAGATGTGTCCTATCATTCTATGTCTTCTTCTCGTCAATTTTAGCCAAATCGATCTCCTCTCGCCAATTCGATTCAGTATCTCTTCATTCGTGATCCGATCTACCCATCTCACCTTCAGCATCCTTCTGTAACACCACATTTCAAAAGCTTCTATTCTCTTTCTTTCTGAGCTAGTTATCGTCCATGCTTCACTTCCATACAATGGCACGCTCCACACAAAAGTCTTCAAAATAATCTTTTTAATTCCAATATCAATGTTTGAATTGTCCGCCTCCATAGCGTAACGGTTAGTGTTATTAGCTGCCGTCGTCGGGGGCCCGGGTTCGATTCCCGGTACTGCCAGAAATTTAAGAATGGCGGGAGGGCTGGTACGTGGTTCAAATGGTACACGCAGGTCACCTCCAATGGGGGTGTGCTTGAAAAGAGCTGCACCACCTCGGGATGAGTACTTAATGTTTGAATTGAGTAAATTTCTTTTCTTAAAAAAGCTCTTCCTTGCTTGTGCTAATCTGCATTTTATGTCCTCCTTACTTATGCCATCGTTAGTTATTTTACTACCCAAGTAACAATATTCATCCACTTCCTTTAAGACTTAATTTCCTAATTTAATATTTACTGCATCACCTGGCTTTGTTCGACTACACTCCATTACTTTTATTTTTGACTTATTTATTTTCATCTTGTACTCCTTTCCAAGATTCGTCCATACCATTCAGCAACTTCTCGAGATCTTCTGCAGTCTCAGGTAAAATAAGAATATCATCGACAAATCTCAAGGTTTTGATTTCCTCTCCTTGGATTGTGATCCCCTTTCCAAATTCCTCTTTGATTTCCTTTACTGCCTGTTCTATGTAAACATTGAAAAGGAGGAGGAACAAACTGCAGCCTTGCCTCACTCCTTTCTGGATTGCTGCTTCTTTTTCAGAGCCCTCGATTCTTGTTACTGCAGACTGATTTTTATACAGATTGTAGATAATTCTTCGTTTTCGGTATCTGATCCCAATCACGTTCAGAATCGTAAATAGCTTGGTCCAATCAACATTATCGAATGCCTTTTCGAGATCTACGAATGCCATATACGTGGGCTTGTCTTTCTTGATTCGATCCTCGAAGATCAGACGTAAAGTCAGGATTGCTTCACGTGTTCCTACATTTCTTCTGAAACCAAACTGATCTTCTCCCAACTCAGCTTCAACTTGTTTTTCCATTCTTCTGTAAATAATACGTGTTAAAATTTTGCAGGCATGAGATACTAAACTAATGGTGCGGTAGTTTTCACACCTGTCAGCACCGGCTTTCTTGGGAATAGGTATAACAACATTCTGACGAAAATCGGATGGGACTTCTCCTGTCTCATACATCTTACACACTAAATGGAATTACCTTGCCATACTGGTTTCTCCTAAGGCAGTCAGTAATTCAGAGGGTATGTCATCATCATCATCAATTCCAGGTGCCTTGTTCCTATTTAGGTCACTCACAGCTCTGTCAAACTCTGACCTAAAAATTGGGTCTCCCATTTCATCATAATTAACAGCCTCTTCTTGTTCCAGAACCAAATTCTCTACATCTTTACCTTGATACAACTGTTGGATATGCTCCTGCGATTTTTCTGCTTTGTCTTCTTTCCCTAGAAGTGGCTTTCCATCTGAAATCTTAATATTCATACACTTAGATTTCCTTTCTCCAAAGGTTTCCTTGATTTTCCTGTATGCAGCATCTACACTGACTGACAGTGACAATGCAACACCAAGGAGGAGTGGTTCGAAAGAGATGAAAGTTGGGGAAAAAACAGAGACGGCACGGATGAATAATTGATGTTTATTTCAAACCGATATGCAGGTTACACAATGCGCACGACATCGACTCAGTAGGATGTAGGACCACCGCGAGCGGCGATGCACGCAGAAACACGTCGAGGTACAGAGTCAATAAGAGTGCGGATGGTGTCCTGAGGGATGGTTCTCCATTCTCTGTCAACCATTTGCCACAGTTGGTCGTCCGTACGAGGCTGGGGCAGAGTTTGCAAACGGCGTCCAATGAGATCCCACACGTGTTCGATTGGAGAGAGATCCGGAGAGTACGCTGGCCACGGAAGCATCTGTACACCTCGTAGAGCCTGTTGGGAGATGCGAGCAGTGTGTGGGCGGGCATTATCCTGCTGAAACAGAGCATTGGGCAGCCCCTGAAGGTACGGGAGTGCCACCGGCCGCAGCACATGCTGCACGTAGCGGTGGGCATTTAACGTGCCTTGAATACGCACTAGAGGTGACGTGAAATCATACGCAATAGCGCCCCAAACCATGATGCCGTGTTTTCTAGCGGTAGGGCGCTCCACAGTTACTGCCGGATTTGACCTTTCTCCACGCCGACGCCACACTCGTCTGCGGCGACTATTACTGACAGAACAGAAGCGTGACTCATCGGAGAACACGACGTTCCGCCATTCCCTCATCCAAGTCGCTCTAGCCCGGCACCATGCCAGGCGTGCACGTCTATGCTGTGGAGTCAATGGTAGTCTTCTGAGCGGACGCCGGGAGTGCAGGCCTCCTTCAACCAATCGACGGGAAATTGTTCTGGTCGATATTGGAACAGCCAGGGTGTCTTGCACATGCTGAAGAATGGCGGTTGACGTGGCGTGCGGGGCTGCCACCGCTTGGCGGCGGATGCGCCGATCCTCGCGTGCTGACGTCACTCGGGCTGCGTCTGGTCCCCTCGCACGTGCCACATGTCCCTGCGCCAACCATCTTCGCGACAGGCGCTGCACCGTGGACACATCCCTATGGGTATCGGCTGCGATTTGACGAAGCGACCAACCTGCCCTTCTCAGCCCGATCACCATACCCCTCGTAAAGTCGTCTGTCTGCTGGAAATGCCTCCGTTGACGGCGGCCTGGCATTCTTAGCTATACACGTGTCCTGTGGCACAAGACAACACGTTCTAAAATGACTGTCGGCTGAGAAATCACGGTACGAAGTGGGCCATTCGCCAACGCCGTGTCCCATTTGTCGTTCGCTACGTGCGCAGCACAGCGGCGCATTTCACATCATGAGCATACCTCAGTGACGTCAGTCTACCCTGCAATTGGCATAAAGTTCTGACCACTCCTTCTTGGTGTTGCATTTGCTCTGTCAGTCAGTGTATACAAAACAACTTAGAACACACTACACGTCATAGAGTTCTTTCATTTTGCACTATTTATCACAAAGGAGTAAAAAATAGGGAAATAGGCCTAAATAGAAGTACTGACCCGATTTTTCCCTAATTCTATAATTTCAACACTTTTCTGCTCAGAGGCTTGCTCTTGAATTTGTTTAATAAATCACAGTCATTAGTCACTTTCTTTGCATTATTATCAAGAACAGGCCTGAAAAATGTAAGTATAACGTATGTGATGTGTGCTTGATCACAGTCGCGGCACTGAAACGTCCCTTTAAACTTTGGAGCGGTAAGGAATTTTAGCTTTCGGACAAGTTTACATTTTCCTAGATATCCTAACGGCCGCGTTGTAAATATTAATACATTTTTAATAAGAAGAATTTGCATCGGTACTTTGTCGGGGAGGCAGAATTCCCCTCACAGTACTTACAGTGTAATCTGATTCGACAAAGTGCAAGTTACATGTTCTGGAGTTATCATTAGGAGCCGGAAGAGATACTTTTCTGCTGCCCTGTTCAGAAATAGCAGGCCTCCATTTCTCCCGTAAACTCGGATCTTTAGGAAAAAGATGCAAATTTATATTTGTGTATATTTCTTCGCTGTGTCAGCTGTGCAGTTAGGCACGCAAAATTAACCATCATAATAATGTTAATAATAAATAATGTTATTGTCTTTACGTCCCACTAACTACTTTTTCGGTTTTCGGAGACGCCGAGGTGCCAGAATTTTGTCCCGCAGGAGTTCTTTTACGTGCCAGTAAATTTACCGGCAGGAGGTTGACGTATTTGAGCACCTTCAAATACCACCGGATTGAGCCAGGATCGAACCTGCCAAGTTGGGGTCGGAAGGCCAGCGCCTCAACCGTCTGACTCACTCAGCCCGGCAATAAACCATCTTAACCTACAGAATGGAAAGAGAAACTTACGGTAATTGGCTCCAGGGGCTCTGAAATTTTGAACGTGTGTTGACAACCACGGGGCCCTTAACTGAGTCCTGGCATTTCTTCCACTTACTTGTGCCAGGCTCCTGACTTTCATCTATCCTATCCGACCTTCCTTGGTCAACTCTAGTTCTTTGCCGACCCCTACGCTATTAGGTTTCCGAGGGCTAGGCAGTCTTTTATTTTCACGCCCTTCGTGGCCCTTGTCTTCCTTTGGCCCATACTTTCATTTTTCGAACTGTCGGACCCCTTCCAGTTTTTCTCTCTGATTAGTGTTATGTAGAGGATGGTTGCCTAGTTGTACTTCTTCTTAAAACAATAATCACCACCATCACCTTGACGATAATTTGGAAGGACATAACTAAACAAATGTTACTGTAAATGCATCTCAGCAACCATCCATATATTGCAAATCGTGAGACCAAATAAATTAAAAAACGACAAAACTCTTCATATTTCACGTTAGATAAGACCTTACCGTATAAAATAAAGTTTAATATATTATTTCTTCTCAAAAAACATGTTGCAGTAACACACATCATCATAGAATTCACGCCAAACAACAGAACATAAACGCGAACCTAGCGGTGGAAAAGAGAAAAACTATTACCCCGCTTTTAATGCAAGAAATTGGCTTTCTGCCCAGGCCTTCTAGTATCTAGTAGGCTTTGCTCAGAGACAGTAATCTAGGCCTGCTGAAACAGTAATGTACATTGGATGATAGTTAAATGTTTTTTAATGCATTCTTAACTTTCTTAACGTGCGGAGCGAGAGAAATATTCTACTATAACTAATTTTAGCTTACGTGTTTTACTATTTACGGTAAAAGATACTATAAGCTAATAAGATTATGGAGAAGATGTTAGGCATATTACTCCTCGTGTTCACGGTGTTCATCCATACGATTACCGGTAAGAGCAATCTTAGCACTTCTAGCTTTTCATTAGTGTAGTATTGACGAGAAATTGTTGCGATAAACTTATGTGTAGAAATGAATTTTCCCTATCCTCAATTTAAATATTTCTTACATTTTTGTTTGAAGTATTCCAACATTTATTCAGACAATGAGTTACAATTTATCGCTAATTAGCACTTGTACATTTGTCCTTGATTTAACTTTGAACCCATTTTTCAACACACTGTTGCTTCCAACTGCAGCACAGTTTTGTACTTACTGAATTGAATTTCTATTTCTACTAGTTAATATTTTAAATTCGCCATTGTTTTCTAAGTTTACTATTTACGGTAAAAGATACTATAATCTAATAAGATTATGGAGAAGATGTTAGGCATATTACTCCTCGTGTTAACGGTGTTCATCCATACTACCACTTCATGCAAAATTTTGTGGAAATTTATTTCTCTTTCATTGATTAAACTTTTTACATTTTAATTGGGACAGAATAAACCTCCATGCCTTAACTAGTAAAGAGACCACGTCCCAAACAAAGTCCTATGTTCGATTATTGGTACTGTTAAAGATTTCCCCCCTTCATTTGATAAGATGTGGAAGTTATGACTATAACATCTTGAAGTACGTTTTCTTTTCTTTCTTTTTTCCAACTTATTGGGGTCGGTACTTGATGGTACTTGTTACAGTTTTATGTCTGGATACCTTTTACGATGCCAACCCTAGGTGGACAGTGTGTTTTCATACGGCAGTACGGTACTGCGTAGTGTAATATGGCGAGGGAAAATAATGTGGATTGGACAGTAAATTACTCTTGACGAAATTCGTTCAGTTTCGATAACCTTTTAGTAGGCCTACACACGAGAGCATGGTACCGGTACCCTTTTCGCAAGGTATTCGAATGCATTCAGATATGGGCGAATGGAACGCTTCAGTTTTGTAAAGCCTATGGTAGAATCCGTGTAAACTGCGAAACGGGTGTCTATATGTCTCAGTTCATAGCGTTGCTTACGTTATTATACTAGGCTGGGAAATATAGGGCTCGCTGGCACGGTTGCCAACTCCTAGATACTCATTATCAATAGACATGGATTTGAAAATCACCAGATCTGGATTTGAAAACTCTATAAATTATCCAGATTTAGTAAGAGAAGGCATTAAATTAACACTTACCTCATTTCAATTGTGCTGTACTGCCTCTGGTGTTCTCTTGCGAAGATAGGTCTAGCCTATATTATAGCCATATGATCAATTGAATACAAGTCACAATAAAACACTAGCACTGTTAGAATAATGAAATGTTCACTGCGTTTTATCAATTATCGTAATCCTAACATAAGTCTATTTAATTGCAAACTCTATAGGTACGCAAATTAAAAAAAAAACTGTACTATATTTGTTTATTTATGGCTGATCTTTAGAAGTTGAGGGTACTTGGCCGGGATAGTTGTATGACTCTAATGTGCCTATTTTCTGCAGTACTTCTTTCGGTAGATCGTATGTATAACAGCAGTTCCCTGCCGTATTCAATCCTAATTTTCACACATGACGGAATGGAGAGTTTGAATTGTCATTGTATTTCTCAGTTTATTTTTAGTCATATTGACTTGGCTGAACACTCGTTCTACATCCGCAGAAAAATCCCTGGCAAATTAAGAAATATTTGATGTTTGGAGAATATTATGTATACACTTTACAAGTACATTTGGTGTTGCGCTCACAGTGACACACGTATGTCTTTTGTCTTACACTTTCAACGATTTCGTGTGTGGTATCTGTGTTCACTGAAGTTCTTTGCTTTCATTTCATTCATCATCATTTCATGAATTGTATCGCGATATGCAATATTTAATAGGCGACAAAGTGGTATGGGCAATGTACATAAGAAAAATTCATTGGACTAGTGATTTATTGCGTTCGAACAGAAATAAAAATATTTATAGGTCCAGGGATCATGCTATTTTTTCTGTTGACCTCCATTTTGCTGTTTGAAGTGGCCGCTCTAGTCATATGGACAAAGATAATGAGAATCTACAGACATAGCACTCCATTCCACGGTGCTAGCCGTAAGAAAGTAACAAAAGACGGCACCAGCAGCGCAGTACGTCATAAACCAGTCCTGTCTTCAAGCCTTAAGTATGTTTTCATATTTCTCAAATAACGACGGTATTTCTTAATTTGCCAGGGATTTTTCACTTGACATGTGTAAAAGCAATTATTATGTTCCATTTATGACAAATTTTACAGTGATATTTGGGTGATACCAATGCGCATCGTACCCCGCATTAGAATGAGGAAGTACCGGTACGAGAGACGTTATAGCTAAATTTGCAAGTTCGCTGAAAGTGTTTTCTCCAGTTGAATCACTGTAAAAATCAACTTCTGCCCAAAAATTCACAGTGTCCTTAACTTCAGTCCACTGGATATGATGCAGATTTCTCCACTGGTTTTCTACTGCCACAATAACATTATTGTAAGCATAAAAGAGTTGTGCTATATCAATAATTTGCAACTTAAAAGGCCTTAAACGATGTTTAGGTGAAAAGGGAGGCTTTTTTTCAAGGATCCCTATATTTTCAGGTAATCTTTGCCTCAGTTGTTGGATAAGTTCAACAATGAATTGCATGCATCTATCGCGTAGTTGTTTCTGTTGGTCTTCAGAAAGGGAGGACGATGATACTTTAGTTTCTAAATCATAACCTGGGTAGGGCTTTGGGCCCAGATGATTATTAATTTCTGTTTTCGGGACATCTACTTTGACACTGGGTAGTAGAACCTTGGTGTATAATGACTTAAAGAGAAGGATTAGGTCACCTAATAATTTTGTAGCATCTTGGTTTCGACTTTCGAACTTCTTATTTACGGTCTGCACTTCACCCAAAATTGGCTTCAGAAAAGACAAGTACAAATAATTCTGAGGGTCGCGATACATTGAATATAAAATATCGGCTATATAACAGCGATCTTTAACTCTGGGGCTGTACCTTAATTAAGGAAACGGCCGCTTCCTTCCCATTCCACGGCCTTTCCGGTCCCATCGTCGCCATAAGACCTATCTGTGTCGGTGCGACGTAAAGCAACTAGCAAAAAAAAAAGTTATCTTTAAGACAAGGGATTTCAAAGTGAGTTTTTAACTCGGTCCACTGTTGCATTATTCTTGTCACTGTACTTTCGATGGGCAGCCACCGAGTTTGGCTTAACTGTACTAATTTCAAGGGAGAGTCGCCTTCATTTATTGTGTCTTGATTTATCAGTTTCATTTATTGTCTCGTATAGTTCTTTGTATACTACCTGCCGTAGAGATGATTGTGAAAACCAATTGTAACTTTCCCTTATGAGGAAATCTAAGTTTCTCGGCAAACACCCTGATGCATGTGAAACTGTCAATTGTAGAGAGTGACAAACGCATCTGATTAATTGTAGATTTGGCATTTTAGCCTTTAAGTTAACTTTATATAAACACCATGATTTATGCCTACCATAACAGACTCATTGTCTGTTCCTATTGCTTGTAATGTAGTCAAATCCAAACCTTTATTACACAGACATTTCTCCAAAGCCTCAACTATATCTTCAGCTCTACATTCTGACAATTCTACTAACTGTAGATATGTCACGACAATCTCTCTTTTACTTTTTGAATAATATCTTATAACAATGCCTGGTAACTTGGTAACTGAAATATCATTCGTTTCATCCAACAACAAACTATACCCGTTTTCACTTTCATGTAAATCATCTATCAAATCTTTTTCAAAATGAGGAGCTAACACGTTTTGTATGATAGCAGTGCATTTTCTACGATGCAACTTCAACTTATTAATCTCTTTGCTATCGGGAAAATTTACTTTATACAACTCGCGAAAATGGTCAACCACTTGAACCGAGCAATGTTCTGCTATGAAAAGTGCCGTTCTACCTTCCACTAAATTTGTCTCAAGATTAAGTGGTTTAAAATTTAAAGTTTTCTGCCTATTCGAACTAAAGGGTTCGGCTGCCTTGATGTGTTTAGCAGTGTTCCTATGTTTTTCGATATCTCCTAATATAGCACCTAGTTGAGTTTTACAGTATTTGCAAAAAGCCTTTGGTGGCAATTCCTTCTACTTTTAGTAACCACTTCTTATACCTATCATCCTTAAGCCATTCGTCTCTAAATCTCTGTTTATACTTTGTTCACAACTATACTAACTCTGTAATTAAAAATGTTAACATAAATTAAGAAGTAGACACTACCAAACAGTCCCAACTCAAAAGTCCAGCGCACTATCTTTCATCAACACAGCGACATTGGCACTGGCAGCTGGGCTCCTCGCATGATTTATTCTAACCTTTCCAGTTACAAGTATCGAATGATGTCGACCGAGCTATTATTCACCTTAATAATAAGGGCAATAATGCATGGAGATACATCATTCATGCTGCTAAAAATCCCGCGCGGCGCGCTCTTGCTCAATGGCGCTGGTTTTTATTTTCAAGCGAGTCGCTTACGTAAACATGTTATTTTTTAAAATTGACATTTTATTATAAAATCACCAAATATGTCACTAGATTTTAAAGAAAAACACCATATTTTCGACAAGTCGCAAAATTCAAAATTTGTCACCATATGACTTCCTGAAAACACCAGATCTGGTGACAAAATCACCAGATTGGCAACCGTGCTCGCTGGTGGTAAAACTGGTTCCAGCACGAGCTCGTAAAACGCATTGTTTCGCCGCTATTTGCGCTCTTCTGAGCCATAAAATTGCGTGGTCGAGGTATACTCATTCAAACATTCACTAGCATATCAAGACGTATTTTTGTACTTTGAGTTTTCTTGTGCAAGTGCGGGTGATTATAATTTAGCGAATGAAATTAATGACCGTATTTAAGTAATGCGAACATCGGATAATTCTTTAAAAAAAAAAAACATGCTGTACTCTAATGTTCCTGGCTGTGTACCAAAGATCTGAAAGGACGTGCTATCTTATTTCACAGATTTCCGAAAGACGAGGAAGTTAAAACTAAATGGTGTTTGGCAATTTCTCGTCAAGAAAATAGTCTGGGATTTCTGTGGAAACCTGTGTTCATTCCACTTTTTTCAGTCGGCATTTTAAGGACTCAGATGAGTGTAAACACAGCACTATAAATCCTACTTTCGAATGCCATTAAATCCATATTTCAAACTTTTCCCGGACACAAACAAACACATTCCATACAGGAAGACCACATAAGGCTACAGAAGTGGGAAATGAAGCTAAACTGTAAAAGAAAATTGAACCTAATGTAGAACCAAACGCACATAAGCTACAGCCAGCGAAGAGAAGAACCATCCAACTGTAATTATCAGTGAACCATTATATAGAACCACGGCACAGAATGTGCTATTAAATAGCGCTGTTAACGGAGCGGTTTTTTACGGAGCGGGGGCTCCGGGCGCTTTCAATCGGTGCCTCCGGAGAACCTCCGATTGAATTACAAGCGCGTAGTTTAAACTTGGTACGGGAGAAATGAACGAGCATTTGCACAGGAATTTATAACTTGTCGCTATTAATGTGAGAAACTACGCCCCTCCGTTAATACTTTAGTTATTTGGCGATATTACAGATAGCATTCTTACGGACAAACATAATAATTATGTAACAGAATTTCCGATTGAATTACAAGCGCGTAGTGTGAAGTTGGTACGGGAGAAATGTACGAGCATTTGTACAGGAATTTATAACTTGTCGCTATTAATGTGAGAAACTAGGCCCCAGTTTATACCTTTATTATTGAATGATATAGCGATAGCATTCTTAGGTACAAACATTGAATGACAAGCGCGTAGTGTGAACTTCAGACGGGAGGAAAGAACGGCATTTTCACAGGAATTCATAACTTGTCGCTATTATTGCGCGAAACTACGCTCCTCCTTTAACTTTTTTTAAAGGCTATTTGTTCGGGGCGTCGACCTATGAAGATCTTTTGCCCCTCCTTGCACCGTATGTGAGGAAACCAGCGTGTATTATGTAAATGGCAGAAGTGTAAAGTGTTGAATGTGAGGAAAGGAACCCATTTATGCCCAAATTATTTTCTTCTTGCGATATTGATAACTTGTATATATAAACACTTAGTATGACCCATTTTACATGTAGAAATGAACAAAACCATATTTACTTGTTTAGAGCCCATATAAACACATGGGTCGTTAACGACCCGCTACGCACTTGCTCGGGAAACAGGGAGAGACGATATTCTGAACATCAACCTTAGCAACAATTTATTTCTACAGACTTATAGTTTACGTACTGTACCTTTTAGAAATGAGATTTATAATGACACAAAAAGCAATAATTGTCATTGTTCTGTTTAATTATAATTATGTTTAGTAGCCAAAACACGTAATTTCAGATTCTATAACTGACAGTGGAACTGAGACATTCTTATTCGTGGTAGGGGTACATATCCACTCAGAAAAAGTATGCCAAGGAAAGAGGCATAACCAACGGTCTATTTCAATATATGAAGAAATGTATCTGCTTCGAGAAATGCACCCAAGAATCTATAGGGTATGATCGGATCGTAAAATTTCTTTTACCTGGATGACGAACATTGGGCGAAGAAGAGGGTGGGAATATCATATTAACTATTTCCCAATTGAATGAGTAAGATTTAGCTGTCCCGTTAATACAATTTTCGACTAAGTCTAACGTCAACTTGTTCATTTTCCGGAAGCGGTTCAGGTTCATCGCTGATTTCGGGAGGAGATTATGAATTGAAGTTACTGTTTACCTGCATCACTAACTCTGCTGGAGTCTACACGTACCTCTGCCAAGAAGTATTTCCGTTTTGTTATTTGAACCATCACCACACATAATAACTCTCATCGTACCTCAGTTTCTCGTTCTTTGAGTTTCTCTTTCATATGCTGAAAGGTGTGTGTCAGCAAGCAAATATCGTCTGCGTAGTCCAGATCTTCCAGTCTCTCTAGCAGCCCTCACTGTAAACCCCTTCTTTTCTGATAGGCGACAGGACACACCCTTGCCTAACTCCGGAGGTCACTCCAAATGCTTCTGTTAGCTTGCCTTCATGAACCACCCGGCACTCATAGTCATTGTATGTCTCCTTAATCAGGTTGACTATCTTCCGTGGAATTCCATACTTCAGTAACAGGCGCCACATGACGTCCCTGTCGACTGAGTCGAAAGCCTTCTCAAAGTCAACAAAGAGCATATACGTATTAGAGTTCCATTCACAACTCTGCTCAATGATGATCCGGAGAGTGTTGATTAAGTCTACACAACTACGACTCTCTCGAAAGCCAGCCTGCTCCTTCCTTAGCTTCTGCTCAGTTGTTGTTTTAATACGGGTGATTACCTTACTGGGAATAGATAGTAATGTAATTCCTCTCCAGTTTTTGCAGTTACTTATGTCTCCCTTTTTAGGCAGCTTAACTATGAGCCCGTTCTTCCATTCCTTTGGCATCTTTTCCTCTTGCCAAATTTTCTTGAATAAGATATGTAATGCTGCAGCTGGTACATCTATTTCAACATTTAAGGCTTCAGGTGGAATGTTTTCTAGCCCAGGAGACTTCCCGCTTTTAATCTGTTTAAGTGCTTTTCTAATCTTTTCTATCGAAGGCTCATCAACACGGATGCGAGCATCACTGTCCCATTCCTCTTCTTCGACTTCATCTACCTGATCAATTCCTCGGTTGAGTATTTACTCAAAATGCTCTTTCCATCTAGCTAATTGTTCATGTTCTCCAGTGAGCATAGTCCCTCCTCTTGGATAATGTCCTCGTTATCTGATACAGTTCCTTCACATCACCTTTATTTGCGGCTATTTCGGCTTGACTTGCGTATTCTTCGACCTGCCTACGTCGGTCATTGCGAGCACTCCTCTTTACTTGTCTGTCTAACTCACTGTATTTCTTCTCAAGTTCTCTTTTAATGTGCCGTGTCCTAGAGGTGAGGATAAGTTGCTTCGTTTCCCTCCGCTGTTTAATCTTCTCCCATGTCTTTTCTGACATGCAGTCTTTCTTCAGCAACTCTCTATGACGTAATGCCTCTTCGCAGGTCTCTGTTAAAGTCTTTTTAATGGCTTCCCATGTTTCCTCTACTCCTTCCATTGCTTCTAGATCTAGGACTTCAGACCGGTTTTTCAACTGTAACTTAAAGTTTTCTACTATCGGTTCCTTCTTCAGCTTGCCAATGTCATAAAGTCTACTTCGCCTCTGGAAAATTCTTGTCTTTGCTGATATCTTAAACTTAAACCAAGCCATCACCAAGTGATGATCAGATCCAACATCCGCTCCTCTCTTATTTCTCACATCGTGAAGCGAGCCCCTCCATTTACGACTTACTGCCACATGATCAATTTGATTCTCTGTGCGTTGGTCGGGCGACACCCATGTGACTTTATGTGGGAAAAGCGTCCCTCCAATAACCAGATCATGTTCTGTACACAATTTAAGGAATAATTCACCGTTCTCGTTCCGCTCACCAAGCCCATGCTTTTCCATAATGTGTTCCACTCCTTCATTATCTTTTCCCACTTTTGCGTTAAAGTCTCCCATGAGCAGGACAACTTCTTTCCGTTTTATTTTCTTTAAAACGCCTGAAAATGCTGCATAGAATTCCTGCTTCACTGTCTCTTCACTGCACTACGCAGATATTGCGTATGTTATTCTGAAAACGAGCTGTGATAATTCGCTCTGATATAGGGTGCCATTCCAGAAGTCCCTGCTTTGCTCTCTTGCTCAGTAACAGTCCAACACCGTCCCCTGCAATCTCTCCATGTTCTCGCCCTGAGTACAAGAGGGTCATTCCATTCCGGCACTTCATTTCTCCAAAGTCATCCTCACTTCACTTAAATCAAGAAAATCCAGTCGGTAATTCTCCATTTCTCTTATGATCTGTTTCAGCTTCCCAGGTTCTCTCATTGTACGAACATTCCAACATCCAAATCGTGTTACCTGTTTCGCGCTAAAGGTCGTCAGCTTTTTGTCCGTCCGGCTATTTTTCATCTTTGTTTCTTTAAAAAATTTATTTAAGAGCTTACGAGTTATTGGCCCATAAACTCCGAGTGCCTTGGTGGGGCTGCCACCTTAAGGCCAAGGCACTGGCCCTTACACGGATATTGGTGTATATACTGAAGAAAGAGCATTTCCTCTCCTCTTCTTAACAGTGTATACTTCAGTTATACCGCCGGTACTCGGTCGCCATTTACCCAGTCTGTGATAACAGGGAGCAGCACGAGAAGGTTGGGTTTGACATTTGGCTGAGAGAGGCTATGTATTACGCATCATCAGCCCTTGCTCCCTATTATCTCGCCTAGAAAAAGGCAAACCATGGGCAAACATTGTCGAGATCGGCTGAGCGATGACCGTCCGACAAGGCCTCCAGTGACTTCCATCTCTTGGGTCTTTGATAAAGCATGGGGATGAAAGTCATGACGTGGCTTCAGAAACTGGAAGGATATTTCAGTCTTGCCAACATCGATGTCTTGATGTAGAGGAACAAGAGCTTGGATAAAAATAGTGAGTATGTTGAATAGCAATGTGTACTGCCATGTATTCATATATCTGCCTGTAAAATGAAGTTTCTCCTTACGAGATCTCGTTTCCTTATTTTTAAAAGGTACATCGTACTTATAACACATGGTACCCGTCAGGCTCCACCAATCTTAGTAATAAGCCATACAAAATACACCGTGGGGTGTACAAAATTCCCTGTACTTGCGGCAAGGTATACATTGGCCAAACATTGCGGTTCCATTGGTACTCGTATCAAGGAACACCAAGGTAATATCCGTCTCAATCAGCAACAGCTGAGCACGCCCTATCAACGGATCATGATGTCGCGTTCCAAGATGTTCCACTACTACTAACATGTTTCCATTCCTCCCTTGAAGAAGAATGTGAGTCTCTCAGACCAGCAGATGCTTGGAGAAAGTGAGGGGGTAGGCTTTCGTTGCCTATACTAGGAAATGTGTCGGCATTCACCTTAGTGCAGGAGAATGGAAAACCACGGAAAACAACGTTCAAGTCAGCCGAAGGTGGGGACCAGCCCTTCTCCGTCTCCCGAATTCAGAGGCGTAGAGCCACGGTAGAGCCGTGGGCATCCCTCCTCTGCTCAGGTGGCCGGTCAGAATGCAGAGCTGCCGGACCACGGACCAGCCGTGGCGACTTGTGGGCAACTCATCCTGCATCCGCCGATCAGATGTTCGAGGTCTTACCCACGCTAAACACTAGAGGTCTGAGATTATACGGGAAGCTGTGGAAATACGTATTTGTCTGTCACCTACGTAATACGTAGTTGCTAGCCATTAAGAATTTATATAGGTAGTTCTCTTCCTCGTCCTTTCACTATTATCATTTCTTTCCGATTTTTCCAAATTCGTATCCTCCTCATCACGAGATGGTTCACGCCGCACACAGGGAGCTATAGTGGAGAACGGGAGTCCCACTTAATATAGACAACGGAAAAGCATTCTTACTTTCAAGCGATTCAAACCTCCATTCATTTTTAGAGAAGTCTTACACGTGAACAGACGAGCTTATATTTGGAAGACGCAGAGCAAAGTTCTCTGTGAAAAAAAAGAAAAGCCGAAAAGCTTATTAACGTATCTACACACAAACTATTAGTATCTATGTAATTTTATCATCATTCATTGTGTCCGACTCGTTGGCAGAATGGTGAGCGTCTTGGGTTCGATTCCCGGCCGGGTCGGGGATTTTAACCTTCCTTGGTTAATTCCAATGGTGCTGGGTGTTTGTGCTGTCCCCAACATCTCTGCAACTCACACACCGCAACCAACACTATCCTCCACCGCAATAACACGCAGTTACCTACCTATGGCAGATGCCACCCACCCTCATCGGAGGGTCTTCCTTACAAGGGATGCACTCGGCTAGAAATAGCCACACGAAATTGTTACTATTATTATTATTATTATTATTATTATTATTATTATTATTATTATTATTATTATTATTATTATTCATTGTGCAAAATTTGAATCACCAAAATACCGTATTTCAAGTAAAGTGGGTCTCGGCCCTCAAGTGGCCACGGCTGGTCCGTGGTCTAACAGCTCTGCACTTTGACCGCCCAACCGAGCAGAGGAGGGGTGGCCACGGCTTTCCTGTGGCTCTACGCCTCTGCATTCGGAAGACGGGACAGGGCTGGATCTCACGGTTGGCCCCAACTGTCGGCTGTCCTGAGAATGGTTTTCAGTGGTTTTCCATTCTCCTGCACTAAGGTGAATGCCGGGACACTTCGTAGTAAAGGCAATGGCCGCCAAACCCCTCAGCTTCTCCGAGCATCTCCTCCTTCACCGTCACAAATCTCACGCCTGAGAGACGGCGTCACCGTCTAAGAGGCTCGCTTCCCCCTTCTGGGGAGGAATGAAACAATTTTACTAGTAGTAGTAGTGGAAAGTGTGTGTTTGATGGTTACTTACACTAATGCCTGCATTTCATGTACCGGTACATCATCTTTTAATTGGTCAGTTTCGTTTGTAAATGGTCTGAAGGAATGCAGTTTATTAAGTTTCTATTGACTCAAGGGGAAGTATAACTGGGCAACCATCCTAAGCAAAATATGAAAAGTTCCAGCAATGCTTAGAATGAATGTATTGGCCAAGGAAATACAAGCACCATAAAAGGCTTGAAAATGAAAGACTCCCCAGGCCTCAGAAACCTAACACCGTCGGGACAGAAAAAGAACAGTTGACCAAGGGAGGCCGGATAAGAAATATGGAAGCGAGTAGCCTGACACAAATAACTGGAAGCAATGTCAGGCTCAAAAATGCTACAAAAATGGATGCCTCTGGGACCCCTTTCAGTCGCCTTTTACGACAGGCTAGAGATACAGTGAGTGTACTCTACCGGTCCCACCCACGGCGGGGAAGTAACATTACTATTCCTGTCCTATTACTAAATTCAGTAGTCAACCCGTACCGTAGTTAGGTCTAGTTTTACGGCTGAATATCCTTCCTGACGCCAACGCTGTGTGGTGGGACATCGTTAGTATTACGGTACATGTTTCTCTGGTGGATGGTAGTGTGATGTGTTTTGTGTATATGAAGATAATAATAATAATAATAATAATAATAAATATAGTAATAATAATAATAATAATAGTATCAGGGATTCCAGGCTATTTAAATTGCGCGCCTTGTCTACGACCATCTATGCCAACGGACTTGAACATTTAAACTCTCAAAGAATTTCGTCTTCTACAGTCAGATGGCTCTAACATCGATTTGCTAGCTCACCCTCGCGCACTAAAAACGGACCTAGATCTTAGGAAATTTAATTTTTGTTATTAGTAAACCTTTTTCTGAAGACTACTTTTTTAATGTACCGAAGTTGTCGACACTTCAGCTGGTTCCTCCTCTAATGTAATCTATCAGATACTTGTAAATATGTTCTCTAGCCAATCAAAACCGGGGTTGTGTACAGGAATCCAGCCTATCAGCAAAGTGTGGTTCAATTGAATCGGGAAGCTTCCCCTTACGGAACTACCTAAGGAGGGCACGTTAGGGCCGTCTTGTCTGAATTGCTCCAGTGCCTGGGAGTGTGACTTGACGGAGGTCTAGGAGGCAGGGGCGCGGCCTGCTTGAAGAATATCCAGCGATACAAGAAATGAAGGATTTTTCCTAAACATTTGATAGCCCCTGCGGTTTAGTTTGAGGGGAAGGTTTTAGCCGTTTTCTTTTAATGTAATGTTGTGAACTGGTGGTTTAAATGTAGGATTTTCGGCGAAGTTTGAGGACTCTGTTCCTATTCCCTACCGGGAAATATGTAATGTAATGGAAAGAAGAGTGATGACCCTCTGCCGACTCCCATTCAACCTTGCCATTAGGTGACGAAAGTTTTCAAACTCTAAATTTTGTAAATCCCGTCTTGGTTCTAAAGGCTCCTCCTTTAGTCATCCTCGTGTAGTATGGGAATAACCTCTGTATCTTTGGGCCATAAGCCCACTTAGGTTTCTATTAATTTCTATAAGGAGTGTTGGATTTCGCCCCTTTGCCTCTTGTTAATGGCCGGTTATCTGCAACCTTTTCTCTTTTCTCTTCAGGCCATGTAGTACGGATAATAATGTCCCTGTTGATCCTGTATTATCCATAAGGTAACTGTTCTTCGTTGCAGCTCAAAACGCAGTCTTGGCATTCACTAAACCAACCATCGTCAAGGGGTCTAGTGGTAGCCCACATCTTGGACTCAGCAGTCGCCCAGCTGGCAGGTTCCCTACCTATTGTTTTCCTAGCCTTTTCCTAAATGATTTCAAAGAAATTGGATATTTAGTGAACGTCTCCCTTGGTAAGTTATTCCAATCCCTAACTCCCCTTCCTATAAATGAATATTTGCCCCAGTTTGTCCTCTTGAATTCCAACTTTATCTTCATATCTTTCCTACTTTTATAAACGCCACTCAAACTTATTCGTCTACTAATGTCATTCCACGCCATCTCTCCGCTGACAGCTCGGAAAGGTGGACTAAGCACCAATTTACAATACCTGGGCGAGAAATTGCACGCTCACCATATACAGCAGTGATTTAACGATGAATGTCCGTACAACTGAGCCTTTGAGCCCATAGAAATCTGATCATTGCACGCACCTCCAATTTGGAATGAACATCCAGTTGACGCGCCATTGAGCCTAGCCTCTCTGCACATACAACACGGGGGGATGGATGCCACACTAACCTTCCTATCGAACGTGTCAGCATTTACTGTAGCTTGCTCCGCAATGGCCACGGTCACGACACACGGCGTGCTCTCGCGGCGAGCTGGTGTAACTTTTAGATTCACCCTCGTACGACAAACAAATTGGTTTCCCCTCTTCCTCTTTCTTTCCTTCTTTATCTTCTGTTATTATCTTTCTGTTTTTAATATTTAATCTTTCTTCTCCCTATATATGGGTGGGTACTAAATACATCCCATACAATTTCGGGGGGGGGGGCGTAGCTCCCCGGAGTCAGCGCTCCTACTCACAATCACCAACCATGTCGTACGATCAATCGAGAATTCATTTCGAACCGTGTAAAAAGTAAGTAAAAAGAACAGGTTTGATTCAGTTGAAGAAAGGTACGCGCGTGCACCGGCGAGGTGTCCCGACATAAACAATCAACACTGCCCCACTCCAGTACTTCAATGGACGGGAGGGAGTGAAGGGGTAGTGTTGAAGGCCACTCCAGTACCACAAAATAGGTGAAGGGGGTTTGCTAAAGGCACAGTGAGTGTATTGCTATACATCCACTACCATGTCCATTTCAAACACAAGTCTTGTACCTGTAGAAATGCGTTAAGCGAGGAGTTGGGGGATGACGCCATGCTTTGTTTAATATCGGACACCATTTCTGTGCATGTGTGTACCGATGTCCATTCTTTGCAATCATAGATTATTTATTTAATCCGTTTACCCTCCAAGGTTGGTTTTTTCCCGGACTCAGCAAGGGACCCCACCGTTTCCGCCACTAGGGCAGTGCCCTGGAGCGTAAGACATTTGGTCGGGGTTACCGCTGGGAAGGAGGACCAGTACCTCGCCAGGGGATGAACAGAGACCTTGTGGGGGATGGGAATATTGGGAGGGATAGGCAAGGAAGAGGGGCCTTAAATTAGATACCATCCAGGCATTTGCTTGGAGAGTAAGTGGGAAAAGATGGAAAGCCACTTCGAGAATAGCTGAGCTGAAAATCAAACCCCCTCTGCTCAGATGACCTCTCGAGGCCGAATTGACCCTCTTCCAGTCCTCGTGCCACTTTTCAAATTTCGTGGCAGAACCGGGCAGCTAATCACCACAGAGGCGGACTATTAACCAATGTTAATCGTTTGGCTCCTCGTCTTGACACACCATATTACAAATTCTTACTTGAAATCGACAGTTTCTGCTTGGGAGTGAGGTCAACAAAGACAAAATTTTACAACTCCATGAAGATGATGCAGACTGATCGTTTTTTGCGTCACAGAGGAATGCTTTATAAGTCGTTAGTTCTCTGCAATCCAAATATTTACTAGCATCCCTGTGGGGGTAAAATCAGCATCAGCGTCGGCAACATTCAAGCAAAGATTCTGAGGGGTGTAGATGCAAAACTCACAATCTCCACTTTTCATGATTTACAGTAAAGCTGAAAAAACTCTCAGATGTACACACCTGGACGAATTTTGCTATGTACGTTTCTATTTACATCTTGAATGTGATAAGTGCTGGAGAGCATCTTTTCTTGTGGAAAGTAAACGTGAAGGCGGAAAATTACATTTTAAGTGTGGAGAATGTGAGTTTTGCTCCACGTTTTGGGATAATGTGAGTTATGCATCACTAGGCTGTGGATAATGTAAGTTTTGGTACAAATATTTCAACATTTAGTATGCTATATGAAGCTAAGAAACAGGATTCAAACAGTGAACAGAAGAAAATAAATAAAAGGAAAACGGACACTTGGAGGATAATAATAAAAATACAGTATATTAAACAGTAATGCATAGGGAAAATACATGTTTATTGACAAGGAATAATAGTACTGTACCTCAAGATGTTAACATGAATGACCTACATTCCCACAAAGCAAATCAGTTCTGAATCACTTCATTTCCTAGCGGAAAAGATACACTGACAGTTCTTAAACTATTTAAATGAACAGATGCGGAGCTTCTTCCTGTGGCTGGCAATGAAGAACATTGTCTTCTTGTTCATCCTCATTGACATCTGTATTTCCATCTACAATGTCTTTGTAAAAGGTCAAAGTTGGAATACTCCGCCATTCTTCACCATAGTGCTTTCCCAGAAGAGCGTTGACATCATGTTTCTTTTCCATACTTAGACTGTTGGATTTCCGAATTTCTGGTGGATTCATATTGACAATAGCCTTAGTTGGTTTCATTATGGAAGAATATCCCTGTAGTCGTAAATTGTAACAGCTCTCACCCCGTACTACAGCTTTTGTGCCACGCTTTTTGACGAAGATGCGCTTACTTGCTTGTAAACGAAATTGCCATTTATTTGGAGGTTTTGTGAAGTGGTCCTTTTCACTTTTCCAGTCACAATTTGGACAGCCTTCTTCTCCAAGTCTTACCACTGTTGCATAATTTCCTATCATGTCCATGTATTCCTGTGGACTGATTATGTTTTTGTGCTTGCGTACCTCCTTTTCAATATTACCAAAGACACGGTCAGGGGGGATGAAGCTGTGTCCGGTAACAGGGAGTACTAGTTGGACTTCTTTGATATGTTTGGGGGAGAAATTTACGAGCCAGTAGCTGACCATTGATACTACAATGGCATTCTTATTTTGTCCCCCACAACCGTCACACACCAAGCGCACAGTTGTTAAAGTTTCTGACATGTCTGTGTTGCGTAAAGCATGAAATAAACATGATGTTACTTCATTCGCCCCTTTTCGGAATTCATTTTCAAGCCAAATATAAGATGTAACCTTTTCTCTGGTCAACTTGCTTTTAGAGTGACCTTTTACAACTGTAAAATTGTACAAATAGATCTGCCTGCTATAGTACGTTGATTGGTCAGGTAATTTCGGAAGGGGTAGGTTTCGTTGACAATCAAAACTTAATATCAGAAGGCTTGGATCATCTTTTTCTTGAAGAAGTCTATAGAAAGCCTCAGATCTTCTCTTATGGACGGTTTCCTCAGCCATCAATGTTTGCTTTTGTGCAGGATCGGTAACAGTTTTAATTTTCCCATTTAACTGTAAACAAGTTGAACATACATCGACCCGTATTGTACTTCTTATTGAAAAGTCTCTAAAAAGCCACTGTTTCACTTTCAGTTGGTACGCAGCACAGTTGTTGTACATCCGCCACAATTTCATGATACTGAGCTCGGATGAGAGGTAACGCCCAGAACAGTAATGAGGCTCTGAACATGTCAATGAATTCAGAAACTTCATAACATTATTTCTTTTTGCCGTATACTTAAAACTTAGCGGTCACCTCCTCGATTTTCTTTAGCCAAGCCGCCAGTATTTCTAAAATGTTTTAACACTGTGTTAATGCGAAATCTTGAAATGTTAATCACACCCATAAATGTCTTCAAACATACAGGAATTCTGTCTCCCTTATGGTTTGGAATGAAATATTTTGTCCTGCAAGACTGAACATTGTATCTTCCTGTGGTGGGCCTCTTTCTCTTCGTGCCTACGGACTCCGTAAATTTCAAAACAAAGTTGTCTTGGTAAACTTTGTCCTTATGAGAATAGAATCTCTCATGAAACCTGCGAATGTCTTGAGCTCCAATTGTACGACATAAGAAGGCTCCCTGACTGTGATTGCATTCTGGAAACTTGGGTAACCTCTTCGAAGAATATCTGAAAGAAAATAAATTCAAAACATGTAAATACGAAAACATAGTATTGTGAAACCTTCTCTTAATAATCCACCTCCAAAGCAAGAAAGTGCACATCCAACTCACCTCATTTGTTTAGCCTTGTTTCTTTTCCAGTTAGATTGATCTCTACTCCTCTTCCGACCTCTTTCCTCTGGAGAACATGGTTTCACACTTTCTTCCATTTGTAACCCTTATTTTGGGGAACTATTTATCCTAACTTAACAACTGATGTACTGCCGAAGCCTTCACCTAACAATATGACATAAACTGTAACCTAATGTAAACATGGGATACCCACAATGCACTCAGAAACAAGTGCAGCCACACGATTGGTGTAACCGGAGACTGTGACTTTTGCTTCGTGCTGGGAAGTGGATAATGTGAGTTTTGCAACAAACCCTGAATTTCAGAATGATTTTATACAAGTAAAATGTTACTTTCGCTACAAGTTTTTCATTGGAAACGATGCCCGTTAAGGTAGAGAACACGCCTTCACATAGAACTCAATATTGAAAAAAATGGAGAATGTGAGTTTTGCTTCTACACCCCTCGCCGGTGGGAAATACACAATGATGTTTAAAACAAAATACCGGTTGTCATTTAAGTCAGTAGCGTAGCCAAGATTTCAGTTTGGGGGGGGGGGGGACATTCATCCAGAATTTTATTTTGTTTGGTGTCCAAACTTCCATAGTTTAGGTGGTGTGGAATACCGAAAAAGGAGATGAGTGTCCTTGGATCCAAGTAAGAGTGGTGGATTCGTGCGTATTACGGAAGCTAATATTAATTTTATTCTTCTTATTCTTCCACCTCTTTTCCCACATCTGTGGGGTCGCGGGTGCGAACTGTGTCGCACATGTGGATTTGGCCCTGTTTTACGGCCGGATGTCCTTCCCGACGCCAACCCTATATAGAGGGATGTAATCAGTGTTGTGTGCTTCTTTGGTGGTTGGTAGTGTAGTATGTTCTCTGAATATGAATATGTTGGGACAAACACCCAGTCCCCAACCAGAAGAATTAATCAGACGCGATTAAAATCCCTGACCCAGCCGGGAATCGAGCCCGGGACCGTCTGAAACGAAGGTCTCAACACTGATCATTCAGCCAATGAGTCGGACTCCGGAAGATAATATTAATGTACATTATGTATAAAATGCTAAATAAAAGTACATTCGTTAAAACTCCTGGGGTGTCTGGACTCCTTGGACGACAATCCCTCGTTCTCCGGCTACCTCTGTTACCCCCAACCCAACATAACTGCAGCATTTCATATATTCCGAGTACAAGTGAAATGAATGCCAGAATAAACAGTTTGAGTAAGGATGCAATATTCTGGTTTAGAATTAATACGGTAATGTTATTATAGTAATGGTCATGCGATAAGGAATTAAGAAGTGACATTTTATAAAATAATGCGGCAAAGAAATACACACAGACACACACACGCACGCGTCGAATACAGGTTTCTCGTCCTTCTTATCCATGGCTAGATGATGAAGGCAAGAGAATGATGGCCTACCGTGACTCGTTATTTCGACATTATAAACAAACCCTAGATGACACAGACTTCGAATCTAACCGCATCTTAAGAAATCGCACAAAGCAGTTAATCAGAAATATAAAAAATGTATATATTTTCGGAATTTAGCTAACAACTTACATTCTAATCGCGCATGGGACCAACTTAGAGCTCTGGGAATAGGAAAACATCAACAGAGACAGGCAACTCCTGACATTCCACTTGACGAACTGAACGATTACTTTACTAGAATAAATATTCAACCTATCCAAATTAACTGCACCGACTCACCGCCCTCCCCTCCAGCCAATCCACTATTCACATTTCACAGTGTCACAGAAAATCGGGTTAAAAAGGCTTTGTATTCGATTAAATCAAATACTACAGGTGTAGATGATATTCCTATTAATTTTATACATAACCTTATGGGTGCTATCTCGCCTTTACTGACGCACATACTGAACAACTGTTTACTAAACGGAACTTTCCCTACTGTCTGGAAAACAGCCAATATTATTTCGGTACCTAAGAGTTTAGACCCACAATCACCCTCTGACTATCGTCCTATGTCAGTATTCCCTGCAGTTTCTAAAGACTTTGAACGTTTAGTATACGAGGAAGTTCTGGAATACTTACATAAAAATGCTCTTTTGGACCCTTTGCAATCTGGATTTAAGGAGGGTCACAGTACCACAACAGCACTTTTGAAGGTTACTGAAGACATTAGAAACGCTATGGACAAACGACTGCTCACTATACGTATCCTTCTTGACTTCAGTAGCCCCGTTGACACCATAGTAATTCCGACTGTGATAAAGAAAATGGAACTGCTAAATTTCGACCTAGCTGCGCTTGAGGTTTTTAGTTCTTATTTGAGTAACCGTCAACAGCGTGTAACAGTAAACGACAAGGCCTCTAAATGGAAAATGAAACTTAGTGTTGCCCCACAGAGCAGTTTTCTACGGCCCCTAAGTTTCTGTATTTATATCAATGGCATACCATCTGTGACAGGAAATAACACACATGACCTCTGTGCTGACGATCTTCAAATATATCGACACTGCAAGACAAGATATTAACAGGGACCTCCAACGACTCAGTGTATATGCACAACGAAGCTCTCTCATACTCAGCTGCAAAAAACGACAATTATAATTGGATCACGAAAATTACTGAGCTGCTCAAACAATGTCGTAATCCCGCCTATCCTACTGAATGGTAACACTATTCCCTACAGTAAAACGGTTAAAAATCCCGGCGTAATGATGAATGAAACAGTTGATTGGTGTGATCACACGAAAGAAATACGTAAAAAGATTTTTGGAGTTCTTCGCCCTCTTAAACGGCAGAGGGATGTATTTCCATTTGAGGTACATTCCAGACTAACACAGACACTCATTCTCCCTATTCTTGATTATTGTGACGTTGTTTTAGTTGACATGACGAGAGAAGAAACACTTAAACATCAACGAGCATTGAATTCCTGCCTGCGATTTATTTATAATATCGGGTACGATGTTCGTATCACCCCATATTATAAGGTTGTCTCATGGCTGATGTCTGATAAACGTCGGCAGCTACACACTTTAACGATGGTGATCAGAGTGGTAGCTGTAAGTCAGCCAAGCCAATGTATATTTCTGCTAAATTCATCTTTTTATCATCACTTCACAACTTAAATACACGTTCTAGATTCATTCTTTCTATTCTACTGCACCGCACATATAAAATTAATAGATAATTTGTGGTGACTGTCGCCAGATTATGGAATTCCCTGCCAGTTCAGGTCAGAGAAACTAGCTTTTTTAAAATCACGATTTAAGGTCACTTGCCGAGACTACCTGCTGAGGACAGCTGACTGAATGGTTGAAGTATGAATGTTTGCGTTCCTGAGGATTAGCTATTTTTCAGATTTTTAATATTAATTAGTTCTAATATTAATTTAGTAAGTAATTTATTTAAATTTATTTTCAATTCTATTATGCAGACGCCATAAGACCTATCTGTGTCGGTGCGACGTAAAGTAAATTGTTAATTACTTTTCCACGCAAACCTGCGATACAGAATATAGTATTATAAAGTTAGAGTGTTGTGACGCTAATATTCGTATGTATAATTTTTATTAACGTGCCAGAAACCAACGACACTGAGCTGTTGCCATTTCAACACCGTTTTAAGGGTTACCGATCCAACCCGGGATTTGAACCTGCGAACTCAGACTCAGAAGGACAGCGACTCAACCAACTGAGCCACATGAAAAGTAGGCGTTTGTGATTATTGTTATAAATAGATGCAGTTAGTCTTTTTACAAAGGTTTTATGAGGAGCATTTATTAAGTCGTACGTTTTCTTTTCTCTTTTTTTTTTTTTGCTAGTTCCTTTACGTCGCACCAACACAGATATGTCTTACGGCGACGATGGGATGGAAAAGGCCTAGGAATGGGAAGGAAGCGGCCGTGGCCTTAATTAAGGTACAGCCCCAGCATTTGCCTGGTGTAAATATGGGAAACCACGGAAAACCATCTACAGGGCTGACGACAGTGGGGTTCGAACCCACTATCTCCCGATTACTGGATACTGGCCGCACTAAGCGACTGCAGCTATCGAGCTCGGTCGTACGTTTTCTTACTGTCCTAAATGCACGAGGCCGGACAGAAGAACTAGCTGGAAGCTAAGAAGTCTTGCTGGGGTGGCGCTTCCTTCGCTGTTCACTTTTCCAAACCAAACTCCATGACGTTCAGCCCGGAGGCCTGCAAATTACGAGGTGTCGTGTGGTCAGCACGACGAATCCTCTCCGCCGTTATTCCTGGCTTTCTAGACCGGGGGCACCATCTCACCGTCAGATAGCTCCTCAGTTATAAACACGTGGGCTGAGTGTACCTCGAACCAGCCCTCAGATCCAGGAAAAGTCCCTGACCTGGCCGGGAATCGAACCTTTGGCCTCCGGTAAGATGCAGGCACGCTACTTCTACACCGTGGGCCCGGCTGGTGACTTTTAGGTCTCCTTATTATCGAATTTGACTTAAGGCATCCTGCATTCCATTCCCGTCACTGACAGAGTCAAGAAAAGCATGGGGTGGGGGAGGATACAGCCTTGTTTTTGGGTGCAGTAGAGTTTTCCTTGAGTCTCCCGTAATCGAAATATCTACGGCCTGGAAGGTAGTCACCTTCACGGGGTGTAGTACCAAAGTGGTTCCTTCTTTTAGAAGACAAATTAAATGAAGATTCTACTTCCTCACAAACGAAGAACGATATTATCAATTTTACGAACAGTTTAAATAATGCAGCCCGTTTATGTTAAGAGTACAGAAGCTATGATTGTACATGGTAACAATCAAAACCAACAATATCAACTGAAGATCCGTCACCGCACTCGGTAGGACAGGCTTTCTTTTCATATCCACCGGGCGGTTAGGGGCGCACAGCTGTTTGCTTGCATCCGGGTGATAGTGGGTTCAAACACCACTGTCGGCAGCCCTAAAGATGGTTTTCTGTGGTTTCCCATTTTCACACCCGGCAAATGCCGGGGCTGTACCTTAATTAAGGCCACGGCCGCTTCTTCCCATTCTCAGCCCTTTCCTTTCCCATCGTCGCCATAAGACTTACTGCGACGTTAAGCAAGTAAAAAATCTTTTCACAACCCCTTCCAAGGAAACGTTGTATCCACAGTATTGGCCTGGACTTACACCCCACCCACTGAAATTATTTTGTGGGTACGCCACTGCATCCACTCACCATTTTAGGTACAAGGTAAGTCGGAAGAATTGTTGGATACTCAAAAGACTCACCATAAATGATGCGGTTCTGGTTCAAAAGTATAAGGAAAGGTAAGGGACGGGATCTAGTTTTTAAATAGAATCCGTATCAATAGAACGTGACTTCCCATTTTAAAAATGTTTCATGTATCGACTGCGATTCAAGCCTGGTCCGTCCTGATGAGAAGATAGAACCATTGGAACTGAGTTATCACGCCCGCCAAACACAAAATAGTTACCCGCACTTTTGATGGTGCCATTTGAGGTTCCAATCAGTCTCCCGGCATTTGACAAAATATATAGACCTACCTATCGAACTTAGACACCCATCCGCGATTGTCTTGCTACTGTAAGAATAAAAAACCTTTTTCATAACTTACCGAGGATGCACATAGTGTTGGCTTCTCAGTGACAAAACGGCCCCTCTTCAAAAAAGTTACTTATATGGCACAAAATGAGGAACTAACGTGCAGCTCACAATCCTGCCACAGTCTTCCCAACGCTGCAACTTAAACACAGCACATCTCTCAACCACGGTACAACCCGAGGATCCATAGGACGTTGTTGTTTCCTGGAACCGATATGCAAAAGCTGACACGATGTTGTAAGCTTGTAACTGTTTCTGGACGTGCCCCCGTTATCTCGGTGTTCACGTTCCGGCCCCCTACTGAGTAATCCCTTGCTAATTGCCCCTTTCTTCATGTCTTGACTTTTGTCAACACATGGTGACATTCCCAATACTGAGGCATCTACAGGGAAATATCCCCGCGCATCACAATCTTAAGTGTCTTCCTTTCATTCAAGCAGTACAAATATGGAGAATTGAGCACTGCTAGTAGATTCTTGTCGCTACGTTAACTTAACATTTTGGCGTACGTTTTTGAATTGTTCGTACCGTACGTAAAACAACGGCTGATCCTCGTTCTAGTTTCAGGTTATTCTCCCAAACAATCTTGCAAGGTGTCCGGATCTATTCTTGCAACTCTTATGTAATGTAAATATAAATACTCTGTAAATACAGTCATGATGTGTATAGTTCATATATTATATTGTATGTGTTTATATGCCCGACCATTTATTAATAATTTTATATATATAAACTATATTTAGATATGTAAGTGCTCGTCAGTATGTAATGTCCTGTACAATTCCTGTTTATAAGCCTGCAGGCTCGTAGGAATTAATTGAAATAAATGAATATATGAATGAATGAGGGGAGGTGGTGGCATACAATTTCTAATCACTAGATTGCGTGCCAAAAGCCTGGATTAAATTCCAAACCTCTCCGCAGTGCTCCTATGGAGTGAGGGCATATGACGCTGTTGATGGTGATTCGTCCGTCGGATGGGGACGTTAAGCCTTGAGCAGACCCCTTGGTGCTATTCGACAGGAGTAGGCTATGTGCCGGCACCGGGTTTCACCCTCTTCCTTCCCACTATCAAATATCACGTCATTCATTTCATCTCTCATTAACTCCTCTGATGAGGTTGACGTCAGGAAGGGCATCCGGTCATAAAAAAAACCGCCACGACAAATTCATCTCACCTCATACCCGACCCCGTAGGGAAACGGGACAAGGGTTGGACAAACATGAATGAATGAGTGAATGAAAAAAATTGATAACTTAGAGGACATACCAGTCACTTCAAGAACGTTCATGTTACGGATGTCCGGCTCAATGGCTAAATGGTTAGCACCAAGGCCTTTGGTCCAAAGAGTCCTGGGTTCGATTCTCGGCCAGGTCGGGGATTTTAACCTTGATTTGTTAATTCATCTGTCTCGGGGACAGAGATAATATTAGGCAGGGCCCCATCCTCACAGACATGCAGGTCGCCTATACGTCGTCTAATAGAAATAGGCCTCCCCGGAGGCCATACGCCATTGTTATCTTACGTATTTGCTCTCAGAACTATTCAGTTTTTTAAAAATCGTGATGCCAATTCCCATGACAACTTGAATAGTTGAGAGGTTTCTCTTAGGCATTAAAAGACTTATGGCTTATTTCCGTACCACTACAGCACGGGAGAGATTAAATTCATTGTACCTTCTGCACAAGGAGGCTACTAAAGCGTTAAATCTGGAGAAGGTGGCGGTGATTTTATACCAAGAAATGCATTGAGAAATCGGGCATTCCTTCAGAGAACTACATTTCCCAATGTAGTCAGTTCAGGCGGTAGATTTGGTGGTAGAGCTTTTCACATTACGTATCATGAAATGAACAATTTGTATCTATGAAGCAAGTTCTAGATTTTTTACTTGTGATCATTTTTGATAGCTTCGTACATTCCTTCAAAATATTTATAAACCAAGTTTTATTTTTCTGTTTACACTCAGCTCTTGATTTACCGTAATCGGATTAACCGAGTTGCGGCTTAACCGCGATATCAAAAACACTAAAAATGCACGAGTTTTAGGAGTTACAGTAATACAGAATTACAAAGAGTCGGGAAAATATCGAAAAACTTGTTTCGAGAAACTTGAGAAGCAAAATAACGAAAAAGTGTTTCTCGGTACAAAAGCAGAAAACAATGACTGATTATTTTCAGAAACAGTAAAGTTAGGCAGTCTGAATACTATCTTTTCTTTGCCTTATTAGTTTCAGCGGATAGTGCTATTTATTTTTCTATTTATTAATCGTGCTAAGTGCTACTTTTACTGCTACGTATTGGGTAAGTTAATAAAAAATAATACAGTAGTATAATTTATTAATATTTTAAACTGTACTTTCAGTACGCCTTTTCTGTTTTAAACTTTTTGCAGGTTAATCGCAATTTTACTTATCCGGGAAGCCTTAACCCTACATTATCCCTGTTAATCGAGAGTTGAGTGTACTTGTGAATATTATCGAAAACTCCATACATAGGACTCGTTCGAAAATGTATTTGAGAATCAAGCTGTATTGTTGTTGTTTCTTTCCTTTTCGTTTGTGAATATTATTAATATATAGGAATGTTTGCATTTGTAGTTGTTCATCATTTCAGATGCCTGTGTTCATGTTAATCATTGCTCCCCCCCCCCCCCCACCAATAATTACGCGAAGACTGTAAGAGATATGCAATTAAATAAAATATCACTCACAACGTGTAAACTATTTCAACTATAAGATTAAAACTTACAGATCTCTATCTCTATACCGTACTAATTAATTTCTATTTTGCACTTTACGATGTAGTATCGATCGCACTTTCCCTCACACAGAGAGTACACGGGTATCTTCGAAAACCTTAAAAGTAGTTCGTGGGACGTAAAGCCAATGTATGTATATATATTTATTCAGAAAATAAACACTTCTCCCATAAGGAGGTTGCCCATGAGGGCAAAGTACCTATGCTAAATGCATTTATTACTATATAAATGTTTTCTAGGTATGGATAGTGAACATTTCAAGGCTATGAGGACCATATTTTTCGTCAACGACTGTGACAGTTTGAATCCTGAGCGGAATTCTTCGAAGAACTTAGGGATTGTTCCTCTTGCACCGATCATGACGCCTCGATGTTATCCAGTCCGTATTTACGTCCGTAGAAGGGGATAGTTGGTGCATAGATGCTCTTCTTTCCCTCGAGTACTTCATTGGGCTGTTTAACGTGCGATTCAAACCGAACCGTAGGTTCAATAATATAATCCATTGTTGTTATTTTTTAAGGCTATCATATCAACCCTACGGGTACTGCCGTTCTCCAATAATCCACGGACCTCTTCGTGCACTGTGCAAGTAACGTCTCACAATGACTGAGCATGGTGTCTAGTAAGTCACAGGGTTTCCCCGTAGGGACAGTATCCCAGGACATGAGAAAGAGTTTCTATCTCGTTGTGGCAATGCCGACATCGGTTATTGTCCTGGGACCTGCCCCAAGGATCATATAAGAGAAATAGATCCGTCAGTCCTGTATAATAACCGGGCGAGTTGGCCGTGCGCGTAGGGTCGCGCGGCTGTGAGCTTGCATCCGGGAGATAGTAGGTTCGAATCCCACTATCGGCAGCCCTGAAAATGGTTTTCCGTGGTTTCCCATTTTCATACCAGGGAAATGTTGGGGCTGTACCTTAATTAAGGCCACGGCCGCTTCCTTCCAACTCCTAGGCCTTGCCCATCCCATCGTCGCCATCAGACCTATCGGTGTCGGTGCGACGTAAAGCCCCTAGCAAAAAAAAAAAAAAATCCTGTATAATAAAGTTCACTGAGAAAGCAGGTCATGGGCGCTATAGTGGCCTCTTTTTCTCTACCAACATAACGAAATAAATACCAGGATAGTACCAAATACAGTAGAGACAATACACGACACTGAGCGAGATATCGAGGGACAGCTATTGGAGCTCACTCTAGCGGATAGACCTGAACGGTTCTGATTATGTCATAAGAGCACGTGTATTTTTGTGTGAAGTTTTTGGTGTTATTTATGCGTTTTCAGTGAGTTGACATAATTAAATAGTAGCGTGTGTCATTCCTTGATATCTCCTCTCAACATGAGGGGAAAGGTATGTGCTGTGTTTGGCTGCAGTAATTACGAAGTAGAGAAAAGTGCGCGCTCGTTCTTCAGGTTCCCTCGTGACAAGAACATGTAAGTAATATTGTGCTTGCATATATATTCTTCCAGTGACAGAGATTTTTATAGGACTTCATAATCTTCTGACCTGCTCGGCCCATGTTTTAACGGGCTTAAAATATAATACGCATATTTTATTGTATAGTGCCGCAGTTAACCTTCAATACCGATGTGTTGTTGTAGGCGTGATCTGTGGGTTTTGAAATGTCACAGAAGCGATTTGGATAAAGTGTACAAGAAAGAAGGGACGTTACGCTTGTATAAGAATTATAAGATCTGTTCAGATCATTTCCAGGCCAGCGACTTTAAAAATCCTCGACTATACAGCCAAGGGTATGTTACATTTTTACTCTAATTGTACGTAAATATTCCTCAAAGCATCACTATCGACAACATTTTCAAACTTTTCTTTCTTTTATCCCTCTTCTCAGATTAAAGCCGGGATTTTATAGATTTTCTTTCTGTTAGTAGGCTTCATGTTAAGAGGAAAATTGTCCAGCTATTAAATGTTAATTCATTGCATCATACGTGTATGGAATGTGCCGATATTTTTATTGACAAATGTCTTAATGTGATGATATATTGTTTTTAAATGAGGAAAAAAGACAAATCCAACCGTAAGATTTCAGGCAGGAATGCTAAAGCTAAAAAAGTAATGCATAAATGAAAGATCAAGCCATTTCACACCTTGTTTATATGTCTAATTTCAGTCTTTGAATAATAACCTTTTAAATAATTCTTCATTCATTTATCCAGAATTGCTTTAGCAACTTCGAAGTTAATATCTCAATACCACTGTCTTTCTAGACGTAATTTATTTATCCATTTCCGTTGATATTTGAATTTAGCGCGATTTGTTCAGGTCAAGTCACTAGGAGCGCCACCGTCGAATTGTCTCCCATTTTAGCAAGGCGAAATCCGTAAGTGTCGTGTATTGTCTCTACTGTATTTGATAGTACCGTACCTCGTAATAAACTTGATAATGGCAGTTATTTTATTAAAGTTTTAATTGTGATAGAGATAATTACTGCATTTCGGTAGGAAGGTTGTATCACAAGCTTCTCTCGTGTCTTTTACTTGAAAAGTAAATTGCAATTACGGTACCGTATTTGTATGTTGGCAATCCTATTATTATGTTAGCTTGTATCGTTGTTTCACCGTTTGCATTTTAATGTAAATTTACATCTATTAAATAATAAATTTAACATTGATTACTGAAAATGTTAATGCAATTCATATAAAACCCCAAAACGCCCATACTTACCTATAAATCGCGACCTAACATAACCTCATTCTTTCGCTCGTTCATTGAACCCTTCCCACGATTTTTATGTATGGGAATGGAAAACAGGAGACGGAAAGGAAGAAGTAAGACACAGCATAATGCACACAGTTTATATTTTGAATTTATTTATTCCAAACAACTGGTAAGAAGCATAAACACACACACGTTTACTCGCAACAGCTAGGTTGTTCCTTGTGAAGTAAGTTTATGATCATAATACTATTACTTCACATTAAGAACGCTCTTACGAAACCGGATCAAAAATCTCGTTCAATGCGAAAGAATCTCAACAAATTTTCGTCTAACAAGCACTACTACTTACCGTACGACCGAGTTCCCTTCGCGCGCAACGATAACGGTGTTGTGTTATGAATTTGCTGTACTACGCAACAGCACAGGGAGTAAAGTATACAGGGAGCTGCCTGTCCGCTACACTACTATGTGGCTATCGCTTGAAGCCAACGGCCACGCCCCCCATGGTTACCAAAACATGGCAATTCTTACGTTGTGGATACATACAAACTAAGACATTTTCTTGGGAGTAGGGAAACTTCGAATAGCTCAATTAAGTACAATCGTTTTCGAAATAACACGGCGATTGACTGTAACAAAATTTAATGGCAAACAGACCTATTAATGCTTTTTTACTAAGCTCTAAAGAAGCGTTTCTCATTACCCGCAGCCTTAAATCTCCTCTCTCGCTTGTTGACTTTCGGTACTATTATCCAATATATAAAAACAGGAGATGCAAATCTTCACCAGATATCAGTAAAGATAAGGAGTAGGCTATTAATAACGGCATACCACAATATGAATGCTTTAGGGGAATGCGCAATAGATCAACAAATTGGGCTTAGCAAGATTACTTACTACATATTTTGGAGTGGTGGTGGTGTTGATTATTGTTTTAATAGGAAGTAAAATCATCCTCTGAAACAAGTGGAAACAATGCAGGACTCAGCTAAGGGCCCCTTGGATGCCAACCCACACTCCGAAGTTGAGCCCCTTAGGCCCTTAATCGCCTTGTACGACACGTGGTGGTGATTGTTTTAAGAGGGAATACAACTAGGTAACCATCCTCTATTAACAGTAATTGGGAGGACAGGTTGACTTCGTCCCCGTAAATTTAGAATATGTTCAGGACGTGTTTCGAACTCTTGTCAACAGCTTTGTGACTGCCTTTTATTCGTCGTAGACGTTACTGTTATGTGTCAGCCCTGTGTAGGCCATTTCGGTACTTCCTGGAAGAGGCTAGTGAGTCAAACGACCGGAGATCTTCCGTGTATTCTTCTCGTCGGCTGGTTTACCTGTGAACGGATCCGGCATTTTGAAAAATGATGGTATCGGTCAAAGAAAGGCAAGGGCCACGAATGGCGTAAAAATGAAAAACTCCCTCGGCCTCGAGTGCTCTAATTCTGTAGGTAAGAAGGGAATGCTTCACATTCCTTATCTGTACTTGGCAGAGAACGGACGTGTATGCTCTGGCTATCTTATCTTTGTGCATTGTTGACAGTGTCTATTGTTGCATGAGAGCGGGAACTAACACTACGTAGTGGGTAACCTGTATCCTTGCTTGGTGTGCGGCGTTAGGCCCTAGTGCTTGTGCTTGTGCTGTTTCTGTGTTGTTTGTTTTGTTGTGGGATTTGTTACTATTTGAGTACCTAGTAGATTTTCTGTGGTGATGGCTTGTGCCCCGCCGGGAGGTGGGGACATCCCTGCATGCGCTGATGCTACCTCCCTGGGTTCTCGTGGGCCTTCCGCTTGTCTTAACACTCCCCCTGAAAGTAGTATTAACTTGCTGCCAGATATTGACCCCAAGACCTTTGTAGACCTGGTAAATACTGGTAACATATTCTCCATTCTATCCCGCCATGGCATACCATGGTGAGAGGGAAGAGAAAATCTCCCAAAATGCGTCTCAGGAAGGTAGCTAAGGTTGCCTATAAGCCTGTTAAAACTGAAAACCGCTTTAATACGCTGGCAAACCTCCCTTCCATCGGGGAGTCTCCCCCATTGCCTCCTCCTGCACAGCCAGTAATAAGTAATACGGCTGCGGCACAGCCCAGAAATGTGGCTCAAACGGCAACGCGCTCCTCCCAAACTGTAGCTGAACTGGGTCCAGCTCAGCTCCCCCTGGTAGCCAGGACGTCGAAATGGCGACCCCCCCCCCCCCGTAAAGAAAGTCTCAATTCCGCCCATTGTTTATCAGCGACACTACAAATATTTAAAATCAAAATGCACTGGCGAAATCAGGGTCATCTATACCCGAGATGCCCTGAAATACCACGCAGAAAATGTAGAGGACTACAACCGAATTAAACAATATTTTGAGGAGGCTAACGCTAAATTTTACACCCATCAAATTCCTGGTAATAAACTCCTCAAAGTAATTATTAGGAATATAATCTCTTCTGTTGGGGTGGACTGGGCTCGGGAAGAGCTCATAGAAATGGGATATGAACCCCAAGACATCCACCAGTACTCCCGTCGTGACGCCACGACTAAAAAGATGATCCCACTAAATGTTATGAGCCTCACCCTCCCGAACACGGAGTATTCCAAGACCATTTACTCCGTCCACTACCTTTGTGGGTCAAAGGTTTAGATCGAGGCGTTCAATGGCTGTGAGGGACCCAGGAGCCAAATGTGTGAACTGCGGGGATAGCCACCTTGCCTCCTTGAGAGGATGCCCCACTTACCGCTCCATCATGGAGCAAAAAGTGGCTCGAGAGGTCCGAAAAACCCAGAAAGGTCGGTCCCTCCCTCTTACGAGAGAAGTGGACCCCAGCTTCTCTTACGCCCAAGCGTCTGGAGGAGCCCCCGCCCCCTCCCAATCCACATCTCAGGCACCTACAGCAAACCCTGCCCCCCAGTCGGCGGCATCTTTCATGTCCGACCTCTCTGGACTGAAATATATCGTGGACCTCTGCAGACAAATTTCCCAAAGATGATACCAATTGTAAAAGACACAGCGACGAAATTAAGATCACGTCCGATAACAATGGACAAGATTATGGTCCTGATAAATGCTGCTATGCAGTATTTCTCTGAACCCTAATTTTATGGTTCATTCTGTTCTGACATTGACTTAACAATCTGTGCTTGGAACTGTCAGAGTGCTGTTGGTGAGAAATATGAGCTTGAAGCTTTTATTTCTGACCACAATATTGATATAATGCTGTTAGGAGAGACTTGGCTAAAACCACATATGCCCTTTAAAATAAAAAAATTTACTGTCTATCGTAAAGACAGACTTCACGATGAGCACGGGGGCGTAGTGGTGCTGATTAAGTCTAAACTTACGCACAACGTTATTGACCCCCTTCCTCATGGTGTTATTGAGTCTCGCGGCATCGAGATTAGACATAACTATCACTATCGTATTTTTGCGGCCTATTTATCCCCCAAGGCTCCGCTACATACTGCGGAATTAGATACTTTATTAAACAACCTGTCCAAAGTCTCTTCTTTCATCGTTGGTGACTTAAACGCCAAGCATCCAGATTGGAATTCATGAGTGACTAATCCTAAGGGAAGAATGCTACAACAATACCATCGGGGACTTTGCTCCCACCGAACCTACTATTTATCCCAGTAATGGTTCGCGCCCCGATGTCATTCATGTCGCAGTGACAAAAGTTTATAATTACCCTATTGAGTTTACTGTACCTAGGGAATTAAATTCGGACCATGACCCTATTCTTTTCAACCTTACATGGGTTAGGATATCTGAGCCATCTTCTCCATTGTCAAACTTATCTTTGGACTACAATAAGTTTACTTGGCATGTCAATAAAAACTTAAAACCTTTCGATATCAACAGCCGGGATGATATTGACCGGGCCGTGGACTAATAAGATGCGAAACGCCCGTAAATACATCCTGAATGCTGCTAGAAATTCTGTAACTAATGCTAGGGGCAACAATGGCAATCGTACACCCACACAACATGGCGGGAATACGATAAGTCATAACTCCCAAATTAATAATACTAATAATATAATGCGGGAGATTGCGCGGACAGCCAAGGAGATTCTACTCCTGAAATTATTAAAGACCTAATCAAAATTAAAAATGCATATCGTAAAAGATGGCAAAGATTTCGGGAGCCAGCGGATAGAGCGGAATACCGCGAACTCGCTCAAGAAATCCGCAAGTGAATGATAGAACGTAAGGTGGAAAGATGGGAGGAATTCTGCCGTACCCTCACTGAAAACGAATCAGATCACGAGTTCTGGCGGGTTACTCGTTCTCTGAATCGCCCCGCTCACCCCCCAGGCGTGCAATTCATGGCCGCCACGGACTAGCATTCTCCCCTTACGATAAAGCTGAGGCCTTCGCAGACACTATAGAAAGTCAAAGTGTACCACACGACCTCTCTGACGATGACGACGACGATAACGAACTACGGACCCGTGAGGTACACAGAAAGGTCTCATCTTTTATACAACAATGGACGCCTGACAATGACATATCTGACGTCACGCCTGCAGAGGTCCGCAGGGTTATAAAAAACTTAAATGAGAATAAGTCTCCCGGGGATGATAGGGTTAGTAATAAAGAAATTAAATCACTGCCCTATAGAGCAGTCATCTCTTTGGCTACCGTTTTCTCGGCTTGCTTTAAACAGGGATACTTCCCTAAGGTTTGGAAGACGGGCCGTGTGGTCGTCATTCCTAAACCGGGGAAGGATAGATTGTTCCCTCAAAATTACAGACCAATAAGCCAATTATCCCATATCTCAAAGATATTCGAGAGACTTGTTCTCAATCGCGTCACTGCTTCCCTGAACGCCCACAACATACTGCTTCCGGAGCAATTTGGTTTCCGGTCGAAGCGCAGTGCCCCCCCCTAGCGACGCTACGCCTCGTGCAGTATGTCTGTAGATCATTCAATTTACGGCGTAGCGTGCCAGCGGTATTTTTCGACATAGAGAAGGCCTTTGACACCGTCTGGCACGAAAATCTAATAGCCAAACTTCTGGACCTCAATGTAATTCCAAATTATTTATTCAAAATTATTACTTCCTATCTCACCCATAGGAAATTCTACGTTACAGTAGACGGAGAAAATTTCGCCCCTCGGAGGCTCCGAGCCGGAGTCCCTCAGAGTGGAAAAATCTCTCCAATACTCTACGCCCTATATGTGAATGATCTACCCCAGTGGCAAGGAGTAGAAATCCAGCAGTACGCTGATGATACAGCTGTTTATGCCTCTAGAAGGAGAAACAGAGATACCATCTCCGCTCTGCAAATTTGGAACAGAATTAAAATAAATGCTGGCAAGACCCAACAATTATTTTTTCTAGACGAAGGCCTAGCCTTGATCATCTTCTTTTAAACGATACCCCCCTGTCCTGGACCAATAAAATCAAGTATCTCGGCCTAACAATGGACAGAAGTGTTATCTGGAGAGGGAACATAAAACAGGCCCCGCAACGAGCCTGGGCACGTGTGGCCAACCTGAAACCTCTGCTTTATAATAGATACATCTCTAACTCCATCAAGAGAAAGCAGGCCCATACTGCTCTATGGGTGCGAGGTCTGGGGCTATATTCCCAAGACTCCACTTTCCAAATTAGAAATTTTCCAAAACAAAATACTGAGAAAAATGACAAGAGCCCCCATTCTGAGATCTAATAGGAAGATACGCACAGAAGTCCGTATTCCGACTATTAGGACTCAGATAAACAAGCTAACCAAGATGACCAAGGCTAGAATACTCCAAGCCCAGTCCACCGATCAGGGCATCTCGTTACTAAAGCGGGTCATAAGAACCAAGAAGCCTAATACTCGATATAAGTACCGGGGCCCTTGGCTCTTATACGACCCGCCCTGAAAATATTTTCGGCCTTTTCCAAATTTTAAACCTACCATCCATTAAATACCTCTAAATTATACCCTGAAAAGCACCGTTTGTTAAGAAGGCTCCTTCCTATTCCTAAGAAACAGATGAGTAAAAGGGCATAGTTTTCGCCCTGGGACTCTCCATTTCTTCGCCCACAAAAAAGGGGGGGGGGGAAATGCTTCAAAAATAGTACCGTAGGTACCGTACTGCATTCTCCTTCAAAATAAATTTATTCATGTACCGATCAAACAATTCCGGTTCGAAATGTGCTGAACATATTCTGGTGTAACGAGAGAGTGTCCAATTTTCCATTCTAATGGCCTTAATCCACTCTGCTCTCCTTTTTTCATGAACAGGAAAGCTCAGGAAAAATTGACGATTAACAACAAGTCTAACCTAAACATTCTTCTGAGACTCCGTAATACTAGCACAATAACAATGCTCTACATATCACAAGCCATACTTAGAATCTTTCCTATGAAATGTTATTCCAGGAATATTTGTTGATTTCCGATTCGCACGACCGTATGCACAACACGACATTGTAGGAGCTAAAACAGCAACTAAATATTAGTAGGCCTATCTCTTTTACTTTTTAGCGTGTCGTACAGTGTTTGCATCTGAAAATTCCCACAATTACAATTTGTGTTCACCGTATTCACGTCAATGAGCTGTGATAGATTTGACTATCAAAAAACAGCATGCGTTCTCGCGCCTATTTACGACCACGCCCCCTATGTAGACCACTGTCATTGGGCTTCACTCTCAGAGCTCCAAGGCATCTCCCTGTATTCTTTACTCCCTGCAACAGCATGTGTAATGCCAACCACTGCCTTCTAAATTAACCCTCCAAAAGGGAATTTTAGATTTCACTAGTTGGCGGAGATCGAGGGACCCATCTCGGAACTGCTTGGGACGCTCCCTATGAAGTGTCACGGCTGCGACGTTAGTGGTCATCTTTTTTTTTTCAATTTTCTTTACCTCTTATGGCGAGGATGGGACAGGAAAGGCCTAGAAAATAGGAAGGGAACGGCCGTGGCCTTAATTAATATACAGCCGCAGCATTTGCCTGGTGTGAACATGGGAAAGCACGGAAAACCATCCTCAGGGCTGCCGACAGTGGGATTCGAACCCACTATCTCCCGGATGCGAGCTCACAGATGTGCGCCCCTAACCACACGGCCAGCTCGCCTGGTGAGGTCATCTTTTAGAGCATCACGGATATCACCTAACAATGTGCACAAAAAGTTGTTGTTGTTGTTGTTGTTTGAGACATCAGTCCATAGACTGGTTTGATGCAGCTCTCCATGCCACTCTATCCTGTGCTAACCTTTTCATTTCTACGTAACTATTGCATCGTACATCTGCTCTAATCTGCTTGTCATATTCATACCTTGGTCTACCCCTACCATTCTTACCACCAACACTTCCTTCAAAAACTAGCTGAACAAGTCCTGGGTGTCTTAAGATGTGTCCTATCATTCTATGTCTTCTCGTCAATTTTAGCCAAATCGATCTCCTCTCGCCAATTCGATTCAGTATCTCTTCATTCGTGATCCGATCTACCCATCTCACCTTCAGCATCCTTCTGTAACACCACATTTCAAAAGCTTCTATTCTCTTTCTTTCTGAGCTAGTTATCGTCCATGCTTCACTTCCATACAATGGCACGCTCCACACAAAAGTCTTCAAAATAATCTTTTTAATTCCAATATCAATGTTTGAATTGTCCGCCTCCATAGCGTAACGGTTAGTGTTATTAGCTGCCGTCCTCGGGGGCCCGGGTTCGATTCCCGGTACTGCCAGAAATTTAAGAATGGCGGGAGGGCTGGTATGTGGTTCAAATGGTACACGCAGCTCACCTCCAATGGGGGTGTGCTTGAAAAGAGCTGCACCACCTCGGGATGAGTACTTAATGTTTGAATTGAGTAAATTTCTTTTCTTAAAAAAGCTCTTCCTTGCTTGTGCTAATCTGCATTTTATGTCCTCCTTACTTATGCCATCGTTAGTTATTTTACTACCCAAGTAACAATATTCATCCACTTCCTTTAAGACTTAATTTCCTAATTTAATATTTACTGCATCACCTGGCTTTGTTCGACTACACTCCATTACTTTTATTTTCGACTTATTTATTTTCATCTTGTACTCCTTTCCAAGATTCGTCCATACCATTCAGCAACTTCTCGAGATCTTCTGCAGTCTCAGGTAAAATAAGAATATCATCGACAAATCTCAAGGTTTTGATTTCCTCTCCTTGGATTGTGATCCCCTTTCCAAATTCCTCTTTGATTTCCTTTACTGCCTGTTCTGTGTAAACATTGAAAAGGAGGAGGAACAAACTGCAGCCTTGCCTCACTCCTTTCTGGATTGCTGCTTCTTTTTCAGAGCCCTCGATTCTTGTTACTGCAGACTGATTTTTATACAGATTGTAGATAATTCTTCGTTTTCGGTATCTGATCCCAATCACGTTTAGAATCGTAAATAGCTTGGTCCAATCAACATTATCGAATGCCTTTTCGAGATCTACGAATGCCATATACGTGGGCTTGTCTTTCTTGATTCGATCCTCGAAGATCAGACGTAAAGTCAGGATTGCTTCACGTGTTCCTACATTTCTTCTGAAACCAAACTGATCTTCTCCCAACTCAGCTTCAACTTGTTTTTCCATTCTTCTGTAAATAATACGTGTTAAAATTTTGCAGGCATGAGATACTAAACTAATGGTGCGGTAGTTTTCACACCTGTCAGCACCGGCTTTCTTGGGAATAGGTATAACAACATTCTGACGAAAATCGGATGGGACTTCTCCTGTCTCATACATCTTACACACTAAATGGAATAACCTTGCCATGCTGGTTTCTCCTAAGGCAGTCAGTAATTCAGAGGGTATGTCATCATCATCATCAATTCCAGGTGCCTTGTTCCTATTTAGGTCACTCACAGCTCTGTCAAACTCTGACCTAAAAATTGGGTCTCCCATTTCATCATAATTAACAGCCTCTTCTTGTTCCAGAAACAAATTCTCTACATCTTTACCTTGATACAACTGTTGGATATGCTCCTGCGATTTTTCTGCTTTGTCTTCTTTCCCTAGAAGTGGCTTTCCATCTGAAATCTTAATATTCATACACTTAGATTTCCTTTCTCCAAAGGTTTCCTTGATTTTCCTGTATGCAGCATCTACACTGACTGACAGTGACAATGCAACACCAAGGAGGAGTGGTTCGAAAGAGATGAAAGTTGGGGAAAAAACAGAGACGGCACGGATGAATAATTGATGTTTATTTCAAACCGATATGCAGGTTACACAATGCGCACGACATCGACTCAGTAGGATGTAGGACCACCGCGAGCGGCGATGCACGCAGAAACACGTCGAGGTACAGAGTCAATAAGAGTGCGGATGGTGTCCTGAGGGATGGTTCTCCATTCTCTGTCAACCATTTGCCACAGTTGGTCGTCCGTACGAGGCTGGGGCAGAGTTTGCAAACGGCGTCCAATGAGATCCCACACGTGTTCGATTGGAGAGAGATCCGGAGAGTACGCTGGCCACGGAAGCATCTGTACACCTCGTAGAGCCTATTGGGAGATGCGAGCAGTGTGTGGGCGGGCATTATCCTGCTGAAACAGAGCATTGGGCAGCCCCTGAAGGTACGGGTGTGCCACCGGCCGCAGCACATGCTGCACGTAGCGGTGGGCATTTAACGTGCCTTGAATACGCACTAGAGGTGACATGAAATCATACGCAATAGCGCCCCAAACCATGATGCCGTGTTTTCTAGCGGTAGGGCGCTCCACAGTTACTGCCGGATTTGACCTTTCTCCACGCCGACGCCACACTCGTCTGCGGTGACTATTACTGACAGAACAGAAGCGTGACTCATCGGAGAACACGACGTTCCGCCATTCCCTCATCCAAGTCGCTCTAGCCCGGCACCATGCCAGGCGTGCACGTCTATGCTGTGGAGTCAATGGTAGTCTTCTGAGCGGACGCCGGGAGTGCAGGCCTCCTTCAACCAATCGACGGGAAATTGTTCTGGTCGAGATTGGAACAGCCAGGGTGTCTTGCACATGCTGAAGAATGGCGGTTGACGTGGCGTGCGGGGCTGCCATCGCTTGGCGGCGGATGCGCCGATCCTCGCGTGCTGACGTTACTCGGGCTGCGTCTGGTCCCCTCGCCCGTGCCACATGTCCCTGCGCCAACCATCTTCGCCACAGGCGCTGCACCGTGGACACATCCCATGGGTATCGGCTGCGCTTTGACGAAGCGACCAACCTGCCCTTCTCAGCCCGATCACCATACCCCTCGTAAAGTCGTCTGTCTGCTGGAAATGCCTCCGTTGACGGCGGCCTGGCATTCTTAGCTATACACGTGTCCTGTGGCACAAGACAACACGTTCTAAAATGACTGTCGGCTGAGAAATCACGGTACGAAGTGGGCCATTCGCAAACGCCGTGTCCCATTTATCGTTCGCTACGTGCGCAGCACAGCGGCGCATTTCACATCATGAGCATACCTCAGTGACGTCAGTCTACCCTGCAATTGGCATAAAGTTCTGACCACTCCTTCTTGGTGTTGCATTTGCTCTGTCAGTCAGTGTATCTTTCCTAGGACCATACAACCTTCGACATCCTTGCACTTCTTCTTCAGCCATTCTTCCTTAGCTACCTTGCACTTTCTATCTGCTTCATTCTTTAATCGCCTGTATTCTTTTCTGCCCTCTTCATTTCTAGCATTCTTGTATTTTCGTCGTTCATCAATCAGGTCTAGTATCTCCTGAGTTATCCACTGATTCTTAGTTGATCTTTTCTTCCTCCTAACATTTCTTCAGCAGCACTTCTGATTTCATTTTTCATGACTATCCACTCTTCCTCTATTGTGTTTCCTTCAGCCTTTTCATTTAGTCCAGTTGCAATTTGTTCCTTGAAACAATCCCTCACACTCTTTTCTTTCAGCTTGTCTAGATCCCATCTTTTCTTTCTTCAATTTCTTCAGCTTCAGATGGCATTTCATGACCAACAAGTTGTGGTCAGAGTCCACGTCTGCTCCCGGGAAAGTTTTGCAATCCAATACCTGGTTTCTGAATCTCTGCCTAATCATAATGAAGTCTATTTGATACCTTCCAGTGTCTCCAGGTCTCGTCCATGTATACAACCGTCGTTTGTGGTGTTTGGACCAAGTATTGGCAAGGACTAAATTATGATAAGTGCAGAATTCAACCAGCCGACTTCCTCTTTCGTTCCTTTTTCCCAATCCGAATTCTCCTACTGTATTACCTTCTCTTCTTTGGCCTACGACTGCATTCCAGTCTCCCATCACAATTAGATTCTCGTCACTTTTTACATATTGTATTAAATTTTCAATCTCTTCATATATTCTTTCGACTTCCTCATCATCCGCTGAGCTAGTAGGCATATAGACCTGCACTATTGTGGTGGGCGTTGGTTTGGTGTCTATCCTGACGACAATAATTCTTTCACTATGCTGGTCGTAGTAGCTTACCTGCTGTCCTATTTTCTTATTCATTATTAAACCAACTCCTGCATTTCCCCTGTTTGATTTTGAGTTGATAATTCGGTAGTCACCTGACCAAAAATCCTGTTCTTCCTGCCAACGTACTTCACTTATACTAACTACATCTAACTTTAGTCTATCCATCTCCCTTTTCTGATTCTCTTATCTACCACAACGATTCAAACTTGTAACATTCCACGCTCCGACTAGCAGAATGTCAGTATCCATCTTCCTGATGATCGCCCCCCTGTCGTGTAGTCCCCACACGGAGATCCGAAGGGGGGACTAGTTTACCTCCGGAATATTTTACCCGGGAGGAAGCCATCATCAATACATCATTCATACAGAGAGAGCTGCATGTCCTTGGGAGTTAGTTACGGCTGTAGTTTCCGGTTGCTTCTAGCCGTGTAGCAGTATCAACACAGCTAAGCCATGTTGAGTATTATTACAAGGTCATATCAGTCAACCATCTAGACTGCCACCCTTGCAACTTCCGAAAGGCTGCTACCCCCCTTTCGATGAACCATTCCTTAGTCTGGTCTCTCAACAGATACCCATCCGATATGGTTGCACCTGCGGCTCAGCTATCTGCTTCATTGGGACACGCAAGCCTCCCCACCGCGGCAAGGTCACATGGTTCGCAGTGGAGGCACAAAAAGAACGTCATTAACACATTATAAGTGTTCTGCAGATGTTATCTTTCTTTAAGCCCTCTTGGTGGCCATGATCGTTAAAATGCTGAACTCTAAACGGTCCAACACCGTGGTTAGCTGGTTCGAGTCCCTTTGGTCGAAAAAAAAAAAAAAAAAAAAAAAAGAATTCACCATCCGTATGCTGGCCGGCTGTGTAGGAGAGTTGGTGGTATACAATTTCTAATCATAAGATTGCATGCCAAAAGCCTGGATTAAATTCCAAACCTCTCCGCAGTGCTCATAGGGATTGAGGGCATATGACGCTGTTGATGGTGATTCTTCCGTCGCATGGAGACGTTAAGCCTTGAGCAGACCTCTTGGTGCTATTCGACAGGAGTAGGCTCTCCCTACTATCATATATGTATCACGTCATTCATTTCATCTCATTAACTCTTCTGATGCGGTTGACGCCACGAAGGGCATCCGGTCATAAAAACCCGCCACGACAGATTCATCTCTCCTCATACCCGACCCCGTAGAGAAACGGGACAAACAAAGATGTTATTATCTTTCTTTGGCAGTTCGCCTGCAATACATTGTTATTTAGAGCATCACGATGGTCACTGCAAGACAAGACCATCATGGTTTGTTATCCAACTGTTCGGTGAAAGGTTCTTTAAATAACACCTTTTCCCTTTTGAGAAAGCTGACACCGTTTTTGGAAGTCCTGATCTCTCACTAATTGTCTTATTTTTGTGGAATCCATACGACCATTTCTGTAACTGAATGTGGAGGTTTTTTAGGCATTTGTTACTCTCCTCAGAGAGATGCCTACTTCTCAAAATGTACACACAGTTGCCATTCGCTTCGTGAAATCACTGTGTCGCACATAATAATTTATGATGGAATCCGCAGACTGTTATTTTTGTGATCACATGCTTTAGTCCATTTCGCTCTATCAGATGTGGCTTAAAATTTTAGTCGTAACTTGTAGGCCCTATATCCCGTTCATATTCCTTTCTTCGAGAAGTTTATCACTCTGCCTTGTGAATAATAGTGGTTGACGGATTCAGCTCCTCAATATACAATACAGTGGCTATTTAGAGAACTCGTACAGGAATCTCGAGTGCGTATTCGTTGATACGCATTTTACTTACCATTTAGGAACAGTGTTTTTAGGTCCATAAGTATGGTTCCTAAATGTAAAATATAACTTCTCGGTGCAATTAAATAAGTGAGGTCGAAATTTGCTCAGAGCACCGCCGTCTCAAGGCTACATACTGCTTGCTGTATGCTATGAGGTTAACATGCTTCTCAGCCTCAGCGTGAGCTCTTACTGTTACAAACCTCCACTAGGGGTGCCAGTTAACGCACCCAACTTATCTCCGTACCCACTTTGTTGTGTTCCAGTGCGTTTGCATCGATCATTTATGTGTGTGTCTCTGGTCGTAAAATAATGAATTGTTGTGTTCCCCTTTGGATATCATAGCAACAAATCCAAATTCTGCAGGTATGAGGATTCCTGAAATCCCCACAATAAAGAACTTTGGGAAAACTGGCTTAACGCTATCAAGGCAAGGATCAACCAAGAGTAGTCAATAGATTCTATCCGATTATTCTCGTGTTTGTAGCCTGAATTATTTTAGAGATGAGATACAAGATAAAACTAAAAGAAAAATATATTGAAGCCAGAGAGCGTCTTCGAATTATCTCCATTACCTCCTAGCCAGAAAAGTAGCTCCACGAGAGACTAGACAGCAACAAGATAATTCTTAGGAAGAAATCTATGATGAAAAAAGCTCTTCAGCCGCAGGAAATACATTGGATGACGAGTACGAAATTCATCTGAACAACGATGTCTCAATCCAAGTCATTATTCCAACGAGTAAGAATGACAGCAGTTATCAGAAAATCAGACATTAGAGGCTCCAATCGAGAATTCTGAGTCTGAGATAACAGCTGATGACTAACCATAATGAAGTTAAAAGACTACAGAGGAAATCCTGAGACAACTCAAAAATTGATCGTCTGAATAAAGTAAAGGAAGCAGCTAAATATAATTAACAAAATATCGTTTATCTTTAAAGTCAAACCCATAATTTTCGCAAGACAAAATCCGCGTGGTCAGAATAAATAGCACGGTACTATGTTGTGTGGGGAATAGTATCCCAAACGGTTACGAATATGGCAGAACTCCTGGTCTAGTGTCAGCTCCGTCACAAAGTACTCTGGACAGGTAGCCTAAATGGAAAATCTTGATATCGTTTGTCGGGATTTCCCAGTTACTGAAGAAAATACTTAGAACTTAATGTTAAACACTTAGACCAACAGAGATTGCCGATTCAATGCCTAATTAGGTACGGCTCCTCTACGACCGAACCAGTGACAAGTTTGTTTGCGTGGTCAATGTTAAAGATGTATGCGGCATTGATATTTAAAAGTCTCCTGCTCTCGCGAATAAACTGTTGTGTTTTGTTCTAAACGGACTTTCAAAAGAAGTTCTCTATTCCTGATACCTACTTCCTGTGTGACTCATCCATGTTATCCTAGTCATAAACTTCTTTTCAGATTTCACTATTACCATTTGACAAATGTGAAGTCCCATTTCCTAGACAGTGAAATGACAGCAATGGCATCATCACCTCCAAATATGTGAGAGAAGTTTATCACCTGCAGAGAGACTTGACATCGAAGCCTGTTCGGTATTATGAATAAACAGAGGAATTTGGTAAAGATTACTGTTCTGCTGTATAAATATTTCCCCAACAGTCGCTGTTGCTATTCGCTTCATGAAAGAAAACCATGCTCGTTTATAAACACATGTTTTAGACTTTTCATACGCGGAATCGACGGTGCGCTTCATGGAATCGGTTAACAACTTTTTCACATTCCACTACGCCATTGCCAGAACTTAGCACATTCGCAAAACAATCCGGGTTGTGTGCATTTCTATTCACCGGCAGATAAAATATTTACAATGGTTGAATGATGATTTCAATGAGTACGATGAAATAGTTCAGTTCGAATCAAAACGTAGAAAACTAAAGTGTATGACTAATGAGACGGCAGATGCTGTCTCGCTAACTGTGAAATCTATAGTGGAATGTGTGTCTTATCTGTTACAAAATGGGTTAATATATGGTCTCACTAGATGATATTCTGGAGACGCAGTAGAAACTCTTAGCGCAGTGAGATTGGGTGGTGGATGTAATGACATGTCTGGCGCACGCGCTGCAATCTTTATATATAAAATGAGTTTTGTCTGTACATTGCTCAGAATTTGAAAAGAATGGTATTTCTGTATCGGTCATGTCCACAGTAACAAGAAAATGCATTTTTTACTATTCGGTAATTTCTGTCTGTCTGTCTGTCTGTCTGTCTGTCTGTCTGTCTGTCTGTCTGTCTGTCTGTCTGTACACGCATCACGAGAAAACGGATGAAGAGAATTTAATGACAATCGGAATGTAAAGTCGGGTGATGAACCGCTACAATCTAGGCTATAAATTATTTTAATCACGCTGAGTGAAATGGTAGTTTAGGGGAAGGCCTGAAATTTGAATCTCAAATATTTATGTTATTAGTGGTCGTGTCTTAATGAAAATCGGTAGACAGAGATGGGAAATAAGTCGGTACAATATAGGCTATACACGCTGAGAAAAATGGTAGTTTAGGGGAAGGCCTAAAATTTAATTTTCAAATATTTATTATATTAGTGGTCGTATCTTAACCAAAATTGGTATGCAAAGTCGAGGAATAAGTCGCTATAATCTAGGCCATCAATCATGTTATTCACACTGAGTGTAATGGCACTTTAGGGGAAGCCCTGAAATTTAATCTATACATAAAATAATGGTTTTGCCTGTACATGGCTCAGAATTAGAAATGAATGGTATTTCTGTATCTGTCATGTCCACAGTAACAAGGAAATGCATTTTTTACTTTTCCGTAATTTCTGTCTGTCTGTATGTATGTACACGCATCACGATAAAACGGCTGAAGAGAATTTAATGTAAATCGGTATGTAAAGTCAGGTGATGAACCACTGCAATCTATGCTACAAATTATTTTATTCACGCTGAGTGAAATGGTAGTTTAGGGGAAGGCCTGAAATGTAATTCTCAAATAAGTTATTTGTTATTAGTGGTTGTATCGATAAATACTACATAACTAACATATCTTTAGTTATGTCGTAAGTTGTAGTAGTTATGTAAGAAGTTATTAAATTACCGATCACTTATGTCTTATACATTGTTACCGTACCGCATATAATCACAGAGATATTCATGAATTTGGATTTTTGTTACTAAGTCCATATCAGCGCCGAGTCACGAGAAAATGGGTAAACAGAATTTAGTGAAAATCGGTATGTAAAGTATGAGAATAAGGAACTACAGTCTACAATATAAATAATTGTGTATGACGCTCTAATATCACAGAGTACCGGGAGAGTTGGCCGTGCGCGTAGAGGCGCGCTGTGAGCTTGCATCCGGGAGATAGTAGGTTCGAATCCCACTATCGGCAGCCCTGAAGATGGTTTTCCGTGGTTTCCCATTTTCACACCAGGCAAATGCTGGGGCTGTACCTTAATTAAGGCCACGGCCGCTTCCTCCCAACTCCTAGGCCTTTCCTATCCCATCGTCGCCATAAGACCTATCTGTGTCGGTGCGACGTAAAGCCCCTAGCAATATATATATATCACAGAGTCGAAAGAAAACTAATGTGAAGGCCTGCAATATAGAAAGCTCATAAACTCTATCAAAAATAACATTACATTGACCATTGTTTGTTGTGATGCGCTTATTGTCTTCTGCTTCCACTCATCCCCGATAGATAGGATTACTGCAGCGCAACGAGGTTTTTTAATTTGCTTGACGTCGCACCGACACAGGTAGGTCTTGTGGCAACGATGGGGTAGGAAATAAATAGGGGTGTGAAGGAAGCGGCCTTGGCTTTAATTAAAGTACATTCTGGTGTGACAGGTGTGAAAATGGGAAACCACGGAATACCATCTTCAGGGATGCCGGCAGTGGGGTTCGAATCCACTATCTCCCGGATGCAAGCTCACAGCTGTGCGCCCCTAACCACACGGCCAACTCGCCTGGTCGTACCGACTGTAACAGCCTGCCTGTGTATTGGCGGGAAGTAGCTGGGGAGTTGGATAACTTTCTTCTTTAGCATGCCATTCTTCTGTTTCATACATTTTCTGATATTACTGGTACGTAACGCACTGGTTCATCATAATATTCGAGCTATTCAGTGCCTACTCTGAGGCACTGATTGGAATGAGTAGTGTGCATATTTAACGGAATAATGACAGAGGAGTGTTCATGGCAGTCTGCGACCTGGTTATTCCAGCTCTGGAACTTTGGACTGTTGGATCGGCAGCGCAGTACTGTTCGTTGAAAGTGAGAAAGTGTGCGGTTTTTCATTTCATCGAGTATTTTATATGATAACATTGCTTTCAATCGCTACATTCCTACTGACGTTTTTGTAATGACCTATGTTGAATTCAGTTAGGAAAACCACCAAGTCAGTCTTTCTGAGAATCCCGTAGCGAAGCACGGGTATATCAGCTAGTATGTACTATAAAACGTATCCTGAAATCTGGTCATGAACAAAGGATCAGCGAGTGATAGAAATTTTATTTGCGTCCACTGATGGTAAATAACAATAACAATAATAAAAGGACTGAAAAGGTGCTCCGTGTCGAGAAAATTCTGAAATGTTTGTACTTGAACAGTGGGATGATACTAATATATCTACTGTAACTGGTAAGATTTTATATATTTTACGCTTCTATATCTTAAGCCAAGTTCAAATGTCAAATGTTAGTTTCTGTATGTGCATTTTCTTCTCAATTAGTAACATGTTAAGGATTATTTTTCATTTTATATTGGCGTTACGGACCATCTCTCATTTAACCAACATGTGCTGTGGGTGCGGTAAGTGCTGCCATCTGCAATGTCGCTATAAACGCAATTCTGGCGGCACAGAACAGGCAGTACCGGTATATAGAGATTGAGGCGGCGGTACCTCAGAGCGTTGCCTACGCTATAATAGAAGGCCTGGACAAGCCGACACATTTCTGGGCGAACGATGTAGTTCAGACAATGGCCGCTTGGATCGCGTTTATGTTCTATTGTTCTCATGTTCTGTCTATATCTTTATATTGAAGATTCATACAATAACGCGAAATAATACATTTTTATTATCATTATGTCCGGTGTGAATGAGATATAAATATACAAAACAACTTAGAACACACTACACTTCATAGAGTTCTTTCATTTTGCACTATTTATCACAAAGGAGTAAAAAATAGGGAAATAGGCCTAAATAGAAGTACTGACCCGATTTTTCCCTAATTCTATAATTTCAACACTTTTCTGCTCAGAGGCTTGCTCTTGAATTTGTTTAATAAATCACAGTCATTAGTCACTTTCTTTGCATTATTATCAAGAACAGGTCTGAAAAATGTAAGTATAACGTATGTGATGTGTGCTTGATCACAGTCGCGGCACTGAAACGTCCCTTTAAACTTTGGAGCGGTAAGGAATTTTAGCTTTCGGACAAGTTTACATTTTCCTAGATATCCTAACGGCCGCGTTGTAAATATTCATACATTTTTAATAAGAAGAATTTGCATCGGTACTTTGTCGGGGAGGCAGAATTCCCCTCACAGTACTTACAGTGTAATCTGATTCGACAAAGTGCAAGTTACATGTTCTGGAGTTATCATTAGGAGCCGGAAGAGATACTTTTCTGCTGCCCTGTTCAGAAATAGCAGGCCTCCATTTCTCCCGTAAACTCGGATCTTTAGGAAAAAGATGCAAATTTATATTTGTGTATATTTCTTCGCTGTGTCAGCTGTGCAGTTAGGCACGCAAAATTAACCATCATAATAATGTTAATAATAAATAATGTTATTGGCTTTACGTCCCACTAACTACTTTTTCGGTTTTCGGAGACGCCGAGGTGCCGGAATTTTGTCCCGCAGGAGTTCTTTTACGTGCCAGTAAATTTACCGGCAGGAGGTTGACGTATTTGAGCACCTTCAAATACCACCGGATTGAGCCAGGATCGAACCTGCCAAGTTGGGGTCGGAAGGCCAGCGCCTCAACCGTCTGACTCACTCAGCCCGGCAATAAACCATCTTAACCTACAGAATGGAAAGAGAAACTTGACGGTAATTGGCTCCAGGGGCTCTGAAATTTTGAACGTGTGTTGACAACCACGGGGCCCTTAACTGAGTCCTGGCATTTCTTCCACTTACTTGTGCCAGGCTCCTGACTTTCATCTATCCTATCCGACCTTCCTTGGTCAACTCTAGTTCTTTGCCGACCCCTACGCTATTAGGTTTCCGAGGGCTAGGCAGTCTTTTATTTTCACGCCCTTCGTGGCCCTTGTCTTCCTTTGGCCCATACTTTCATTTTTCGAACTGTCGGACCCCTTCCAGTTTTTCTCTCTGATTAGTGTTATATAGAGGATGGTTGCCTAGTTGTACTTCTTCTTAAAACAGTAATCACCACCATCACCTTGACGATAATTTGGAAGGACATAACTAAACAAATGTTACTGTAAATGCATCTCAGCAACCATCCATATATTGCAAATCGTGAGACCAAATAAATTAAAAAACGACAAAACTCTTCATATTTCACGTTAGATAAGACCTTACCGTATAAAATAAAGTTTAATATATTATTTCTTCTCATAAAACATGTTGCAGTAACACACATCATCATAGAATTCACGCCAAACAACAGAACATAAACGCGAACCTAGCGGTGGAAAAGAGAAAAACTATTACCCCGCTTTTAATGCAAGAAATTGGCTTTCTGTCCAGGCCTTCTAGTATCTAGTAGGCTTTGCTCAGAGACAGTAATCTAGGCCTGCTGAAACAGTAATGTACATTGGATGATAGTTAAATGTTTTTTAATGCATTCTTAACTTTCTTAACGTGCGGAGCGAGAGAAATATTCTGCTATAACTAATTTTAGCTTACGTGTTTTACTATTTACGGTAAAAGATACTATAATCTAATAAGATTATGGAGAAGATGTTAGGCATATTACTCCTCGTGTTCACGGTGTTCATCCATACGAGTGCCGGTAAGAGCAATCTTAGCACTTCTAGCTTTTCATTAGTGTAGTATTGACGAGAAATTGTTGCGATAAACTTATGTGTAGAAATGAATTGTCCCTATCCTCAATTTAAATATTTCTTACATATTTGTTTGAAGTATTCCAACATTTATTCAGACAATGAGTTACAATTTATCGCTAATTAGCACTTGTACATTTGTCCTTGATTTAACTTTGAACGCATTTTTCAACTAACTGTTGCTTCCAACTGCAGCACAGTTTTGTACTTAACTGAATTGAATTTCTATTTCTACTAGTTAATATTTTAAATTCGCCACCACTTGACGTATAGTGATTATTGTTTTCTAAGTTTACTATTTACGGTAAAAGATACTATAATCTAATAAGATTATGGAGAAGATGTTAGGTTAACGGTGTTCATCCATACTACCACTTCATGCAAAATTTTGTGGAAATTTATTTCTCTTTCATTGATTAAACTTTTTACATTTTAATTGGGACAGAATAAACCTCCATGCCTTAACTAGTAAAGAGACCACGTCCCAAACAAAGTCCTATGTTCGATTATTGGTACTGTTAAAGATTTCCCCCCTTCATTTGATAAGATGTGGAAGTTATGACTATAACATCTTGAAGTACGTTTTCTTTTCTTTCTTTTCTCCAACTTATTGGGGTCGGTACTTGATGTTACTTGTTACAGTTTTATGTCTGGATACCTTTTACGATGCCAACCCTAGGTGGACAGTGTGTTTTCATACGGCAGTACGGTACTGCGTAGTGTAATATGGCGAGGGAAAATAATGTGGATTGGACAGTAAATTACTCTTGACGAAATTCGTTCAGTTTCGATAACCTTTTAGTAGGCCTACACACGAGAGCATGGTACCGGTACCCTTTTCGCAAGGTATTCGAATGCATTCAGGTATGGGCGAATGGAACGCTTCAGTTTTGTAAAGCCTATGGTAGAATCCGTGTAAACTGCGAAACGGGTGTCTATATGTCTCAGTTCATAGCGTTGCTTACGTTATTATACTAGGCTGGGAAATATAGGGCTCGCTGGCACGGTTGCCAACTCGTAGATACTCATTATCAATAGACATGGATTTGAAAATCACCAGATCTGGATTTGAAAACTCTATAAATTATCCAGATTTAGTAAGAGAAGGCATTAAATTAACACTTACCTCATTTCAATTGTGCTGTACTGCCTCTGGTGTTCTCTTGCGAAGATAGGTCTAGCCTATATTATAGCCATATGATCAATTGAATACAAGTCACAATAAAACACTAGCACTGTTAGAATAATGAAATGTTCACTGCGTTTTATCAATTATCGTAATCCTAACATAAGTCTATTTAATTGCAAACTCTATAGGTACGCAAATTAAAAAAAAACTGTACTATATTTGTTTACTTATGGCTGATCTTTAGAAGTTGAGGGTACTTGGCTGGGATAGTTGTATGACTATAATGTGCCTATTTTCTGCAGTACTTCTTTCGGTAGATCGTATGTATAACAGCAGTTCCCTGCCGTATTCAATCCTAATTTTCACACATGACGGAATGGAGAGTTTGAATTGACATTGTATTTCTCAGTTTATTTTTAGTCATATTGACTTGGCTGAACACTCGTTCTACATCCGCAGAAAAATCCCTGGCAAATTAAGAAATATTTGATGTTTGGAGAATATTATGTATACACTTTACAAGTACATTTGGTGTTGCGCTCACAGTGACACACGTATGTCTTTTGTCTTACACTTTCAACGATTTCGTGTGTGGTATCTGTGTTCACTGAAGTTCTTTGCTTTCATTTCATGAATTGTATCGCGATATGCAATATTTAATAGGCGACAAAGTGGTATGGGCAATGTACATAAGAAAAATTCAGTGGACTAGTGATTTATTGGTCCAGGGATCGAGCTACTTGCGTTCGAACAGAAATAAAAATATTTATAGGTCCAGGGATCATGCTATTTTTTCTGTTGACCTCCATTTTGCTGTTTGAAGTGGCCGCTCTAGTCATATGGACAAAGATAATGAGAATCTACAGACATAGCACTCCATTCCACGGTGCTAGCCGTAAGAAAGTAACAAAAGACGGCACCAGCAGCGCAGTACGTCATAAACCAGTCCTGTCTTCAAGCCTTAAGTATGTTTTCATATTTCTCAAATAACGACGGTATTTCTTAATTTGCCAGGGATTTTTCACTTGATATGTGTAAAAGCAATTATTATGTTCCATTTATGACAAATTTTACAGTGATATTTGGGTGATACCAATGCGCATCGTACCCCGCATTAGAATGAGGAAGTACCGGTACGAGAGACGTTATAGCTAAATTTGCAAGTTCGCTGAAAGTGTTTTCTCCAGTTGAATCACTGTACAAATCAACTTCTGCCCAAAAATTCAGTGTCCTTAACTTCAGTCCACTGGATATGATGCAGATTTCTCCACTGGTTTTCTACTGCCACAATAACATTATTGTAAGCATAAAAGAGTTGTGCTATATCAATAATTTGCAACTTAAATGGCCTTAAACGATTTTTAGGTGAAAAGGGAGGCTTTTTTTTCAAGGATCCCTATATTTTCAGGTAATCTTTGCCTCAGTTGTTGGATAAGTTCAACAATGAATTGCATGCATCTATCGCGTAGTTGTTTCTGTTGGTCTTCAGAAAGGGAGGACGATGATTCTTTAGTTTCTAAATCATAACCTGGGTAGGGCTTTGGGTCCAGATGATTATTAATTTCTATTTTCGGGACATCTACTTTGACACTGGGTAGTAAAACCTTGGTGCATAATGACTTAAGGAGAAGGATTAGGTCACCTAATAATTTTGGAGGATCTTGGTTTCGACTTTCGAACTTCTTATTTACGGTCTGCACTTCACCCAAAATTGGCTTCAGAAAAGACAAGTACAAATAATTCTGAGGGTCGCGATACATTGAATATAAAATATCGGCTATATAACAGCGATCTTTAACTCTGGGGCTGTACCTTAATTAAGGAAACGGCCGCTTCCTTCCCATTCCTCGGCCTTTCCTGTCCCATCGTCGCCGTAAGGCCTATCTGTGTCGGTGCGACGTAAAGCAACTAGCAAAAAAAAAAAAAAAAGTTATCTTTAAGACAAGGGATTTCAAAGTGAGTTTTTAACTCGGTCCACTGTTGCATTATTCTTGTCACTGTACTTTCGATGGGCAGCCACCGAGTTTGGCTTAACTGTACTAATTTCAAGGGAGAGTCGCCTTCATTTATTGTGCCTTCATTTATCAGTTTCATTTATTGTCTCGTATAGTTCTTTGTATACTACCTGCCATAGAGATGATTGTGAAAACCAATTGTAACTTTCCCTTATGAGGAAATCTAAGTTTCTCGGCAAACACCCTGATGCATGTGAAACTGTCAATTGTAGAGAGTGACAAACGCATCTGATTAATTGTAGATTTGGCATTTTAGCCTTTAAGTTAACTTTATATAAACACCATGATTTATGCCTACCATAACAGACTCATTGTCTGTTCCTATTGCTTGTAATGTAGTCAAATCCAAACCTTTATTACACAGACATTTCTCCAAAGCCTCAACTATATCTTCAGCTCTACATTCTGACAATTCTACTAACTGTAGATATGTCACGACAATCTCTCTTTTACTTTTTGAATAATATCTTATAACAATGCCTGGTAACTTGGTAACTGAAATATCATTCGTTTCATCCAACAACAAACTATACCCGTTTTCACTTTCATGTAAATCATCTATCAAATCTTTTTCAAAATGAGGAGCTAACACGTTTTGTATGATAGCAGTGCATTTTCTACGATGCAACTTCAAATTATTAATCTCTTTGCTATCGGGAAAATTTACTTTATACAACTCGCGAAAATGGTCAACCACTTGAACCGAGCAATGTTCTGCTATGAAAAGTGCCGTTCTACCTTCCAGTAAATTTGTCTCAAGATTAAGTGGTTTAAAATTTAAAGTGTTCTGCCTATTCGAACTAAAGGGTTCGGCTGCCTTGATGTGTTTAGCAGTGTTCCTATGTTTTTCGATATCTCCTAATATAGCACCTAGTTGAGTTTTACAGTATTTGCAAAAAGCCTTTGGTGGCAATTCCTTCTACTTTTAGTAACCACTTCTTATACCTATCATCCTTAAGCCATTCGTCTCTAAATCTCTGTTTATACTTTGTTCACAACTATACTAACTCTGTAATTAAAAATTTTAACATAAATTAAGTAGTAGACACTACCAAACAGCCCCAACTCAAAAGTCCAGCGCACTATCTTTAATCAACACAGCGACATTGGCACTGGCAGCTGGGCTCCTCGCATGTTTTATTCTAACCTTTCCAGTTACAAGTATCGAATGATGTCGACCGAGCTATTATTCACCTTAATAATAAGGTCAATAATGCATGGAGATACATCATTCATGCTGCTAAAAATCCTGCGCGGCGCGCTCTTGCTCAATGGCGCTGGTTTCATTTTCAAGCGAGTCGCTTACGTAAACATGTTATTTTTTAAAATTGACATTTTATTATAAAATCACCAAAGATGTCACTAGATTTTAAAGAAAAACACCATATTTTCGACAAGTCGCAAAATTAAAAATTTGTCACCATATGACTTCCTGAAAACACCAGATCTGGTGACAAAATCACCAGATTGGCAACCGTGCTCGCTGGTGGTGAAACTGGTTCCCGCACGAGCTCGTAAAACGCATTGTTTCGCCGCTATTTGCGCTCTTCTTAGCCATAAAATTGCGTGGGCGAAGTATACTCATTCAAACATTCACTAGCATATCAAGACTTATTTTTGTACTTTGAGTTTTCTTGTGCAAGTGCGGGTGATTATAATTTAGCGAATGAAATTAATGACCGTATTTAAGTAATGCGAACATCGGATAATTCTTTAAAAAAAAAACATGCTGTACTCTAATGTTCCTGGCTGTGTACCAAAGATCTGAAAGGACGTGCTATCTTATTTCACAGATTTCCGAAAGACGAGGAAGTTAAAACTAAATGGTGTTTGGCAATTTCTCGTCAAGAAAATAGTCTGGGATTTCTGTGGAAACCTGTGTTCATTCCACTTTTTTCAGTCGGCATTTTAAGGACTCAGATGAGTGTAAACACAGCACTATAAATCCTACTTTCGAATGCCATTAAATCCATATTTCAAGCTTTTCCCGGACACAAACAAACACATTCCATACAGGAAGACCACATAAGGCTACAGAAGTGGGAAATGAAGCTAAACTGTAAAAGAAAATTGAACCTAATGTAGAACCAAACGCACATAAGCTACAGCCAGCGAAGAGAAGAACCATCCAACTGTAATTATCAGTGAACCATTATACAGAACCACGGCACAGAATGTGCTATTAAATAGCGCTGTTAACGGAGCGGTTTGTTTACGGAGCGGAGGCTCCGGGCGCTTTCAATCGGTGCCTCCGGAGAACCTCCGATTGAATTACAAGCGCGTAGTTTAAACTTGGTACGGGAGAAATGAACGAGCATTTGCACAGGAATTTATAACTTGTCGCTATTAATGTGAGAAACTACGCCCCTCCGTTAATACTTTAGTTATTTGGCGATATTACAGATAGCATTCTTACGGACAAACATAATAATTATGTAACAGAATTTCCGATTGAATTACAAGCGCGTAGTGTGAAGTTGGTACGGGAGAAATGTACGAGCATTTGTAGAGGAATTTATAACTTGTCGCTATTAATGTGAGATACTACGGCCCTCCGTTAATACTTTAGTTATTTTGCGATATTACAGATAGCATTCTTGCGTGCAAACATAATTATGTAACAGAATTTCCGATTGAATTACAAGCGCGTAGTGTGAAGTTGGTACGGGAGAAATGTACGAGCATTTGTACAGGAATTTATAACTTGTCGCTATTAATGTGAGAAACTAGGCCCCAGTTTATACCTTTATTATTGAATGATATAGCGATAGCATTCTTACGTACAAACATTGAATGACAAGCGCCTAGTGTGAACTTCAGACGGGAGGAAAGAACGGCATTTTCACAGGAATTCATAACTTGTCGCTATTATTGCGCGAAACTACGCTCCTCCTTTAACTTTTTTTAAAGGCTATTTGTTCGGGGCGTCGACCTATGAAGATCTTTTGCTCCTCCTTGCACCGTATGTGAGGAAACCAGCGTGTATTATGTAAATGGCAGAAGTGTAAAGTGTTGAATGTGAGGAAAGGAACCCATTTATGCCCAAATTATTTTCTTCTTGCGATATTGATAACTTGTATATATAAACACTTAGTATGACCCATTATACATGTAGAAATGAACAAAACCATATTTACTTGTTTAGAGCCCATATAAACACATGGGTCGTTAACGACCCGCTACGCACTTGCTCGGGAAACAGGGAGATACGATATTCTGAACATCAACCTTAGCAACAATTTATTTCTACAGACTTATAGTTTACGTACTGTACCTTTTAGAAATGAGATTTATAATGACACAAAAAGCAATAATTGTCATTGTTCTGTTTAATTATAATTATGTTTAGTAGCCAAAACACGTAATTTCAGATTCTATAACTGACAGTGGAACTGAGACATTCTTATTCGTGGTAGGGGTACATATCCACTCAGAAAAAGTATGCCAAGGAAAGAGGCATAACCAACGGTCTATTTCAATATATGAAGAAATGTATCTGCTTCGAGAAATGCACCCAAGAATCTATAGGGTATGATCGGATCGTAAAATGTCTTTTACCTGGATGACGAACATTGGGCGAAGAAGAGGGTGGGAATATCATATTAACTATTTCCCAATTGAATGAGTAAGATTTAGCTGTCCCGTTAATACAATTTTCGACTAAGTCTAACGTCAACTTGTTCATTTTCCGGAAGCGGTTCAGGTTCATCGCTGATTTCGGGAGGAGATTATGAATTGAAGTTACTGTTTACCTGCATCACTAACTCTGCTGGAGTCTACACGTACCTCTGCCAAGAAGTATTTCCGTTTTGTTATTTGAACCATCACCACACATAATAACTCTCATCGTACCTCAGTTTCTCGTTCTTTGAGTTTCTCTTTCATATGCTGAAAGGTGTGTGTCAGCAAGCAAATATCGTCTGCGTAGTCCAGATCTTCCAGTCTCTTTAGCAGCCCTCACTGTAAACCCCTTCTTTTCTGCGTACACTTCCTCATGATATCATCTATCACCAGAAGAAAGATGATAGGCGACAGGACACACCCTTGCCTAACTCCGGAGGTCACTCCAGATGCTTCTGTTAGCTTGCCTTCATGAACCACCCGGCACTCATAGTCATTGTATGTCTCCTTAATCAGGTTGACTATCTTCCGTGGAATTCCATACTTCAGTAACAGGCGCCACATGACGTCCCTGTCGACTGAGTCGAAAGCCTTCTCAAAGTCAACAAAGAGCATATACGTATTAGAGTTCCATTCAAAACTCTGCTCAATGATGATCCGGAGAGTGTTGATCAAGTCTACACAACTACGACTCTCTCGAAAGCCAGCCTGCTCCTCCCTTAGCCTCTGCTCAGTTGTTGTTTTAATACGGGTGATTACCTTACTGGGAATAGATAGTAATGTAGTTCCTCTCCAGTTTTTGCAGTTACTTATGTCTCCCTTTTTAGGCAGCTTAACTATGAGCCCGTTCTTCCATTCCTTTGGCATCTTTTCCTCTTGCCAAATTTTCTTGAATAAGATATGTAATGCTGCAGCTGGTACATCTATTTCAACATTTAAGGCTTCAGGTGGAATGTTGTCTAGCCCAGGAGACTTCCCGCTTTTAATCTATTTAAGTGCTTTTCTAATCTTTTCTATCGAAGGCTCATCAACACGGATGCGAGCATCACTGTCCCATTCCTCTTCTTCGACTTCATCTACCTGATCAATTCCTCGGTTGAGTATTTACTCAAAATGCTCTTTCCATCTAGCTAATTGTTCATGTTCTCCAGTGAGCATAGTCCCTCCTCTTGGATAATGTCCTCGTTATCTGATACAGTTCCTTCACATCACCTTTATTTGCGGCTATTTCGGCTTGACTTGCGTATTCTTCGACCTGCCTACGTCGGTCATTGCGAGCACTCCTCTTTACTTGTCTGTCTAACTCACTGTATTTCTTCTCAAGTTCTCTTTTAATGTGCCGTGTCCTAGAGGTGAGGATAAGTTGCTTCGTTTCCCTCCGCTGTTTAATCTTCTCCCATGTCTTTTCTGACATGCAGTCTTTCTTCAGCAACTCTCTATGACGTAATGCCTCTTCGCAGGTCTCTGTTAAAGTCTTTTTAATGGCTTCCCATGTTTCCTCTACTCCTTCCATTGCTTCTAGATCTAGGACTTCAGACCGGTTTTTCAACTGTAACTTAAAGTTTTCTACTATCGGTTCCTTCTTCAGCTTGCCAATGTCATAAAGTCTACTTCGCCTCTGGAAAATTCTTGTCTTTGCTGATATCTTAAACTTAAACCAAGCCATCACCAAGTGATGATCAGATCCAACATCCGCTCCTCTCTTATTTCTCACATCGTGAAGCGAGCCCCTCCATTTACGACTTACTGCCACATGATCAATTTGATTCTCTGTGCGTTGGTCGGGCGACACCCATGTGACTTTATGTGGGAAAAGCGTCCCTCCAATAACCAGATCATGTTCTGTGCACAATTTAAGGAATAATTCACCGTTCTCGTTCCGCTCACCAAGCCCATGCTTTTCCATAATGTGTTCCACTCCTTCATTATCTTTTCCCACTTTTGCGTTAAAGTCTCCCATGAGCAGGACAACTTCTTTCCGTTTTATTTTCTTTAAAACGCCTGAAAATGCTGCATAGAATTCCTGCTTCACTGTCTCTTCACTGCACTACGCAGATATTGCGTATGTTATTCTAAAAACGAGCTGTGATAATTCGCTCTGATATAGGGTGCCATTCCAGAAGTCCCTGCTTTGCTCTCTTGCTCAGTAACAGTCCAACACCGTCCCCTGCAATCTCTCCATGTTCTCGCCCTGAGTACAAGAGGGTCATTCCATTCCGGCACTTCATTTCTCCAAAGTCATCCTCACTTCACTTAAATCAAGAAAATCCAGTCGGTAATTCTCCATTTCTCTTATGATCTGTTTCAGCTTCCCAGGTTCTCTCATTGTACGAACATTCCAACATCCAAATCGTGTTACCTGTTTCGCGCTAAAGGTCGTCAGCTTTTTGTCCGTCCGGCTATTTTTCATCTTTGTTTCTTTAAAAAATTTATTTAAGAGCTTACGAGTTATTATTATTATTATTATTATTATTATTTATTTTCCACTAATTGTAGTTACAATTTAGGGATGGTGAATGGAGAAAGGGCATAGCCCCATATACACAAAAGTGCCTCCATCACCACTTAAAATTATAATATACAAATATACAATTACATTCTACATGATGTTCTTATATACAGTTAAAATATTTACATAGGCATATTTACATACAATAATACTCACAAGACCTGTTCAACATTCAAGTCATGACGAGAGAGAGACACACACACACACACACACACACACACACACACACACACACACACACACACACACACACACACACACACACACAGAGAGAGTCTCTCTCTCTCTCTCTCTCTCTAGAAACCCCACATATATTTTAGCTAGGCCGGCTCACATTTACCGTCTCAATCACTCGGGACCCCATAACTTTCATCCATCCTCCCACTCATACTGAACATTCTCACAGTAGATAAATTATGTTTTGTACAGAGGGTTTCGTTATATATACATCCGTTTTACGTCTTTACAGAAATTTTCTGCAGGTAGTTCTTTTATCTGCGGTGGGAGTTCATTCCACAACCGAGCAGAACGACTAAAGAACCCATAAACTCCGAGTGCCTTGGTGGGGCTGCCACCTTAAGGCCAAGGCACTGGCCCTTACACGGATATTGGTGTATATACTGAAGAAAGAGCATTTTCTCTCCTCTTCTTAACAGTGTATACTTCAGTTATACCGCCGGTACTCGGGCGCCATTTACCCAGTCTGTGATAACAGGGAGCAGCACGAGAAGGTTGGGTTTGACATTTGGCTGAGAGAGGCTATGTATTACGCATCATCAGCCCTTGCTCCCTATTATCTCGCCTAGAAAAAGGCAAACCATGGGCAAACATTGTCGAGATCGGCTGAGCGATGACCGTCCGACAAGGCCTCCAGTGACTTCCATCTCTTGGGTCTTTGATAAAGCATGGGGATGAACGTCATGACGTGGCTTCAGAAACTGGAAGGATATTTCAGTCTTGCCAACATCGATGTCTTGATGTAGAAGAACAAGAGCTTGGATAAAAATAGTGAGTATGTTGAATAGCAATGTGTACTGCCATGTATTCATATATCTGCCTGTAAAATGAAGTTTCTCCTTACGAGATCTCGTTTCCTTATTTTTAAAAGGTACATCGTACTTATAACACATGGTACCCGTCATCGCTGAAGGGTCTACCTTACAAAGGCTCCACCAATCTTAGTAATAAGCCATACAAAATACACCGTGGGGTGTACAAAATTCCCTGTACTTGCGGCAAGGTATACATTGGCCAAACATTGCGGTTCCATTGGTACTCGTATCAAGGAACACCAAGGTAATATCCGTCTCAACCAGGCAGACAAATCAGCAACAGCTGAGCACGCCCTATCAACGGATCATGATGTCGCGTTCCGAGATATTCCACTAACATGTTTCCATTCCTCCCTTGAAGAAGAATGTGAGCCTTTTAGACGGTCACGCCGTCTCTCAGACCAGCAGATGCTTGGAGAAAGTGAGGGGGTAGGCTTTCGTTGCCTATACTAGGAAATGTGTCGGCATTCACCTTAGTGGAGGAGAATGGAAAACCACGGAAAACAACGTTCAAGTCAGCCGAAGGTGGGGACCAGCCCTTCTCCGTCTCCCGAATTCAGAGGCGTAGAGCCACGGTAGAGCCGTGGGCATCCCTCCTCTGCTCAGTTGGCCGGTCAGAATGCAGAGCTGCCGGACCACGGACCAACCGTGGCGACTTGTGGGCAACTCATCCTGCATCCGCCGATCAGATGTTCGAGGTCTTACCCACGCTAAACACTAGAGGTCTGAGATTATACGGGAAGCTGTGGAAATACGTATTTGTCTGTCACCTACGTAATACGTAGTTGCTAGCCATTAAGAATTTATATAGGTAGTTCTCTTCCTCGTCCTTTCACTATTATCATTTCTTTCCGATTTTTCCAAATTCGTATCCTCCTCATCACGAGATGGTTCACGCCGCACACAGGGAGCTATAGTGGAGAACGGGAGTCCCACTTAATATAGACAACGGAAAAGCATTCTTACTTTCAAGCGATTCAAACCTCCATTCATTTTTAGAGAAGTCTTACACGTGAACAGACGAGCTTATATTTGGAAGACGCAGAGCAAAGTTCTCTGTGAAAAAAAAGAAAAGCCGAAAAGCTTATTAACGTATCTACACACAAACTATTAGTATCTATGTAATTTTATCATCATTCATTGTGTCCGACTCGTTGGCAGAATGGTGAGCGTCTTGGGTTCGATTCCCGGCCGGGTCGGGGATTTTAACCTTCCTTGGTTAATTCCAATGGGGCTGGGTGTTTGTGCTGTCCCCAACATCTCTGCAACTCACACACCGCAACCAACACTATCCTCCACCGCAATAACACGCAGTTACCTACCTATGGCAGATGCCACCCACCCTCATCGGAGGGTCTTCCTTACAAGGGATGCACTCGGCTAGAAATAGCCACACGAAATTATTACTATTATTATTATTATTATTATTATTATTATTCATTGTGCAAAATTTGAATCACCAAAATACCGTATTTCAAGTAAAGTGGGTCTCGGCCCTCAAGTGGCCACGGCTGGTCCGTGGTCTAACAGCTCTGCACTTTGACCGCCCAACCGAGCAGAGGAGGGGTGGCCACGGCTTTCCTGTGGCTCTACGCCTCTGCATTCGGAAGACGGGACAGGGCTGGATCTCACGGTTGGCCCCAACTGTCGGCTGTCCTGAGAATGGTTTTCAGTGGTTTTCCATTCTCCTGCACTAAGGTGAATGCCGGGACACTTCGTAGTAAAGGCAATGGCCGCCAAACCCCTCAGCTTCTCCGAGCATCTCCTCCTTCACCGTCACAAATCTCACGCCTGAGAGACGGCGTCACCGTCTAAGAGGCTCGCTTCCCCCTTCTGGGGAGGAATGAAACAATTTTACTAGTAGTAGTAGTGGAAAGTGTGTGTTTGATGGTTACTTACACTAATGCCTGCATTTCATGTACCGGTACATCATCTTTTAATTGGTCAGTTTCGTTTGTAAATGGTCTGAAGGAATGCAGTTTATTAAGTTTCTATTGACTCAAGGGGAAGTACAACTGGGCAACCATCCTAAGCAAAATATGAAAAGTTCCAGCAATGCTTAGAATGAATGTATTGGCCAAGGAAATACAAGCACCATAAAAGGCTTGAAAATGAAAGACTCCCCAGGCCTCAGAAACCTAACACCGTCGGGACAGAAAAAGAACAGTTGACCAAGGGAGGTCGGATAAGAAATATGGAAGCGAGTAGCCTGACACAAATAACTGGAAGCAATGTCAGGCTCAAAAATGCTACAAAAATGGATGCCTCTGGGACCCCTTTCAGTCGCCTTTTACGACAGGCTAGAGATACAGTGAGTGTACTCTACCGGTCCCACCCACGGCGGGGAAGTAACATTACTATTCCTGTCCTATTACTAAATTCAGTAGTCAACCCGTACCGTAGTTAGGTCTAGTTTTACGGCTGAATATCCTTCCTGACGCCAACGCTGTGTGGTGGGACATTGTTAGTATTACGGTACATGTTTCTCTGGTGGATGGTAGTGTGATGTGTTTTGTGTATATGAAGATAATAATAATAATAATAATAATAATAATAATAATAATAATAATAATAGTAATAATAATAATAATAATAGTATCAGAGATTCCAGGCTATTTAAATTGCGCGCCTTGTCTACGACCATCTATGCCAACGGACTTGAACATTTAAACTCTCAAAGAATTTCGTCTTCTACAGTCAGATGGCTCTAACATCGATTTGCTAGCTCACCCTCGCGCACTAAAAACGGACCTAGATCTTAGGAAATTTAATTTTTGTTATTAGTAAACCTTTTTCTGAAGACTACTTTTTTAATGTACCGAAGTTGTCGACACTTCAGCTGGTTCCTCCTCTAATGTAATCTATCAGATACTTGTAAATATGTTCTCTAGCCAATCAAAACCGGGGTTGTGTACAGGAATCCAGCCTATCAGCAAAGTGTGGTTCAATTGAATCGGGAAGCTTCCTCTTACGGAACTACCTAAGGAGGGCACGTTAGGGCCGTCTTGTCTGAATTGCTCCAGTGCCTGGGAGTGTGACTTGACGGAGGTCTAGGAGGCAGGGGCGCGGCCTGCTTGAAGAATATCCAGCGATACAAGGTAATGAAGGATTTTTCCTAAACATTTGATAGCCCCTGCGGTTTAGTTTGAGGGGAAGGTTTTAGCCGTTTTCTTTTAATGTAATGTTGTGAACTGGTGGTTTAAATGTAGGATTTTCGGCGAAGTTTGAGGACTCTGTTCCTATTCCCTACCGGGAAATATGTAATGTAATGGAAAGAAGAGTGATGACCCTCTGCCGACTCCCATTCAACCTTGCCATTAGGTGACGAAAGTTTTCAAACTCTAAATTTTGTAAATCCCGTCTTGGTTCTAAAGGCTCTTCCTTTAGTCATCCTCGTGTAGTATGGGAATAACCTCTGTATCTTTGGGCCATAAGCCCACTTAGGTTTCTATTAATTTCTATAAGGAGTGTTGGATTTCGCCCCTTTGCCTCTTGTTAATGGCCGGTTATCTGCAACCTTTTCTCTTTTCTCTTTTCTCTTCAGGCCATGTAGTACGGATAATAATGTCCCTGTTGATCCTGTATTATCCATAAGGTAACTGTTCTTCGTTGCAGCTCAAAACGCATTCTTGGCATTCACTAAACCAACCATCGTCAAGGGGTCTAGTGGTAGCCCACATCTTGGACTCAGCAGTCGCCCAGCTGGCAGATTCCCTACCTATTGTTTTCCTAGCCTTTTCCTAAATGATTTCAAAGAAATTGGATATTTAGTGAACGTCTCCCTTGGTAAGTTATTCCAATCCCTAACTCCCCTTCCTATAAATGAATATTTGCCCCAGTTTGTCCTCTTGAATTCCAACTTTATCTTCATATCTTTCCTACTTTTATAAACGCCACTCAAACTTATTCGTCTACTAATGTCATTCCACGCCATCTCTCCGCTGACAGCTCGGAAAGGTGGACTAAGCACCAATTTACAATACCTGGGCGAGAAATTGCACGCTCACCATATACAGCAGTGATTTAACGATGAATGTCCGTACAACTGAGCCTTTGAGCCCATAGAAATCTGATCATTGCACGCACCTCCAATTTGGAATGAACATCCAGTTGACGCGCCATTGAGCCTAGCCTCTCTGCACATACAACACGGGGGGATGGATGCCACACTAACCTTCCTATCGAACGTGGCAGCATTTACTGTAGCTTGCTCCGCAATGGCCACGGTCACGACACACGGCGTGCTCTCGCGGCGAGCTGGTGTAACTTTTAGATTCACCCTCGTACGACAAACAAATTGGTTTCCCCTCTTCCTCTTTCTTTCCTTCTTTATCTTCTGTTATTATCTTTCTGTTTTTAATATTTAATCTTTCTTCTCCCTATATATGGGTGGGTACTAAATACATCCCATACAATTTCGGGGGGGGGGGCGTAGCTCCCCGGAGTCAGCGCTCCTACTCACAATCACCAACCATGTCGTACGATCAATCGAGAATTCATTTCGAACCGTGTAAAAAGTAAGTAAAAAGAACAGGTTTGATTCAGTTGAAGAAAGGTACGCGCGTGCACCGGCGAGGTGTCCCGACATAAACAATCAACACTGCCCCACTCCAGTACTTCAATGGACGGGAGGGAGTGAAGGGGTAGTGTTGAAGGCCACTCCAGTACCACAAAATAGGTGAAGGGAGTTTGCTAAAGGCACAGTGAGTGTATTGCTATACATCCACTACCATGTCCATTTCAAACACAAGTCTTGTACCTGTAGAAATGCGTTAAGCGAGGAGTTGGGGGATGACGCCATGCTTTGTTTAATATCGGACACCATTTCTGTGCATGTGTGTACCGATGTCCATTCTTTGCAATCATAGATTATTTATTTAATCCGTTTACCCTCCAAGGTTGGTTTTTTCCCGGACTCAGCAAGGGACCCCACCGTTTCCGCCACTAGGGCAGTGCCCTGGAGCGTAAGACATTTGGTCGGGGTTACCGCTGGGAAGGAGGACCAGTACCTCGCCAGGGGATGAACAGAGACCTTGTGGGGGATGGGAATATTGGGAGGGATAGGCAAGGAAGAGGGGCCTTAAATTAGATACCATCCAGGCATTTGCTTGGAGAATAAGTGGGAAAAGATGGAAAGCCACTTCGAGAATAGCTGAGCTGAAAATCAAACCCCCTCTGCTCAGATGACCTCTCGAGGCCGAATTGACCCTCTTCCAGTCCTCGTGCCACTTTTCAAATTTCGTGGCAGAACCGGGCAGCTAATCACCACAGAAGCGGACTATTAACCAATGTTAATCGTTTGGCTCCTCGTCTTGACACACCATATTACAAATTCTTACTTGAAATCGACAGTTTCTGCTTGGGAGTGAGGTCAACAAAGACAAAATTTTACAACTCCATGAAGATGATGCAGACTGATCGTTTTTTGCGTCACAGAGGAATGCTTTATAAGTCGTTAGTTCTCTGCAATCCAAATATTTACTAGCATCCCTGTGGGGGTAAAATCAGCATCAGCGTCGGCAACATTCAAGCAAAGATTCTGAGGGGTGTAGATGCAAAACTCACAATCTCCACTTTTCATGATTTACAGTAAAGCTGAAAAAACTCTCAGATGTACACACCTGGACGAATTTTGCTATGTACGTTTCTATTTACATCTTGAATGTGATAAGTGCTGGAGAGCATCTTTTCTTGTGGAAAGTAAACGTGAAGGCGGAAAATTACATTTTAAGTGTGGAGAATGTGAGTTTTGCTCCACGTTTTGGGATAATGTGAGTTATGCATCACTAGGCTGTGGATAATGTAAGTTTTGGTACAAATATTTCAACATTTAGTATGCTATATGAAGCTAAGAAACAGGATTCAAACAGTGAACAGAAGAAAATAAATAAAAGAAAAACGGACACTTGGAGGATAATAATAAAAATACAGTATATTAAACAGTAATGCATAGGGAAAATACATTTTTATTGACAAGGAATAATAGTACTGTACCTCAAGATGTTAACATGAATGACCTACATTCCCACAAAGCAAATCAGTTCTGAATCACTTCATTTCCTAGCGGAAAAGATACACTGACAGTTCTTAAACTATTTAAATGAACAGATGCGGAGCTTCTTCCTGTGGCTGGCAATGAAGAACATTGTCTTCTTGTTCATCCTCATTGACATCTGTATTTCCATCTACAATGTCTTTGTAAAAGGTCAAAGTTGGAATACTCCGCCATTCTTCACCATAGTGCTTTCCCAGAAGAGCGTTGACATCATGTTTCTTTTCCATACTTAGACTGTTGGATTTCCGAATTTCTGGTGGATTCATATTGACAATAGCCTTAGTTGGTTTCATTATGGAAGAATATCCCTGTAGTCGTAAATTGTAACAGCTCTCACCCCGTACTACAGCTTTTGTGCCACGCTTTTTGACGAAGATGCGCTTACTTGCTTGTAAACGAAATTGCCATTTATTTGGAGGTTTTGTGAATTGGTCCTTTTCACTTTTCCAGTCACCATTTGGACAGCCTTCTTCTCCAAGTCTTACCACTGTTGCATAATTTCCTATCATGTCCATGTATTCCTGTGGACTGATTATGTTTTTGTGCTTGCGTACCTCCTTTTCAATATTACCAAAGACACGGTCAGGGGGGATGAAGCTGTGTCCGGTAACAGGGAGTACTAGTTGGACTTCTTTGATATGTTTGGGGGAGAAATTTACGAGCCAGTAGCTGACCATTGATACTACAATGGCATTCTTATTTTGTCCCCCACAACCGTCACACACCAAGCGCACAGTTGTTAAAGTTTCTGACATGTCTGTGTTGCGTAAAGCATGAAATAAACATGATGTTACTTCATTCGCCCCTTTTCGGAATTCATTTTCAAGCCAAATATAAGATGTAACCTTTTCTCTGGTCAACTTGCTTTTAGAGTGACCTTTTACAACTGTAAAATTGTACAAATAGATCTGCCTGCTATAGTACGTTGATTGGTCAGGTAATTTCGGAAGGGGTAGGTTTCGTTGACAATCAAAACTTAATATCAGAAGGCTTGGATCATCTTTTTCTTGAAGAAGTCTATAGAAAGCCTCAGATCTTCTCTTATGGACGGTTTCCTCAGCCATCAATGTTTGCTTTTGTGCAGGATCGGTAACAGTTTTAATTTTCCCATTTAACTGTAAACAAGTTGAACATACATCGACCCGTATTGTACTTCTTATTGAAAAGTCTGTAAAAAGCCACTGTTTCACTTTCAGTTGGTACGCAGCACAGTTGTTGTACATCCGCCACAATTTCATGATACTGAGCTCGGATGAGAGGTAACGCCCAGAACAGTAATGAGGCTCTGAACATGTCAATGAATTCAGAAACTTCATAACATTATTTCTTTTTGCCGTATACTTAAAACTTAGCGGTCACCTCCTCGATTTTCTTTAGCCAAGCCGCCAGTATTTCTAAAATGTTTTAACACTGTGTTAATGCGAAATCTTGAAATGTTAATCACACCCATAAATGTCTTCAAACATACAGGAATTCTGTCTCCCTTATGGTTTGGAATGAAATATTTTGTCCTGCAAGACTGAACATTGTATCTTCCTGTGGTGGGCCTCTTTCTCTTCGTGCCTACGGACTCCGTAAATTTCAAAACAAAGTTGTCTTGGTAAACTTTGTCCTGATGAGAATAGAATCTCTCATGAAACCTGCGAATGTCTTGAGCTCCAATTGTACGACATAAGAAGGCTCCCTGACTGTGATTGCATTCTGGAAACTTGGGTAACCTCTTCGAAGAATATCTGAAAGAAAATAAATTCAAAACATGTAAATACGAAAACATAGTATTGTGAAACCTTCTCTTAATAATCCACCTCCAAAGCAAGAAAGTGCACATCCAACTCACCTCATTTGTTTAGCCTTGTTTCTTTTCCAGTTAGATTGATCTCTACTCCTCTTCCGACCTCTTTCCTCTGGAGAACATGGTTTCACACTTTCTTCCATTTGTAACCCTTATTTTGGGGAACTATTTATCCTAACTTAACAACTGATGTACTGCCGAAGCCTTCACCTAACAATATGACATAAACTGTAACCTAATGTAAACATGGGATACCCACAATGCACTCAGAAACAAGTGCAGCCACACGATTGGTGTAACCGGAGACTGTGACTTTTGCTTCGTGCTGGGAAGTGGATAATGTGAGTTTTGCAACAAACCCTGAATTTCAGAATGATTTTATACAAGTAAAATGTTACTTTCGCTACAAGTTTTTCATTGGAAACGATGCCCGTTAAGGTAGAGAACACGCCTTCACATAGAACTCAATATTGAAAAAAATGGAGAATGTGAGTTTTGCTTCTACACCCCTCGCCGGTGGGAAATACACAATGATGTTTAAAACAAAATACCGGTTGTCATTTAAGTCAGTAGCGTAGCCAAGATTTCAGTTTGGGGGGGGGGGCATTCATCCAGAATTTTATTTTGTTTGGTGTCCAAACTTCCATAGTTTAGGTGGTGTGGAATACCGAAAAAGGAGATGAGTGTCCTTGGATCCAAGTAAGAGTGGTGGATTCGTGCGTATTTCGGAAGCTAATATTAATTTTATTCTTCTTATTCTTCCACCTCTTTTCCCACATCTGTGGGGTCGCGGGTGCGAACTGTGTCGCACATGTGGATTTGGCCCTGTTTTACGGCCGGATGTCCTCCCCGACGCCAACCCTATATAGAGGGATGTAATCAGTGTTGTGTGCTTCTTTGGTGGTTGGTAGTGTAGTATGTTGTCTGAATATGAATATGTTGGGACAAACACCCAGTCCCCAACCAGAAGAATTAATCAGACGCGATTAAAATCCCTGACCCAGCCGGGAATCGAGCCCGGGACCGTCTGAAACGAAGGCCTCAACACTGATCATTCAGCCAATGAGTCGGACTCCGGAAGATAATATTAATGTTCATTATGTATAAAATGCTAAATAAAAGTACATTCGTTAAAATTCCTGGGGTGTCTGGACTCCTTGGACGACAATCCCTCGTTCTCCGGCTACCTCTGTTACCCCCAACCCAACATAACTGCAGCATTTCATATATTCCGAGTACAAGTGAAATGAATGCCAGAATAAACAGTTTGAGTAAGGATGCAATATTCTGGTTTAGAATTAATACGGTAATGTTATTATAGTGATGGTCATGCGATAAGGAATTAAGAAGTGACATTTTATACAAATAATGCGGCAAAGAAATACACACAGACACACACACGCACGCGTCGAATACAGGTTTCTCGTCCTTCTTATCCATGGCTAGATGATGAAGGCAAGAGAATGATGGCCTACCGTGACTCGTTATTTCGACATTATAAACAAACCCTAGATGACACAGACTTCGAATCTAACCGCATCTTAAGAAATCGCACAAAGCAGTTAATCAGAAATATAAAAAATGTATATATTTTCGGAATTTAGCTAACAACTTACATTCTAATCGCGCATGGGACCAACTTAGAGCTCTGGGAATAGGAAAACATCAACAGAGACAGGCAACTCCTGACATTCCACTTGACGAACTGAACGATTACTTTACTAGAATAAATATTCAACCTATCCAAATTAACTGCACCGACTCACCGCCCTCCCCTCCAGCCAATCCACTATTCACATTTCACAGTGTCACAGAAAATCGGGTTAAAAAGGCTTTGTATTCGATTAAATCAAATACTACAGGTGTAGATGATATTCCTATTAATTTTATACATAACCTTATGGGTGCTATCTCGCCTTTACTGACGCACATACTGAACAACTGTTTACTAAACGGAACTTTCCCTACTGTCTGGAAAACAGCCAATATTATTTCGGTACCTAAGAGTTTAGACCCACAATCACCCTCTGACTATCGTCCTATGTCAGTATTCCCTGCAGTTTCTAAAGACTTTGAACGTTTAGTATACGAGGAAGTTCTGGAATACTTACATAAAAATGCTCTTTTGGACCCTTTGCAATCTGGATTTAAGGAGGGTCACAGTACCACAACAGCACTTTTGAAGGTTACTGAAGACATTAGAAACGCTATGGACAAACGACTGCTCACTATACGTATCCTTCTTGACTTCAGTAGCCCCGTTGACACCATAGTAATTCCGACTGTGATAAAGAAAATGGAACTGCTAAATTTCGACCTAGCTGCGCTTGAGGTTTTTAGTTCTTATTTGAGTAACCGTCAACAGCGTGTAACAGTAAACGACAAGGCCTCTAAATGGAAAATGAAACTTAGTGTTGCCCCACAGAGCAGTTTTCTACGGCCCCTAAGTTTCTGTATTTATATCAATGGCATACCATCTGTGACAGGAAATAACACACATGACCTCTGTGCTGACGATCTTCAAATATATCGACACTGCAAGACAAGATATTAACAGGGACCTCCAACGACTCAGTGTATATGCACAACGAAGCTCTCTCATACTCAGCTGCAAAAAACGACAATTATAATTGGATCACGAAAATTACTGAGCTGCTCAAACAATGTCGTAATCCCGCCTATCCTACTGAATGGTAACACTATTCCCTACAGTAAAACGGTTAAAAATCCCGGCGTAATGATGAATGAAACAGTTGATTGGTGTGATCACACGAAAGAAATACGTAAAAAGATTTTTGGAGTTCTTCGCCCTCTTAAACGGCAGAGGGATGTATTTCCATTTGAGCTACATTCCAAACTAACACAGACACTCATTCTCCCTATTCTTGATTATTGTGACGTTGTTTTAGTTGACATGACGAGAGAAGAAACACTTAAACATCAACGAGCATTGAATTCCTGCCTGCGATTTATTTATAATATCGGGTACGATGTTCGTATCACCCCATATTATAAGGTTGTCTCATGGCTGATGTCTGATAAACGTCGGCAGCTACACACTTTAACGATGGTGATCAGAGTGGTAGCTGTAAGTCAGCCAAGCCAATGTATATTTCTGCTAAATTCATCTTTTTATCATCACTTCACAACTTAAATACACGTTCTAGATTCATTCTTTCTATTCTACTGCACCGCACATATAAAATTAATAGATAATTTGTGGTGACTGTCGCCAGATTATGGAATTCCCTGCCAGTTCAGGTCAGAGAAACTAGCTTTTTTAAAATCACGATTTAAGGTCACTTGCCGAGACTACCTGCTGAGGACAGCTGACTGAATGGTTGAAGTATGAATGTTTGCGTTCCTGAGGATTAGCTATTTTTCAGATTTTTAATATTAATTAGTTCTAATATTAATTTAGTAAGTAATTTATTTAAATTTATTTTCAATTCTATTATGCAGACGCCATAAGACCTATCTGTGTCGGTGCGACGTAAAGTAAATTGTTAATTACTTTTCCACGCAAACCTGCGATACAGAATATAGTATTATAAAGTTAGAGTGTTGTGACGCTAATATTCGTATGTATAATTTTTATTAACGTGCCAGAAACCAACGACACTGAGCTGTTGCCATTTCAACACCGTTTTAAGGGTTACCGATCCAACCCGGGATTTGAACCTGCGAACTCAGACTCAGAAGGACAGCGACTCAACCAACTGAGCCACATGAAAAGTAGGCGTTTGTGATTATTGTTATAAATAGATGCAGTTAGTCTTTTTACAAAGGTTTTATGAGGAGCATTTATTAAGTCGTACGTTTTCTTTTCTCTTTTTTTTTTTGCTAGTTCCTTTACGTCGCACCAACACAGATATGTCTTATGGCGACGATGGGATGGAAAAGGCCTAGGAATGGGAAGGAAGCGGCCGTGGCCTTAATTAAGGTACAGCCCCAGCATTTGCCTGGTGTAAATATGGGAAACCACGGAAAACCATCTACAGGGCTGACGACAGTGGGGTTCGAACCCACTATCTCCCGATTACTGGATACTGGCCGCACTAAGCGACTGCAGCTATCGAGCTCGGTCGTACGTTTTCTTACTGTCCTAAATGCACGAGGCCGGACAGAAGAACTAGCTGGAAGCTAAGAAGTCTTGCTGGGGTGGCGCTTCCTTCGCTGTTCACTTTTCCAAACCAAACTCCATGACGTTCAGCCCGGAGGCCTGCAAATTACGAGGTGTCGTGTGGTCAGCACGACGAATCCTCTCCGCCGTTATTCCTGGCTTTCTAGACCGGGGGCACCATCTCACCGTCAGATAGCTCCTCAGTTATAAACACGTGGGCTGAGTGTACCTCGAACCAGCCCTCAGATCCAGGAAAAGTCCCTGACCTGGCCGGGAATCGAACCTTTGGCCTCCGGTAAGATGCAGGCACGCTACTTCTACACCGTGGGCCCGGCTGGTGACTTTTAGGTCTCCTTATTATCGAATTTGACTTAAGGCATCCTGCATTCCATTCCCGTCACTGACAGAGTCAAGAAAAGCATGGGGTGGGGAGGATACAGCCTTGTTTTTGGGTGCAGTAGAGTTTTCCTTGAGTCTCCCGTAATCGAAATATCTACGGCCTGGAAGGTAGTCACCTTCACGGGGTGTAGTACCAAAGTGGTTCCTTCTTTTAGAAGACAAATTAAATGAAGATTCTACTTCCTCACAAACGAAGAACGATATTATCAATTTTACGAACAGTTTAAATAATGCAGCCCGTTTATGTTAAGAGTACAGAAGCTATGATTGTACATGGTAACAATCAAAACCAACAATATCAACTGAAGATCCGTCACCGCACTCGGTAGGACAGGCTTTCTTTTCATATCCACCGGGCGGTTAGGGGCGCACAGCTGTTTGCTTGCATCCGGGTGATAGTGGGTTCAAACACCACTGTCGGCAGCCCTAAAGATGGTTTTCTGTGGTTTCCCATTTTCACACCCGGCAAATGCCGGGGCTGTACCTTAATTAAGGCCACGGCCGCTTCTTCCCATTCTCAGCCCTTTCCTTTCCCATCGTCGCCATAAGACTTACTGCGACGTTAAGCAAGTAAAAAATCTTTTCACAACCCCTTCCAAGGAAACGTTGTATCCACAGTATTGGCCTGGACTTACACCCCACCCACTGAAATTATTTTGTGGGTACGCCACTGCATCCACTCACCATTTTAGGTACAAGGTAAGTCGGAAGAATTGTTGGATACTCAAAAGACTCACCATAAATGATGCGGTTCTGGTTCAAAAGTATAAGGAAAGGTAAGGGACGGGATCTAGTTTTTAAATAGAATCCGTATCAATAGAACGTGACTTCCCATTTTAAAAATGTTTCATGTATCGACTGCGATTCAAGCCTGGTCCGTCCTGATGAGAAGATAGAACCATTGGAACTGAGTTATCACGCCCGCCAAACACAAAATAGTTACCCGCACTTTTGATGGTGCCATTTGAGGTTCCAATCAGTCTCCCGGCATTTGACAAAATATATAGACCTACCTATCGAACTTAGACACCCATCCGCGATTGTCTTGCTACTGTAAGAATAAAAAACCTTTTTCATAACTTACCGAGGATGCACATAGTGTTGGCTTCTCAGTGACAAAACGGCCCCTCTTCAAAAAAGTTACTTATATGGCACAAAATGAGGAACTAACGTGCAGCTCACAATCCTGCCACAGTCTTCCCAACGCTGCAACTTAAACACAGCACATCTCTCAACCACGGTACAACCCGAGGATCCATAGGACGTTGTTGTTTCCTGGAACCGATATGCGAAAGCTGACACGATGTTGTAAGCTTGTAACTGTTTCTGGACGTGCCCCCGTTATCTCGGTGTTCACGTTCCGGCCCCCTACTGAGTAATCCCTTGCTAATTGCCCCTTTCTTCATGTCTTGACTTTTGTCAACACATGGTGACATTCCCAATACTGAGGCATCTACAGGGAAATATCCCCGCGCATCACAATCTTAAGTGTCTTCCTTTCATTCAAGCAGTACAAATATGGAGAATTGAGCACTGCTAGTAGATTCTTGTCGCTACGTTAACTTAACATTTTGGCGTACGTTTTTGAATTGTTCGTACCGTACGTAAAACAACGGCTGATCCTCGCTCTAGTTTCAGGTTATTCTCCCAAACAATCTTGCAAGGTGTCCGGATCTATTCTTGCAACTCTTATGTAATGTAAATATAAATACTCTGTAAATACAGTCATGATGTGTATAGTTCATATATTATATTGTATGTGTTTATATGCCCGACCATTTATTAATAATTTTATATATATAAACTATATTTAGATATGTAAGTGCTCGTCAGTATGTAATGTCCTGTACAATTCCTGTTTATAAGCCTGCAGGCTCGTAGGAATTAATTGAAATAAATGAATATATGAATGAATGAGGGGAGGTGGTGGCATACAATTTCTAATCACTAGATTGCGTGCCAAAAGCCTGGATTAAATTCCAAACCTCTCCGCAGTGCTCCTATGGAGTGAGGGCATATGACGCTGTTGATGGTGATTCGTCCGTCGGATGGGGACGTTAAGCCTTGAGCAGACCCCTTGGTGCTATTCGACAGGAGTAGGCTATGTGCCGGCACCGGGTTTCACCCTCTTCCTTCCCACTATCAAATATCACGTCATTCATTTCATCTCTCATTAACTCCTCTGATGAGGTTGACGTCAGGAAGGGCATCCGGTCATAAAAAAAACCGCCACGACAAATTCATCTCACCTCATACCCGACCCCGTAGGGAAACGGGACAAGGGTTGGACAAACATGAATGAATGAGTGAATGAAAAAAATTGATAACTTAGAGGACATACCAGTCACTTCAAGAACGTTCATCTTACGGATGTCCGGCTCAATGGCTAAATGGTTAGCACCATGGCCTTTGGTCCAAAGAGTCCTGGGTTCGATTCTCGGCCAGGTCGGGATTTTAACCTTGATTTGTTAATTCATCTGTCTCGGGGACAGAGATAATATTAGGCAGGGCCCCATCCTCACAGACATGCAGGTCGCCTATACGTCGTCTAATAGAAATAGGCCTCCCCGGAGGCCATACGCCATTGTTATCTTACGTATTTGCTCTCAGAACTATTCAGTTTTTTAAAAATCGTGATGCCAATTCCCATGACAACTTGAACAGTTGAGAGGTTTCTCTTAGGCATTAAAAGACTTATGGCTTATTTCCGTACCACTACAGCACGGGAGAGATTAAATTCATTGTACCTTCTGCACAAGGAGGCTACTAAAGCGTTAAATCTGGAGAAGGTGGCGGTGATTTTATACCAAGAAATGCATTGAGAAATCGGGCATTCCTTCAGAGAACTACATTTCCCAATGTAGTCAGTTCAGGCGGTAGATTTGGTGGTAGAGCTTTTCACATTACGTATCATGAAATGAACAATTTGTATCTATGAAGCAAGTTCTAGATTTTTTACTTGTGATCATTTTTGATAGCTTCGTACATTCCTTCAAAATATTTATAAACCAAGTTTTATTTTTCTGTTTACACTCAGCTCTTGATTTACCGTAATCGGATTAACCGAGTTGCGGCTTAACCGCGATATCAAAAACACTAAAAATGCACGAGTTTTAGGAGTTACAGTAATACAGAATTACAAAGAGTCGGGAAAATATCGAAAAACTTGTTTCGAGAAACTTGAGAAGCAAAATAACGAAAAAGTGTTTCTCGGTACAAAAGCAGAAAACAATGACTGATTATTTTCAGAAACAGTAAAGTTAGGCAGTCTGAATACTATCTTTTCTTTGCCTTATTAGTTTCAGCGGATAGTGCTATTTATTTTTCTATTTATTAATCGTGCTAAGTGCTACTTTTACTGCTACGTATTGGGTAAGTTAATAAAAAATAATACAGTAGTATAATTTATTAATATTTTAAACTGTACTTTCAGTACGCCTTTTCTGTTTTAAACTTTTTGCAGGTTAATCGCAATTTTACTTATCCGGGAAGCCTTAACCCTACATTATCCCTGTTAATCGAGAGTTGAGTGTACTTGTGAATATTATCGAAAACTCCATACATAGGACTCGTTCGAAAATGTATTTGAGAATCAAGCTGTATTGTTGTTGTTTCTTTCCTTTTCGTTTGTGAATATTATTAATATATAGGAATGTTTGCATTTGTAGTTGTTCATCATTTCAGATGCCTGTGTTCATGTTAATCATTGCTCCCCCCCCCCCCCCCACCAATAATTACGCGAAGACTGTAAGAGATATGCAATTAAATAAAATATCACTCACAACGTGTAAACTATTTCAACTATAAGATTAAAACTTACAGATCTCTATCTCTATACCGTACTAATTAATTTCTATTTTGCACTTTACGATGTAGTATCGATCGCACTTTCCCTCACACAGAGAGTACGCGGGTATCTTCGAAAACCTTAAAAGTAGTTCGTGGGACGTAAAGCCAATGTATGTATATATATTTATTCAGAAAATAAACACTTCTCCCATAAGGAGGTTGCCCATGAGGGCAAAGTACCTATGCTAAATGCATTTATTACTATATAAATGTTTTCTAGGTATGGATAGTGAACATTTCAAGGCTATGAGGACCATATTTTTCGTCAACGACTGTGACAGTTTGAATCCTGAGCGGAATTCTTCGAAGAACTTAGGGATTGTTCCTCTTGCACCGATCATGACGCCTCGATGTTATCCAGTCCGTATTTACGTCCGTAGAAGGGGATAGTTGGTGCATAGATGCTCTTCTTTCCCTCGAGTACTTCATTGGGCTGTTTAACGTGCGATTCAAACCGAACCGTAGGTTCAATAATATAATCCATTGTTGTTATTTTTTAAGGCTATCATATCAACCCTACGGGTACTGCCGTTCTCCAATAATCCACGGACCTCTTCGTGCACTGTGCAAGTAACGTCTCACAATGACTGAGCATGGTGTCTAGTAAGTCACAGGGTTTCCCCGTAGGGACAGTATCCCAGGACATGAGAAAGAGTTTCTATCTCGTTGTGTCAATGCCGACATCGGTTATTGTCCTGGGACCTGCCCCAAGGATCATATAAGAGAAATAGATCCGTCAATCCTGTATAATAACCGGGCGAGTTGGCCGTGCGCGTAGGGTCGCGCGGCTGTGAGCTTGCATCCGGGAGATAGTAGGTTCGAATCCCACTATCGGCAGCCCTGAAAATGGTTTTCCGTGGTTTCCCATTTTCATACCAGGGAAATGTTGGGGCTGTACCTTAATTAAGGCCACGGCCGCTTCCTTCCAACTCCTAGGCCTTGCCCATCCCATCGTCGCCATCAGACCTATCGGTGTCGGTGCGACGTAAAGCCCCTAGCAAAAAAAAAAAAAATCCTGTATAATAAAGTTCACTGAGAAAACAGGTCATGGGCGCTATAGTGGCCTCTTTTTCTCTACCAACATAACGAAATAAATACCAGGATAGTACCAAATACAGTAGAGACAATACACGACACTGAGCGAGATATCGAGGGACAGCTATTGGAGCTCACTCTAGCGGATAGACCTGAACGGTTCTGATTATGTCATAAGAGCACGTGTATTTTTGTGTGAAGTTTTTGGTGTTATTTATGCGTTTTCAGTGAGTTGACATAATTAAATAGTAGCGTGTGTCATTCCTTGATATCTCCTCTCAACATGAGGGGAAAGGTATGTGCTGTGTTTGGCTGCAGTAATTACGAAGTAGAGAAAAGTGCGCGCTCGTTCTTCAGGTTCCCTCGTGACAAGAACATGTAAGTAATATTGTGTTTGCATATATATTCTTCCAGTGACAGAGATTTTTATAGTACTTCATAATCTTCTGACCTGCTCGGCCCATGTTTTAACGGGCTTAAAATATAATACGCATATTTTATTGTATAGTGCCCCAGTTAACCTTCAATACCGATGTGTTGTTGTAGGCGTGATCTGTGGGTTTTGAAATGTCACAGAAGCGATTTGGATAAAGTGTACAAGAAAGAAGGGACGTTACGCTTGTATAAGAATTATAAGATCTGTTCAGATCATTTCCAGGCCAGCGACTTTAAAAATCCTCGACTATACAGCCAAGGGTATGTTACATTTTTACTCTAATTGTACGTAAATATTCCTCAAAGCATCACTATCGACAACATTTTCAAACTTTTCTTTCTTTTATCCCTCTTCTCAGATTAAAGCCGGGATTTTATAGATTTTCTTTCTGTTAGTAGGCTTCATGTTAAGAGGAAAATTGTCCAGCTATTAAATGTTAATTCATTGCATCATACGTGTATGGAATGTGCCGATATTTTTATTGACAAATGTCTTAATGTGATTATATATTGTTTTTAAATGAGGAAAAAAGACAAATCCAACCGTAAGATTTCAGGCAGGAATGCTAAAGCTAAAAAAGTAATGCATAAATGAAAGATCAAGCCATTTCACACCTTGTTTATATGTCTAATTTCAGTCTTTGAATAATAACCTTTTAAATAATTCTTCATTCATTTATCCAGAATTGCTTTAGCAACTTCGAAGTTAATATCTCAATACCACTGTCTTTCTAGACGTAATTTATTTATCCATTTCCGTATATACATTTCCATTGATATTTGAATTTAGCGCGATTTGTTCAGGTCAAGTCACTAGGAGCGCCACCGTCGAATTGTCTCCCATTTTAGCAAGGCGAAATCCGTAAGTGTCGTGTATTGTCTCTACTGTATTTGATAGTACCTCGTAATAAACTTGATAATGGCAGTTATTTTATTAAAGTTTTAATTGTGATAGAGATAATTACTGCATTTCGGTAGGAAGGTTGTATCACAAGCTTCTCTCGTGTCTTTTACTTGAAAAGTAAATTGCAATTACGGTACCGTATTTGTATGTTGGCAATCCTATTATTATGTTAGCTTGTATCGTTGTTTCACCGTTTGCATTTTAATGTAAATTTACATCTATTAAATAATAAATTTAACATTGATTACTGAAAATGTTAATGCAATTCATATAAAACCCCAAAACGCCCATACTTACCTATAAATCGCGACCTAACATAACCTCATTCTTTCGCTCGTTCATTGAACCCTTCCCACGATTTTTATGTATGGGAATGGAAAACAGGAGACGGAAAGGAAGAAGTAAGACACAGCATAATGCACACAGTTTATATTTTGAATTTATTTATTCCAAACAACAGGTAAGAAGCATAAACACACACACGTTTACTCACAACAGCTAGGTTGTTCCTTGTGAAGTAAGTTTATGATCATAATACTATTACTTCACATTAAGAACGCTCTCACGAAACCGGATCAAAAATCTCGTTCAATGCGAAAGAATCTCAACAAATTTTCGTCTAACAAGCACTACTACTTACCGTACGACCGAGTTCCCTTCGCGCGCAACGATAACGGTGTTGTGTTATGAATTTGCTGTACTACGCAACAGCACAGGGAGTAAAGTATACAGGGAGCTGCCTGCCCGCTACACTACTATGTGGCTATCGCTTGAAGCCAACGGCCACGCCCCCCATGGTTACCAAAACATGGCAATTCTTACGTTGTGGATACATACAAACTAAGACATTTTCTTGGGAGTAGGGAAACTTCGAATAGCTCAATTAAGTACAATCATTTTCGAAATAACACGGCGATTGACTGTAACAAAATTTAATGGCAAACAGACCTATTAATGCTTTTTTACTAAGCTCTAAAGAAGCGTTTCTCATGACCCGCAGCCTTATCTCCTCTCTCGCTTGTTGACCCTCGGTACTATTATCCAATATATAAAAATAGGAGATGCAAATCTTCACCAGATATCAGTAAAGATAAGGAGTAGGCTATTAATAACGGCATACCACAATATGAATGCTTTAGGGGAATGCGCAATAGATCAACAAATTGGGCTTAGCAAGATTACTTACTACATATTTTGGAGTGGTGGTGGTGTTGATTATTGTTTTAATAGGAAGTAAAATCATCCTCTGAAACAAGTGGAAACAATGCAGGACTCAGCTAAGGGCCCCTTGGTTGCCAACCCACACTCCGAAGTTGAGCCCCTTAGGCCCTTAATCGCCTTGTACGACACGTGGTGGTGATTGTTTTAAGAGGGAATACAACTAGGTAACCATCCTCTATTAACAGTAATTGGGAGGACAGGTTGACTTCGTCCCCGTAAATTTAGAATATGTTCAGGACGTGTTTCGAACTCTTGTCAACAGCTTTGTGACTGCCTTTTATTCGTCGTAGACGTTACTGTTATGTGTCAGCCCTGTGTAGGCCATTTCGGTACTTCCTGGAAGAAGCTAGTGAGTCAAACGACCGGAGATCTTCCGTGTATTCTTCTCGTCGGCTGGTTTACCTGTGAACGGATCCGGCATTTTGAAAAATGATGGTATCGGTCAAAGAAAGGCAAGGGCCACGAATGGCGTAAAAATGAAAAACTCCCTAGGCCTCGAGTGCTCTAATTCTGTAGGTAAGAAGGGAATGCTTCACATTCCTTATCTGTACTTGGCAGAGAACGGACGTGTATGCCCTGGCTATCTTATCTTTGTGCATTGTTGACAGTGTCTATTGTTGCATGAGAGCGGGAACTAACACTACGTAGTGGGTAACCTGTATCCTTGCTTGGTGTGCGGCGTTAGGCCCTAGTGCTTGTGCTTGTGCTGTTTCTGTGTTGTTTGTTTTGTTGTGGGATTTGTTACTATTTGAGTACCTAGTAGATTTTCTGTGGTGATGGCTTGTGCCCCGCCGGGAGGTGGGGACATCCCTGCATGCGCTGATGATACCTCCCTGGGTTCTCGTGGGCCTTCCGCTTGTCTTAACACTCCCCCTGAAAGTAGTATTAACTTGCTGCCAGATATTGACCCCAAGACCTTTGTAGACCTGGTAAATACTGGTAACATATTCTCCATTCTATCCCGCCATGGCATACCATGGTGAGAGGGAAGAGAAAATCTCCCAAAATGCGTCTCAGGAAGGTAGCTAAGGTTGCCTATAAGCCTGTTAAAACTGAAAACCGCTTTAATACGCTGGCAAACCTCCCTTCCATCGGGGAGTCTCCCCCATTGCCTCCTCCTGCACAGCCAGTAATAAGTAATACGGCTGCGGCACAGCCCAGAAATGTGGCTCAAACGGCAACGCGCTCCTCCCAAACTGTAGCTGAACAGTCTGGGTCCAGCTCAGCTCCCCCTGGTAGCCAGGACGTCGAAATGGCGACCCCCCCCCCCGTAAAGAAAGTCTCAATTCCGCCCATTGTTTATCAGCGACACTACAAATATTTAAAATCAAAATGCACTGGCGAAATCAGGGTCATCTATACCCGAGATGCCCTGAAATACCACGCAGAAAATGTAGAGGACTACAACCGAATTAAACAATATTTTGAGGAGGCTAACGCTAAATTTTACACCTATCAAATTCCTGGTAATAAACTCCTCAAAGTAATTATTAGGAATATAATCTCTTCTGTTGGGGTGGACTGGGCTCGGGAAGAGCTCATAGAAATGGGATATGAACCCCAAGACATCCACCAGTACTCCCGTCGTGACGCCACGACTAAAAAGATGATCCCACTAAATGTTATGAGCCTCACCCTCCCGAACACGGAGTATTCCAAGACCATTTACTCCGTCCACTACCTTTGTGGGTCAAAGGTTAAGATCGAGGCGTTCAATGGCTGTGAGGGACCCAGGAGCCAAATGTGTGAACTGCGGGGATAGCCACCTTGCCTCCTTGAGAGGATGCCCCACTTACCGCTCCATCATGGAGCAAAAAGTGGCTCGAGAGGTCCGAAAAACCCAGAAAGGTCGGTCCCTCCCTCTTACGAGAGAAGTGGACCCCAGCTTCTCTTACGCCCAAGCGTCTGGAGGAGCCCCCGCCCCCTCCCAATCCACATCTCAGGCACCTACAGCAAACCCTGCCCCCCAGTCGGCGGCATCTTTCATGTCCGACCTCTCTGGACTGAAATATATCGTGGACCTCTGCAGACAAATTTCCCAAAGATGATACCAATTGTAAAAGACACAGCGACGAAATTAAGATCACGTCCGATAACAATGGACAAGATTATGGTCCTTATAAATGCTGCTATGCAGTATTTCTCTGAACCCTAATTTTATGGTTCATTCTGTTCTGACATGGACTTAACAATCTGTGCTTGGAACTGTCAGAGTGCTGTTGGTGAGAAATATGAGCTTGAAGCTTTTATTTCTGACCACAATATTGATATAATGCTGTTAGGAGAGACTTGGCTAAAACCACATATGCCCTTTAAAATCAAAAATTTTACTGTCTATCGTAAAGACAGACTTCACGATGAGCACGGGGGCGTAGCGGTGCTGTTTAAGTCTAAACTTACGCACAACGTTATTGACCCCCTTCCTCATGGTGTTATTGAGTCTCGCGGCATCGAGATTAGACATAACTATCACTATCGTATTTTTGCGGCCTATTTACCCCCCAAGGCTCCGCTACATACTGCGGAATTAGATACTTTATTAAACAACCCGTCCAAAGTCTCTTCTTTCATCGTTGGTGACTTAAACGCCATGCATCCAGATTGGAATTCACGAGTGACTAATCCTAAGGGAAGAATGCTACAACAATACCATCGGGGACTTTGCTCCCACCGAACCTACTATTTATCCCAGTAATGGTTCGCGCCCCGATGTCATTCATGTCGCAGTGACAAAAGTTTATAATTACCCTATTGAGTTTACTGTACCTAGGGAATTAAATTCGGACCAGGACCCTATTCTTTTCAACCTTACATGGGTTAGGATATCTGAGCCATCTTCTCCATTGTCAAACTTATCTTTGGACTACAATAAGTTTACTTGGCATGTCAATAAAAACTTAAAACCTTTCGATATCAACAGCCGGGATGATATTGACCGGGCCGTGGAACATCTTACTAATAAGATGCGAAACGCCCGTAAATACATCCTGAATGCTGCTAGAAATTCTGTAACTAATGCTAGGGGCAACAATGGCAATCGTACACCCACACAACATGGCGCGAATACGATAAGTCATAACTCCCAAATTAATAATACTAATAATATAATGCGGGAGATTGCGCGGACAGCCAAGGAGATTCTACTCCTGAAATTATTAAAGACCTAATCAAAATTAAAAATGCATATCGTAAAAGATGGCAAAGATTTCAGGAGCCAGCGGATAGAGCGGAATACCGCGAACTCGCTCAAGAAATCCGCAAGTGAATGATAGAACGTAAGGTGGAAAGATGGGAGGAATTCTGCCGTACCCTCACTGAAAACGAATCAGATCACGAGTTCTGGCGGGTTACTCGTTCTCTGAATCGCCCCGCTCACCCCCCAGGCGTGCAATTCATGGCCGCCACGGACTAGCATTCTCCCCTTACGATAAAGCTGAGGCCTTCGCAGACACTATAGAAAGTCAAAGTGTACCACACGACCTCTCTGACGATGACGACGACGATAACGAACTACGGACCCGTGAGGTACACAGAAAGGTCTCATCTTTTATACAACAATGGACGCCTGACAATGACATATCTGACGTCACGCCTGCAGAGGTCCGCAGGGTTATAAAAAACTTAAATGAGAAGAAGTCTCCCGGGGATGATAGGGTTTAAAGAAATTAAATCACTGCCCTATAGAGCAGTCATCTCTTTGGCTACCGTTTTCTCGGCTTGCTTTAAACAGGGATACTTCCCTAAGGTTTGGAAGACGGGCCGTGTGGTCGTCATTCCTAAACCGGGGAAGGATAGATTGTTCCCTCAAAATTACAGACCAATAAGCCAATTATCCCATATCTCAAAGATATTCGAGAGACTTGTTCTCAATCGCGTCACTGCTTCCCTGAACGCCCACAACATACTGCTTCCGGAGCAATTTGGTTTCCGGTCGAAGCGCAGTGCCCCCCCCTAGCGACGCTACGCCTCGTGCAGTATGTCTGTAGATCATTCAATTTACGGCGTAGCGTGCCAGCGGTATTTTTCGACATAGAGAAGGCCTTTGACACCGTCTGGCACGAAAATCTAATAGCCAAACTTCTGGACCTCAATGTAATTCCAAATTATTTATTCAAAATTATTACTTCCTATCTCACCCATAGGAAATTCTACGTTACAGTAGACGGAGAAAATTTCGCCCCTCGGAGGCTCCGAGCCGGAGTCCCTCAGAGTGGAAAAATCTCTCCAATACTCTACGCCCTATATGTGAATGATCTACCCCAGTGGCAAGGAGTAGAAATCCAGCAGTACGCTGATGATGCAGCTGTTTATGCCTCTAGAAGGAGAAACAGAGATACCATCTCCGCTCTGCAAATTTGGAACAGAATTAAAATAAATGCTGGCAAGACCCAACAATTATTTTTTCTAGACGAAGGCCTAGCCTTGATCATCTTCTTTTAAACGATACCCCCCTGTCCTGGACCAATAAAATCAAGTATCTCGGCCTAACAATGGACAGAAGTGTTATCTGGAGAGGGAACATAAAACAGGCCCCGCAACGAGCCTGGGCACGTGTGGCCAACCTGAAACCTCTGCTTTATAATAGATACATCTCTAACTCCATCAAGAGAAAGCAGGCCCATACTGCTCTATGGGTGCGAGGTCTGGGGCTATATTCCCAAGACTCCACTTTCCAAATTAGAAATTTTCCAAAACAAAATACTGAGAAAAATGACAAGAGCCCCCATTCTGAGATCTAATAGGAAGATACGCACAGAAGTCCGTATTCCGACTATTAGGACTCAGATAAACAAGCTAACCAAGATGACCAAGGCTAGAATACTCCAAGCCCAGTCCACCGATCAGGGCATCTCGTTACTAAAGCGGGTCATAAGAACCAAGAAGCCTAATACTCGATATAAGTACCGGGGCCCTTGGCTCTTATACGACCCGCCCTGAAAATATTTTCGGCCTTTTCCAAATTTTAAACCTACCATCCATTAAATACCTCTAAATTATACCCTGAAAAGCACCGTTTGTTAAGAAGGCTCCTTCCTATTCCTAAGAAACAGATGAGTAAAAGGGCATAGTTTTCGCCCTGGGACTCTCCATTTCTTCGCCCACAAAAAAAGGGGGGGGGGGAATGCTTCAAAAATAGTACCGTAGGTACCGTACTGCATTCTCCTTCAAAATAAATTTATTCATGTACCGATCAAACAATTCCGGTTCGAAATGTGCTGAACATATTCTGGTGTAACGAGAGAGTGTCCAATTTTCCATTCTAATGGCCTTAATCCACTCTGCTCTCCTTTTTTCATGAACAGGAAAGCTCAGGAAAAATTGACGGTTAACAACAAGTCTAACCTAAACATTCTTCTGAGACTCCGTAATACTAGCACAATAACAATGGAGGTAATATAATATACTGCTCTACATATCACAAGCCATACTTAGAATCTTACCTATGAAATGTTATTCCAGGAATATTTGTTGATTTCCGATTCGCACGACCGTATGCACAACACGACATTGTAGGAGCTAAAACATCAACTAAATATTAGTAGGCCTATCTCTTTTACTTTTTAGCGTGTCGTACAGTGTTTGCATCTGAAAATTCCCACAATTACAATTTGTGTTCACCGTATTCACGTCAATGAGCTGTGATAGATTTGACTGTCAAAAAACAGCATGCGTTCTCGCGCCTATTTACGACCACGCCCCCTATGTAGACCACTGTCATTGGGCTTCACTCTCAGAGCTCCAAGGCATCTCCCTGTATTCTTTACTCCCTGCAACAGCATGTGTAATGCCAACCACTGCCTTCTAAATTAACCCTCCAAAAGGGAATTTTAGATTTCACTAGTTGGCGGAGATCGAGGGACCCATCTCGGAACTGCTTGGGACGCTCCCTATGAAGTGTCACGGCTGCGACGTTAGTGGTCATTTTTGTTTCAATTTTCTTTACCTCTTATGGCGAGGATGGGACAGGAAAGGCCTAGAAAATAGGAAGGGAACGGCCGTGGCCTTAATTAATATACAGCCGCAGCATTTGCCTGGTGTGAACATGGGAAAGCACGGAAAACCATCCTCAGGGCTGCCGACAGTGGGATTCGAACCCACTATCTCCCGGATGCGAGCTCACAGATGTGCGCCCCTAACCACACGGCCAGCTCGCCTGGTGAGGTCATCTTTTAGAGCATCACGGATGCCACCTAACAATGTGCACAAAAAGTTGTTGTTGTTGTTGTTGTTGTTTGAGACATCAGTCCATAGACTGGTTTGATGCAGCTCTCCATGCCACTCTATCCTGTGCTAACCTTTTCATTTCTACGTAACTATTGCATCCTACATCTGCTCTAATCTCCTTGTCATATTCATACCTTGGTCTACCCCTACAATTCTTACCACCAACACTTCCTTCAAAAACTAGCTGAACAAGTCCTGGGTGTCTTAAGATGTGTCCTATCATTCTATGTCTTCTTCTCGTCAATTTTAGCCAAATCGATCTCCTCTCGCCAATTCGATTCAGTATCTCTTCATTCGTGATCCGATCTACCCATCTCACCTTCAGCATCCTTCTGTAACACCACATTTCAAAAGCTTCTATTCTCTTTCTTTCTGAGCTAGTTATCGTCCATGCTTCACTTCCATACAATGGCACGCTCCACACAAAAGTCTTCAAAATAATCTTTTTAATTCCAATATCAATGTTTGAATTGTCCGCCTCCATAGCGTAACGGTTAGTGTTATTAGCTGCCGTCCTCGGGGGCCCGGGTTCGATTCCCGGTACTGCCAGAAATTTAAGAATGGCGGGAGGGCTGGTATGTGGTTCAAATGGTACACGCAGGTCACCTCCAATGGGGGTGTGCTTGAAAAGAGCTGCACCACCTCGGGATGTGTACTTAATGTTTGAATTGAGTAAATTTCTTTTCTTAAAAAAGCTCTTCCTTGCTTGTGCTAATCTGCATTTTATGTCCTCCTTACTTATGCCATCGTTAGTTATTTTACTACCCAAGTAACAATATTCATCCACTTCCTTTAAGACTTAATTTCCTAATTTAATATTTACTGCATCACCTGGCTTTGTTCGACTACACTGCATTACTTTTATTTTGGACTTATTTATTTTCATCTTGTACTCCTTTTCCAAGATTCGTCCATACCATTCAGCAACTTCTCGAGATCTTCTGCAGTCTCAGGTAAAATAAGTATATCATCGACAAATCTCAAGGTTTTGATTTCCTCTCCTTGGATTGTGATCCCCTTTCCAAATTCCTCTTTGATTTCCTTTACTGCCTGTTCTATGTAAACATTGAAAAGGAGGAGGAACAAACTGCAGCCTTGCCTCACTCCTTTCTGGATTGCTGCTTCTTTTTCAGAGCCCTCGATTCTTGTTACTGCAGACTGATTTTTATACAGATTGTAGATAATTCTTCGTTTTCGGTATCTGATCCCAATCACGTTCAGAATCGTAAATAGCTTGGTCCAATCAACATTATCGAATGCCTTTTCGAGATCTACGAATGCCATATACGTGGGCTTGTCTTTCTTGATTCGATCCTCGAAGATCAGACGTAAAGTCAGGATTGCTTCACGTGTTCCTACATTTCTTCTGAAACCAAACTGATCTTCTCCCAACTCAGCTTCAACTTGTTTTTCCATTCTTCTGTAAATAATACGTGTTAAAATTTTGCAGGCATGAGATACTAAACTAATGGTGCGGTAGTTTTCACACCTGTCAGCACCGGCTTTCTTGGGAATAGGTATAACAACATTCTGACGAAAATCGGATGGGACTTCTCCTGTCTCATACATCTTACACACTAAATGGAATAACCTAGCCATGCTGGTTTTTCCTAAGGCAGTCAGTAATTCAGAGGGTATGTCATCATCATCATCAATTCCAGGTGCCTTGTTCCTATTTAGGTCACTCACAGCTCTGTCAAACTCTGACCTAAAAATTGGGTCTCCCATTTCATCATAATTAACAGCCTCTTCTTGTTCCAGAACCAAATTCTCTACATCTTTACCTTGATACAACTGTTGGATATGCTCCTGCGATTTTTCTGCTTTGTCTTCTTTCCCTAGAAGTGGCTTTCCATCTGAAATCTTAATATTCATACACTTAGATTTCCTTTCTCCAAAGGTTTCCTTGATTTTCCTGTATGCAGCATCTACACTGACTGACAGTGACAATGCAACACCAAGGAGGAGTGGTTCGAAAGAGATGAAAGTTGGGGAAAAAACAGAGACGGCACGGATGAATAATTGATGTTTATTTCAAACCGATATGCAAGTTACACAATGCGCACGACATCGACTCAGTAGGATGTAGGACCACCGCGAGCGGCGATGCACGCAGAAACACGTCGAGGTACAGAGTCAATAAGAGTGCGGATGGTGTCCTGAGGGATGGTTCTCCATTCTCTGTCAACCATTTGCCACAGTTGGTCGTCCGTACGAGGCTGGGGCAGAGTTTGCAAACGGCGTCCAATGAGATCCCACACGTGTTCGATTGGAGAGAGATCCGGAGAGTACGCTGGCCACGGAAGCATCTGTACACCTCGTAGAGCCTGTTGGGAGATGCGAGCAGTGTGTGGGCGGGCATTATCCTGCTGAAACAGAGCATTGGGCAGCCCCTGAAGGTACGGGAGTGCCACCGGCCGCAGCACATGCTGCACGTAGCGGTGGGCATTTAACGTGCCTTGAATACGCACTAGAGGTGACGTGAAATCATACGCAATAGCGCCCCAAACCATGATGCCGTGTTTTCTAGCGGTAGGGCGCTCCACAGTTACTGCCGGATTTGACCTTTCTCCACGCCGACGCCACACTCGTCTGCGGCGACTATTACTGACAGAACAGAAGCGTGACTCATCGGAGAACACGACGTTCCGCCATTCCCTCATCCAAGTCGCTCTAGCCCGGCACCATGCCAGGCGTGCACGTCTATGCTGTGGAGTCAATGGTAGTCTTCTGAGCGGACGCCGGGAGTGCAGGCCTCCTTCAACCAATCGACGGGAAATTGTTCTGGTCTATATTGGAACAGCCAGGGTGTCTTGCACATGCTGAAGAATGGCGGTTGACGTGGCGTGCGGGGCTGCCACCGCTTGGCGGCGGATGCGCCGATCCTCGCGTGCTGACGTCACTCGGGCTGCGTCTGGTCCCCTCGCACGTGCCACATGTCCCTGCGCCAACCATCTTCGCCACAGGCGCTGCACCGTGGGCACATCCCTATGGGTATCGGCTGCGATTTGACGAAGCGACCAACCTGCCCTTCTCAGCCCGATCACCATACCCCTCGTAAAGTCGTCTGTCTGCTGGAAATGCCTCCGTTGACGGCGGCCTGGCATTCTTAGCTATACACGTGTCCTGTGGCACAAGACAACACGTTCTAAAATGACTGTCGGCTGAGAAATCACGGTACGAAGTGGGCCATTCGCCAACGCCGTGTCCCATTTATCGTTCGCTACGTGCGCAGCACAGCGGCGCATTTCACATCATGAGCATACCTCAGTGACGTCAGTCTACCCTGCAATTGGCATAAAGTTCTGACCACTCCTTCTTGGTGTTGCATTTGCTCTGTCAGTCAGTGTATACAAAACAACTTAGAACACACTACACGTCATAGAGTTCTTTCATTTTGCACTATTTATCACAAAGGAGTAAAAAATAGGGAAATAGGCCTAAATAGAAGTACTGACCCGATTTTTCCCTAATTCTATAATTTCAACACTTTTCTGCTCAGAGGCTTGCTCTTGAATTTGTTTAATAAATCACAGTCATTAGTCACTTTCTTTGCATTATTATCAAGAACAGGCCTGAAAAATGTAAGTATAACGTATGTGATGTGTGCTTGATCACAGTCGCGGCACTGAAACGTCCCTTTAAACTTTGGAGCGGTAAGGAATTTTAGCTTTCGGACAAGTTTACATTTTCCTAGATATCCTAACGGCCGCGTTGTAAATATTCATACATTTTTAATAAGAAGAATTTGCATCGGTACTTTGTCGGGGAGGCAGAATTCCCCTCACAGTACTTACAGTGTAATCTGATTCGACAAAGTGCAAGTTACATGTTCTGGAGTTATCATTAGGAGCCGGAAGAGATACTTTTCTGCTGCCCTGTTCAGAAATAGCAGGCCTCCATTTCTCCCGTAAACTCGGATCTTTAGGAAAAAGATGCAAATTTATATTTGTGTATATTTCTTCGCTGTGTCAGCTGTGCAGTTAGGCACGCAAAATTAACCATCATAATAATGTTAATAATAAATAATGTTATTGGCTTTACGTCCCACTAACTACTTTTTCGGTTTTCGGAGACGCCGAGGTGCCGGAATTTTGTCCCGCAGGAGTTCTTTTACGTGCCAGTAAATTTACCGGCAGGAGGTTGACGTATTTGAGCACCTTCAAATACCACCGGATTGAGCCAGGATCGAACCTGCCAAGTTGGGGTCGGAAGGCCAGCGCCTCAACCGTCTGACTCACTCAGCCCGGCAATAAACCATCTTAACCTACAGAATGGAAAGAGAAACTTGACGGTAATTGGCTCCAGGGGCTCTGAAATTTTGAACGTGTGTTGGCAACCACGGGGCCCTTAACTGAGTCCTGGCATTTCTTCCACTTACTTGTGCCAGGCTCCTGACTTTCATCTATCCTATCCGACCTTCCTTGGTCAACTCTAGTTCTTTGCCGACCCCTACGCTATTAGGTTTCCGAGGGCTAGGCAGTCTTTTATTTTCACGCCCTTCGTGGCCCTTCTCTTCCTTTGGCCCATACTTTCATTTTTCGAACTGTCGGACCCCTTCCAGTTTTTCTCTCTGATTAGTGTTATATAGAGGATGGTTGCCTAGTTGTACTTCTTCTTAAAACAATAATCACCACCACCACCTTGACGATAATTTGGAAGCACATAACTAAACAAATGTTACTGTAAATGCATCTCAGCAACCATCCATATATTGCAAATCGTGAGACCAAATAAATTAAAAACGACAAAACTCTTCATATTTCACGTTAGATAAGACCTTACCGTATAAAATAAAGTTTAATATATTATTTCTTCTCATAAAACATGTTGCAGTAACACACATCATCATAGAATTCACGCCAAACAACAGAACTTAAACGCGAACCTAGCGGTGGAAAAGAGAAAAACTATTACCCCGCTTTTAATGCAAGAAATTGGCTTTCTGTCCAGGCCTTCTAGTATCTAGTAGGCTTTGCTCAGAGACAGTAATCTAGGCCTGCTGAAACAGTAATGTACATTGGATGATAGTTAAATGTTTTTTAATGCATTCTTAACTTTCTTAACGTGCGGAGCGAGAGAAATATTCTACTATAACTAATTTTAGCTTACGTGTTTTACTATTTACGGTAAAAGATACTATAATCTAATAAGATTATGGAGAAGATATTAGGCATATTACTCCTCGTGTTCACGGTGTTCATCCATACGAGTGCCGGTAAGAGCAATCTTAGCACTTCTAGCTTTTCATTAGTGTAGTATTGACGAGAAATTGTTGCGATAAACTTATGTGTAGAAATGAATTGTCCCTATCCTCAATTTAAATATTTCTTACATATTTGTTTGAAGTATTCCAACATTTATTCAGACAATGAGTTACAATTTATCGCTAATTAGCACTTGTACATTTGTCCTTGATTTAACTTTGAACGCATTTTTCAACACACTGTTGCTTCCAACTGCAGCACAGTTTTGTACTTACTGAATTGAATTTCTATTTCTACTAGTTAATATTTTAAATTCGCCACCACTTGACGTATAGTGATTATTGTTTTCTAAGTTTACTATTTACGGTAAAAGATACTATAATCTAATAAGATTATGGAGAAGATGTTAGGCATATTACTCCTCGTGTTAACGGTGTTCATCCATACTACCACTTCATGCAAAATTTTGTGGAAATTTATTTCTCTTTCATTGATTAAACTTTTTACATTTTAATTGGGACAGAATAAACCTCCATGCCTTAACTAGTAAAGAGACCACGTCCCAAACAAAGTCCTATGTTCGATTATTGGTACTGTTAAAGATTTCCCCCCTTCATTTGATAAGATGTGGAAGTTATGACTATAACATCTTGAAGTACGTTTTCTTTTCTTTCTTTTTTCCAACTTATTGGGGTCGGTACTTGATGTTACTTGTTACAGTTTTATGTCTGGATACCTTTTACGATGCCAACCCTAGGTGGACAGTGTGTTTTCATACGGCAGTACGGTACTGCGTAGTATAATATGGCGAGGGAAAATAATGTGGATTGGACAGTAAATTACTCTTGACGAAATTCGTTCAGTTTCGATAACCTTTTAGTAGGCCTACACACGAGAGCATGGTACCGGTACCCTTTTCGCAAGGTATTCGAATGCATTCAGATATGGGCGAATGGAACGCTTCAGTTTTGTAAAGCCTATGGTAGAATCCGTGTAAACTGCGAAACGGGTGTCTATATGTCTCAGTTCATAGCGTTGCTTACGTTATTATACTAGGCTGGGAAATATAGGGCTCGCTGGCACGGTTGCCAACTCCTAGATACTCATTATCAATAGACATGGATTTGAAAATCACCAGATCTGGATTTGAAAACTCTATAAATTATCCAGATTTAGTAAGAGAAGGCATTAAATTAACACTTACCTCATTTCAATTGTGCTGTACTGCCTCTGGTGTTCTCTTGCGAAGATAGGTCTAGCCTATATTATAGCCATATGATCAATTGAATACAAGTCACAATAAAACAGTAGCACTGTTAGAATAATGAAATGTTCACTGCGTTTTATCAATTATCGTAATCCTAACATAAGTCTATTTAATTGCAAACTCTATAGGTACGCAAATTAAAAAAAACTGTACTATATTTGTTTATTTATGGCTGATCTTTAGAAGTTGAGGGTACTTGGCCGGGATAGTTGTATGACTCTAATGTGCCTATTTTCTGCAGTACTTCTTTCGGTAGATCGTATGTATAACAGCAGTTCCCTGCCGTATTCAATCCTAATTTTCACACATGACGGAATGGAGAGTTTGAATTGTCATTGTATTTCTCAGTTTATTTTTAGTCATATTGACTTGGCTGAACACTCGTTCTACATCCGCAGAAAAATCCCTGGCAAATTAAGAAATATTTGATGTTTGGAGAATATTATGTATACACTTTACAAGTAGGCCTACATTTGGTGTTGCGCTCACAGTGACACACGTATGTCTTTTCAACGATTTCGTGTGTGGTATCTGTGTTCACTGAAGTTCTTTGCTTTCATTTCATTCATCATCATTTCATGAATTGTATCGCGATATGCAATATTTAATAGGCGACAAAGTGGTATGGGCAATGTACATAAGAAAAATTCAGTGGACTAGTGATTTATTGGTCCAGGGATCGAGCTACTTGCGTTCGAACAGAAATAAAAATATTTATAGGTCCAGGGATCATGCTATTTTTTCTGTTGACCTCCATTTTGCTGTTTGAAGTGGCCGCTCTAGTCATATGGACAAAGATAATGAGAATCTACAGACATAGCACTCCATTCCACGGTGCTAGCCGTAAGAAAGTAACAAAAGACGGCACCAGCAGCGCAGTACGTCATAAACCAACACCTCCTAGATAATAAGGCCTAACAACAGCGTAGTGACGTCACGCTACGGAGGCGATGGCAATGCAGAGAAACGCGGAACATAGTTAAACACAGACATGAATTTAATATTTTTTGCCAATGGAATAATTTATTTACTAACAAATAGCGTTTCAAATTTGAAGGATATTGAATTATACAGTCGTTATTACCTATTTTAGTGACTCTGCCATTAAAGATAAACAGCAGACAGTTGTAAAACACGACAGCATTTTGCAATGTTAACTCACTTAGGCCGAATTGCTAACATCACAACAGAATGTTACAAACATATTTCAATTTAAATAGATATTACGTGATCTTAAAAGAAAACTAGCACGTATAATATTAGCATAGGCCTAACATCTAAGCTGATGTAGCATCACTGGCAGTATTTGCACATGAGCCTACAATGTTTCCTCTCTTGAAGTTCATGTATGGTTTAATGAGAATTTCACCTACCATCGATGTTACTAATTTGTAATTCTGTTCGAAACCTTTATGTATTCCAGAAAGTATGTAATTTTCTAACCTAATATTGGACTACCATTCGGACTGGAGCCTACTCTTTTAAAAGTATTGACATATTGTGGCAACATTAAATTGCTACTGTCTCATAAATTTGTAAAAATCGCACGGCGCAACAGCCCTGAAGGGCTTGGCCTTGATCCTGCTCAGCCCGAAGGCCTGCAGATTACGAGGTGTCTTGGGTTCCGCATGACGAATCCTTTCAGCCGTTATTCTTGGCTTTCTAGACCTGGGCCGCTATCTCACCGTCAGATAGCTCGCAAATGTAAACACGCAGGCTGAGTGGACCTCAAACCAGCCCTCAGATCTAGGTAAAAATCCCTGACTTGGCCTGGAATCGAACCGGGGCCTCCGGGTAAGAGGCAGGCATTATGTCCCCTCACCACGGGGTCGGCCATAAATTTGTAAACATGAGGAGATATCAGACAGAAGGTTGAACAAATAACAAGAAAATCATGCACATACTCCTTTATGAACTAAGAAATGTTTTAACTATGGCTATTAAATTAACTGTGGGGACATCATCCTCGGTGTCCAATTCACCAAAAAGGACTAGAATTAACTTATTTATTGAATCTTTCTACACATTGTTACACTCATTCCTTGTGATGCAGCTATGATGTTTTGTAACTAAAGAATATACCGCATTTATATTAGAAATTTTGTCCACATATACATTAGAACTATTTTTACTTTAATAAAACCCGTTTATAATAAAGGCCATGTCTTATAAGATGATTACATATGCCATGCAGTATGGTTGCCTTGATGTATCGACGTACAGAAAAATTACATACGTTCCCTTCATCACAGTACAACAACCATCAGGTAACAACGTGTTTATTGTACTTTTCAGCTGTGCTGAAATTCTGTGTATGAGATATGTACTATCTTCAATGGCTCTGTTTATTGCTCCTTTCTATTCTACATTTTTGCCTGGTTCTTTTAACTACTCCTCTTCCAAGACCATGATTGTCAGAGACAGCAGTGGCTTATATCTTTTCCAACTGCCCATCATATTTATAGTCACATTCTGGCAGGATCAGTACCAGTTACTTCCCATAAAATATCACCGACTTTGAAATGTCTGTGGCATACCTGTAAAATAATGTATCACCGTGAGCGAAATTCGTGCATTTACAGAGTGAATCGGCCTACACCAGCAGCTCCTGTAGTTGGTATGTTTTAATGCGTATAATAATAATAATAATAATAATAATAATAATAATAATAATAATAATAATAATAATAATAATAATAATACCGTTGAAATAATGTATCCCATGATTGTGATCTAACATAACCTTATATCATTAAAGAGTAAATATGCCTACATATCACCAGCTGTTGCGTGTAGTTAAATACGTCAAAGGCCTATACTCATTATGATTGTGTGAGAATGTAATAATAATAGTTACTCACCATTGAGTTATTAGTAAATCTGCAGTCTTGTCTTGGAATTGCACGTAAACATATCTGCCGCATAACCTCGTCTTTCGTAAACTTAATGCATGCACTTCGTTATCACTGCCGGAATTCTCCTTAAAGTTGAGTACGCAACACATCAGTACCATTACGTACAACGGTATTAACAATTGGCAACATTAAACGAATTAAAACTCTTCTAATTTCAGCGTTACATGGCCAAACTCATTGCTGTGTTATTACTGAAAAGGTTCAAGCTTGCCTCCCGATTTTGACGTCACAGTATTTTCCCAGAACAGTTGTGAGGCCTTATATATCTAGGAGGTGTTGCATAAACCAGTCCTGTCTTCAAGCCTTAAGTATGTTTTCATATTTCTCAAATAACGACGGTATTTCTTAATTTGCCAGGGATTTTTCACTTGATATGTGTAAAAGCAATTATTATGTTCCATTTATGACAAATTTTACAGTGATATTTGGGTGATACCAATGCGCATCGTACCCCGCATTAGAATGAGGAAGTACCGGTACGAGAGACGTTATAGCTAAATTTGCAAGTTCGCTGAAAGTGTTTTCTCCAGTTGAATCACTGTAAAAATCAACTTCTGCCCAAAAATTCACAGTGTCCTTAACTTCAGTCCACTGGATATGATGCAGATTTCTCCACTGGTTTTCTACTGCCACAATAACATTATTGTAAGCATAAAAGAGTTGTGCTATATCAATAATTTGCAACTTAAAAGGCCTTAAACGATTTTTAGGTGAAAAGGGAGGCTTTTTTTCAAGGATCCCTATATTTTCAGGTAATCTTTGCCTCAGTTGTTGGATAAGTTCAACAATGAATTGCATGCATCTATCGCGTAGTTGTTTCTGTTGGTCTTCAGAAAGGGAGGACGATGATACTTTAGTTTCTAAATCATAACCTGGGTAGGGCTTTGGGCCCAGATGATTATTAATTTCTGTTTTCGGGACATCTACTTTGACACTGGGTAGTAGAACCTTGGTGTATAATGACTTAAAGAGAAGGATTAGGTCACCTAATAATTTTGTAGCATCTTGGTTTCGACTTTCGAACTTCTTATTTACGGTCTGCACTTCACCCAAAATTGGCTTCAGAAAAGACAAGTACAAATAATTCTGAGGGTCGCGATACATTGAATATAAAATATCGGCTATATAACAGCGATCTTTAACTCTGGGGCTGTACCTTAATTAAGGAAACGGCCGCTTCCTTCCCATTCCTCGGCCTTTCCTGTCCCATCGTCGCCATAAGACCTATCTGTGTCGGTGCGACGTAAAGCAACTAGCAAAAAAAAAAAAAAAGTTATCTTTAAGACAAGGGATTTCAAAGTGAGTTTTTAACTCGGTCCACTGTTGCATTATTCTTGTCACTGTACTTTCGATGAACAGCCACCGAGTTTGGCTTAACTGTACTAATTTCAAGGGAGAGTCGCCTTCATTTATTGTGTCTTGCTTTATCAGTTTCATTTATTGTCTCGTATAGTTCTTTGTATACTACCTGCCGTAGAGATGATTGTGAAAACCAATTGTAACTTTCCCTTATGAGGAAATCTAAGTTTCTCGGCAAACACCCTGATGCATGTGAAACTGTCAATTGTAGAGAGTGACAAACGCATCTGATTAATTGTAGATTTGGCATTTTAGCCTTTAAGTTAACTTTATATAAACACCATGATTTATGCCTACCATAACAGACTCATTCTCTGTTCCTATTGCTTGTAATGTAGTCAAATCCAAACCTTTATTACACAGACATTTCTCCAAAGCCTCAACTATATCTTCAGCTCTACATTCTGACAATTCTACTAACTGTAGATATGTCACGACAATCTCTCTTTTACTTTTTGAATAATATCTTATAACAATGCCTGGTAACTTGGTAACTGAAATATCATTCGTTTCATCCAACAACAAACTATACCCGTTTTCACTTTCATGTAAATCATCTATCAAATCTTTTTCAAAATGAGGAGCTAACACGTTTTGTATGATAGCAGTGCATTTTCTACGATGCAACTTCAAATTATTAATCTCTTTGCTATCGGGAAAATTTACTTTATACAACTCGCGAAAATGGTCAACCACTTGAACCGAGCAATGTTCTGCTATGAAAAGTGCCGTTCTATCTTCCACTAAATTTGTCTCAAGATGAAGTGGTTTAAAATTTAAAGTTTTCTGCCTATTAGAACTAAAGGGTTCGGCTGCCTTGATGTGTTTAGCAGTGTTCCTATGTTTTTCAATATCTCCTAATATAGCACCTAGTTGAGTTTTACAGTATTTGCAAAAAGCCTTTGGTGGCAATTCCTTCTACTTTTGGTAACCACTTCTTATACCTATCATCCTTAAGCCATTCGTCTCTAAATCTCTGTTTATACTTTGTTCACAACTATACTAACTCTGTAATTAAAAATTTTAACATAAATTAAGAAGTAGACACTACCAAACAGTCCCAACTCAAAAGTCCAGCGCACTATCTTTAATCAACACCGCGACATTGGCACTGGCAGCTGGGCTCCTCGCATGATTTATTCTAACCTTTCCAGTTACAAGTATCGAATGATGTCGACCGAGCTATTATTCACCTTAATAATAAGGGCAATAGTGCATGGAGATACATCATTCATGCTGCTAAAAATCCCGCGCGGCGCGCTCTTGCTCAATGGCGCTGGTTTCATTTTCAAGCGAGTCGCTTACGTAAACATGTTATTTTTTAAAATTGACATTTTATTATAAAATCACCAAATATGTCACTAGATTTTAAAGAAAAACACCATATTTTCGACAAGTCGCAAAATTCAAAATTTGTCACCATATGACTTCCTGAAAACACCAGATCTGGTGACAAAATCACCAGATTGGCAACTGTGCTCGCTGGTGGTAAAACTGGTTCCCGCACGAGCTCGAAAAACGCATTGTTTCGCCGCTATTTGCGCTCTTCTTAGTCATAAAATTGCGTGGGCGAAGTATACTCATTCAAACATTCACTAGCATATCAAGACGTATTTTTGTACTTTGAGTTTTCTTGTGCAAGTGCGGGTGATTTTAATTTAGCGAATGAAATTAATGACCGTATTTAAGTAATGCGAACATCGGATAATTCTTTAAAAAAAACATGCTGTACTCTAATGTTCCTGGCTGTGTACCAAAGATCTGAAAGGACGTGCTATCTTATTTCACAGATTTCCGAAAGACGAGGAAGTTAAAACTAAATGGTGTTTGGCAATTTCTCGTCAAGAAAATAGTCTGAGATTTCTGTGGAAACCTGTGTTCATTCCACTTTTTTCAGTCGGCATTTTAAGGACTCAGATGAGTGTAAACACAGCACTATAAATCCTACTTTCGAATGCCATTAAATCCATATTTCAAACTTTTCCCGGACACAAACAAACACATTCCATACAGGAAGACCACATAAGGCTACAGAAGTGGGAAATGAAGCTAAACTGTAAAAGAAAATTGAACCTAATGTAGAACCAAACGCACATAAGCTACAGCCAGCGAAGAGAAGAACCATCCAACTGTAATTATCAGTGAACCATTATATAGAACCACGGCACAGAATGTGCTATTAAATAGCGCTGTTAACGGAGCGGGGGCTCCGGGCGCTTTCAATCGGTGCCTCCGGAGAACCTCCGATTGAATTACAAGCGCGTAGTTTAAACTTGGTACGGGAGAAATGAACGAGCATTTGCACAGGAATTTATAACTTGTCGCTATTAATGTGAGAAACTACGCCCCTCCGTTAATACTTTAGTTATTTGGCGATATTACAGATAGCATTCTTACGGACAAACATAATAATTATGTAACAGAATTTCCGATTGAATTACAAGCGCGTAGTGTGAAGTTGGTACGGGAGAAATGTACGAGCATTTGTAGAGGAATTTATAACTTGTCGCTATTAATGTGAGATACTACGGCCCTCCGTTAATACTTTAGTTATTTTGCGATATTACAGATAGCATTCTTGCGTGCAAACATAATTATGTAACAGAATTTCCGATTGAATTACAAGCGCGTAGTGTGAAGTTGGTACGGGAGAAATGTACGAGCATTTGTACAGAAATTTATAACTTGTCGCTATTAATGTGAGAAACTAGGCCCCAGTTTATACCTTTATTATTGAATGATATAGCGATAGCATTCTTACGTACAAACATTGAATGACAAGCGCGTAGTGTGAACTTCAGACGGGAGGAAAGAACGGCATTTTCACAGGAATTCATAACTTGTCGCTATTATTGCGCGAAACTACGCTCCTCCTTTAACTTTTTTTAAAGGCTATTTGTTCGGGGCGTCGACCTATGAAGATCTTTTGCTCCTCCTTGCACCGTATGTGAGGAAACCAGCGTGTATTATGTAAATGGCAGAAGTGTAAAGTGTTGAATGTGAGGAAAGGAACCCATTTATGCCCAAATTATTTTCTTCTTGCGATATTGATAACTTGTATATATAAACACTTAGTATGACCCATTATACATGTAGAAATGAACAAAACCATATTTACTTGTTTAGAGCCCATATAAACACATGTGTCGTTAACGACCCGCTACGCACTTGCTCGGGAAACAGGGAGAGACGATATTCTGAACATCAACCTTAGCAACAATTTATTTCTACAGACTTATAGTTTACGTACTGTACCTTTTAGAAATGAGATTTATAATGACACAAAAAGCAATAATTGTCATTGTTCTGTTTAATTATAATTATGTTTAGTAGCCAAAACACATAATTTCAGATTCTATAACTGACAGTGGAACTGAGACATTCTTATTCGTGGTAGGGGTACATATCCACTCAGAAAAAGTATGCCAAGGAAAGAGGCATAACCAACGGTCTATTTCAATATATGAAGAAATGTATCTGCTTCGAGAAATGCACCCAAGAATCTATAGGGTATGATCGGATCGTAAAATGTCTTTTACCTGGATGACGAACATTGGGCGAAGAAGAGGGTGGGAATATCATATTAACTATTTCCCAATTGAATGAGTAAGATTTAGCTGTCCCGTTAATACAATTTTCGACTAAGTCTAACGTCAACTTGTTCATTTTCCGGAAGCGGTTCAGGTTCATCGCTGATTTCGGGAGGAGATTATGAATTGAAGTTACTGTTTACCTGCATCACTAACTCTGCTGGAGTCTACACGTACCTCTGCCAAGAAGTATTTCCGTTTTGTTATTTGAACCATCACCACACATAATAACTCTCATCGTACCTCAGGTTCTCGTTCTTTGAGTTTCTCTTTCATATGCTGAAAGGTGTGTGTCAGCAAGCAAATATCGTCTGCGTAGTCCAGATCTTCCAGTCTCTCTAGCAGCCCTCACTGTAAACCCCTTCTTTTCTGCGTACACTTCCTCATGATATCATCTATCACCAGAAGAAAGATGATAGGCGACAGGACACACCCTTGCCTAACTCCGGAGGTCACTCCAAATGCTTCTGTTAGCTTGCCTTCATGAACCACCCGGCACTCATAGTCATTGTATGTCTCCTTAATCAGGTTGACTATCTTCCGTGGAATTCCATACTTCAGTAACAGGCGCCACATGACGTCCCTGTCGACTGAGTCGAAAGCCTTCTCAAAGTCAACAAAGAGCATATACGTATTAGAGTTCCATTCAAAACTCTGCTCAATGATGATCCGGAGAGTGTTGATCAAGTCTACACAACTACGACTCTCTCGAAAGCCAGCCTGCTCCTCCCTTAGCCTCTGCTCAGTTGTTGTTTTAATACGGGTGATTACCTTACTGGGAATAGATAGTAATGTAGTTCCTCTCCAGTTTTTGCAGTTACTTATGTCTCCCTTTTTAGGCAGCTTAACTATGAGCCCGTTCTTCCATTCCTTTGGCATCTTTTCCTCTTGCCAAATTTTCTTGAATAAGATATGTAATGCTGCAGCTGGTACATCTATTTCAACATTTAAGGCTTCAGGTGGAATGTTGTCTAGCCCAGGAGACTTCCCGCTTTTAATCTATTTAAGTGCTTTTCTAATCTTTTCTATCGAAGGCTCATCAACACGGATGCGAGCATCACTGTCCCATTCCTCTTCTTCGACTTCATCTACCTGATCAATTCCTCGGTTGAGTATTTACTCAAAATGCTCTTTCCATCTAGCTAATTGTTCATGTTCTCCAGTGAGCATAGTCCCTCCTCTTGGATAATGTCCTCGTTATCTGATACAGTTCCTTCACATCACCTTTATTTGCGGCTATTTCGGCTTGACTTGCGTATTCTTCGACCTGCCTACGTCGGTCATTGCGAGCACTCCTCTTTACTTGTCTGTCTAACTCACTGTATTTCTTCTCAAGTTCTCTTTTAATGTGCCGTGTCCTAGAGGTGAGGATAAGTTGCTTCGTTTCCCTCCGCTGTTTAACCTTCTCCCATGTCTTTTCTGACATGCAGTCTTTCTTCAGCAACTCTCTATGACGTAATGCCTCTTCGCAGGTCTCTGTTAAAGTCTTTTTAATGGCTTCCCATGTTTCCTCTACTCCTTCCATTGCTTCTAGATCTAGGACTTCAGACCGGTTTTTCAACTGTAACTTAAAGTTTTCTACTATCGGTTCCTTCTTCAGCTTGCCAATGTCATAAAGTCTACTTCGCCTCTGGAAAATTCTTGTCTTTGCTGATATCTTAAACTTAAACCAAGCCATCACCAAGTGATGATCAGATCCAACATCCGCTCCTCTCTTATTTCTCACATCGTGAAGCGAGCCCCTCCATTTACGACTTACTGCCACATGATCAATTTGATTCTCTGTGCGTTGGTCGGGCGACACCCATGTGACTTTATGTGGGAAAAGCGTCCCTCCAATAACCAGATCATGTTCTGTACACAATTTAAGGAATAATTCACCGTTCTCGTTCCGCTCACCAAGCCCATGCTTTTCCATAATGTGTTCCACTCCTTCATTATCTTTTCCCACTTTTGCGTTAAAGTCTCCCATGAGCAGGACAACTTCTTTCCGTTTTATTTTCTTTAAAACGCCTGAAAATGCTGCATAGAATTCCTGCTTCACTGTCTCTTCACTGCACTACGCAGATATTGCGTATGTTATTCTGAAAACGAGCTGTGATAATTCGCTCTGATATAGGGTGCCATTCCAGAAGTCCCTGCTTTGCTCTCTTGCTCAGTAACATTCCAACACCGTCCCCTGCAATCTCTCCATGTTCTCGCCCTGAGTACAAGAGGGTCATTCCATTCCGGCACTTCATTTCTCCAAAGTCATCCTCACTTCACTTAAATCAAGAAAATCCAGTCGGTAATTCTCCATTTCTCTTATGATCTGTTTCAGCTTCCCAGGTTCTCTCATTGTACGAACATTCCAACATCCAAATCGTGTTACCTGTTTCGCGCTAAAGGTCGTCAGCTTTTTGTCCGTCCGGCTATTTTTCATCTTTGTTTCTTTAAAAAATTTATTTAAGAGCTTACGAGTTATTGGCCCATAAACTCCGAGTGCCTTGGTGGGGCTGCCACCTTAAGGCCAAGGCACTGGCCCTTACACGGATATTGGTGTATATACTGAAGAAAGAGCATTTCCTCTCCTCTTCTTAACAGTGTATACTTCAGTTATACCGCCGGTACTCGGCCGCCATTTACCCAGTCTGTGATAACAGGGAGCAGCACGAGAAGGTTGGGTTTGACATTTGGCTGAGAGAGGCTATGTATTACGCATCATCAGCCCTTGCTCCCTATTATCTCGCCTAGAAAAAGGCAAACCATGGGCAAACATTGTCGAGATCGGCTGAGCGATGACCGTCCGACAAGGCCTCCAGTGACTTCCATCTCTTGGGTCTTTGATAAAGCATGGGGATGAACGTCATGACGTGGCTTCAGAAACTGGAAGGATATTTCAGTCTTGCCAACATCGATGTCTTGATGTAGAAGAACAAGAGCTTGGATAAAAATAGTGAGTATGTTGAATAGCAATGTGTACTGCCATGTATTCATATATCTGCCTGTAAAATGAAGTTTCTCCTTACGAGATCTCGTTTCCTTATTTTTAAAAGGTACATCGTACTTATAACACATGGTACCCGTCATCGCTGAAGGGTCTACCTTACAAAGGCTCCACCAATCTTAGTAATAAGCCATACAAAATACACCGTGGGGTGTACAAAATTCCCTGTACTTGCGGCAAGGTATACATTGGCCAAACATTGCGGTTCCATTGGTACTCGTATCAAGGAACACCAAGGTAATATCCGTCTCAACCAGCCAGACAAACCAGCAACAGCTGAGCACGCCCTATCAACGGATCATGATGTCGCGTTCCGAGATATTCCACTAACATGTTTCCATTCCTCCCTTGAAGAAGAATGTGAGCCTTTTAGACGGTCACGCCGTCTCTCAGACCAGCAGATGCTTGGAGAAAGTGAGGGGGTAGGCTTTCGTTGCCTATACTAGGAAATGTGTCGGCATTCACCTTAGTGCAGGAGAATGGAAAACCACGGAAAACAACGTTCAAGTCAGCCGAAGGTGGGGACCAGCCCTTCTCCGTCTCCCGAATTCAGAGGCGTAGAGCCACGGTAGAGCCGTGGGCATCCCTCCTCTGCTCAGTTGGCCGGTCAGAATGCAGAGCTGCCGGACCACGGACCAACCGTGGCGACTTGTGGGCGACTCATCCTGCATCCGCCGATCAGATGTTCGAGGTCTTACCCACGCTAAACACTAGAGGTCTGAGATTATACGGGAAGCTGTGGAAATACGTATTTGTCTGTCACCTACGTAATACGTAGTTGCTAGCCATTAAGAATTTATATAGGTAGTTCTCTTCCTCGTCCTTTCACTATTATCATTTCTTTCCGATTTTTCCAAATTCGTATCCTCCTCATCACGAGATGGTTCACGCCGCACACAGGGAGCTATAGTGGAGAACGAGAGTCCCACTTAATATAGACAACGGAAAAGCATTCTTACTTTCAAGCGATTCAAACCTCCATTCATTTTTAGAGAAGTCTTACACGTGAACAGACGAGCTTATATTTGGAAGACGCAGAGCAAAGTTCTCTGTGAAAAAAAAAGAAAAGCCGAAAAGCTTATTAACGTATCTACACACAAACTATTAGTATCTATGTAATTTTATCATCATTCATTGTGTCCGACTCGTTGGCAGAATGGTGAGCGTCTTGGGTTCGATTCCCGGCCGGGTCGGGGATTTTAACCTTCCTTGGTTAATTCCAATGGGGCTGGGTGTTTGTGCTGTCCCCAACATCTCTGCAACTCACACACCACAACCAACACTATCCTCCACCGCAATAACACGCAGTTACCTACCTATGGCAGATGCCACCCACCCTCATCGGAGGGTCTTCCTTACAAGGGATGCCTCGGCTAGAAATAGCCACACGAAATTATTACTATTATTATTATTATTATTATTATTATTATTATTATTATTATTATTATTATTATTATTCATTGTGCAAAATTTGAATCACCAAAATACCGTATTTCAAGTAAAGTGGGTCCGGCCCTCAAGTGGCCACGGCTAGTCCGTGGTCTAACAGCTCTGCACTTTGACCGCCCAACCGAGCAGAGGAGGGGTGGCCACGGCTTTCCTGTGGCTCTACGCCTCTGCATTCGGAAGACGGGACAGGGCTGGATCTCACGGTTGGCCCCAACTGTCGGCTGTCCTGAGAATGGTTTTCAGTGGTTTTCCATTCTCCTGCACTAAGGTGAATGCCGGGACACTTCGTAGTAAAGGCAATGGCCGCCAAACCCCTCAGCTTCTCCGAGCATCTCCTCCTTCACCGTCACAAATCTCACGGCCTGAGAGACGGCGTCACCGTCTAAGAGGCTCGCTTCCCCCTTCTGGGGAGGAATGAAACAATTTTAGTAGTAGTAGTAGTAGTAGTAGTAGTAGTAGTAGTGGAAAGTGTGTGTTTGATGGTTACTTACACTAATGCCTGCATTTCATGTACCGGTACATCATCTTTTAATTGGTCAGTTTCGTTTGTAAATGGTCTGAAGGAATGCAGTTTATTAAGTTTCTATTGACTCAAGGGAAAGTATAACTGGGCAACCATCCTAAGCAAAATATGAAAAGTTCCAGCAATGCTTAGAATGAATGTATTGGCCAAGGACATACAAGCACCATAAAAGGCTTGAAAATGAAAGACTCCCCAGGCCTCGGAAACCTAACACCGTCGGGACAGAAAAAGAACAGTTGACCAAGGGAGGTCGGATAAGAAATATGGAAGCGAGTAGCCTGACACAAATAACTGGAAGCAATGTCAGGCTCAAAAATGCTACAAAAATGGATGCCCCTGGGACCCCTTTCAGTCGCCTTTTACGACAGGCTAGAGATACAGTGAGTGTACTCTACCGGTCCCACCCACGGCGGGGAAGTAACATTACTATTCCTGTCCTATTACTAAATTCAGTAGTCAGCCCGTACCGTAGTTAGGTCTAGTTTTACGGCTGAATATCCTTCCTGACGCCAACGCTGTGTGGTGGGACATCGTTAGTATTACGGTGCATGTTTCTCTGGTGGATGGTAGTGTGATGTGTTTTGTGTATATGAAGATGATAATAATAATAATAATAATAATAATAGTAATAATAATAATAGTATCAGGGATTCCAGGCTATTTAAATTGCGCGCCTTGTCTACGACCATCTATGCCAACGGACTTGAACATTTAAACTCTCAAAGAATTTCGTCTTCTACAGTCAGATGGCTCTAACATCGATTTGCTAGCTCACCCTCGCGCACTAAAAACGGACCTAGATCTTAGGAAATTTAATTTTTGTTATTAGTAAACCTTTTTCTGAAGACTACTTTTTTAATGTACCGAAGTTGTCGACACTTCAGCTGGTTCCTCCTCTAATGTAATCTATCAGGTACTTGTAAATATGTTCTCTAGCCAATCAAAACCGGGGTTGTGTACAGGAATCAAGCCTATCAGCAAAGTGTGGTTCAATTGAATCGGGAAGCTTCCCCTTACGGAACTACCTAAGGAGGGCACGTTAGGGCCGTCTTGTCTGAATTGCTCCAGTGCCTGGGAGTGTGACTTGACGGAGGTCTAGGAGGCAGGGGCGCAGCCTGCTTGAAGAATATCCAGCGATACAAGGTAATGAAGGATTTTTCCTAAACATTTGATAGCCCCTGCGGTTTAGTTTGAGGGGAAGGTTTTAGCCGTTTTCTTTTAATGTAATGTTGTGAACTGGTGGTTTAAATGTAGGATTTTCGGCGAAGTTTGAGGACTCTGTTCCTATTCCCTACCGGGAAATATGTAATGTAATGGAAAGAAGAGTGATGACCCTCTGCCGACTCCCATTCATCCTTGCCATTAGGTGACGAATGTTTTCAAACTCTAAATTTTGTAAATCCCGTCTTGGTTCTAAAGGCTCCTCCTTTAGTCATCCTCGTGTAGTATGGGAATAACCTCTGTATCTTTGGGCCATAAACCCACTTAGGTTTCTATTAATTACTATAAGGAGTGTTGGATTTCGCCCCTTTGCCTCTTGTTAATGGCCGGTTATCTGCAACCTTTTCTCTTTTCTCTTCAGGCCATGTAGTACGGATAATAATGCCCCTGTTTATCCTGTATTATCCATAAGGTAACTGTTCTTCGTTGCAGCTCAAAACGCAGTCTTGGCATTCACTAAACCAACCATCGTCAAGGGGTCTAGTGGTAGCCCACATCTTGGACTCAGCAGTCGCCCAGCTGGCAGATTCCCTACCTATTGTTTTCCTAGCCTTTTCCTAAATGATTTCAAAGATTTGGATATTTAGTGAACGTCTCCCTTGGTAAGTTATTCCAATCCCTAACTCCCCTTCCTATAAATGAATATTTGCCCCAGTTTGTCCTCTTGAATTCCAACTTTATCTTCATATCTTTCCTACTTTTATAAACGCCACTCAAACTTATTCGTGTACTAATGTCATTCCACGCCATCTCTCCGCTGACAGCTCGGAAAGGTGGACTAAGCACCAATTTACAATACCTGGGCGAGAAATTGCACGCTCACCATATACAGCAGTGATTTAACGATGAATGTCCGTACAACTGAGCCTTTGAGCCCATAGAAATCTGATCATTGCACGCACCTCCAATTTGGAATGAACATCCAGTTGACGCGCCATTGAGCCTAGCCTCTCTGCACATACAACACGGGGGGATGGATGCCACACTAACCTTCCTATCGAACGTGTCAGCATTTACTGTAGCTTGCTCCGCAATGGCCACGGTCACGACACACGGCGTGCTCTCGCGGCGAGCTGGTGTAACTTTTAGATTCACCCTCGTACGACAAAAAAATTGGTTTCCCCTCTTTCTCTTTCTTTCCTTCTTTATCTTCTGTTATTATCTTTCTGTTTTTAATATTTAATCTTTCTTCTCCCTATATATGGGTGGGTACTAAATACATCCCATACAATTTCGGGGGGGGGGGGGCCGTAGCTCCCCGGAGTCAGCGCTCCTACTCACAATCACCAACCATGTCGAACGATCAATCGAGAATTCATTTCGAACCGTGTAAAAAGTAAGTAAAAAGAACAGGTTTGATTCAGTTGAAGAAAGGTACGCGCGTGCACCGGCGAGGTGTCCCGACATAAACAATCAACACTGCCCCACTCCAGTACTTCAATGGACGGGAGGGAGTGAAGGGGTAGTGTTGAAGGCCACTCCAGTACCACAAAATAGGTGAAGGGAGTTTGCTAAAGGCACAGTGAGTGTATTGCTATACATCCACTACCATGTCCATTTCAAACACAAGTCTTGTACCTGTAGAAATGCGTTAAGCGAGGAGTTGGGGGATGACGCCATGCTTTGTTTAATATCGGACACCATTTCTGTGCATGTGTGTACAGATGTCCATTCTTTGCAATCATAGATTATGTATTTAATCCCTTTACCCTCCAAGGTTGGTTTTTTTCCCGGACTCAGCAAGGGACCCCACCGTTTCCGCCACTAGGGCAGTGCCCTGGAGCGTAAGACATTTGGTCGGGGTTACCGCTGGGAAGGAGGACCAGTACCTCGCCAGGGGATGAACAGAGACCTTGTGGGGGATGGGAATATTGGGAGGGATAGGCAAGGAAGAGGGGCCTTAAATTAGATACCATCCAGGCATTTGCTTGGAGAATAAGTGGGAAAAGATGGAAAGCCACTTCGAGAATAGCTGAGCTGAAAATCAAACCCCCTCTGCTCAGATGACCTCTCGAGGCCGAATTGACCCTCTTCCAGTCCTCGTGCCACTTTTCAAATTTCGTGGCAGAACCGGGCAGCTAATCACCACAGAGGCGGACTATTAACCAATGTTAATCGTTTGGCTCCTCGTCTTGACACACCATATTACAAATTCTTACTTGAAATCGACAGTTTCTGCTTGGGAGTGAGGTCAACAAAGACAAAATTTTACAACTCCATGAAGATGATGCAGACTGATCGTTTTTTGCGTCACAGAGGAATGCTTTATAAGTCGTTAGTTCTCTGCAATCCAAATATTTACTAGCATCCCTGTGGGGGTAAAATCAGCATCAGCGTCGGCAACATTCAAGCAAAGATTCTGAGGGGTGTAGATGCAAAACTCACAATCTCCACTTTTCATGATTTACAGTAAAGCTGAAAAAACTCTCAGATGTACACACCTGGACGAATTTTGCTATGTACGTTTCTATTTACATCTTGAATGTGATAAGTGCTGGAGAGCATCTTTTCTTGTGGAAAGTAAACGTGAAGGCGGAAAATTACATTTTAAGTGTGGAGAATGTGAGTTTTGCTCCACGTTTTGGGATAATGTGAGTTATGCATCACTAGGCTGTGGATAATGTAAGTTTTGGTACAAATATTTTAACATTTAGTATGCTATATGAAGCTAAGAAACAGGATTCAAACAGTGAACAGAAGAAAATAAATAAAAGAAAAACGGACACTTGGAGGATAATAATAAAAATACAGTATATTAAACAGTAATGCATAGGGAAAATACATGTTTATTGACAAGGAATAATAGTACTGTACCTCAAGATGTTAACATGAATGACCTACATTCCCACAAAGCAAATCAGTTCTGAATCACTTCATTTCCTAGCGGAAAAGATACACTGACAGTTCTTAAACTATTTAAATGAACAGATGCGGAGCTTCTTCCTGTGGCTGGCAATGAAGAACATTGTCTTCTTGTTCATCCTCATTGACATCTGTATTTCCATCTACAATGTCTTTGTAAAAGGTCAAAGTTGGAATACTCCGCCATTCTTCACCATAGTGCTTTCCCAGAAGAGCCGTTGACATCATGTTTCTTTTCCATACTTAGACTGTTGGATTTCCGAATTTCTGGTGGATTCATATTGACAATAGCCTTAGTTGGTTTCATTATGGAAGAATATCCCTGTAGTCGTAAATTGTAACAGCTCTCACCCCGTACTACAGCTTTTGTGCCACGCTTTTTGACGAAGATGCGCTTACTTGCTTGTAAACGAAATTGCCATTTATTTGGAGGTTTTGTGAAGTGGTCCTTTTCACTTTTCCAGTCACAATTTGGACAGCCTTCTTCTCCAAGTCTTACCACTGTTGCATAATTTCCTATCATGTCCATGTATTCCTGTGGACTGATTATGTTTTTGTGCTTGCGTACCTCCTTTTCAATATTACCAAAGACACGGATGAAGCTCTGTCCGGTAACAGGGAATACTAGTTGGACTTCTTTGATATGTTTGGGGGAGAAATTTACGAGCCAGTAGCTGACCATTGATACTACAATGGCATTCTTATTTTGTCCCCCACAACCGTCACACACCAAGCGCACAGTTGTTAAAGTTTCTGACATGTCTGTGTTGTGTAAAGCATGAAATAAACATGATGTTACTTCATTCGCCCCTTTTCGGAATTCATTTTCAAGCCAAATATAAGATGTAACCTTTTCTCTGGTCAACTTGCTTTTAGAGTGACCTTTTACAACTGTAAAATTGTACAAATAGATCTGCCTGCTATAGTACGTTGATTGGTCAGGTAATTTCGGAAGGGGTAGGTTTCGTTGACAATCAAAACTTAATATCAGAAGGCTTGGATCATCTTTTTCTTGAAGAAGTCTATAGAAAGCCTCAGATCTTCTCTTATGGACGGTTTCCTCAGCCATCAATGTTTGCTTTTGTGCAGGATCGGTAACAGTTTTAATTTTCCCATTTAACTGTAAACAAGTTGAACATACATCGACCCGTATTGTACTTCTTATTGAAAAGTCTCTAAAAAGCCACTGTTTCACTTTCAGTTGGTACGCAGCACAGTTGTCACAATTTCATGATACTGAGCTCGGATGAGAGGTAACGCCCAGAACAGTAATGAGGCTCTGAACATGTCAATGAATTCAGAAACTTCATAACATTATTTCTTTTTGCTGTATACTTAAAACTTACGCGGTCACCTCCTCGATTTTCTTTAGCCAAGCCGCCAGTATTTCTAAAATGTTTTAACACTGTGTTAATGCGAAATCTTGAAATGTTAATCACACCCATAAATGTCTTCAAACATACAGGAATTCTGTCTCCCTTATGGTTTGGAATGAAATATTTTGTCCTGCAAGACTGAACATTGTATCTTCCTGTGGTGGGCCTCTTTCTCTTCGTGCCTACGGACTCCGTAAATTTCAAAACAAAGTTGTCTTGGTAAACTTTGTCCTTATGAGAATAGAATCTCTCATGAAACCTGCGAAGGTCTTGAGCTCCAATTGTACGACATAAGAAGGCTCCCTGACTGTGATTGCATTCTGGAAACTTGGGTAACCTCTTCGAAGAATATCTGAAAGAAAATAATTCAAAACATGTAAATACGAAAACATAGTATTGTGAAACCTTCTCTTAATAATCCACCTCCAAAGCAAGAAAGTGCACATCCAACTCACCTCATTTGTTTAGCCTTGTTTCTTTTCCAGTTAGATTGATCTCTACTCCTCTTCCGACCTCTTTCCTCTGGAGAACATGGTTTCACACTTTCTTCCATTTGTAACCCTTATTTTGGGGAACTATTTATCCTAACTTAACAACTGATGTACTGCCGAAGCCTTCACCTAACAATATGACATAAACTGTAACCTAATGTAAACATGGGATACCCACAATGCACTCAGAAACAAGTGCAGCCACACGATTGGTGTAACCGGAGACTGTGACTTTTGCTTCGTGCTGGGAAGTGGATAATGTGAGTTTTGCAACAAACCCTGAATTTCAGAATGATTTTATACAAGTAAAATGTTACTTTCGCTACAAGTTTTTCATTGGAAACGATGCCCGTTAAGGTAGAGAACACGCCTTCACATAGAACTCAATATTGAAAAAAATGGAGAATGTGAGTTTTGCTTCTACACCCCTCGCCGGTGGGAAATACACAATGATGTTTAAAACAAAATACCGGTTGTCATTTAAGTCAGTAGCGTAGCCAAGATTTCAGTTTGGGGGGGGGGGGGACATTCATCCAGAATTTTATTTTGTTTGGTGTCCAAACTTCCATAGTTTAGGTGGTGTGGAATACCGAAAAAGGAGATGAGTGTCCTTGGATCCAAGTAAGAGTGGTGGATTCGTGCGTATTACGGAAGCTAATATTAATTTTATTCTTCTTATTCTTCCACCTCTTTTCCCACATCTGTGGGGTCGCGGGTGCGAACTGTGTCGCACATGTGGATTTGGCCCTGTTTTACGGCCGGATGTCCTTCCCGACGCCAACCCTATATAGAGGGATGTAATCAGTGTTGTGTGCTTCTTTGGTGGTTGGTAGTGTAGTATGTTCTCTGAATATGAATATGTTGGGACAAACACCCAGTCCCCAACCAGAAGAATTAATCAGACGCGATTAAAATCCCTGACCCAGCCGGGAATCGAGCCCGGGACCGTCTGAAACGAAGGTCTCAACACTGATCATTCAGCCAATGAGTCGGACTCCGGAAGATAATATTAATGTACATTATGTATAAAATGCTAAATAAAAGTACATTCGTTAAAACTCCTGGGGTGTCTGGACTCCTTGGACGACAATCCCTCGTTCTCCGGCTACCTCTGTTACCCCCAACCCAACATAACTGCAGCATTTCATATATTCCGAGTACAAGTGAAATGAATGCCAGAATAAACAGTTTGAGTAAGGATGCAATATTCTGGTTTAGAATTAATACGGTAATGTTATTATAGTAATGGTCATGCGATAAGGAATTAAGAAGTGACATTTTATACAAATAATGCGGCAAAGAAATACACACAGACACACACACGCACGCGTCGAATACAGGTTTCTCGTCCTTCTTATCCATGGCTAGATGATGAAGGCAAGAGAATGATGGCCTACCGTGACTCGTTATTTCGACATTATAAACAAACCCTAGATGACACAGACTTCGAATCTAACCGCATCTTAAGAAATCGCACAAAGCAGTTAATCAGAAATATAAAAAATGTATATATTTTCGGAATTTAGCTAACAACTTACATTCTAATCGCGCATGGGACCAACTTAGAGCTCTGGGAATAGGAAAACATCAACAGAGACAGGCAACTCCTGACATTCCACTTGACGAACTGAACGATTACTTTACTAGAATAAATATTCAACCTATTCCAATTAACTGCACCGACTCACCGCCCTCCCCTCCAGCCAATCCACTATTCACATTTCACAGTGTCACAGAAAATCGGGTTAAAAAGGCTTTGTATTCGATTAAATCAAATACTACAGGTGTAGATGATGTTCCTATTAATTTTATACATAACCTTATGGGTGCTATCTCGCCTTTACTGACGCACATACTGAACAACTGTTTACTAAACGGAACTTTCCCTACTGTCTGGAAAACAGCCAATATTATTTCGGTACCTAAGAGTTTAGACCCACAATCACCCTCTGACTATCGTCCTATGTCAGTATTCCCTGCAGTTTCTAAAGACTTTGAACGTTTAGTATACGAGGAAGTTCTGGAATACCTACATAAAAATGCTCTTTTGGACCCTTTGCAACCTGGATTTAAGGAGGGTCACAGTACCACAACAGCACTTTTGAAGGTTACTGAAGACATTAGAAACGCTATGGACAAACGACTGCTCACTATACGTATCCTTCTTGACTTCAGTAGCCCCGTTGACACCATAGTAATTCCGACTATGATAAAGAAAATGGAACTGCTAAATTTCGACCTAGCTGCGCTTGAGGTTTTTAGTTCTTATTTGAGTAACCGTCAACAGCGTGTAACAGTAAACGACAAGGCCTCTAAATGGAAAATGAAACTTAGTGTTGCCCCACAGAGCAGTATTCTACGGCCCCTAAGTTTCTGTATTTATTTATATCAATGGCATACCATCTGTGACAGGAAATAACACACATGACCTCTGTGCTGACGATCTTCAAATATATCGACACTGCAAGACAAGATATTAACAGGGACCTCCAACGACTCAGTGTATATGCACAACGAAGCTCTCTCATACTCAGCTGCAAAAAACGACAATTATAATTGGATCACGAAAATTACTGAGCTGCTCAAACAATGTCGTAATCCCGCCTATCCTACTGAATGGTAACACTATTCCCTACAGTAAAACGGTTAAAAATCCCGGCGTAATGATGAATGAAACAGTTGATTGGTGTGATCACACGAAAGAAATACGTAAAAAGATTTTTGGAGTTCTTCGCCCTCTTAAACGGCAGAGGGATGTATTTCCATTTGAGCTACATTCCAAACTAACACAGACACTCATTCTCCCTATTCTTGATTATTGTGACGTTGTTTTAGTTGACATGACGAGAGAAGAAACACTTAAACATCAACGAGCATTGAATTCCTGCCTGCGATTTATTTATAATATCGAGTACGATGTTCGTATCACCCCATATTATAAGGTTGTCTCATGGCTGATGTCTGATAAACGTCGGCAGCTACACACTTTAACGATGGTGATCAGAGTGGTAGCTGTAAGTCAGCCAAGCCAATGTATATTTCTTCTAAATTCATCTTTTTATCATCACTTCACAACTTAAATACACGTTCTAGATTCATTCTTTCTATTCTACTGCACCGCGCATATAAAATTAATAGATAATTTGTGGTGACTGTCGCCAGATTATGGAATTCCCTGCCAGTTCAGGTCAGAGAAACTAGCTTTTTTTAAATCACGATTTAAGGTCACCTGCCGAGACTACCTGCTGAGGACAGCTGACTGAATGGTTGAAGTATGAATGTTTGCGTTCCTGAGGATTAGCTATTTTTCAGATTTTTAATATTAATTAGTTCTAATATTAATTTAGTAAGTAATTTATTTAAATTTATTTTCAATTCTATTAAATTATGCAGACGCCATAAGACCTATCTGTGTCGGTGCGACGTAAAGTAAATTGTTAATTACTTTTCCACACAAACCTGGGATACAGAATATAGTATTATAAAGTTAGAGTGTTGTGACGCTAATATTCGTATGTATAATTTTTATTAACGTGCCAGAAACCAACGACACTGAGCTGTTGCCATTTCAACACCGTTTTAAGGGTTACCGATCCAACCCGGGATTTGAACCTGCGAACTCAGACTCAGAAGGACAGCGACTCAACCAACTGAGCCACATGAAAAGTAGGCGTTTGTGATTATTGTTATAAATAGATGCAGTTAGTCTTTTTACAAAGGTTTTATGAGGAGCATTTATTAAGTCGTACGTTTTCTTTTCTCTTTTTTTTTTTTTTTTTTTGCTAGTTCCTTTACGTCGCACCGACACAGATATGTCTTATGGCGACGATGGGATGGAAAAGGCCTAGGAATGGGAAGGAAGCGGCCGTGGCCTTAATTAAGGTACAGCCCCAGCATTTGCCTGGTGTAAATATGGGAAACCACGGAAAACCATCTACAGGGCTGACGACAGTGGGGTTCGAACCCACTATCTCCCGATTACTGGGTACTGGCCGCACTTAAGCGACTGCAGCTATCGAGCTCGGTCGTACGTTTTCTTACTGTCCTAAATGCACGAGGCCGGACAGAAGAACTAGCTGGAAGCTAAGGAGTCTTGCTGGGGTGGCGCTTCCTTCGCTGTTCACTTTTCCAAACCAAACTCCATGACGTTCAGCCCGGAGGCCTGCAAATTTCGAGGTGTCGTGTGGTCAGCACGACGAATCCTCTCCGCCGTTATTCCTGGCTTTCTAGACCGGGGGCACCATCTCACCGTCAGATAGCTCCTCAATTATAAACACGTGGGCTGAGTGTACCTCGAACCAGCCCTCAGATCCAGGAAAAGTCCCTGACCTGGCCGGGAATCGAACCTTTGGCCTCCGGTAAGATGCAGGCACGCTACCCCTACACCGTGGGCCCGGCTGGTGACTTTTAGGTCTCCTTATTATCGAATTTGACTTAAGGCATCCTGCATTCCATTCCCGTCACTGACAGAGTCAAGAAAAGCATGGGGTGGGGAGGATACAGCCTTGTTTTTGGGTGCAGTAGAGTTTTCCTTGAGTCTCCCGTAATCGAAATATCTACGGCCTGGAAGGTAGTCACCTTCATGGGTTGTAGTACCAAAGTGGTTCCTTCTTTTAGAAGACAAATTAAATGAAGATTCTACTTCCTCACAAACGAAGAACGATATTATCAATTTTACGAACAGTTTAAATAATGCAGCCCGTTTATGTTAAGAGTACAGAAGCTATGATTGTACATGGTAACAATCAAAACCAACAATATCAACTGAAGATCCGTCACCGCACTCGGTAGGACAGGCTTTCTTTTCATATCCACCGGGCGGTTAGGGGCGCACAGCTGTTTGCTTGCATCCGGGTGATAGTGGGTTCAAACACCACTGTCGGCAGCCCTAAAGATGGTTTTCTGTGGTTTCCCATTTTCACACCCGGCAAATGCCGGGGCTGTACCTTAATTAATGCCACGGCCGCTTCTTCCCATTCTCAGCCCTTTCCTTTCCCATCGTCGCCATAAGACTTACTGCGACGTTAAGCAAGTAAAAAATCTTTTCACAACCCCTTCCAAGGAAACGTTGTATCCACACTATTGGCCTGGACTTACACCCCACCCACTGAAATTATTTTGTGGGTACGCCACTGCATCCACTCACCATTTTAGGTACAAGGTAAGTCGGAAGAATGGTTGGATACTCAAAAGACTCACCATAAATGATGCGGTTCTGGTTCAAAAGTATAAGGAAAGGTAAGGGACGGGATCTAGTTTTTAAATAGAATCCGTATCAATAGAACGTGACTTCCCATTTTAAAAATGTTTCATGTATCGACTGCGATTCAAGCCTGGGCCGTCCTGATGAGAAGATAGAACCATTGGAACTGAGTTATCACGCCCGCCAAACACAAAATAGTTACCCGCACTTTTGATAGTGCCATTTGAGGTTCCAATCAGTCCCCGGGCATTTGACAAAATATATAGACCTACCTATCGAACTTAGACACCCATCCGCGATTGTCTTGCTACTGTAAGAATAAAAAACCTTTTTCATAACTTACCGAGGATGCACATAGTGTTGGCTTCTCAGTGACAAAACGGCCCCTCTTCAAAAAAGTTACTTATATGGCACAAAATGAGGAACTCACAATCCTGCCACAGTCTTCCCAACGCTGCAACTTAAACACAGCACATCTCTCAACCACGGTACAACCCGAGGATCCATAGGACGTTGTTGTTTCCTGGAACCGATATGCAAAAGCTGACACGATGTTGTAAGCTTGTAACTGTTTCTGGACGTGCCCCCGTTATCTCGGTGTTCACGTTCCGGCCCCCTACTGAGTAATCCCTTGCTAATTGCCCCTTTCTTCATGTCTTGACTTTTGTCAACACATGGTGACATTCCCAATACTGAGGCATCTACAGGGAAATATCCCCGCGCATCACAATCTTAAGTGTCTTCCTTTCATTCAAGCAGTACAAATATGGAGAATTGAGCACTGCTAGTAGATTGTTGTCGCTACGTTAACTTAACATTTTGGCGTACGTTTTTGAATTGTTCGTACCGTACGTAAAACAACGGCTGATCCTCGCTCTAGTTTCAGGTTATTCTCCCAAACAATCTTGCAAGGTGTCCGGATCTATTCTTGCAACTCTTATGTAATGTAAATATAAATACTCTGTAAATACAGTCATGATGTTGTGTCTTCCCCTCTCGGAGAACAATCATCAAATGAGAAATGCAACCATTCAAGCTAAGGGCGCCAATCTTTAAGTTGAGGACTTAAAGATAAAAATTTATAATCAAGCTTGGACGGACTCTTATCACAGGGGTGGGGTGATAGTGCACTAATCATTAAGCAGGAGAATTAAAAATCAAAAGGCTAATTAAGGCAGATTGATTAAAGTGAACTAAAAAAATACTATTTATTATATTTAATATAAATGACGACGGTTTAACGAGAACTGAATTTAAATTAAAAAATGAATTTAACAGAAAATTGAATGACTCTACTTCGCGAAAACTTGCAATATCTTTAACTCGCTTGCTCACCATTTAGTCTTGTTCTGCTGGTCCTTGGGAAGCTTCCATCCTTGTAGCTGGAACATCATCGGTCGTCTTTGATCTCTTCATCTGCCGCTAAGTACCATTCCTGCCTTGCAAATTGCACCCACCACTAATTGGAAGATGACTTCAAAACTAACACTCCCTATTATGCTTTATCCCGTATATTGGAGATAAGCCCTAAGTCATAGTTAGCAGAACCACCTTGGGTTATTTGGAGAGGATACTCAATTAAGAATCCTTCCAACTTTACTGAAAATGTTCTCTGAAGTTTCATTTCTATCTAGATTAAAACTACCTATTGACTTAGACTGGTTCGAACCGGTCTTATAGCCGTGCTGTACGTAATTACTGATGAGAGTGGCTCTACATCCCTCATTCAGAATTTCTAAGTACCACGTTGTGGTAATGAAGTAGAATGCTAACGCAGAATCAAACGAATAATAATACCGAAGAATGCAGCAGAGTCCAGTAGTAGAGATGAAGCCAAGAGCTCCAGCATGCCCTTTTATAACCTTTACTGGTGCTAATTACAGGTCGCAACACGTGGTCCAATCAGATGACATGTCTCTCCCCACTCCAGATATTAGAGTTGACGGGTCTTAACTCTGATATTAACTGTTCTTCTATTGGTCCATTCTCTCATTATCCATGGCAACATGACGCTCCTTTCAAAATATAGGCGTTGATTCGTTTGAATAATTCTGGTCGAAATACGGTAGCTTACGTTGGGACGCGTGAACACGTGCTCGCTTTTCCCAGAACTTGATGTCTAAATTTGTCCTTTCTCCCTCCTCGGTGATGTGGCAATATAGAGGAAATCTACTGCAAGTTAATTTTAAACAAATGTCGCAAGAATCTAAGTGAATATTAGAATATTCAGCCCTCGTTTACAAGTCGTAGTTACAAAGTAATGAAATGATAGTGAGCAAATGATTAAACATGAATTATAATACAATTACATACCAAAATAAATATCATGACGTTAAATTCTTGAATTAATTACACATAATAAAATTAACATAATTACACTGTAACGTCTGGAACGTTACATACGCCCCCATGAGTTCTTAACAAATATCATATGAGTTGAGAACTCACACACTTACTCCCACATTAACTTGAAATACCTCAATTACCTGCCCATAACGAGCGACATTATTTTCATACAATTAATTATATCTCACTCTTTCCATCATATCTCTCTTAGACTGCTTACCATTGCGACTGTCTGTTATTTCAGTTCATCTTGAGGTATAGATACAAAATTATGCCCAACATGAGCAACTTTTCACTTTTGTAAAAAAAAACAAGATTATCCTAGAAAATATAACATAATATATATACAATTCAGATTACAGACTCTGCCGAGTGTCTATCTGTCCTTTTGCTCCCCATCTCTCCGACATTCTTTGCTAGATAGCAATAACACATTCTCTTCCAATCTTATACATTAGAAACATGGAAAACAAATGATACAAACAATTTACACTTTTATCACTCTTTCGAATGTTTCAACCTTATCTTGGAGCAGGATGTAATACACTTCACACAAATACACACGTGATTTAAGCTCACGGTAAAATTATTGCAAGTTAGAAATGCACATACGGGAAAATTAATTATTTGCCGTCGTCAGCTTTAATTAGCCTTATGTAACATCTCAGAAAACAAATATATATAAAATTTCATGGCCTCACATACGGAAAACAGATGATCTATCGTCAATGAACGAGCGTAAATCTACCGCCACACAAAACATCTCCCTTGTTTACAAACACAACTAGGAAATACCACCACAATAGAGACGTAAACACATCCCGCTCGTGGTCTGACATAACAAGTAGCAACTTCCCCGAGTTACTGACCTATATCTCACAATCCGGTTCAACCACCTCACACGACAGGTATCTCCTTAAACTACTAATGTTATATGAGCCATACATTACGCTCTCGCCATCCGCTAACTTGTAAGCACAGGGTCCTAGTTTACGATGTACTTTATAAGGGCCTTGATATAACAGAAAAAATTTCTTAGTCACCTTATCCTCACTATTTGACAACATGGGAACTCTCACCAAAACCATATCACCTACTTCAAAGTTATCAAGTACCTTACGTTTCTGTTGCCTTTTACGTTTATCTCCAGATTTAATCAGGTTCTCCCGTGCCAGTCGGACGTAAAATTCAGCATTACGAGGTGGTTCTTCAGGCAAACCTAACACTCTCACTAGTTCATTCTGAGGCTCTAGTAAGTTACCAAATCTCACTACAAATCGTCTGAAAAAATTACATACACCAATATACGATCTGAGCTCCTTAATATTTCTAGGTGTCGTAGTATTCAATATTTTTTCAATTCTTGTGCTCTCAGGCGTCACTCCCATTGCCGATACACGGTGCCCCAAAAAAGTCACCTCTCGTCTACTGAAAACACATTTGTCAAGTTTCAGAGTAAAACCAGCATACTCTAATTTAGAAAAAATCCTCTCCAAGTGGTCCAAGTGCTCTTCAAAGGTACTAGATCCTATAACCAAATCATCGATATAAATAGTAGCATAATCTCCAGTATCATCTCCCAAGGCAATACTAAGTGCGCGAATAAGAGCTGCCGAACTCGTACGGGTCCCAAAAGGAACACGCTTAAATTGGTACAAACTATGCTTATAGCTGAAAGCAGTAAGAGGCCTGTCTTCTGATCTTAAAGGTATCTGCCAAAAACTACACCTAAGATCTAACGTAGAAAACCAACTCTTACCCTGAAAATTCTGTATCAACTCTTCAATGGTTTGTGATCTCAACTGATCAGCACCAATACGTCGGTTCATCTCCCTGCCATCAATACACAAACGTATTGATCCATCAGACTTAGGCACAACAATTAAGGGATTAACATATTGACTGTTTGATAATTCAATCACATCGTCTGCTAACATAGCTTGAATTTGATCCTCTACGGCTTTTGCATATTTGTGTGGTATCGGATACCGCGGTCCGCTGAATGGAGTCTTATCCAGCACAGAAAAAGAATGTTCATACAGATGGGTAACACCAGGTTTCTCGGAGAAAATCTCCACGTGTTCACATAACACTTCAAATAACTTGTCCTTCTGGACTTCATTCAACTCATTTCTACTTACGGCTTCTTTCAAGCCACATATCTTATCCTCATTAATCCACAACTGACACAACTTCAGGCCCTCACTAGCCTCTTCATTTACTTTAGAAACCTCTCTCATTCTCCACACTGTACTAACTTCCGTTTTCCTCTGAATTTCCTCCTCAAACTTGACCTTGATATCCTCATTATTCCACCTCAAATTTAGCATAAGATCATTGTAATTTAACTGAGCCAATTTTAACGTTAACCAGTCAGATCCCAAGATAAGATCAAATATTAAATGCGGAATTACCAAACATATCTGAACGCTAATAAAATTATTAATTATTAATTATTAATGCAGATCGGGACAGCTACTTGTTTACAAATTTGCTTAGACTTCTTTCCAACAGCCGTAATGATAAAAGTAGACTTAACAGGCATTTCCTCCAACTGAATACCCTGTTTCACTAATGACTCATACCACTGAGAACTAATACATTATATTTGGCTACCAGAATCAATCAAAACTTTAACCCACGCCCCCCAAACTTTCAATTTAACCACGGGATTGACTACTTTATTACTTGAATCTCCATTATTCTGCTCGGGTTCATACAACAAATCGTCTCTAACATCGAGGTCATATGGTAACACTTTCATGGCAAGACACTTCGCTACCTTCTTACTAGGCTGGAATTCTGACCTAACATTACAGCCTCTCGTTAGTTTAAAGGTTCCCTTTGTGTATTGACGTTGGACTCATTAGTACATTGCTCTGGCCTCCGTTGGGGATTTCCTGTCCTATATTCCGGTGCTCCGCTCCTGCTGTTCTGCTGAGGTCTGAACTGATTGCGAGCTTCGTGATTCTGTGTTCTACCGTTATGTCTCATTCCGTTGTGATGACTAAAGTTCTGAATATTCTCCGTTCTACTCCTAAGGTTACCTAACGCATCAAAACTGCCTAGTAGGTTCTCCATCTCCTGAATAGTACCAACTTTTTGCATGCAGGCTGCTTCTCTCACCCTGTCCGGAAAATGTCTTAAAAGTAGTCTTACTACATCAGACCCCTCGGTTATACCATCTAAGTTCTGACAAATCATGACATGTGCCAGGAAGTACTCGGTCATAGTAACTCCTTCATGCTGTTTGTACCTCCCAAATACCACCCTTTCTCTCTCCCGAGCTTGTATCGCTTCATTCCAGAATTTCTCTCTAAACTTATTTCTGAATTCTTTCAGGTTCGTCATCGTCTGCCTATATACCATGAACCAAGACCGTGTTTCTCCTACAAAAGCATGGTCAATATTTTCCATAACGTCTTCCCAGTCCATAGACCCTTCCTCTAGACGCTTTTCAAACCGTTTCTCTATCATCTTAAGGAAATCTAGCGGGTTCGTTTGTTTCCCATTAAATTTAGGTAGTTCAATTTCCCTAATGTAGCTATTTCCTAGACATTGCCTTCCCGTGAAAACCTGTTTATCCTTTGCCACCTGTTTTAACTGATTTTCTGCTTTCTCCATCCGGCATTCTACATCTCTGTCTCTCCTATCAATTTCTCTCTCCAAATTGACCTGCTTCTCTTTCAATGTCCGAATTTCAGTCTTATTCTCTTCAGCTATCGCAAACCTTTCTTCACTTGCCCGGGTCTCATCATCTATTCTAAGCTTTACCGTGTCAATCTCTTGTTGGACGTGGTCTTTAAATATCCGTATTTCCCCTCTTTGAGTCTCAACTCTCTTATCAATACTAGTGACCTGCCTCATTACTTCCTCCCTAGTAGAGTTGTTTTCCTTCCCCATTAATTCCAAGAATTCACTTCTCTGTTCCGCAAACTTTTCTTCTACCTCTTTCCCTTGTCGTACATATTCACTTTTCTGGTCCTCTAATCGCTTATTAAAATGTTCATTTTTTACCACCAGATCGCGTAACTGCCTACTGTGTTCGTCCATTCTCCGATTCGCTTCCTCCTTATTTTCCCTCATCTCCCTGCTTAATTCAGCTTTAGTTTGCTCTAACTGTTCTTTAAGTTCATATTTAATATTCTCAATTTTAGTGTTAGTTTGTTCTAATTCACCTTTAAGCTCATTTTTACTGTCCTCTATCTTACTTAACATTAATTGCATCATTCCCATTAACTGATCATTATTATTACTTTCATTGTTAGTGTTTACTTCCGCTTCGCCCCCCATCCTACTATCATCTGACTCCATACTGACTTCTTTCTGCTTGCCTTCACTCTCCATACTACTTACACTTCTATCTTCAATTTCCTCTACTAGACTACACAACTCTTCCTCTGAACTCAATACGTTATTGCCTTTTATCGCCCGTCCACTGCGCAACATCCTCTCCTCTTTCGTTTGATCAGCCATGACCCTTCCCACAATCAAACACTTCTAATGAAACGTGGATATCCAAATTTTGCCCATAATACAAATTCTGATATCGTTACTGTCATTAACTGCTCCGTACTTAATGATTTTCTCGCCACACGTTGGAGCGGCATTTATGTGTCTTCCCCTCTCGGAGAACAATCATCAAATGAGAAATGCAACCATTCAAGCTAAGGGCGCCAATCTTTAAGTTGAGGACTTAAAGATAAAAATTTATAATCAAGCTTGGACGGACTCTTATCACAGGGGTGGGGTGATAGTGCACTAATCATTAAGCAGGAGAATTAAAAATCAAAAGGCTAATTAAGGCAGATTGATTAAAGTGAACTAAAAAAATACTATTTATTATATTTAATATAAATGACGACGGTTTAACGAGAACTGAATTTAAATTAAAAAATGAATTTAACAGAAAATTGAATGACTCTACTTCGCGAAAACTTGCAATATCTTTAACTCGCTTGCTCACCATTTAGTCTTGTTCTGCTGGTCCTTGGGAAGCTTCCATCCTTGTAGCTGGAACATCATCGGTCGTCTTTGATCTCTTCATCTGCCGCTAAGTACCATTCCTGCCTTGCAAATTGCACCCACCACTAATTGGAAGATGACTTCAAAACTAACACTCCCTATTATGCTTTATCCCGTATATTGGAGATAAGCCCTAAGTCATAGTTAGCAGAACCACCTTGGGTTATTTGGAGAGGATACTCAATTAAGAATCCTTCCAACTTTACTGAAAATGTTCTCTGAAGTTTCATTTCTATCTAGATTAAAACTACCTATTGACTTAGACTGGTTCGAACCGGTCTTATAGCCGTGCTGTACGTAATTACTGATGAGAGTGGCTCTACATCCCTCATTCAGAATTTCTAAGTACCACGTTGTGGTAATGAAGTAGAATGCTAACGCAGAATCAAACGAATAATAATACCGAAGAATGCAGCAGAGTCCAGTAGTAGAGATGAAGCCAAGAGCTCCAGCATGCCCTTTTATAACCTTTACTGGTGCTAATTACAGGTCGCAACACGTGGTCCAATCAGATGACATGTCTCTCCCCACTCCAGATATTAGAGTTGACGGGTCTTAACTCTGATATTAACTGTTCTTCTATTGGTCCATTCTCTCATTATCCATGGCAACATGACGCTCCTTTCAAAATATAGGCGTTGATTCGTTTGAATAATTCTGGTCGAAATACGGTAGCTTACGTTGGGACGCGTGAACACGTGCTCGCTTTTCCCAGAACTTGATGTCTAAATTTGTCCTTTCTCCCTCCTCGGTGATGTGGCAATATAGAGGAAATCTACTGCAAGTTAATTTTAAACAAATGTCGCAAGAATCTAAGTGAATATTAGAATATTCAGCCCTCGTTTACAAGTCGTAGTTACAAAGTAATGAAATGATAGTGAGCAAATGATTAAACATGAATTATAATACAATTACATACCAAAATAAATATCATGACGTTAAATTCTTGAATTAATTACACATAATAAAATTAACATAATTACACTGTAACGTCTGGAACGTTACATACGCCCCCATGAGTTCTTAACAAATATCATATGAGTTGAGAACTCACACACTTACTCCCACATTAACTTGAAATACCTCAATTACCTGCCCATAACGAGCGACATTATTTTCATACAATTAATTATATCTCACTCTTTCCATCATATCTCTCTTAGACTGCTTACCATTGCGACTGTCTGTTATTTCAGTTCATCTTGAGGTATAGATACAAAATTATGCCCAACATGAGCAACTTTTCACTTTTGTAAAAAAAAACAAGATTATCCTAGAAAATATAACATAATATATATACAATTCAGATTACAGACTCTGCCGAGTGTCTATCTGTCCTTTTGCTCCCCATCTCTCCGACATTCTTTGCTAGATAGCAATAACACATTCTCTTCCAATCTTATACATTAGAAACATGGAAAACAAATGATACAAACAATTTACACTTTTATCACTCTTTCGAATGTTTCAACCTTATCTTGGAGCAGGATGTAATACACTTCACACAAATACACACGTGATTTAAGCTCACGGTAAAATTATTGCAAGTTAGAAATGCACATACGGGAAAATTAATTATTTGCCGTCGTCAGCTTTAATTAGCCTTATGTAACATCTCAGAAAACAAATATATATAAAATTTCATGGCCTCACATACGGAAAACAGATGATCTATCGTCAATGAACGAGCGTAAATCTACCGCCACACAAAACATCTCCCTTGTTTACAAACACAACTAGGAAATACCACCACAATAGAGACGTAAACACATCCCGCTCGTGGTCTGACATAACAAGTAGCAACTTCCCCGAGTTACTGACCTATATCTCACAATCCGGTTCAACCACCTCACACGACAGGTATCTCCTTAAACTACTAATGTTATATGAGCCATACATTACGCTCTCGCCATCCGCTAACTTGTAAGCACAGGGTCCTAGTTTACGATGTACTTTATAAGGGCCTTGATATAACAGAAAAAATTTCTTAGTCACCTTATCCTCACTATTTGACAACATGGGAACTCTCACCAAAACCATATCACCATTCAGCCCTCGTTTACAAGTCGTAGTTACAAAGTAATGATATGATAGTGAGCAAATGATTAAACATGAATTATAATACAATTACATACCAAAATAAATATCATGACGTTAAATTCTTGAATTAATTACACATAATAAAATTAACATAATTACACTGTAACGTCTGGAACGTTACATAGTGTATAGTTCATATATTATATTGTAGGTGTTTATATGCCCGACCATTTATTAATAATTTTACATATATAAACTATATTTAGATATGTAAGTGCTCGTCAGTATGTAATGTCCTGTACAATTCCTATTTATAAGCCTGCAGGCTCGTAGGAATTAATTGAAATAAATGAATATATGAATGAATGAGGGGAGGTGGTGGCATACAATTTCTAATCACTAGATTGCGTGCCAAAAGCCTGGATTAAATTCCAAACCTCTCCGCAGTGCTCATATGGAGTGAGGGCATATGACGCTGTTGATGGTGATTCGTCCGTCGGATGGGGACGTTAAGCCTTGAGCAGACCCCTTGGTGCTATTCGACAGGAGTAGGCTATGTGCCGGCACCGGGTTTCACCCTCTTCCTTCCCACTATCAAATATCACGTCATTCATTTCATCTCTCATTAACTCCTCTGATGAGGTTGACGTCAGGAAGGGCATCCGGTCATAAAAAAACCGCCACGACAAATTCATCTCAGCTCATACCCGACCCCGTAGGGAAACGGGACAAGGGTTGGACAAACATGAATGAATGAGTGAATGAAAAAAATTGATAACTTAGAGGACATACCAGTCACTTCAAGAACGTTCATCTTACGGATGTCCGGCTCAATGGCTAAATGGTTAGCACCATGGCCTTTGGTCCAAAGAGTCCTGGGTTCGATTCTCGGCCAGGTCGGGGATTTTAACCTTGATTTGTTAATTCATCTGTCTCGGGGACAGAGATAATATTAGGCAGGGCCCCATCCTCACAGACATGCAGGTCGCCTATACGTCGTCTACTAGAAATAGGCCTCCCCGGAGGCCATACGCCATTGTTATCTTACGTATTTGCTCTCAGAACTATTCAGTTTTTTAAAAATCGTGATGCCAATTCCCATGACAACTTGAACAGTTGAGAGGTTTCTCTTAGGCATTAAAAGACTTATGGCTTATTTCCGTACCACTACAGCACGGGAGAGATTAAATTCATTGTACCTTCTGCACAAGGAGGCTACTAAAGCGTTAAATCTGGAGAAGGTGGCGGTGATTTTATACCAAGAAATGCATTGAGAAATCGGGCATTCCTTCAGAGAACTACATTTCCCAATGTAGTCAGTTCAGGCGGTAGATTTGGTGGTAGAGCTTTTCACATTACGTATCATGAAATGAACAATTTGTATCTATGAAGCAAGTTCTAGATTTTTTACTTGTGATCATTTTTGATAGCTTCGTACATTCCTTCAAAATATTTATAAACCAAGTTTTATTTTTCTGTTTACACTCAGCTCTTGATTTACCGTAATCGGATTAACCGAGTTGCGGCTTAACCGCGATATCAAAAACACTAAAAATGCACGAGTTTTAGGAGTTACAGTAATACAGAATTACAAAGAGTCGGGAAAATATCGAAAAACTTGTTTCGAGAAACTTGAGAAGCAAAATAACGAAAAAGTGTTTCTCGGTACAAAAGCAGAAAACAATGACTGATTATTTTCAGAAACAGTAAAGTTAGGCAGTCTGAATACTATCTTTTCTTTGCCTTATTAGTTTCAGCGGATAGTGCTATTTATTTTTCTATTTATTAATCGTGCTAAGTGCTACTTTTACTGCTACGTATTGGGTAAGTTAATAAAAAATAATACAGTAGTATCATTTATTAATATTTTAAACTGTACTTTCAGTACGCCTTTTCTGTTTTAAACTTTTTGCAGGTTAATCGCAATTTTACTTATCCGGGAAGCCTTAACCCTACATTATCCCGGTTAATCGAGAGTTGAGTGTACTTGTGAATATTATTGAAACCTCCATACATAGGACTCGTTCAAAAATGTATTTGAGAATCAAGCTGTATTGTTGTTGTTTCTTTCCTTTTCGTTTGTGAATATTATTAATATATAGGAATGTTTGCATTTGTAGTTGTTCATCATTTCAGATGCCTGTGTTCATGTTAATCATTGCCCCCCCCCCCACCAATAATTACGCGAAGACTGTAAGAGATATGCAATTAAATAAAATATCACTCACAACGTGTAAACTATTTCAACTATAAGATTAAAACTTACAGATCTCTATCTCTATACCGTACTAATTAATTTCTATTTTGCACTTTACGATGTAGTATCGATCGCACTTTCCCTCACACAGAGAGTACACGGGTATCTTCGAAAACCTTAAAAGTAGTTCGTGGGACGTAAAGCCAACATATGTATATATATTTATTCAGAAAATAAACACTTCTCCCATAAGGAGGTTGCCCATGAGGGCAAAGTACCTATGCTAAATGCATTTATTACTATATAAATGTTTTCTAGGTATGGATAGTGAACCTTTCAAGGCTATGAGGACCATATTTTTCGTCAACGACTGTGACAGTTTGAATCCTGAGCGGAATTCTTCGAAGAACTTAGGGATTGTTCCTCTTGCACCGATCATGACGCCTCGATGTTATCCAGTCCGTATTTACGTCCGTAGAAGGGGATAGTTGGTGCATAGATGCTCTTCTTTCCCTCGAGTACTTCATTGGGCTGTTTAACGTGCGATTCAAACCGAACCGTAGGTTCAATAATATAATCCATTGTTGTTATTTTTTAAGGCTATCATATCAACCCTACGGGTACTGCCGTTCTCCAATAATCCACGGACCTCTTCGTGCACTGTGCAAGTAACGTCTCACAATGACTGAGCATGGTGTCTAGTAAGTCACAGGGTTTCCCCGTAGGGACAGTATCCCAGGACATGAGAAAGAGTTTCTATCTCGTTGTGGCAATGCCGACATCGGTTATTGTCCTGGGACCTGCCCCAAGGATCATATAAGAAAAATAGATCCGTCAATCCTGTATAATAACCGGGCGAGTTGGCCGTGCGCGTAGGGGCGCGCGGCTGTGAGCTTGCATCCGGGAGATAGTAGGTTCGAATCCCACTATCGGCAGCCCTGAAAATGGTTTTCCGTGGTTTCTCATTTTCATACCAGGGAAATGCTGGGGCTGTAACTTAATTAAGACCACGGCCGCTTCCTTCCAACTCCTAGGCCTTGCCCATCCCATCGTCGCCATCAGACCTATCGGTGTCGGTGCGACGTAAAGCCCCTAGCAAAAAAAAAAAAAAAATCCTGTGTATTAAAGTTCACTGAGAAAACAGGTTATGGGCGCTATAGTGGCCTCTTTTTCTCTACCAACATAACGAAATAAATACCACGATAGTACCAAATACAGTAGAGACAATACACGACACTGAGCGAGATATCGAGGGACAGCTATTGGAGCTCACTCTAGCGGATAGACCTGAACGGTACTGATTATGTCATAAGAGCACGTGTATTTTTGTGTGAAGTTTTTGGTGTTATTTATGCGTTTTCAGTGAGTTGACATAATTAAATAGTAGCGTGTGTCATTCCTTGATATCTCCTCTCAACATGAGGGGAAAGGTATGTGCTGTGTTTGGCTGCAGTAATTACGAAGTAGAGAAAAGTGCGCGCTCGTTCTTCAGGTTCCCTCGTGACAAGAACATGTAAGTAATATTGTGTTTGCATATATATTCTTCCAGTGACAGAGATTTTTATAGTACTTCATAATCTTCTGACCTGCTCGACCCATGTTTTAACGGGCTTAAAATATAATACGCATATTTTATTGTATAGTGCCGCAGTTAACCTTCAATACCGATGTGTTGTTGTAGGTGTGATCTGTGGGTTTTGAAATGTCACAGAAGCGATTTGGATAAAGTGTACAAGAAAGAAGGGACGTTACGCTTGTATAAGAATTATAAGATCTGTTCAGATCATTTCCAGGCCAGCGACTTTAAAAATCCTCGACTATACAGCCAAGGGTATGTTACATTTTTACTCTAATTGTACGTAAATATTCCTCAAAGCATCACTATCGACAACATTTTCAAACTTTTCTTTCTTTTATCCCTCGTCTCAGATTAAAGCCGGGATTTTATAGATTTTCTTTCTGTTAGTAGGCTTCATGTTAAGAGGAAAATTGTCCAGCTATTAAATGTTAATTCACGTGTATGGAATGTGCCGATATTTTTATTGACAAATGTCTTAATGTGATGATATATTGTTTTTAAATGAGGAAAAAAGACAAATCCAACCGTAAGATTTCAGGCAGGAATGCTAAAGCTAAAAAAGTAATGCATAAATGAAAGATCAAGCCATTTCACAGCAGTCCATTTCACACCTTGTTTATATGTCTAATTTCAGTCTTTGAATAATAACCTTTTAAATAATTCTTCATTCATTTATCCAGAATTGCTTTAGCAACTTCGAAGTTAATATCTCAATACCACTGTCTTTCTAGACGTAATTTATTTATCCATTTCCGTATATACATTTCCATTGATATTTGAATTTAGCGCGATTTGTTCAGGTCAAGTCACTAGGAGCGCCACCGTCGAATTGTCTCCCATTTTAGCAAGGCGAAATCCGTAAGTGTCGTGTATTGTCTCTACTGTATTTGATAGTACCTCGTAATAAACTTGATAATGGCAGTTATTTTATTAAAGTTTTAATTGTGATAGAGATAATTACTGCATTTCGGTAGGAAGGTTGTATCACAAGCTTCTCTCGTGTCTTTTACTTGAAAAGTAAATTGCAATTACGGTACCGTATTTGTATGTTGGCAATCCTATTATTATGTTAGCTTGTATCGTTGTTTCACCGTTTGCATTTTAATGTAAATTTACATCTATTAAATAATAAATTTAACATTGATTACTGAAAATGTTAATGCAATTCATATAAAACCCCAAAACGCCCATACTTACCTATAAATCGCGACCTAACATAACCTCATTCTTTCGCTCGTTCATTGAACCCTTCCCACGATTTTTATGTATGGGAATGGAAAACAGGAGACGGAAAGGAAGAAGTAAGACACAGCATAATGCACACAGTTTATATTTTGAATTTATTTATTCCAAACAACAGGTAAGCAGCATAAACACACACACGTTTACTCGCAACAGCTAGGTTGTTCCTTGTGAAGTAAGTTTATGATCATAATACTATTACTTCACATTAAGAACGCTCTCACGAAACCGGATCAAAAATCTCGTTCAATGCGAAAGAATCTCAACAAATTTTCGTCTAACAAGCACTACTACTTACCGTACGACCGAGTTCCCTTCGCGCGCAACGATAACGGTGTTGTGTTATGAATTTGCTGTACTACGCAACAGCACAGGGAGTAAAGTATACAGGGAGCTGCCTGCCCGCTACACTACTATGTGGCTATCGCTTGAAGCCAACGGCCACGCCCCCCATGGTTACCAAAACATGGCAATTCTTACGTTGTGGATACATACAAACTAAGACATTTTCTTGGGAGTAGAGAAACTTCGAATAGCTCAATTAAGTACAATCGTTTTCGAAATAACACGGCGATTGACTGTAACAAAATTTAATGGCAAACAGACCTATTAATGCCTTTTTACTAAGCTCTAAAGAAGCGTTTCTCATGACCCGCAGCCTTAAATCTCCTCTCTCGCTTGTTTACTCTCGGTACTATTATCCAATATATAAAAACAGGAGATGCAAATCTTCACCAGATATCAGTAAAGATAAGGAGTAGGCTATTAATAACGGCATACCACAATATGAATGCTTTAGGGGAATGCGCAATAGATCAACAAATTGGGCTTAGCAAGATTACTTACTACATATTTTGGAGTGGTGGTGGTGTTGATTATTGTTTTAATAGGAAGTAAAATCATCCTCTGAAACAAGTGGAAACAATGCAGGACTCAGCTAAGGGCCCCTTGGATGCCAACCCACACTCCGAAGTTGAGCCCCTTAGGCCCTTAATCGCCTTGTACGACACGTGGTGGTGATTGTTTTAAGAGGGAATACAACTAGGTAACCATCCTCTATTAACAGTAATTGGGAGGACAGGTTGACTTCGTCCCCGTAAATTTAGAATATGTTCAGGACGTGTTTCGAACTCTTGTCAACAGCTTTGTGACTGCCTTTTATTCGTCGTAGACGTTACTGTTATGTGTCAGCCCTGTGTAGGCCATTTCGGTACTTCCTGGAAGAGGCTAGTGAGTCAAACGACCGGAGATCTTCCGTGTATTCTTCTCGTCGGCTGGTTTACCTGTGAACGGATCCGGCATTTTGAAAAATGATGGTATCGGTCAAAGAAAGGCAAGGGCCACGAATGGCGTAAAAATGAAAAACTCCCTAGGCCTCGAGTGCTCTAATTCTGTAGGTAAGAAGGGAATGCTTCACATTCCTTATCTGTACTTGGCAGAGAACGGACGTGTATGCTCTGGCTATCTTATCTTTGTGCATTGTTGACAGTGTCTATTGTTGCATGAGAGCGGGAACTAACACTACGTAGTGGGTAACCTGTATCCTTGCTTGGTGTGCGGCGTTAGGCCCAAGTGCTTGTGCTTGTGCTGTTTCTGTGTTGTTTGTTTTGTTGTGGGATTTGTTACTATTTGAGTACCTAGTAGATTTCCTGTGGTGATGGCTTGTGCCCCGCCGGGAGGTGGGGACATCCCTGCATGCGCTGATGCTACCTCCCTGGGTTCTCGTGGGCCTTCCGCTTGTCTTAACACTCCCCCTGAAAGTAGTATTAACTTGCTGCCAGATATTGACCCCAAGACCTTTGTAGACCTGGTAAATACTGGTAACATATTCTCCATTCTATCCCGCCATGGCATACCATGGTGAGAGGGAAGAGAAAATCTCCCAAAATGCGTCTCAGGAAGGTGGTTAAGGTTGCCTATAAGCCTGTTAAAACTGAAAACCGCTTTAATACGCTGGCAAACCTCCCTTCTTTCGGGGAGTCTCCCCCATTGCCTCCTCCTGCACAGCCAGTAATAAGTAATACGGCTGCGGCACAGCCCAGAAATGTGGCTCAAACGGCAACGCGCTCCTCCCAAACTGTAGCTGAACAGTCTGGGTCCAGCTCAGCTCCCCCTGGTAGCCAGGACGTCGAAATCGCGACCCACCCCCCGTAAAGAAAGTCTCAATTCCGCCCGTTGTTTATCAGCGACACTACAAATATTTAAAATCAAAATGCACTGGCGAAATCAGGGTCATCTATACCCGAGATGCCCTGAAATACCACGCAGAAAATGTAGAGGACTACAACCGAATTAAACAATATTTTGAGGAGGCTAACGCTAAATTTTACACCCATCAAATTCCTGGTAATAAACTCCTCAAAGTAATTATTAGGAATATAATCTCTTCTGTTGGGGTGGACTGGGCTCGGGAAGAGCTCACAGAAATGGGATATGAACCCCAAGACATCCACCAGTACTCCCGTCGTGACGCCACGACTAAAAAGATGATCCCACTAAATGTTATGAGCCTCACCCTCCCGAACACGGAGTATTCCAAGACCATTTACTCCGTCCACTACCTTTGTGGGTCAAAGGTTAAGATCGAGGCGTTCAATGGCTGTGAGGGACCCAGGAGCCAAATGTGTGAACTGCGGGGATAGCCACCTTGCCTCCTTGAGAGGATGCCCCACTTACCGCTCCATCATGGAGCAAAAAGTGGCTCGAGAGGTCCGAAAAACCCAGAAAGGTCGGTCCCTCCCTCTTTCGAGAGAAGTGGACCCCAGCTTCTCTTACGCCCAAGCGTCTGGAGGAGCCCCCGCCCCCTCCCAATCCACATCTCAGGCACCTACAGCAAACCCTGCCCCCCAGTCGGCGGCATCTTTCATGTCCGACCTCTCTGGACTGAAATACACTGACTGACAGAGCAAATGCAACACCAAGAAGGAGTGGTTCGAAAGGGATGAAAGTTGGGGAAAAAACAAAGACGGCACGGACGAATAATTGATGTTTATTTCAAATCGATATGCAGGTTACACAATGCGCACGGCATCGACTCAGTAGGATGTAGGACCACCGCGAGCGGCGATGCACGCAGAAACACGTCGAGGTACAGAGTCAATAAGAGTGCGGATGGTGTCCTGAGGGATGGTTCTCCATTCTCTGTCAACCATTTGCTACAGTTGGTCGTCCGTACGAGGCTGGGGCAGAGTTTGCAAACGGCGTCCAATGAGATCCCACACGTGTTCGATTGGTGAGAGATCCGGAGAGTACGCTGGCCACGGAAGCATCTGTACACCTCGTAGAGCCTGTTGGGAGATGCGAGCAGTGTGTGGGCGGGCATTATCCTGCTGAAACAGAGCATTGGGCAACCCCTGAAGGTACGGGAGTGCCACCGGCCGCAGCACATGCTGCACGTAGCGGTGGGCATTTAACGTGCCTTGAATACGCACTAGAGGTGACGTGGAATCATACGCAATAGCGCCCCAAACCATGATGCCGCGTTGTCTAGCGGTAGGGCGCTCCACAGTTACTGCCGGAGTTGACCTTTCTCCACGCCGACGCCACACTCGTCTGCGGTGTCTATCACTGACAGAACAGAAGCGTGACTCATCGGAGAACACGACGTTCCGCCATTCCCTCATCCAAGTCGCTCTAGCCCGGCACCATGCCAGGCGTGCACGTCTATGCTGTGGAGTCAATGGTAGTCTTCTGAGCGGACGCCGGGAGTGCAGGCCTCCTTCAACCAATCGACGGGAAATTGTTCTGGTCGAGATTGGAACAGCCAGGGTGTCTTGCACATGCTGAAGAATGGCGGTTGACGTGGCGTGCGGGGCTGCCACCGCTTGGCGGCGGATGCGCCGATCCTCGCGTGCTGACGTCACTCGGGCTGCGTCTGGTCCCCTCGCACGTGCCACATGTCCCTGCGCCAACCATCTTCGCCACAGGCGCTGCACCGTGGACACATCCCTATGGGTATCGGCTGCGATTTGACGAAGCGACCAACCTGCCCTTCTCAGCCCGATTACCATACCCCTCGTAAAGTCGTCTGTCTGCTGGAAATGCCTCCGTTGACGGCGGCCTGGCATTCTTAGCTATACACGTGTCCTGTGGCACACGACAACACGTTCTACAATGACTGTCGGCTGAGAAATCACGGTACGAAGTGGGCCATTCGCCAACGCCGTGTCCCATTTATCGTTCGCTACGTGCGCAGCACAGCGGCGCATTTCACATCATGAGCATACCTCAGTGACGTCAGTCTACCCTGCAATTGGCATAAAGTTCTGACCACTCCTTCTTGGTGTTGCACTTGCTCTGTCTGTCAGTGTATATCGTGGACCTCTGCAGACAAATTTCCCAAAGATGATACCAATTGTAAAAGACACAGCGACGAAATTAAGATCACGTCCGATAACAATGGACAATATTATGGTCCTGATAAATGCTGCTATGCAGTATTTCTCTGAACCCTAATTTTATGGTTCATTCTGTTCTGACATGGACTTAACAATCTGTGCTTGGAACTGTCAGAGTGCTGTTGGTGAGAAATATGAGCTTGAAGCTTTTATTTCTGACCACAATATTGATATAATGCTGTTAGGAGAGACTTGGCTAAAACCACATATGCCCTTTAAAATAACAAAATTTACTGTCTATCGTAAAGACAGACTTCACGATGAGCACGGGGGCGTAGCGGTGCTGATTAAGTCTAAACTTACGCACAACGTTATTGACCCCCTTCCTCATGGTGTTATTGAGTCTCTCGGCATCGAGATTAGACATAACTATCACTATCGTATTTTTGCGGCCTATTTACCCCCCAAGGCTCCGCTACATACTGCGGAATTAGATACTTTATTAAACAACCCGTCCAAAGTCTCTTCTTTCATCGTTGGTGACTTAAACGCCAAGCATCCAGATTGGAATTCACGAGTGACTAATCCTAAGGGAAGAATGCTACAACAATACCATCGGGGACTTTGCTCCCACCGAACCTACTATTTATCCCAGTAATGGTTCGCGCCCCGATGTCATTCATGTCGCAGTGACAAAAGTTTATAATTACCCTATTGAGTTTACTGTACCTAGGGAATTAAATTCGGACCAGGACCCTATTCTTTTCAACCTTACATGGGTTAGGATATCTGAGCCATCTTCTCCATTGTCAAACTTATCTTTGGACTACAATAAGTTTACTTGGCAAGTCAATAAAAACTTAAAACCTTTCGATATCAACAGCCGGGATGATATTGACCGGGCCGTGGAACATCTTACTAATAAGATGCGAAACGCCCGTAAATACATCCTGAATGCTGCTAGAAATTCTGTAACTAATGCTAGGGGCAACAATGGCAATCGTACACCCACACAACATGGCGGGAATACGATAAGTCATAACTCCCAAATTAATAATACTAATAATATAATGCGGGAGATTGCGCGGACAGCCAAGGAGATTCTACTCCTGAAATTATTAAAGACCTAATCAAAATTAAAAATGCATATCGTAAAAGATGGCAAAGATTTCGGGAGCCAGCGGATAGAGCGGAATACCGCGAACTCGCTCAAGAAATCCGCAAGTGAATGATAGAACGTAAGGTGGAAAGATGGGAGGAATTCTGCCGTACCCTCACTGAAAACGAATCAGATCACGAGTTCTGGCGGGTTACTCGTTCTCTGAATCGCCCCGCTCACCCCCCAGGCGTGCAATTCATGGCCGCCACGGACTAGCATTCTCCCCTTACGATAAAGCTGAGGCCTTCGCAGACACTATAGAAAGTCAAAGTGTACCACACGACCTCTCTGACGATGACGACGACGATAACGAACTACGGACCCGTGAGGTACACAGAAAGGTCTCATCTTTTATACAACAATGGACGCCTGACAATGACATATCTGACGTCACGCCTGCAGAGGTCCGCAGGGTTATAAAAAACTTAAATGAGAAGAAGTCTCCCGGGGATGATAGGGTTTAAAGAAATTAAATCACTGCCCTATAGAGCAGTCATCTCTTTGGCTACCGTTTTCTCGGCTTGCTTTAAACAGGGATACTTCCCTAAGGTTTGGAAGACGGGCCGTGTGGTCGTCATTCCTAAACCGGGGAAGGATAGATTGTTCCCTCAAAATTACAGACCAATAAGCCAATTATCCCATATCTCAAAGATATTCGAGAGACTTGTTCTCAATCGCGTCACTGCTTCCCTGAACGCCCACAACATACTGCGTCCGGAGCAATTTGGTTTCCGGTCGAAGCGCAGTGCCCCCCCTAGCGACGCTACGCCTCGTGCAGTATGTCTGTAGATCATTCAATTTACGGCGTAGCGTGCCAGCGGTATTTTTCGACATAGAGAAGGCCTTTGACACCGTCTGGCACGAAAATCTAATAGCCAAACTTCTGGACCTCAATGTAATTCCAAATTATTTATTCAAAATTGTTACTTCCTATCTCACCCATAGGAAATTCTACGTTACAGTAGACGGAGAAAATTTCGCCCCTCGGAGGCTCCGAGCCGGAGTCCCTCAGAGAGGAAAAATCTCTCCAATACTCTACGCCCTATATGTGAATGATTTACCCCAGTGGCAAGGAGTAGAAATCCAGCAGTACGCTGATGATACAGCTGTTTATGCCTCTAGAAGGAGAAACAGAGATACCATCTCCGCTCTGCAAACTTGGAACAGAATTAAAATAAATGCTAGCAAGACCCAACAATTATTTTTTCTAGACGAAGGCCTAGCCTTGATCATCTTCTTTTAAACGATACCCCCCTGTCCTGGACCAATAAAATCAAGTATCTCGGCCTAACAATGGACAGAAGTCTTATCTGGAGAGGGAACATAAAACAGGCCCCGCAACGAGCCTGGGCACGTGTGGCCAACCTGAAACCTCTGCTTTATAATAGATACATCTCTAACTCCATCAAGAGAAAGCAGGCCCATACTGCTCTATGGGTGCGAGGTCTGGGGCTATATTCCCAAGACTCCACTTTCCAAATTAGAAATTTTCCAAAACAAAATACTGAGAAAAATGACAAGAGCCCCCATTCTGAGATCTAATAGGAAGATACGCACAGAAGTCCGTATTCCGACTATTAGGACTCAGATAAACAAGCTAACCAAGATGACCAAGGCTAGAATACTCCAAGCCCAGTCCACCGATCAGGGCATCTCGTTACTAAAGTGGGTCATAAGAACCAAGAAGCCTAATACTCGATATAAGTACCGGGGCCCTTGGCTCTTATACGACCCGCCCTGAAAATATTTTCGGCCTTTTCCAAATTTTAAACCTACCATCCATTAAATACCTCTAAATTATACCCTGAAAAGCACCGTTTGTTAAGAAGGCTCCTTCGTCTTCATCGCCACTAAATATTAGAAGTATATTTTTCCAAATTATTGTAGCGAAGATTTGTAGGCACTCCACCTACAAGACAGATCGTTTTTCCCCCGGCAGTGCAATGAATTGAGGCTTATCGGCTATTCCTAAGAAACAGATGAGTAAAAGGGCATAGTTTTCGCCCTGGGACTCTCCATTTCTTCGCCCACAAAAAAACGGGGGGGGGGGAATGCTTCAAAAATAGTACCGTAGGTACTGCATTCTCCTTCAAAACAAATTTATTCATGTACCGATCAAACAATTCCGGTTCGAAATGTGCTGAACATATTCTGGTGTAACGAGAGAGTGTCCAATTTTCCATTCTAATGGCCTTAATCCACTCTGCTCTCCTTTTTTCATGAACAGGAAAGCTCAGGAAAAATTGACGATTAACAACAAGTCTAACCTAAACATTCTTCTGAGACTCCGTAATACTAGCACAATAACAATGCTCTACATATCACAAGCCATACTTAGAATCTTACCTATGAAATGTTATTCCAGGAATATTTTTTGATTTCCGATTCGCACGACCGTATGCACAACACGACATTGTAGGAGCTAAAACATCAACTAAATATTAGTAGGCCTATCTCTTTTACTTTTTAGCGTGTCGTACAGTGTTTGCATCTGAAAATTCCCACAATTACAATTTGTGTTCACCGTATTCACGTCAATGAGCTGTGATAGATTTGACTATCAAAAAACAGCATGCGTTCTCGCGCCTATTTACGACCACGCCCCCTATGTAGACCACTGTCATTGGGCTTCACTCTCAGAGCTCCAAGGCATCTCCCTGTATTCTTTACTCCCTGCAACAGCATGTGTAATGCCAACCACTGCCTTCTAAATTAACCCTCCAAAAGGGAATTTTAGATTTCACTAGTTGGCGGAGATCGAGGGACCCATCTCGGAACTGCTTGGGACGCTCCCTATGAAGTGTCACGGCTGCGACGTTAGTGGTCATTTTTTTTTCAATTTTCTTTACCTCTTATGGCGAGGATGGGACAGGAAAGGCCTAGAAAATAGGAAGGGAACGGCCGTGGCCTTAATTAATATACAGCCGCAGCATTTGCCTGGTGTGAACATGGGAAAGCACGGAAAACCATCCTCAGGGCTGCCGACAGTGGGATTCGAACCCACTATCTCCCGGATGCGAGCTCACAGATGTGCGCCCCTAACCACTCGGCCAGCTCGCCTGGTGAGGTCATCTTTTAGAGCATCACGGATATCACCTAACAATGTGCACAAAAAGTTGTTGTTGTTGTTGTTGTTGTTGTTGTTTGAGACATCAGTCCATAGGCTGGTTTGATGCAGCTCTCCATGCCACTCTATCCTGTGCTAACCTTTTCATTTCTACGTAACTATTGCATCCTAATCTGCTCTAATCTCCTTGTCATATTCATACCTTGGTCTACCCCTACAATTCTTACCACCAACACTTCCTTCAAAAACTAGCTGAACAAGTCCTGGGTGTCTTAAGATGTGTCCTATCATTCTATGTCTTCTTCTCGTCAATTTTAGCCAAATCGATCTCCTCTCGCCAATTCGATTCAGTATCTCTTCATTCGTGATCCGATCTACCCATCTCACCTTCAGCATCCTTCTGTAACACCACATTTCAAAAGCTTCTATTCTCTTTCTTTCTGAGCTAGTTATCGTCCATGCTTCACTTCCATACAATGGCACGCTCCACACAAAAGTCTTCAAAATAATCTTTTTAATTCCAATATCAATGTTTGAATTGTCCGCCTCCATAGCGTAACGGTTAGTGTTATTAGCTGCCGTCCTCGGGGGCCCGGGTTCGATTCCCGGTACTGCCAGAAATTTAAGAATGGCGGGAGGGCTGGTATGTGGTTCAAATGGTACACGCAGGTCACCTCCAATGGGGGTGTGCTTGAAAAGAGCTGCACCACCTCGGGATGTGTACTTAATGTTTGAATTGAGTAAATTTCTTTTCTTAAAAAAGCTCTTCCTTGCTTGTGCTAATCTGCATTTTATGTCCTCCTTACTTATGCCATCGTTAGTTATTTTACTACCCAAGTAACAATATTCATCCACTTCCTTTAAGACTTAATTTCCTAATTTAATATTTACTGCATCACCTGGCTTTGTTCGACTACACTGCATTACTTTTATTTTGGACTTATTTATTTTCATCTTGTACTCCTTTTCCAAGATTCGTCCATACCATTCAGCAACTTCTCGAGATCTTCTGCAGTCTCAGGTAAAATAAGAATATCATCGACAAATCTCAAGGTTTTGATTTCCTCTCCTTGGATTGTGATCCCCTTTCCAAATTCCTCTTTGATTTCCTTTACTGCCTGTTCTATGTAAACATTGAAAAGGAGGAGGAACAAACTGCAGCCTTGCCTCACTCCTTTCTGGATTGCTGCTTCTTTTTCAGAGCCCTCGATTCTTGTTACTGCAGACTGATTTTTATACAGATTGTAGATAATTCTTCGTTTTCGGTATCTGATCCCAATCACGTTCAGAATCGTAAATAGCTTGGTCCAATCAACATTATCGAATGCCTTTTCGAGATCTACGAATGCCATATACGTGGGCTTGTCTTTCTTGATTCGATCCTCGAAGATCAGACGTAAAGTCAGGATTGCTTCACGTGTTCCTACATTTCTTCTGAAACCAAACTGATCTTCTCCCAACTCAGCTTCAACTTGTTTTTCCATTCTTCTGTAAATAATACGTGTTAAAATTTTGCAGGCATGAGATACTAAACTAATGGTGCGGTAGTTTTCACACCTGTCAGCACCGGCTTTCTTGGGAATAGGTATAACAACATTCTGACGAAAATCGGATGGGACTTCTCCTGTCTCATACATCTTACACACTAAATGGAATAACCTAGCCATGCTGGTTTTTCCTAAGGCAGTCAGTAATTCAGAGGGTATGTCATCATCATCATCAATTCCAGGTGCCTTGTTCCTATTTAGGTCACTCACAGCTCTGTCAAACTCTGACCTAAAAATTGGGTCTCCCATTTCATCATAATTAACAGCCTCTTCTTGTTCCAGAACCAAATTCTCTACATCTTTACCTTGATACAACTGTTGGATATGCTCCTGCGATTTTTCTGCTTTGTCTTCTTTCCCTAGAAGTGGCTTTCCATCTGAAATCTTAATATTCATACACTTAGATTTCCTTTCTCCAAAGGTTTCCTTGATTTTCCTGTATGCAGCATCTACACTGACTGACAGTGACAATGCAACACCAAGGAGGAGTGGTTCGAAAGAGATGAAAGTTGGGGAAAAAACAGAGACGGCACGGATGAATAATTGATGTTTATTTCAAACCGATATGCAAGTTACACAATGCGCACGACATCGACTCAGTAGGATGTAGGACCACCGCGAGCGGCGATGCACGCAGAAACACGTCGAGGTACAGAGTCAATAAGAGTGCGGATGGTGTCCTGAGGGATGGTTCTCCATTCTCTGTCAACCATTTGCCACAGTTGGTCGTCCGTACGAGGCTGGGGCAGAGTTTGCAAACGGCGTCCAATGAGATCCCACACGTGTTCGATTGGAGAGAGATCCGGAGAGTACGCTGGCCACGGAAGCATCTGTACACCTCGTAGAGCCTGTTGGGAGATGCGAGCAGTGTGTGGGCGGGCATTATCCTGCTGAAACAGAGCATTGGGCAGCCCCTGAAGGTACGGGAGTGCCACCGGCCGCAGCACATGCTGCACGTAGCGGTGGGCATTTAACGTGCCTTGAATACGCACTAGAGGTGACGTGAAATCATACGCAATAGCGCCCCAAACCATGATGCCGTGTTTTCTAGCGGTAGGGCGCTCCACAGTTACTGCCGGATTTGACCTTTCTCCACGCCGACGCCACACTCGTCTGCGGCGACTATTACTGACAGAACAGAAGCGTGACTCATCGGAGAACACGACGTTCCGCCATTCCCTCATCCAAGTCGCTCTAGCCCGGCACCATGCCAGGCGTGCACGTCTATGCTGTGGAGTCAATGGTAGTCTTCTGAGCGGACGCCGGGAGTGCAGGCCTCCTTCAACCAATCGACGGGAAATTGTTCTGGTCTATATTGGAACAGCCAGGGTGTCTTGCACATGCTGAAGAATGGCGGTTGACGTGGCGTGCGGGGCTGCCACCGCTTGGCGGCGGATGCGCCGATCCTCGCGTGCTGACGTCACTCGGGCTGCGTCTGGTCCCCTCGCACGTGCCACATGTCCCTGCGCCAACCATCTTCGCCACAGGCGCTGCACCGTGGGCACATCCCTATGGGTATCGGCTGCGATTTGACGAAGCGACCAACCTGCCCTTCTCAGCCCGATCACCATACCCCTCGTAAAGTCGTCTGTCTGCTGGAAATGCCTCCGTTGACGGCGGCCTGGCATTCTTAGCTATACACGTGTCCTGTGGCACAAGACAACACGTTCTAAAATGACTGTCGGCTGAGAAATCACGGTACGAAGTGGGCCATTCGCCAACGCCGTGTCCCATTTATCGTTCGCTACGTGCGCAGCACAGCGGCGCATTTCACATCATGAGCATACCTCAGTGACGTCAGTCTACCCTGCAATTGGCATAAAGTTCTGACCACTCCTTCTTGGTGTTGCATTTGCTCTGTCAGTCAGTGTATACAAAACAACTTAGAACACACTACACGTCATAGAGTTCTTTCATTTTGCACTATTTATCACAAAGGAGTAAAAAATAGGGAAATAGGCCTAAATAGAAGTACTGACCCGATTTTTCCCTAATTCTATAATTTCAACACTTTTCTGCTCAGAGGCTTGCTCTTGAATTTGTTTAATAAATCACAGTCATTAGTCACTTTCTTTGCATTATTATCAAGAACAGGCCTGAAAAATGTAAGTATAACGTATGTGATGTGTGCTTGATCACAGTCGCGGCACTGAAACGTCCCTTTAAACTTTGGAGCGGTAAGGAATTTTAGCTTTCGGACAAGTTTACATTTTCCTAGATATCCTAACGGCCGCGTTGTAAATATTCATACATTTTTAATAAGAAGAATTTGCATCGGTACTTTGTCGGGGAGGCAGAATTCCCCTCACAGTACTTACAGTGTAATCTGATTCGACAAAGTGCAAGTTACATGTTCTGGAGTTATCATTAGGAGCCGGAAGAGATACTTTTCTGCTGCCCTGTTCAGAAATAGCAGGCCTCCATTTCTCCCGTAAACTCGGATCTTTAGGAAAAAGATGCAAATTTATATTTGTGTATATTTCTTCGCTGTGTCAGCTGTGCAGTTAGGCACGCAAAATTAACCATCATAATAATGTTAATAATAAATAATGTTATTGGCTTTACGTCCCACTAACTACTTTTTCGGTTTTCGGAGACGCCGAGGTGCCGGAATTTTGTCCCGCAGGAGTTCTTTTACGTGCCAGTAAATTTACCGGCAGGAGGTTGACGTATTTGAGCACCTTCAAATACCACCGGATTGAGCCAGGATCGAACCTGCCAAGTTGGGGTCGGAAGGCCAGCGCCTCAACCGTCTGACTCACTCAGCCCGGCAATAAACCATCTTAACCTACAGAATGGAAAGAGAAACTTGACGGTAATTGGCTCCAGGGGCTCTGAAATTTTGAACGTGTGTTGGCAACCACGGGGCCCTTAACTGAGTCCTGGCATTTCTTCCACTTACTTGTGCCAGGCTCCTGACTTTCATCTATCCTATCCGACCTTCCTTGGTCAACTCTAGTTCTTTGCCGACCCCTACGCTATTAGGTTTCCGAGGGCTAGGCAGTCTTTTATTTTCACGCCCTTCGTGGCCCTTCTCTTCCTTTGGCCCATACTTTCATTTTTCGAACTGTCGGACCCCTTCCAGTTTTTCTCTCTGATTAGTGTTATATAGAGGATGGTTGCCTAGTTGTACTTCTTCTTAAAACAATAATCACCACCACCACCTTGACGATAATTTGGAAGCACATAACTAAACAAATGTTACTGTAAATGCATCTCAGCAACCATCCATATATTGCAAATCGTGAGACCAAATAAATTAAAAACGACAAAACTCTTCATATTTCACGTTAGATAAGACCTTACCGTATAAAATAAAGTTTAATATATTATTTCTTCTCATAAAACATGTTGCAGTAACACACATCATCATAGAATTCACGCCAAACAACAGAACTTAAACGCGAACCTAGCGGTGGAAAAGAGAAAAACTATTACCCCGCTTTTAATGCAAGAAATTGGCTTTCTGTCCAGGCCTTCTAGTATCTAGTAGGCTTTGCTCAGAGACAGTAATCTAGGCCTGCTGAAACAGTAATGTACATTGGATGATAGTTAAATGTTTTTTAATGCATTCTTAACTTTCTTAACGTGCGGAGCGAGAGAAATATTCTACTATAACTAATTTTAGCTTACGTGTTTTACTATTTACGGTAAAAGATACTATAATCTAATAAGATTATGGAGAAGATATTAGGCATATTACTCCTCGTGTTCACGGTGTTCATCCATACGAGTGCCGGTAAGAGCAATCTTAGCACTTCTAGCTTTTCATTAGTGTAGTATTGACGAGAAATTGTTGCGATAAACTTATGTGTAGAAATGAATTGTCCCTATCCTCAATTTAAATATTTCTTACATATTTGTTTGAAGTATTCCAACATTTATTCAGACAATGAGTTACAATTTATCGCTAATTAGCACTTGTACATTTGTCCTTGATTTAACTTTGAACGCATTTTTCAACACACTGTTGCTTCCAACTGCAGCACAGTTTTGTACTTACTGAATTGAATTTCTATTTCTACTAGTTAATATTTTAAATTCGCCACCACTTGACGTATAGTGATTATTGTTTTCTAAGTTTACTATTTACGGTAAAAGATACTATAATCTAATAAGATTATGGAGAAGATGTTAGGCATATTACTCCTCGTGTTAACGGTGTTCATCCATACTACCACTTCATGCAAAATTTTGTGGAAATTTATTTCTCTTTCATTGATTAAACTTTTTACATTTTAATTGGGACAGAATAAACCTCCATGCCTTAACTAGTAAAGAGACCACGTCCCAAACAAAGTCCTATGTTCGATTATTGGTACTGTTAAAGATTTCCCCCCTTCATTTGATAAGATGTGGAAGTTATGACTATAACATCTTGAAGTACGTTTTCTTTTCTTTCTTTTTTCCAACTTATTGGGGTCGGTACTTGATGTTACTTGTTACAGTTTTATGTCTGGATACCTTTTACGATGCCAACCCTAGGTGGACAGTGTGTTTTCATACGGCAGTACGGTACTGCGTAGTATAATATGGCGAGGGAAAATAATGTGGATTGGACAGTAAATTACTCTTGACGAAATTCGTTCAGTTTCGATAACCTTTTAGTAGGCCTACACACGAGAGCATGGTACCGGTACCCTTTTCGCAAGGTATTCGAATGCATTCAGATATGGGCGAATGGAACGCTTCAGTTTTGTAAAGCCTATGGTAGAATCCGTGTAAACTGCGAAACGGGTGTCTATATGTCTCAGTTCATAGCGTTGCTTACGTTATTATACTAGGCTGGGAAATATAGGGCTCGCTGGCACGGTTGCCAACTCCTAGATACTCATTATCAATAGACATGGATTTGAAAATCACCAGATCTGGATTTGAAAACTCTATAAATTATCCAGATTTAGTAAGAGAAGGCATTAAATTAACACTTACCTCATTTCAATTGTGCTGTACTGCCTCTGGTGTTCTCTTGCGAAGATAGGTCTAGCCTATATTATAGCCATATGATCAATTGAATACAAGTCACAATAAAACAGTAGCACTGTTAGAATAATGAAATGTTCACTGCGTTTTATCAATTATCGTAATCCTAACATAAGTCTATTTAATTGCAAACTCTATAGGTACGCAAATTAAAAAAAACTGTACTATATTTGTTTATTTATGGCTGATCTTTAGAAGTTGAGGGTACTTGGCCGGGATAGTTGTATGACTCTAATGTGCCTATTTTCTGCAGTACTTCTTTCGGTAGATCGTATGTATAACAGCAGTTCCCTGCCGTATTCAATCCTAATTTTCACACATGACGGAATGGAGAGTTTGAATTGACATTGTATTTCTCAGTTTATTTTTAGTCATATTGACTTGGCTGAACACTCGTTCTACATCCGCAGAAAAATCCCTGGCAAATTAAGAAATATTTGATGTTTGGAGAATATTATGTATACACTTTACAAGTAGGCCTACATTTGGTGTTGCGCTCACAGTGACACACGTATGTCTTTTGTCTTACACTTTCAACGATTTCGTGTGTGGTATCTGTGTTCACTGAAGTTCTTTGCTTTCATTTCATTCATCATTTCATGAATTGTATCGCGATATGCAATATTTAATAGGCGACAAAGTGGTATGGGCAATGTACATAAGAAAAATTCAGTGGACTAGTGATTTATTGGTCCAGGGATCGAGCTACTTGCGTTCGAACAGAAATAAAAATATTTATAGGTCCAGGGATCATGCTATTTTTTCTGTTGACCTCCATTTTGCTGTTTGAAGTGGCCGCTCTAGTCATATGGACAAAGATAATGAGAATCTACAGACATAGCACTCCATTCCACGGTGCTAGCCCTGGACCTGAAGAAAATAACAAAAGACGGCACCAGCAGCGCAGTACGTCATAAACCAGTCCTGTCTTCAAGCCTTAAGTATGTTTTCATATTTCTCAAATAACGACGGTATTTCTTAATTTGCCAGGGATTTTTCACTTGATATGTGTAAAAGCAATTATTATGTTCCATTTATGACAAATTTTACAGTGATATTTGGGTGATACCAATGCGCATCGTACCCCGCATTAGAATGAGGAAGTACCGGTACGAGAGACGTTATAGCTAAATTTGCAAGTTCGCTGAAAGTGTTTTCTCCAGTTGAATCACTGTAAAAATCAACTTCTGCCCAAAAATTCACAGTGTCCTTAACTTCAGTCCACTGGATATGATGCAGATTTCTCCACTGGTTTTCTACTGCCACAATAACATTATTGTAAGCATAAAAGAGTTGTGCTATATCAATAATTTGCAACTTAAAAGGCCTTAAACGATGTTTAGGTGAAAAGGGAGGCTTTTTTTCAAGGATCCCTATATTTTCAGGTAATCTTTGCCTCAGTTGTTGGATAAGTTCAACAATAAATTAGATGCATCTATCGCGTAGTTGTTTCTGTTGGTCTTCAGAAAGGGAGGACGATGATTCTTTAGTTTCTAAATCATAACCTGGGTAGGGCTTTGGGTCCAGATGATTATTAATTTCTGTTTTCGGGACATCTACTTTGACACTGGTGTATAATGACTTAAAGAGAAGGATTAGGTCACCTAATAATTTTGGAGGATCTTGGTTTCGACTTTCGAACTTCTTATTTACGGTCTGCACTTCACCCAAAATTGGCTTCAGAAAAGACAAGTACAAATAATTCTGAGGGTCGCGATACATTGAATATAAAATATCGGCTATATAACAGCGATCTTTAACTCTGGGGCTGTACCTTAATTAAGGAAACGGCCGCTTCCTTCCCATTCCTCGGCCTTTCCTGTCCCATCGTCGCCATAAGACCTATCTGTGTCGGTGCGACGTAAAGCAACTAGCAAAAAAAAAAAGTTATCTTTAAGACAAGGGATTTCAAAGTGAGTTTTTAACTCGGTCCACTGTTGCATTATTCTTGTCACTGTACTTTCGATGAACAGCCACCGAGTTTGGCTAAACTGTACTAATTTCAAGGGAGAGTCGCCTTCATTTATTGTGTCTTGATTTATCAGTTTCATTTATTGTCTCGTATAGTTCTTTGTATACTACCTGCCATAGAGATGATTGTGAAAACCAATTGTAACTTTCCCTTATGAGGAAATCTAAGTTTCTCGGCAAACACCCTGATGCATGTGAAACTGTCAATTGTAGAGAGTGACAAACGCATCTGATTAATTGTAGATTTGGCATTTTAGCCTTTAAGTTAACTTTATATAAACACCATGATTTATGCCTACCATAACAGACTCATTGTCTGTTCCTATTGCTTGTAATGTAGTCAAATCCAAACCTTTATTACACAGGCATTTCTCCTAAGCCTCAACTATATCTTCAGCTCTACATTCTGACAATTCTACTAACTGTAGATATGTCACGACAATCTCTCTTTTACTTTTTGAATAATATCTTATTACAATGCCTGGTAACTTGGTAACTGAAATATCATTCGTTTCATCCAACAACAAACTATACCCGTTTTCACTTTCATGTAAATCATCTATCAAATCTTTTTCAAAATGGGGAGCTAATACGTTTTGTATGATAGCAGTGCATTTTGTACGATGCAACTTCAAATTATTAATCTCTTTGCTATCGGGAAAATTTACTTTATACAACTCGCGAAAATGGTCAACCACTTGAACCGAGCAATGTTCTGCTATGAAAAGTGCCGTTCTTCCTTCCACTAAATTTGTCTCAAGATTAAGTGGTTTAAAATTTAAAGTTTTCTGCCTATTAGAACTAAAGGGTTCGGCTGCCTTGATGTGTTTAGCAGTGTTCCTATGTTTTTCAGTATCTCCTAATACAAGCACCTTGTTGAGCTTTACAGTATTTGCAAAAGCCTTTGGTGGCATTTCCTTCTACTTTTAGTAACCACTTCTTATACCTTTCATCCTTAAGCCATTCGTCTCTAAATCGCTGTTTATACTTTGTCCACAACTATACTAACTCTGTAATTAAAAATTTTAACATAAATTAAGTAGTAGACACTACCAAACAGCCCCAACTCCAGCGCACTATCTTTAATAAACACAGCGACATTGGCACTGGCAGCTGGGCTCCTCGCATGATTTATTCTAACTTTTCCAGTTACAAGTACCGAATGATGTCGACCGAGCTATTATTCACCTTAATAATAAGGTCAATAATGCATGGATATACATCATTAATGCTGCTAAAAATTCCGCGCGGCACGCTCTTGCTCACGCGCGACAATGGCGCTGGTGCATGACGCTTACGTAAACATGTTAATATCATAATGACGTTATATGATATAAAATAATGTCATAATATTTTACTAAGTTATACGTCTTACGACCGTGGTTATTTTTTAAACTTGACATTTTATTGTAAAATCACCAAACATGTCACTAGATTTGAAAGAAAAACGCCATTTTTTCGACATGTCGCAAAATTGAAATTTTGTCACCATATGACTTCCTGAAAACACCAGATCTGGTGACAAAATCACCAGATTGGCAACCGTGCTCGCTGGTCGTGAAACTGGTTCCCGCACGGGCCGTTGCCTACGAGATAAGTACTGATTACGTAGGTAACGCCCGGGCACGTAAAACGCATCGTTTTGCCGCTAGGTGCGCTCTTCTTAACCATAAAATTGCGTGGGCGAGGTATACTCATTCAAACATTCACGAGCATGTCAAGACGTATTTTTGTACTTTGAGTGTTCTTGTACTAGTGCGGGTGATTATAATTTTGCGACTGAAATTAATGACCGTATTTACGTAATGCGAACATCGGATAATTCTTAAAAAAGAACATGGTGTACTGTAGTGTTCCTGGCTGTATACCAAAGATCTGAAAGGATGTGCTATTTTATTTAATTGATTTCCGAAAGACGAAGAAGTTAAAACTAAATGGTGTTTGGCAATTTCTCGTCAAGAAAATAGTCTGGGATTTCTGTGGAAACCTGTATCCATCCCACTTTTTGCAGTCGACATTTTAAGGACTCAGATGAGTGTAAACACAGCACTATAAATCCTACTTTCGAATGCCATTAAATCCATATTTCAAGTTTTTCCCGGACACAAACGAACACATTCCATACAGGAAGACCACAAAAGGCTACAGAAGTGGGAAATGAAGCTAAACTGTAAAAGAAAATTGAACCTAATGTAGAACCAAACGCACATACGCTACAGCCAGCGAAGAGAAGAACCATCCAACTGTAATTATCAGTGAACCATTATACAGAACCACGGCACAGAGTGTGCTATTAAATAGCGCTGTTAACGGAGCGGTTGTTTACGGAGCGGAGGCTGCGGGCACTTTCAATCGGTGCCTCCGGAGAACCTCCGATTGAATTACAAGTGCGTAGTTTAAACTTGGTACGGGAGAAATGAACGAGCATTTGCACAGGAATTTATAACTTGTTGCTATTAATGTGAGAAACTACGCCCCTCCGTTAATACTTTATTTATTTGGCGATATTACAGGTAGCATTCTTACGTGCAAACGTAATTATGTATCAGAACCTCCGATTGAATTTCAAGTGCGTAGTGTGAACTTGGTACGGGAGAAATGAACGAGCATTTTCACAGGAATTTGTAACTTGTCACTATTATCGTGAGAAACTAGGCCCCAGTTTATACATTTATTATTGGATGATATTACAGATAGCATTCTTACGTACAAACATTGAATGACAAGCGCGTAGTTTGAACTTCAGACGGGAGGAATGAACGAGCATTTTCACAGGAATTTATAACTTGTCGCTCCTCCTTTAACTTTTTAAAATGCTATTTGTTGTGGCGTCGACCTATGAAGATCTTTTGCCCCTACTTACACCATATGTGAGGAAACCAGCGTGTATTTTGTAAATGGCAGAAGTGTAAAGTGTTGAATGTGAGGAAAGGAACGTTAAGGACGACACAAACACCAGTCCCCAGGCCAGGAATATTAATAATTTACAATAAATAAACCCTGACCCGGCCGGGAATCGAGCCCGGGGCTGTCGTGTGACAGGCGGACGCGTTACCACCTACATCGCGGGTCCGCAGCTTACAGAACATTTGTGCCATGTTTTACAGCGCAGCACTCACAGCGCGCTGCTTGTAAGCAGTCCAGTTCCCTTCTGTCATATTTGCTGGACCATCATGCTTTCGCTTTTTGGGCGAAGGCACATACTCAGATGACGAACTCGAAGTAGAGGGAAGCGACTGCTGCAACAAGCATTGCAGTTCCACATCGACAATATGATCTCCAAAGTCTATTTCCTCATCCCATTCCTCTCCATCTCCTCAAGCAAATCCTAATGTCCGGATCTCTTCCACAATTTCCATATCATTTTCCAGGAGAGTAGTTATGTGTTTATCATCTCCGATTCCTGGATGTTCGGAGACCGATTGCTTGTTCCAAATTGGGAGACCAAGGCATCTGCACTGTAAGAAGAAGACATACAATATGTTCATTTCATTTCAATATAGGCACCTGAGCCAAGGCTCTTCTTGGTGCAATACAAATAAATGACAATGGCAGCTATATTCACAATCTGATTACAAAATAAAATACAGTAAGTATATAATTTAACATGGTGTAAGAGATAAGATAGGACAAAGCTTCCTAACCATAATTACCATACTACTTCAGGTATGTTAGTACTTTACAGCAACATCACATCACCACCCACAACGTATCATTAAAGTGTGTGTTGATAGACATAATCCCGTAATAATTAATCGACAAATGATGGGTGTGCAAAGTGTAAGGGTGTGCTTTTGTAAAATGTGTCCATTCTGAACTCTTTTTTCCTGTCTCACTATTTATTTGATGAATCTCACATTGATGGTCTCTCATAATACAGTAGATTTCATTTGAAGTCACATTTTCAACATCCCAACGTTTGTTTCTTTTCAATGAGTTGTTTCTTCCTTTATATTGAGATTTCCACCTTCTCACCATATTATTAGTTCCTATAAATACATGAAACGAGCATTTTAGAAACTATTGGTGTCATGTTTCCAACACTTAACTGATACTTTGTGAGTCCTATAGCTCTTAAATGCTTGTCCTTCTGCCCATAAGATTTCATGTTTTTCTACTTGTGACATAAGCTTTCAGAAAATATGTATGTGTGTGACTAATTGGTATCAAAGGAGGGAAGGTTTACTTGTTAAATGCAATATAGTTTCATATCTATATATTAAGAGTTTACCAAAAGCAGCTTTGCCAAATCCGTCCGTCCGTTCTACCGGACCATTTGCTCATTTTTTGTTTTATTCTCTCCGGAATTACGTACCAGTGAATCATTCGACACTGACAGGTCTCTTAAGTTCAGCCAACTTTGTGTCATCATAAAATCAAATCATTAAGTGATCACTCCATTAATTGCAGGAGAAGGCCTACTCTTACCCACAGTACATTCTGTACTTAGCAGGTTGCTGAGCGACTAACACTTTCATTAATATTCTGATATATGCAATTTTAATCGTTAGTAATGTCATTATATGCAGCCATGTTTGATTACTACCTGTCAAGCCAGAGAGTACACACTTCCTCTGATCACGGGATAATACTATTCTCTACTAGATACTCTTTGATTCTCTAACCTTTCCCAGCTCCTAAATATATTAAACGGATGGCAGAACGTTCCTAATAACTTACATTCCCCTAAGAGAAAAAAGTCTACGTACAAACAGACCCCATCATGACATATGCTTTAACCGTTATCTGGGAACACCTATCGAAGGATAACCTAGCTACACTAGAAAGGGTGAAAGCCATGTATCATAAAAAAGTTCTCTGCCTGGTAAAAAAAATCACTACTTCGAGACGAACCTATGAGCTCACGACAACCATTCTATATAGAAGAACTGCAATTAAAAATACCATTCTACAACACAATACCAAGCTTTACATCAAGAACTGCAGGATAAAAAAGTGAATATATGAATAGATATTTCCAAACAGATGGCATGATGATGTCAGAATGAATGAATTCTGACTGTAAACTGTGCATACCATAATGTGCTTCTTATTAAATGTTCATAAAATCATTTAAAAGGGCAGGCAAAACAATATGATTGCTAAAGGCCTAGTTATAATGAATAGTGCAGAGCAGAGCCTCCATGGCTCAGACGGCAGCGCGTCGGCCTCCTACCGCTGGATACCGTGGTTCAAATCCCGGTCGTTCCATGTGAGATTTGTGCTGGACAAAGCGGAGGCGGGACAGGTTTTCTCCGGGTACTCCGGTTTTCCCTGTCTTCTTTCATTCCAGCAACACTCTCCATTCTCATTTCGTAGCATCTATCAGTCATTAATAAATCACTTTGGGAGTGGCGACCCCATCGTACTAATAGCCTATATCTGCTTCATTCATTCCATCCCTGACCCGGTCAAAGACTGGAAAACCGGTTGTAGGTTTTCAGTGCGGAGCAGCACGAGTCCACCAGGTATCTTAATAATTTTGTTTTAATTTTGTTAAATACTACAGTATTTTTATTGAGCTTCTGTGGCTCAGGCAGCAGTGCACTGGACTCTCACTCTCTCACTGCTAGGTTCCACGGTTCAAACCCTGGTCACTCCATGTGAGATTTGTGCTGGACAAAGCAGAGATGGGATAGGTTTTTCTTCAGATACTCCAGTTTTCCCTGTCATCTCTCATTCCAGTGACAATATCCAATACCATTTCATTTCATCTGTCAGTCATTAATCATTGCCCCAGAGGAGTGCGACAGGTGCTCTCTGCCGGCATTTTTCCTATCCTCGCAACTAGATGAGAGCTTCCTTCATTCCGTTCCTCACCTGGTCGAATGACTGGAAACAGGCTGAGGATTTTCATTTTCACTACAGTATTTTTAGTGAATAACAATTGATAAGTGTTCGTTAGGTGAATTAAGGTACAATTAAGAGTTGTTTGTTCATGAAGGAACTGAGTGTCACCCCCTGCAGGTAATAATAATAATAATCGTATGGCCTCAGCTACCGTGTGCAGACATTTCAATTTGACGCCATCTGGCTGTCTGCTTGTCAATTTCGACGTTCCGTTTTACTCTAGGTCCCCACTAGATGGCAAACAGAGTAAACCCCCTGCAGGTGAGGGCTGCAGAGTAACACCCATGGTATACTCTACCTGCCATAATAGGCGACTAAAATTGGCTTCAGGGGCTCTCAACTTTTGAGTATGGGTTGGCGACTACGGGGCTCTTAGCCGAGTCCTGGCATTGCTTTCACTTACTTGTACCAAGCTTCTAACTTTCATCTATCCTGTGCCTTGGTCAACTCTTGTTCTTTTCCAACCCCGATGGTATTAGGTATGGAGGCCTAGGGCGTCTATCATTACTGGGCGTGCAGCTGTGAACTTGTATCTGGGAGATAGTGAGTTCAAACCCCACTAACAGCAGCCGTGAATATAGTTTTCCATGGTTTCCCATTTTCACACCAGGCAAATGCTGGGGCTGTACCTTAATTATGGCCACAGCCACTTACTTCCCACTACTAGGCCTTTCCTATCCCTTCGTCACCATAAGATCTGTGTCTGTGCGACGTAAAACAGATTATAAAAAAAAGAGTTTCATTTTCATGCCCTTCGTGGCCCTTGTCTTTCTTTAGCTGATAATGATACCTTCGTTTTTTGAAGTGTCAGATCTCTTTAATGTTTTCTCTCTGATTAGTGTTATATAGAGGATGGTTGCCTAATTTCACTTCCTCTTAAAACAATAATCACCGGGTGAGTTGGCCGTGCGGTGAGGGGCACGCGGCTGTGAGCTTGCATCCGGGAGATAGTGGGTTCGAATCCCACTGTTGGCAGCCCTGAAGATAGTTTTCCGTGGTTTCTCATTTTCACACCAGGCAGATGCTAGGGTTGTACCTTAAGGCCACGGCCGCTTCCTTCCGACTCCTAGGCCTTTCCTGTCCCATCGTCGCCATAAGACCTATCTCTGTCCGTGCGACATAAAGCAACTAGAAAAAAAAATTAATAATCACCACCACCACCACCAGCACCTAACTGATTGTCTCATTTCACTGACCCTCACCATCTTCTAGCCAAATCCCCTGTGGGTTGGGGCAGTAGAATAAGATCCATGGTATCCCCTGCCTAATCTAAAAGATGACTAAAAGGTGCTCCAGGTGCTTTTAATTTGTGAGCTTGTTTAGGTGACCACAGGGCCCTTAGCTGAGTCCTGGTACTGCGTCTACTCATTGTGCCAGGTTCCTCACTTTCATCTACCCTATCCAATCTTCCTTCGTCATATCTTGTTCTTTTCCAACCCTGACGGTATTAGGTTTGCGAATCCCAGGGCCTTTCATTTTCATGCCCTTCGTGGTGCTGGTCTTTCTATGGCCGATACCTTTGGTCTTCGAAGTATTGGTCACCTCCCATTTTTTTCCTCGTATTAGTGTTAATAGAGGTTACCCAGTTGTACTGCCTCTTAAAACAATAATCACCACCACCACCATCTGAAGAGGTTAAGCTTTTTATGTTACTACTACTATTACTACTGAGGTCGATAGCTGCAGTCGCTTAAGTGCGGCCAGTATCCAGTATTCGGGAAATAGTAAGTTCGAGCCTCACTGTCGGCAACCCTGAAGATGGTTTTCCATTTTCACACCAGGCAAATGCCGGGGCTGTACTTTAATTAAGGCCACTCCCGCTTCCTTCCACTTCCTAGACATTTCCGATCCCATCGTCGCCATAAGACATATCTGTGTCGGTGCGACGTTAAGCAAAATAGAAGAAAAACCTACTACTACTGTTACTACTACTACTACTACTACTACGTCTCTGTGTTTTTCCAGGCGATGCTATAAACTGTGTTGTATGCAGTGGAGATGAAGAACCACGTTGCAACGTACCCTTCAACATGGAACCTGAACCTAGTAAAGCATGTTATAAGAATGTATGTTCTGCTAAACTCTTCAAAAAAGGTGGTAAAAGTAAGTATTATACATTTTCACTGTCATTGATTTAAGAGGAGACCCGACCTATTTTTTGTCCCAGAAATGGCCCAAACACCAAAAGTGAGATTTGGATGCTAGTAAATACTGTACTCTGGAACTTAGAGCACACAGTATTATTTTCCTTTTTTTTTTTTTTTTCATGTACAGCTATTATTAAAGTATCCTGGAGAGGTTAATCACAGCCACATTTCTGATATTTCAGAGTTTGTTACAGTGATTAAAAACTGCGAGTTTCACTGCAGTGGTTCCGCATACTGAACTGAAGATGGCAATGCATGCACAGTGATCTGGTGTGCGTGTGTGTGTCTCTCTCTCACACGCACGCACGCACACGCACACACACACACACAGAGAGAGAGAGATGGGCAGTAATAAGTTTCATTATGGATCCGTATCGACAGTTGATCACTACCAATGGTGAGGACGGTCCACCTATTCAATAACTTTAATTTCATGTTACTATATTTTATTAATACTGGGACTAGTTTCGACTCTTATTAACACTTTCAGCACTACTAATTTTTAACATGGACCCTGGCAGCGAACTGAGTCTTCTTCCTGAATTTTATTACATTATTACACAAAAGCGTAACATAGTACTACCTGATTTTTGTATCGTATGAAGGTGTCAGCCAACCAAAACAAAGACGTTACTCAGGAAGCAAACATCTTAGTCTTATGGAAAACATAAAAAATGTATGAGAGAAAAACATTTACATTCACGTTTCACCAGTAAGCCTGCTCAAACTATAAAAATGAATCCTTTAATGTGGCTACTTATCGTTTTCAGTGATATATTCTTGGCTTATCTCCCGTCGTCAAGTTAGCCTTCCTGCATTCCAGATTGACAACATTGTCTACTACAGACATCCACGTCTACAAGCGGCATTTTCTGTTACACGAATTTGTCGTCCAGCCTACCTTCTTTTATTCGATATTTTAGCAGCATTTTACGGCAAACTCTTCAATGTTTTTCAGCACTTCACGACATACCACTATTTTAATCCAATTTTCCAAGACGTCATAAACTAGACTGCTTTCAATGCAACTACATCTTTTCATCCTTATTTTAAATATTGGCCTCAAATATGAACTTTTACTGCATCTTTTAACCGTTTTGTTCTTATCCTGTTGACGCCTCATTTTTTTATATTCTGTTTCCTAGTGTAATATATATTGCTTAAACTTCTCATCAAGAAGATCCATTTCAGTGTCAGACATGGACTATTTTTTAAAAACAATATATGACTTGCTTTTAGATGAACACATTATTTTTTCAAAGTTTTTTTTAGTATAAGTTCTGTTTTAATATTTTTTACTGTAAACAATTTACATCCACAGTATTAACACTTGTAAATATTCATCAAATTTTTTACATAAGCTATTATGACTCCTTAGACCATGAGTGTTTTAAGATTGATTGAAGCTGATGATGCCCAATAAATAGTGGGCGAAACATGTACTTCAAATTTCTGATAATTTCCATGTGTATTTAACCACACTATAGTGAAATAAATTTGTATTGGAATAGGTGGTATTAAAATTACTCCTTGTATAAACTTTGTGATCAAAAACTAACCTCTGTTTCCCAACTCACGACTATCACCGACCAAAGGAACTGGAATAAAATCCTTACTAGAATCCACGACGTCTAATACGCACAGTGCATTAATAATGAATAACTTCACATAAAATATCGTATTTTTATAACTGGATTTTCACGAAAATGACTGAAAAATTCTACTAGATCTTTTTATTGTCAGTCAGGCACAGTTTAAAATGGGCCTAGAAAAACGTTTCACTCCGTGACCAAATTCATCACACTATACTCTCACCCGACAGCGCGCTTCCACTCGATTGAAAATGGGTAACTATGGATTTCTTATATTATTTACGTCAAAATTTTAGACAGAAAAATTTTACGTCGAATGAACATCTTAATTTGACATCACAAAATATAGTCAATAACACACGGAAATGACGATCTACATTGGACGTGATATCACTTCGAAACCCTATTCAATAACTTTTTACAACATCATACAGCACTTGCAAGACTTCAAAATTTATCCAAGTGGAAAATAAAACAAATGACTCTTTTCTGGTCGTATTCTAACATTTACAAAAACTTAATAGGGGACCAACTGCGTCATATATACCCCATTCAAATACACATTTAGAGATCATGAAACAAGATATGATAGGTAGTAAGATGGTAAGTCACATACCTTACGTTACGCCATCGGTCATCATGGACTCACCAGCGACCCTGGTATTTTTATTTAGCCATTTTTACATTTCTGGCTTTACAGATCATTATATTTCTTCAGGTTTCCTGGAAATAAAGCATTAAAAAAAAGAAATGCCCTTCACTTGTTTTTGTTGAGCGCACACGGTAGACTGTATTTATTTCCGCACACGAATTACTTTCTTTATCACATAAAATTTTTTTCGGTACTTTGACCGTCCTATCTGGTACAATTATTTCCACTCAAGAAAACTATCTCCACATGGAGTCAAGACCCCAGCCACAATGGCTAAAATCTGCGGTTGAACTTAGTCTACTTTTGTTGTTTGATTTCACAGAGCAGCTCAACCCTCTTTCATCAGCTTCGTAACACAAAATGCAGGAGAAGGAGACTTCGTCATGGTGTCCCTCCATATTTATAGCAGTTACCCCCTCTCTTCGGGCATCTCCCTTTGCCGCCAAGAAAATTTCTATAAATTTTCTGACTTAACTAAACTGTAATTACAAGAGTTTTGAAGGTGAGTACATACTCACTACATTTCCGGCGGTAGTGTTCATGGACATTTAAAATTTATACGTGTTCGATTTGTGGGATAAATGACCTCATTTGATAGGCACTATGTTTTCGACTTGGCTTGGGCACGCCATATACACGCGCTTTGAAATAGTTCACAAAAATGACTTAAGATTCTTCCGCCGTTGGCACGTGCGACTGACGTCACGTATCCCAGAGCGTGGGACCGAAGGTAATCACCCCCTTGCCACGTGTCAATTCCATGCTATCAAGAATCGAACTTCTTATTAAATATTCTTAGGGCACAAAGGTCATGGGTTCAATACATACATAGATACATACAGACAGACAGAAATGAAGGAAATATAAAAAATGCATTTCCTTGTTACTATGGACACGAATGATACAGATATACCATTCTCTTTAAATTCTGAGCAATGTACAAACAAAACTCTTATTTTATATATAGACTAAACAATGCAACATTATTCAAACACTGTTACATAGAAATAATTATAATGGTAGCCAGCATGGCTTAGCACCAAATAGAGGATGGTTGCCCAGTTGTACTTCCTCTTTAAACAATAATTACCACCACCACTCGACACAGAATAGGCCTACTTTACTGATGCTCTAATGTAGATAGCCTATTACACTTTCATCTATGCTCCAGGGTTACATCTCTTATAACCTTCTTGTTTGAGAGATGAAAACAAGCCCCAGGGGCTCTGAACTTTAGAGCATGGGTTGGCGACCACGGGGCCCTCAGCTGAGTCCTGGCATTGCTTCCACTTGTGCCAGGCTCCTCACTTTCATCTATCTATCCTATTTGACCTCCCTTGGTCAACTCTTGTTCTTTTCCGACCCCGATGCTATTAGGTTTGCGAGGGCTAGGGAGTCTTTCATTTTCACGCCGTTCGGGGCCCTTGTTTTCTTTGGCCGATATCTTCATGTTTCGAAGTGTCGGACCCCTTCCATTTTTTCTCTCTAATTAGTGTTATATAGAGGATGGTTGCCTAGTTGTACTTCCTCTTAAAACAATACTCACCACCACCACCATCATGGTCTCAGATACTTCCCTACGGTACTGGGTTACTGATCACCGCAGTTCAGTACCTGCTATGAGCAACATATTTTGTGCTCCCATTCAGTTAGCACTGGTATGTACATATCCGCTGTATTTTATATATTGTTACACTATGGTCGTCTGATGAGAACTCGCGTGGATGGGGGGAGAAGGGTAAGCATGGCTGCTGCACAAGCATCAATCTTACATCTAAGGCCTGAAAATAAACATCTGTTCCACCCATGGTGACTCAAACTGTGGTGCTATTAATGATGTTTCAAAGTAGTAGGTCAATTGTGCTTTAGTTTCACAATTGCTGTAAGTACTGCATAATGGGCAGTTTAATAATGAACATGCATCTGTTTCAGAGTCTATCAGGACTAATATTTGTGTAGATCATTCCACATTAAGAAAAGAGTATTGCTTCTACGGACCTACAAGGATTGAACAGACCCCCTCATACACACCCATAATTCCTTATGATTAAGGAATATTATAATGTACTTCATGTTGTATGCCGGCCCCGTGGTGGAGGGGTACATTCCTGAGGCCCTGGGTTCGATTCCCGGCCAGGTCAGGGATTTTTACCTGTACCTGAGGGCTGGTTCGAGGTCCACTCAGCCTACGTGATTAGAATTGAGGAGCTATCTGACGGTGAGATGGCGGCCCCAGTCTAGAAAGCCAAGAATAACGGCCGAGAGGAATCGTCGTGCTGACCACACGACACCTCGTAATCTGCAGGCCTTCGGGCTGAGCAGCGGTCGCTTGGTAGACCAAGGCCCTTCAAGGCTGTAGTGTCATGGAGTTTACTTCATGTTGTATTACGAAAGAGAGAAAAAATGATGAGGCATTTTTTGCCTGTGCATTATTAAAATAACTACTGAAGATTTTCTATTTAACAAATACATTTGCAGGGAGGAAGTTCAATGGCTGGAACATCCATCACTTTGTTGACTTCCTTCAATTAACTTCTGTTCTACGAGATGACTAAAAGGGGCTCCATTGGTTTTTAACTTGGGAACATGGTTTGGTGACCACAGGGCCCTTAGCTGAGTCCTAGCATTGTTTCCAATTGTTTGTGCCAGGTTCCTCACTTTCACCCCCCTGTGGGTGGAGGCAGTAGAATAACACCCACGGTATCCCACGCCTGTCGTAAGAGGCGACTAAAAGGGGCCCCAGAGGCTCTGAACTTCGGAGCGTGAGTTCGCAACCATGGGGCCCTTAGCTGAGTCGTGGCATTGCTTCCACTTACTTGTGCCAGGCTCCTCACTTTCATCTATCCTATCCGACCCCTCTTGGTCAACTCTTGTTCTTTTCTGACCCCGATGGTATTACGTATGGAGGCTAGGAAGTCTTTCATTTGCATGCCCTTCGTGGCCCTTGTCTTCCTTTCGCTGATATCTCCCTATTTTGAAGTGTCGGACCCCTTCCATTTTTTTTCCTCTCTGATTAGTGTTATATAGAGGATGGTTGCCTAGTTGTACTTCATCTTTAAACAATAATCACCACCACCTGCACCATGCTCAATTTCTTTCTTTAACATTAATACAGTGATTTATTTACTTTATTGATGAGGCCACGCACCACATGCCGTAACGAGAGGTTAACATCATAGACACCGCAATGAATTGAGAATTTATACCAGCCACAAATGAAGAATGTGTCAGTTTTAACCATATCTTCATGTACCATCCTGACAATGTCCAACAGCATTTCAGCATGATTTTAACAGACACTACTGGTACATTTTATTTACGTTGGTTGATGTGGAAATGCCATCTAGCAGTTCTGTGTCAGGTGATGGTTATTTACAGTGGCGTCCAGTGGCTTGCATACTGCTAACACCACTCAAGTATAGGGACCGTGCGAATGGCGAGTGGTGCGCTCTTGTGACTACCTCAGAAAACGTTTGATGGGGTAAGCTGAAAGCCAGCGCTCGAGTTAGTTAATGACGGTGTTAACTGAAAGAATGGAGAGTCGAACGAGTAAAAGTAAAAGTAAACAAAACTTTCACTCATCTCCCAGCAAGGAATTGACATTAACATTTATTGTAGGGAACTTCTCCTTCAAATTAAAATGAACTAGCCTCGTGTTCACCCTGTTTTATTATGAGACATAAGGTGAGTTTTACAGCATGGTAAGTCTCTCAACGTTGGCCAAAAAAGAGAAAGCAATGTCTCCTCAACCGCTGATAGCGTTTGGGACCAAATACAATGTATCTTTGTTACTGTTAGTTTTCTGCATTGAAAACTTTGAAGTGCGTCAGTGAGCAAGATAAAAAGGTAAAAGTGCATACACGTGTCCCTCAATGTGACACTACCGGTACCCGTAACAACATATTCCGAATTAATGGCAGATAATACTGAAAATAAAACCTTTCCAGTAAGGGAATGGCAGTACACAGGAATTGCTCATGCCTTGAAATTTTCACAGTGATACTTCCTTTAGGAGAATATACAAACAGTTCACGTAAGTTGATGTTCAAAACATACATGGATATCTGCACTTGGGTGTAGTAGACGTGACTATCTCTAATATTAATTTCACCTTGTTGTGTCGCATACAAATGCGGTACATTGCTCCGTTTCTCTTGAATAATAGGGTTTCCTTTACACGAAAAAGGACACAATTTCCAGGAGAGAAAGCCATTGGGATGAAATACTATCCCTTCTGGACTTCAACACAGCAATGGGTGCTCTACTTTGATGCACACTCCGACCTGTTTTACAAAACAGTCACTGAGTTTGCAGTACTCAGCCACCGCAAGTTGTTCAGTGTTCCTACCTTACCTCATCGCAGGTGTGTTAAGGGATGTAGAAATCAGAAATGACCTTGCAAGTTGATCATAATCACCACTTCTCAGTGTCTTAATCTGATCAGCTTGCTGGCTGGCAGATAAGCGTAATTTTCTTTAATTGAACCACGCAGCACAGCGATACTGAAACCTTGTGTCAAATGCAATTTTGTACATCTGTTCTGTTGTAACTGTTTCATTTGCGATATAAAATAGTTGCACATCTTGAGGCAAGAAATCGAGATAATTCACGGGTTTGATTCATAATTTAACAGTGGACATTTTTGTAACAAAATAGCACCTATGGACTGCATGGGTATTCTGATTTTGTACTTCGTTCAGACACTAGATCAAATCCTCAATTTCGCTACGTTCTACAGCATCATCTATAACTTTTTGTAGAATGGAACTTGTCACCACGTAATTTTCACTCTAACATTCGGCTTTAAGCATATCAGTGAGGGCACACTCAATATGTTTTTACTCGTTGGTACAAACAAGTTTTATTGAAAGTGGTTGATTCTGTTTGTTCAGCAACGTGGACGTATGGTTTCAACAGTTCTGCTATCTTCTCTCCTTTCGAATATAGATCCTTACGAGCACATTTAGGTTTATTTTTTCCATTGCTGCACTATGGTGGTTTTGGAGGAGTCCCTCTCGGAGTTAATAAAGGAACACAAAGCAGCAATGTCCTTACAGCGTTTCGACTGACCTGATTTGCATCCACAATCACCGTGAACAATGTTCCTGTTACTGTCAATGTGAAAATAAATAAAAATACTTATAATGAGGAATTATTTATCGCATCACCTTTAGGAACTAAGTATTTTTTTAAATAATATTTGAACCATTTCATCGTCATTCACAGCTTAGCCCGCCTGCGCAGGGGAAGTACACTCAAGAAGAAGTTGTCGCCATGAATCTATTGAAGTGCGATACGGACCATGAAGCTGATTTTATGTAAGTGAAAATCTGTCGGGATTTGAACCACAGTCGCCGGAACTTGAAGCAAGCCGCTCGCTACCCCCTTTATAATACAGTAGAATAACTGAGAAAAATTGGCTTGCTTTTCCTATGTTAGCTTAGCTGCTAGCCTCTGAATTTAGTGACCGTGGTTTGAACCCAAGTGTCACTGAAGTGCGATTTTCAGTTGAAAGAATTGTGTTTCAGGAAAGGCATCCGACTCTAAATTCATGATTACAACTCTTATAGGACTCAGTGTATGCAATGGCACCGCTCAATGATTCAATTATTTATAACTAAAGTTATTGTGAATAAATAATTAATTAACAATTTCCCGAAATAGGAATAAAATATAGTAAATACCTTAATTTCAACGTTGTATGGTGACTGATTAATACTCGTTTCCCGTAGACACTTGCCGTATATTTCTTGCCCTAACCTTTCCTTCACGTCAAAGACATGGTTACTGCTATTTAAATCTTCACCTTTCTTTAGCGTGGGTTCCCGGAAATAATCTGAGTGTTGCACTGTCTGAAACCCTACATAATTTATAGCGGTCACTGCTACAGTCGAAGCCATTATTGTCCGGCTTTACCTCTTTATTTTACAATCACAAGTCAAAGCTTACTGCCCTGGTTGTAATGGACTGCACTGTCAATGGTCTCGTGAGTGCCCCATCAAACGACTGCAGCTGTTTCCGTTAGGGGCGCTAGCTACTAAAATTCTCGTGCGAGCACGGTCCCTATAGATTTGGTGATTGACGATCAGACTACAGAACCGACATTTACCAGTTCCCGTTTTGCAATTGAAATTGTAATGATTAGCAGTGATGGAACTAACAATTTATTAATATTAATGCGAGAAAGAGTCTGGATGATGTGCATACTCCATATGCTAACAATTTAGAGCCTAATTTATTTTTCAAATTTTACACATAGTTTATCCCAGATTTTAATGTCAATTTTGTGTTGGTACAGCCAAGGCCAAAATTAGTCCCTATTTTACTAATGTAATTCAATAATATTGTATATTACAGTATTAACCCTAGAATCATAAAGTCCCTCCAGTGTAACACGAATCATAAACTTTCGTCTGTCAGACTACCAAAAAGAAAAGCACTTTAATATGCATAAACCTAACATTTTACACAAAATACAGAATATTATACTTAAAACTACCACACGTAGTGATGACAATACACTCTGGTCAGTTTTTCTTCAATAGGCACATTCAATGCACTGTTTTGCCTGGTGATCAAGACAAGTGCCTTCGCCATGTCTTACAAAAGAATCGGGTCATTCTTCATTTATTTGATGGACAAAACGCACAAATTATTATTCTTTTAGCAGTACCTGATTGAGGCTCTTCAGGAATGCCATCTTTTCCAAGAATTTTAGCGATGGTCCTCTTCAGGCTGCGCCTCAAAGTTGGTGTTTGAAGTCTCTCTTGCAGCTTTGGAGCCATTAGCATTTCGGATATATCCTTTGCAAACTCTCGCCTTGAAAGTGGCTTTTGGCCTTTTTCAACCATCTTATGCACATAAATAATGTATGCAGTGACAAGTGATGTATTAATCATACAATAAAAGATACACATTGGCCATCTTCTCGTTTTTCTTGAAGAGGACATCAGTGTTGACATTTCATCGAAAGTGTCCACGGCACCTTTAGTCCCATTGTAGTCTTCTGTCATATCTGGTTTCCCACTGGCCGCTATTGTTCCTACTTCATGGCATGTAGAAAGGAGGATTACATTCTTGTTTGATTTTCCTTTATAGGATTCCAATGCTTTTATACCATTATAACAAAACATGGAGGACCCAAGCTTTCTTACTTTGACTGTTTTCATCTCTGGCGGTATCTGTGGCTTGTCTTTTCTCATTGTTCCAATGATTGTCAGGTTATTGTCGCAATGCAGATAATCAGCCAGACGAATTGAGGTGAACCAATTGTCGGTCGTAATATTTCTGTTAGATCCATGTATTGCCTGGGTAATTTCATTCATGAAATACATTACCACTAATGTCTCCTGCAGAGAGTGGTTCTCTGTCTAATCCAGAACTGCCGCTATCAATTCATCATCGTGCGCTAGATTTTCCATTTCAGTATCCTATTAAGCTTACGTATTACGTACAAAAAACATTACTGTAATAAACCAAATATTCACACTATTTACAGCTATGTACAAATCACGAATACTTTCACAAATCATAAACTTTCGTCTCTCAGATGACGGTCATGTCGTCCCCCTGTGGGTGGGGGCGGTAGAATAACACCCACGGTATCCCCTGCCTGTCGTAAGAGGCGAGTAAAAGGGGCCCCAGGGGCTCTGAACTTTGGAGCATGGGTTGGTGACCACGGGGCCCTTAGCTGAGTCCTGGCATTGCTTCCACTTACTTGTGCCAGGCTCCTCACTTTCATCTATCCTATCCGACCTCTCTTGGTCAACTCTTGTTCTTTTCAGACCCCGACGCTATTAGGTTTGCGAGGGCTAGGGAGTCTTTCATTTTCATGCCCTTCGTGGCCCTTGTCTTCCTTTGGCCGATATCTTCATTTTTCGAAGTGTCGGACCCCTTCCATATTTTCACTCTGATTAGTGTTACATAGAGGATGGTTGCCTAGTTGTACTTCCTCTTAAAACAATAATCACCACCACCACCTGACGGTCATGTCGCAGTGAACAAACAACTGGACCTTTATGCTTGAAATCAAGGTCAGCACTTATTGTTGATAGCTGGGGAAGATTAGATGGAGGGGGAAAGCACAGTTCATTAGTGTCTGGAAATTCCTGCGGAAACTACAGGGGTGCGTAGTCTGGGAGACGAAAGTTTATGATTCTAGGGTTAAAAAGGTGGGCCATTACGACATTAATTTAATGATTATTATTGAAATCTATGTGCCGCCATTTTTCCGTGATGCTGTTGATCAGAGCTGTTCGATATGGCAATCCTGGCTTACTGTTTTCTTAACATGGAGTGATCAGCTTAGTGTAGTCTCTGTTACTCATTTCATACATAAAAGCTGCAGATGCAGATAGTAGTTTTTGCTATAACTGTTTTCTTATCATTAACATTGTGTAGTTCGAAAGAATCCTACTTGTTCTTAGGCGTCACTTATAACTTATAACCTGCTACATATTTGGGCCGATTGCAGAAACGATGACTAGTTTTAAGCCTTAGACATCGTCTACCTAAACAACGTCTAAATCGTTCACAATCTTCCATTGCATAAACAATGTTCAGTTGATGTTTATCTAGACATCCCTTAAAGTTTCAATTTTGGTTTGAAAATGGAGACAGAAGTGTCTTTCATGCAACTCTTTGCGTGTCGCGACCAATGAAATTCGTCGGTGTGCGCGCCAAATGCCAGTTAGCTGTTTGTCTTCCTACACATTACTCAAATATGGGTGAGCATGACTTGCCCACAGAAAAGGGTATCGCTTTCGGTGGAAATTATAATCTCATAATATTATCGACACTAAAGCGACATGCTACCATACGGGGAAGTGTAGCTTTCATTATAGCGTTGTTACAGTGAGTGTAATCTGCTCATAACTACGGTATCTTCGATGAAGGGAAGATGACGCAATAGTAAAGTGTAACTGAGTGTGTCGTACGGGCCGTATAGATGTAGGTTGCATTCTGGAGATCGTAGGTTCGAAACGCATCATCGGCAGCCGTGAAGATTGTTTTCCATAGTTTCCCTATTTTTACACCAGGCATATACTAGGGCTGTTATTATGGCCACGGCTCTTCTTCCCCAGTCCTCTTTGAACGATAATCACCACTACTAGCCTTTTCCTATCTGATAGTTGCTGAAAACTTTTACGATTATATATATGAAAATCCCATACAACCTACTGTTTAGTTTTCACCATTATGTGTGTTTACTTGGCAGTAAATATAAGTGAATCCCTTCCGGTTGATGTGTGTGACAGCCCTCAGACGATCGGGACACGTAATTCTGATATGTATGTAGTCGAAATGACCTATAATTCCATGGAAATTACCCCATGTACATAATAAAATATATTGGTTGCGAAGAATTGTATTCAAGTTGACAGTTCCCGGACTGTCACTTCGTCAGTCTCAAGAAACAAGTCTCTCGTAAAGCAAGACCTTATTTTAAGTTTATCTCCCCGTGCATGTCAAACGAATTGCTGCGATTTAGCAGCGGGCGACCCACAGAGAGGCCGTCGGACTAACCTTTCTGCCCGGAATCGTCTCAACATGAAAATACAAATTACATATTTCATTGTACATAACCTCTGATTGTGATTCACTCCTCTCATTTGAGGTTAAACAGTGCTCTCGGCAGTGTTTAAACATAACCGGTTGAACATCGGTTTTAGACAGTGTCTAAGTGATAAATAACATCTCTGCAATGCGGCAGCCATGCTTAGGCACTGTTTAACCGTAGACATCGTCTAAATACCGTTTCTGCAATCGGCCCATTAACGCGTACTGCCCTTAGGCAGATCTTCACACAGCCACTCTCCATGCAGTCCTGCCTGCAGTCGTCCTTTTAGTTCTTGTGTAATTTTCCGACACCGTCCACCATTTGTTACCCATTTACTGATCCTTCTAGAGCTTCCACCAGCAAACACTCTCTTCACAGCCAGTGCCCAAGCCAGTTCCTCCTCCTTGTATGGATGATCTGTAATAACTTCTCCTTTTCTCCAACTCTTTCCAATTCCTGGCCGTTCCATACCATTTTCACCCATTATACCCTTTCCATCCTTCTCCATAACCACATCTGAAATGCTTTCTAGTCTCTTTTCATCCATCTTCCTTAGCGTCCACAGTATTGTGTAGTTTGAGGAAGGATAGGTCACAGATGATCTACCCATTCTTATCTACTAAAGAGGGAAGACCCAGTGTGTTCTTGTGGTTCCGACTTCACCATGCCCCACATCCTAAAAGAGTGCGCCGATATTTCTGACCTAAGACAGAACCTTGGTCTGCAGGTGACACTCAAATGCATACCAGCCAATGATGTGGCTACCTCTGATCTTGTCATCCGCTTTATGTGTGAGAGTGGGTTAATCAAGGGTATGTAAATTTTAAGTGTTCTGTCACACAGGAAACTTACATTCCCTTTTATTTGTTAGTGACCTTTTGGCTCAATACAGTCATTTTTGTAATTCATTTCAAAATTCCTTCATTGAATAAATAAGTTATATTTTAAATTTCTTTTCCACTTAAATTGTTCAGAGAGGTTCATTACATAGTTGTACTTCCTCTTAAAACAAAAATCACCACCGCTCTCTGCTCCATATAGCACCACACACTAAACAAAGCATTTTGCCATCCTCTTCCTTAACTTTAGTCCAAGTGTCCACATAGAAGTCTCTTCCTTTTGTTGAAGGCTTATTTAGCGATGGCAATGTGAGTTTTTACATCCCTACTGCTCCTCATATGACCCATTATTATGCTTCCTAGACATTTGAAAGCTGACACATGTTCAATACCAACCAACTAACCGACCGACCAACCGCATTTAGGGTGGTCACCCAGGTGGCAGTTCCCTATCAGTTGTTTACCCAGCTTTTTCTTAAAATATTTTCAATGAACTTGGAAATTTATTGAACATTCCCCTTGATAATTTATTCCAATCCATTACTCCTCCGTCCTGTAAATGAATATTTGCCCCAATCTGTCCTCTTGAATACCAAACAAAAGAAGATACATCTGAAATGTGACAGATACCAGATAGATTATATAATGATAAAAGGTCGCCAAATCATGTAAGAGCTATCCAGGTGCATAAGTGGACATGGACCACAATCTGATATTAATGAAGAGCCAACTGCATTTAGGAAGAAGGGTTATAAAACAACCATATAAAAGATGGAATATTATTAGGGTAAAATGTGACGAGCAAGCTTTAAATGAGAAAAAAACAAATGGAAAAAATTGACCTCAAGAAGATGTCAGGAAGTAATGTACAGGCGAAATGGGGGGGGAAAGGAAATAACTTAAATGGCTGATGTGCATGCTTTGGAAGACTGGGAAAGGAAGTTTACAAAACTTGGTTCATTGGTGATATACTGGAGTTAATGGAAGAACGTAGGAAGTGCAAAGTGAGAGGAAACCAGGAAGAATATGCAAAACTATGGAACAAGATAAATAGAGAAGCAAGGAGAATAAGAGAAGAATGGTACAAAAAGAAGTGCAAAGACATAAATGAAAATATGATGAAAGGTAATACAGTTGTGTCCCAAAAACTCAGTACTCGATAACCCAGCAGTCCGGATAACTCGGCCACACCCAGACACTGAAGAGTTAAAAAATGGGGACATACGAGCAATGTTTTTACCACCCAATGACACAGCTTTACGCCAGCCAATGGACCATGGAGTTTTATTTTGTCTCAAGAGAAGATACAAGCACAAACGATGGTGGTCAACGTCTTATCCAGAACATAAAGAAAATTAACCTATTAGATGTTGTTGGATGGGTAGCGATGCCTGGAACAAGTTAGAGTCATTAAGACCAGTTTGTTCCTGGCAAAAACTACTTGATCATGAGGGAAATGAGTTCGTTGAACATGATAAAGCAGAAAATGTAAACTTACTCGACTCCTTAAAAGAGTTCCTGGACGTGCAGAAACTGATGGAAATGACGTCGAACAGTGGTTCCAGAATGATACCGAGCAAGACATTATATCCATTGCAGAAATTATTACTGCTGTCGTATTTAATGAGACGTTGACATTGAGGACTGCACTGTACAAGCTCCTAAAGCATCACATAGTGAGGGATTAAAGCCTGTCACCGAGCTTGATAGCTGCAGTCAGTATCCAGTATTTGGGAGATAGTGGGATCGAACCCCACTGTCGGGTGCCCTGAAAATGGTTTTCCATGGTTTCCCATTTTTACACCAGGCAAATGCCGGGGCTGTACCTTAATTAAGGCCACGGCCGCTTCCTTCCCAACTCCTTGCCCTTTCCCATTCCATCATCACCATAAGACCTATCCATGTCGGTGTGATGTAAAGCAACTTGGAAAAAAAAAATTTTAAGCTGTCAAAATCGACTTTCAGTATTATGAACAACAGGGTGCGTCGGTAATGGACTTACTGTTCCTTTGTCATCTTCGTGATGGAGCTACAAAACACAGAGTTCAGTGCAGAAGACAACAGGACATTATGCATTTCTTTGAAAAAGTAGCTGGTTTTTGCAAAGTCGGATAGTTAATTTTCCTTATAGACAGCTTAATGCCTTCATAAATTATTTTTCTGAGGTCTGTCTTATCAGGTACTGTACTTTGTGTATTCATTAATTTTCTGAGGTCTGTCAGATCAGGTACTGTACTCTGTGTATTCAATAATTTTCATTTTCATGCACTAAAGGCTTTATGCCTTCATAAATTATGTACTTTTCCTGTGTTTAAGGGTATTTGGGCAGTTTATTCTCTGTTGTATTCTCAAGCAAACAGTACATACAAGCACAGTACTGTATTTTGTGAGGAGACATTTGTACTTATTCTTTCTTAACCCCATTTCCTGATAACCTGGCATTTTCACAAACTCTGGCACCCTTTGGTCCATATTAGGCTGAGTTTTCAGGACTGCTGTAGGGAGAAAGCATACGCTGAGATACGAAAACATAAATCTAAAGACATTCTAAATAAAATCAACAACATTTGGCTCAAAAATGAAATAAAACTACTGTATAAAAAGAAATCTTTTTTTTTAATACCCAACTTTATCGCGAACATTTGATTATCGCGCAATCGTTATCACCTCTAGAATGGAATTCTTATCAACAACACATTTCATATAAAATACAGATTACTTTGAACAAAAAACAAGAAACCCTAAATCGCAAATTAACATATTTAAAAGAAGAAAAAGAAAAAGCAAAATCGCAAAATCGGAACAGTAGTATAAAAATATGCCCCTCCCCTTGGAACAATGTTCCTACTACAATCAATCTATCTGACATCACTTTTTCAGACAGAGAAACACAATTGTTCAACCAAGGCCTAAAACTTAATTGGCCCAACCCACACAAAGCAGAAGATATAATCACCACAATAGCCGAAGCTGAAGCAAACATAAATAAACAAATTCCAACAGACAAACAGAATGATGTAAAATACGAAATTAAAAAGAAATTGCCTGCTCTTGTAAAATAAATTTCTAACAAAAATAACTCTACCGTACAAAAACAGATCCTAGAACTAAGAAAAAAAGTTGACACTAATAACATCATAGTAACTAAAGCCGACAAAGGCAATACTATAGTCTTAATGAAAAAACAGGATTACATCCGTAAAACAGAGGAGTTCTTCTCTAATGAAACTTACTCAATAATCCCAACGGATCCCACTACAAAAACTCAACGTAACCTAAAAACACTTTTAAAAAACTCTCCATTTTTATTTAATGAACTTGAATACCAAAGTCTACCCACCGTCAGATCATCACCGAAAGTACATAAAAAGGACGTTCCCATTCGACCGATCATAAACAGCCAAAATAGCCCGACATATAAAACTCACAATTCCTCCAAAAATTTCTCAAAAAACATCTTAAATTCCATAACAAACACCCTAAAAATTCAATAGAATTATGTGAAACCCTTAAAAAATTCAACTTAAAACCTAATCACATAATGTACTCTTTCGACGTCACTAACATGTATTCAAACATTTCCGCTAAAAAAACTATAGAAATAATAAAAAACAATCTTTCCAAACACAGCAGTTTAAGCAAAATAGAAATAGAACAACTCCTAAAAGTACTAAACTTATACCTTACAAAACAACTATTTCACTTTCAACGATAAATTGTACAAACAAGAAGGCCTGGCCATGGGAGACCCTTTATCCGGAATCCTTTCTGAAATGTATATGGATAACCTCGAAAACAACAAAATAATAAAAAACATCAATGGATTAAATCTATGGCTACGCTATGTCGACGACACGCTAGTAATAATTGACAAAAATCTCAACAACAGTGAAAATATATTAACATATTTAAATAATCTAGATAAGAACATCAAATTCACTAAAGAGGATGAGGACCACAAATCTATTAATTTTCTCGACATCACAATAACAAGAACTTTCAATAAGTTTGATTTTCAAATTTACAGAAAGCCCTCATTCACACCTACAACTATTAAACAAAGTTCCCTACATCCACAATCACACAAACAGTCCTCTTTTTACAGTATGGTGTACAGAGCTCTAAAAATTCCCCTTTCAACCATCAATTAAAAAAAAAAGAAATAAATACAATAAAGGAAATAGCCTCTTTCAATGGATATAACCCCTCCATCACAGACAAATTAATTAATAAGGTTAAATTGAAACTATCCACAAACCTCTCCCCAATAAAAAATGAAAAATCAAAGTACGCAACCTTTACATACACCAACCCAATCATACATCAAATAACCAATACCTTAAAAAATCGAGAGATCAAAATAGCTTTCAAAACTCAAACCAAAAAATGTTCTTCAACCACAATACAATAAATTCTGAAAATAATAAATACTCAGGCTCCGGTATCTATAGATTAAAATGTAATGAGTGCCTCAGCTCATACATCAGACAAACAGGAAGAAGCTTCATAACTAGGTACTCCGAGCATTTCAATGCTCAGAAACATAATTAACACTCAACGATGAGCAATCACATGAAATAAACTGGGCACAATTTTACCACAGGACCTTCAAATTTTAAAAAGATTAAAAAAAAGGTAGACTCATGACCGAATTCGAGAATTTATATATATTTTTAGACCAAAAATTCAATGCTAACAACAATTTAAATGACCCAATAGACAATAGAAGCCCTTTATATGATCAAATGGTGGCATTGTTTAATAAAGTAAACCTTCAGGACAAAAATTTCTTCAATATTTTCAATACAGAATCAATAAACACTCCTTCCACGTCAACAAACATATCACACCCCCCTTCCCCTCCCAACTTACGTAGCTTACCTCCACAGGCCAATCTTAAGCCAATAAATGCTTCACACCCCTCTGCTTCCCCCACTATACACATCACGCTTCCGTGCGCCAATCACAAGCCTACAGCCCCGCCCCCTCCGCACAGACGACATGCGTACAACACAAGGAGTAAAAACGTTAGTGATTCACGCAACAAGTCAAACGGGCCAGCAACGCCATAGGTAAGCACCAACATCCTCTCTTCATCAAACACTTTAACAAAACCTTCCCAAGTTTTTTCTTTCATTCTCATCATATTAATACAATTTTTCTCTTCGTTTCAGAACCAACCAATCAACAACATTATTTCAACAGCCCCATTAAACTCCCAAAAATTTCCAATATCAACATTTTGAAAATATATTGTCAATCTGTTAAGAAAACAACAGCCAAATCTTACCAACGTAGAGAATAACAGCTCATCATCATCTCTACAAACTTACTCAGATGAATCAAAATTAATTCAAGCCAACTATAAACTACTTGTCAGTACAATCTCGCTGAACCCATGAACTGTTGACCATTAAACATTACGGGCAAATATACGCTGGCGTCAATAATAATTGCCCAACATTTGGAATGTTTTTCCTTTACATTTTACATTTTATATTCGTTAATGTAATCTTTTTCATATGTGTATATTAACATGTTATTTTACCGATACTTCAAACTCTGACTACGGCTTTAAGCCATCAACTGTCACTTATGATACCTCCATTTTTAAGTGTACCATCTAAGAACCTACTATTTTAATATCATTTGAATGTACTGTATATCTTCAATGAAATGATTTTATATGCTTTCCACTATGTATTTAAAACCTAATATTGACTATGGCTTCAAGCCATCATCCGTACTACTGTACCATCTAATTTCGTCCTATTCATCAAGTGTACTACACATTGTTCATCATTATATTAGATTCTTAGTTGTTTTATGAACATTTTTATAATAGCTGTAGAATGTTTGAAATGTTGTCTGACAAAGTAATAAGGTTTTAATTAGTGACTGAAGATGCCTCTCAGTAAGAGGCAAAACATGTCTCACATTTGAAAAATGTTTTGACTTAAATGTTAACATCTTATATTGTATTGAATAGGTGGAAATAAATTTTAAATATTTTCCTATATATTTTACCATTCACACGGTCGATCAGGACGCGAAGACACATGTTCTGAGCAAACTGTATAAACAGCAGCTGATGCTGCTTGCTTGTTGTTTTAAGGGGCCTAACATCGAAGGTCATCGGCCCAACAGCAGCTGAAATATGCTTACATTTCTTGGGAACAATTATTATTCTCCTTCATGAAATAATGATTGTTACCAAGGCCTTTCTTAGAAAACGTGTTTATTTTAAAAATTAATTAAAATTTAAATTTAAAATTACACGCCTCCCTAGCAGCATTAATCTACATTAACATTATATCGTATTAGAAATAGACCAAGGATATTTTTCTGAAGACAGCATTGTTGAATGTGTATATGAACATTAATCTTGTTATCACCACTACTAATACATAAATGACTACATAGCCTCTATCATGAAATGGTAGGATATCTAGGGAACCAATGTTTCTTTCTGATCACATTTGCAGTTATTGCTCTGTAGCTATTTCCTGCAAACTGTTTTAATTGTTGTTAAATTATTACATGCCCACTTTCTGCAAGTTTGGAATAATTGGCCAATTGTTGTTGCATAAAACACTCTGAAACCCCACTGTTATTATTTAGTCGGTTATGGCAGTACCCGGTGAGACGACAACGGATATGTGCGCGGTGAAACGCATTAACTTACAATGTTCGCCACTCGCAGCGCAGCAGTCCATTTCTCCCATCAGCGTACGGAGCCTATAGATGTATGTACTGAGTGCGCATGCTCTGAATGATGACCAAAGTACTGCAGTGTACTTACTTAACAGGCAGGGACCCTCTTAGAGTCAGCCTTGCCCAGGGAGTGGCACCCATGCCTATGTGAGTCCCAGAGCACATTGACCCTGTGTGTAACATCTGGTAAAGGATCCCAGCTCAGGGTAAAGGGTGAAGACCTCAACAGCAGGAAAGGCGGAGAATATGATTCGGTATGGTGGAGCTGGCGGAGGAGGCAACCCATTCCTCTGGGGGTAGTACAGATGGAACCCACTGCCTTGTGGAATGAGGAGAAATCCTCAAAGGCTAAGGGAGTAAACTCCAAAAGAAAATCCTCAATTATGTTAGGCCTAGTAAGGCAGTAAAAGAGCTTACTTGTAGTTGCTTTCAAAACACATAAGAGCCTCGGAATGCATTTAACAACTAAATAAGGTGCCAGCATGAGCAGACTCATGTCAGGGATGATGGTTTATGGCCTGATGATAGACAGTATTTTGCAAAAATGCAAAAATTCCGGAGGAGACTAACTCCGATTGGGACCATCAACTTACTCAGTCTCACAGGAAAATGTGAAGAACTAGTGGACCTCATGCAAAGGAGAATATTAATGATAATGGGGCTGAGTGAAACCAAATAGAGAGGGAAAGAAATGAAGAAATTAAAAAAACAGTATACACTGTATTGGCATGGAAATGACAGAGAGATGAGAAATGGTGTTGGTTTGATCATGAGTAAAGAGTCGCTGTAGTATGTTAGCAACAGAATAATAAAGGTGAAAGGAAAACTAACTTTGGTACAGGTGTATGCTGTCAAGAGGATAAGAACCAGTTTCTTGATGATTTGGAAAAAGTTATTAGTAAAGAGAGAGTAATCATTATGGGAGATCTGAATGCATAGATTGGGACAGATAGAACAGGATATGAGGATGTAATGGGACCTCATGGATATAGTGGAAGAAATATAGAAGGTGAACATTCTGTATGAGGAATGGGTTGGTGGTGAAAAACAATTGGTTCATGAAGAGACAGAGCCATAAGATAACACAATACAGTTGGGATTGACTACGAAAGACTGTAATTAATTGGGGAAGGTTGATCATCATGGTTTGAGACCAAGAGTGGAGTTCAGCAAGGAAGTGCACTGTCCTAACCACTGTTCATCACTGATATGGATGATATAATGAAGAATGTCAAGGAAAAGTTAAGTGAACTGAATGCAGTGGCCTTTGCTGATGATATCTTGATTTGGGGTGAAACAGACGAGGAAGTACAGGCCAGACTTAACGTGTGGAAATCCCAGTTCCAGGAATATAACCTCAACATCAGCAAGACCAAGACACAGTGGTAATGGCTGTCAACAGAGATGGGCGTCCAGCAAGTGTAAAACTAGGAGACTACCAGCTAGAGTGTGCGGATAATTTTCCTTACCTTGGAAGTGTAATCTCGAGTGATAATTTGGTCAGAAAGGAAATTACAAACAGAGAGCAAAAGGGATCAGAATTCTACGATCAAGAACACTTTTATGGGTTGACATGATTCCAAAACCGGCCAAACTGATGATGTTTAACAGTTTCATACCAATATTAACTTATGGTGTTGAAGCGTGCACCCTCACAAATAGAGATTCATCAAGACTGCAAGCATCAGAGACAAAATTTCTTAGATCTACCATCCAGAAGACTAAAATGGACAGGTTAAGAAATGAGGTGGTGAGGAAAGAAGCTGGAATAAAGACATCCCTACTAGACCAAATCGGCACGTCCAGATTACGGTGGTATGGGCATGTGGTGAGGATGGAGCCTACAAGAACAGCTAGAATAAATTTGGAAAGATAAGTGGAGGGGAAAAGACCTGCACGAAGACCTAAAACCTGATGGATGGACATGATCAAGGTTGATCTAGTTACCAGAGGATGGACATTGGATGATGTTCTCCATGACAAGTTGTATATGAGATGCTTGTTGTTTAAAGGGGCCTGCCTAACATCTAGGTCATCGGCCCCTAGTTGTATATGGATAGGAAGAAGTGGAAGAGGCTCTTTAACAGTACCCACAAAACTGGAACTCTGCAATGATAATGATGACTTTAAAAAAAGCATGCTTCGTATATTATTTTTATTTTTTTTGCGAGTAGTCTGCAGGGCCCCTTGAAGGCCTAGGCCTGCCTGCTTTGCCCTAACATTACACCACTGGTCTGTAGCGTCACTTTTAAGTATTCAAAATGCAAACAGATGCATGAGGTGGTTCTTTATAATAAATGGACCCACTGTCCCCACCAACAAATACAAAACATGCACCTCATTTTTTTTTTTTTTTTTTTTTTTTTTTACATAGTTTCCCAAATCTGACATGGATTTTTGTCATCAAATTGGCAATTTTTTGATGCTGTCATCAAAGAAAGAAAGAAAGAGAACATGGGTGGAGCCATTTGCACACAGTAGCTGCAATTGGGAGTTAGAAGTGGGGGGCACAAAAATATATAAAAAACAAAAAAAGTACTGGAGGTCTGGGAAGTATAGTGGGGGATAGAAAACAAAACTGAAACAAAATAGCTACAAAATGGTAAGTTTTTATGCTCTCTGAGTAAATTTTGACAGAGAAGTAAAAGTTAACAGTCTACCAACTTAACTGCAGTGATAATATTTCTGGGGGGATTTCAGTTCTACTCTATACAATAAAATTTTCACCAAAGGAACAATTACACATGAGTGCAACTAAGATTTTGTGCCATTAGGCCCACATACCAATCGTGCTTCTGCATGCTTTTACACTAGTCTGTACTACTTGCTGTAAAAGCAAAGCAAAGTCATCTCCATAAAGGCCATGAAGGCCCTTCGAGTGGTGAAAAGTAAAGGCTTCCCCTATCCATAATCTTGGCTCTTGGTGGGGTGAAGTACTCGTTTTTGGTGTAGGCTGAGTGAACCTCAGGGCCATGTGCACATCCAAAAGTGGAAATCTCGCTTCTTAAATTTTTTGGCTTCCTGATGGGGAATCAAAGCCACGTCCTACCGGGTGAAACGAGCATGCCTTTTCCGCCTCAGTTACAATGGCGCTGAAAAATCGGTCAGCTGGATCGGATGACATTTTGTGCATATTTCTGCTAAGTATTTTTTTTAAATATTTAAAGAAATTAAAGGAAAGAATTAGGTAATAGACCACAGGGTTTTAAAAATTCCTTTTCAAAAAATAATTCCTAGATTTTTCTCCACAAAGTGTGGGGGTAACATCCCCCCCCCCACCCCAAATCACTGCTACTGCTTGCACACGTACTCCTCTACTGCGGCATCATCATGAAATCAGATTCCTCCCGGTTCTTCTTTCAGTGGTCTAAATCATATCCTTCGTCCTTGTAGAGATTCAGATGACTCTGACAAAGTTCCTGGCGCAAATTTTTTGTTCCTGAGCGAGGAGAGGAGGAACCCACCTGACAAAATAAATTTCCAACGGTTTTGTTCACTTTCATGATGGCTTGAACACTTCCAAAGCTTATTCCTATGAATAAAGCAAATTCAGAAACTTTTGTGTGCTGATCTAAGTCAATAAATTCATGTACAGTACGAATGTTGTTTGCAGAGATGCAAATGGTCGAGCTCATTTTCCTCTATCCGTCTTACCAAAAATTGTTTGTGACATTCATACACCTTGGTCTTTGAAAGAGTTGCTTCCCCAAACTGTGCATACAGGCATAGAGCCTTCTCAAAAGTTTTGAAGCTTTGGTGCCTTCTTTCATCAGAAACTTGATGATGCGCCGCACGATAGACGTGTGTACCTCCTTCTCGCTAATGGGGTACTGAAGCAAGCAGTCGCTTTGTGGTGTGTGATGCATCAAGACCCTACTCCAGACGTCCCCACTAGCATCCTCTCAAGGCCCCTCCCATTTCCGTTCACTACCAGAGCCGTTAGTTCTGAATTCCGGTTTATATTTGATGCAACAGCATACTTTAGTTGCAGGCCTCTCAGACGCATGCTTCATCTTTCTAGGATTAATATATATTGTTTGTTTCTGAAGGTTACCAAGTTCTTTTCTTATTTGTTTAAGCTGTGGCAGTCCGTGGGTGCGGGCTTCCTGGAGAACTTCCAGTACCTCCAGGTTCTGAACCGGTGGAAAATGCAGAATTCTCCTGCGATAATGATGACTGCAATGAGAAAGATAGGTTCCTTCGAGTACGTGCAGGAACAAATGGTGGAATGCCTGGTGGTGCAATGCCTGGTGATGCAATGCCTGGTGGTGCTCCTGGTGGTGGTGCTGATAACAGCACTAAACCTTCTATGGCCTCCCTGACGAATAAACCTTTCATTCTTCTTTGCTATCTTTCTCCAGTGTTTATCAAATCTTTCAACTAAAATGTCAAGAAATCCAGGATACTCATACAATCAAATGTTTTGTTTTTCAAGCTCTTACTTTAAATTAATTATTTTACTTTCCTCTAATTAATACAAAATAGTTGTAATGAAGAGATTTCATGTCAAATAAAAGTTATACAACTCTAGATGAAATGTGTTTTCAATTTTTGTGATTTATTTACATCCAGTGGGTGGATGCCAAAAGTGTCGTTTAATTACAGCCATTTTATACTGGTTGTTCAAATGGTTCCAGTGTACGGGACCTACACCAGGACTATCTGTTACAAGAACCGAAAAAGATCCAAAAGAAAGCAGCACAATTTGTTCTCGGTGATTTCTGACAAAGGAGTGTTGTTGTTTGTCCAAACCTTGTCCCAGTTTTTTTATAACTGGATGCCCTTCCTGACGCCAACCTCATTAGAGGAGTTGAGATGAAATGAATGACATGATATATGATAGTAGGAAGGGAGAGGGTGAAACCTGCTGCTGGCACATAGCCTACTCCTGTCGAATAGCACCAAGGGATCTGTTCAAGGCTTAATGTCCCCATCCGATGGACGAATCACCATTGACACCGTCATATGCCCTCACTCCATACGAGCACTGCGGAGAGGTTTGGAATTTAATCCAGGCTTTTGGCACGCAATTTAGTCATTTGGAGACAATTCTGGCGATATTTAATTTATCACTTGATAAAAATAGGATCCATACATTTGCTAAGTAATGACATCTAAGAGCATGACTGATTCACATATGTGGAGCATGAGTTCTCACATACTTCCTGTGAGGGAATAGAGGTGTGTAATTTTTAGCCTTGTAACCTCCTATAGCAACAGTCGGGTTTTGAGACGATACCATAGTACTCCTGTATTTCGCAAGACACGCAGAATAAGCAGTTTTGACCAATTGTATTTCATGATTGTTCCTGATTTTTGGTTTTGTAAATTTGGCAGGTATGTTTTATGCACAGAATCAAATTCTGCCATTTCAAATGTTCTAGCACTTAAGGTTCTTGAATTATTTTTAGCTTTTTTTTTTTTTTTAATTTTTAATTTGAAGTCTTTTGCTCTCCTCTGTTATTTTATTGTACATGTTTTAGTACTGGGCGAGTTGGCCGCGTGGTTAGGGGCGCACAGCTGTGAGCTTGCAACTGGGAGATAGTGTGTTCAAACCCCACTGTCGGTAACCCTGAAGATGATTTTCCATGGTTTCCCATTTTCACACGGGGCAAATGCTGGGGCTGTACCTAAATTAACGCCACGGCAGCTTTCGTCTCACTCTTAGGCCTTACCTATCCCATCATCGCCTAAGACCTATGTGTGTCGGTGCGACATAAATTTTTAAAAAATTGTGTGTTTTATTTGTATTTTTGTTCTTCTGTTTCCTACTCTTTGTATAAAATACAGGAGTAATATAGTAGTAGAATTTCTAAAAGTGATCCCTATGTGGGAGGAGTGGAAGGATTTTTAAAATTTTCCTCACTAGATGGCAGGGTGTTCTCCATACAAGGCTTCATGGTCTAGCACAGGGGTTTCCAGTTTGTAAGTGCTCGAGGGACACATTGAAATCCTTAGGCACGATCGCAGCCACATTTTAATAATAGGCCAGTTTTTGTAAAATTCTGCGAAGAGAACAGATGTGTTGTTTTTGTTGTTTGAGTCATCAGTCCATAGACTGGTTTGATGCAGCTCTCCATTCCACTCTATCCTGTGCTAACCTTTTCATTTCTACGTAACTATTGCATCCTACATCTGCTCTAATCTGCTTGTCATATTCATACCTTGGTCTACCCCTACCGTTCTTACCACCTACACTTCCTTCAAAAACCAACTGAACAAGTCCTGGGTGTCTTAAGATGTGTCCTATCATTCTATCTCTTCTTTTCGTCAAATTTAGCCAAATCGATCTCCTCTCACCAATTCGATTCAGTATCTCTTCATTCGTGATTCGATCTATCCATCTCACCTTCAGCATTCTTCTGTAACACCACATTTCAAAAGCTTCTATTCTCTTTCTTTCTGAGCTAGTTATCGTCCATGTTTCATTTCCATACAATGCCACGCTCCACACGAAAGTCTTCAAAAACATCTTTCTAATTCCGATATCAATGTTTGAAGTGAGCAAATTTCTTTTCTTAAGAAAGCTCTTCCTTGCTTGTGCTAGTCTGCATTTTATGTCCTCCTTACTTCTGCCATCGTTAGTTATTTTACTACCCAAGTAACAATATTCATCTACTTCCTTTAAGACTTCATTTCCTAATCTAATATTTCCTACCTCACCTGCCTTCGTTCGACTGCACTCCATTACTTTTGTTTTGGACTTATTTATTTTCATCTTGTACTCCTTACCCAAGACTTCATCCATACCATTCAGCAACTTCGAGATCTTCTGCAGTCTCAGATAAAATAACAATATCATCGGCAAATCTCAAGGTTTTGATTTCCTCTCCTTGGACTGTGATTCCATTTCCAAATTTCTCTTTGATTTCCTTTACTGCCTGTTCTATGTAAACATTGAAAAGGAGAGGGGACAAACTGCAGCCTTGCCTCACTCCTTTCTGGATTGCTGCTTCTTTTTCAAAGCCCTCGATTCTTATCACTGCAGACTGATTTTTATACAGATTGTAGATAATTCTTCGTTCTCGGTATCTGATCCCTATCATCTTCAGAATCATAAATAGCTTGGTCCAATCAACATTATCGAATGCCTTTTCTAGATCTACAAATGCCATGTACGTGGGCTTGTCCTTCTTGATTCGATCCTCTAAGATCAGACGTAAAGTCAGTATTGCTTCACGTGTGCCTACATTTCTTCTGAAGCCAAATTGATCTTCTCCCAACTCAGCTTCTACTTGTTTTTCCATTCTTCAGTAAATAATACGTGTTAAAATTTTGCAGGCATGAGATACTAAACTAATGGTGCGGTAGTTTTCACACCTGTCAGCACCGGCTTTCTTGGGAATAGGTATAACAACATTCTTCCGAAAATCGGATGGGACTTCTCCTGTCTCATACATCTTGCACACTAAATGAAATAACCTTGCCATGCTGGTTTCTCCTAAGGCAGTCAGTAATTCAGAGGGAATGTCATCAATTCCAGGTCCCTTGTTCCTATTGAGGTCACTCACAGCTCTGTCAAACTCTGACCTCAAAATTGGGTCTCCCATTTCATCAGCATCAACAGCCTCTTCATGTTCCATAACCAAATTATTTACATCTTTACCTTGATACAACTGTTGGATATGCTCCTGCCATCTTTCTGCTTTGTCTTCTTTCCCTAGAAGTGGCTTTCCATCTGAGCTCTTAATATTCATACAACTAGATTTCCTTTCTCCAAAGGTTTCCTTGATATTCCTGTATGCAGCATCTACCTTTCCCAGGACCATACAGCCTTCGACATCCTTGCACTTCTCCTTCAGCCATTCTTCCTTAGCTACCTTGCACTTTCTATCCACTTGATTCTTTAATCGCCTGTATTCTTTTCTGCCCTGTTCATTTCTAGCATTCTTGTATTTTCGTTGTTCATCAATCAGGTCTAGTATCTCCCGAGTTATCCACTGATTCTTAGTTGATCTTTTCTTCCTTCCTAACATTTCTTCAGCAGCCCTACTGACTTCATTCTTCATGACTCCCCACTCTTCCTCTATAGTGTTTCCTTCAGCCTTTTCATTTAGTCCTTGTGCAACATGTTCCTTGAAACAATCCCTCACACTCTTTTCTTTCAATTTGTCTAGATCCCATCTTTTTGCATTCTTTCCTTTCTTCAATTTCTTCAACTTCAGATGGCATTTCATGACCAACAAGTTATGGTCAGATGTACCTGTATGAATGTGCATAGTTCAATTGAAATGAAGGTTTAATATTTTTAATTGCTTGAAACACTTTTCTTTTTTTCAATTGCACACATGAGTGAAATTAATAAACACAATTATACTCAGGACAATCATATTTGGAAGATGTGCACCCACCAATGTCAGGTCATTTGAATTAATATTTGACAAATGACAAAAAGTAAAAAGAAAAACCTAAAAGATAAACTGAAATTAATAATGTAGTGAAAACAAAACTTAAAGAAGGAAAATTCAGTGGGAGTAGTGTAAAAGGAACAATGATATACAGTTGTGTCTATAATCCCAGCAATGTACTTCCAGGAGTACTTCCCTGAAAATGTCTTCAAGTGTGAAGCATTGTGTATCAGCCAGTACTATCAATGAGAGACAAATGAAGAATTGAAACAACTTCTTACACCAATGGCAATTAAAGTATTTCTTGGTATTCATTGCATGCTACGTTGCATAAAATGTCCACAGTGAGGTTTGCATAGAGTTCAAGAATTGGTAAGGATCCCACAGCTATTTTTATAATGGTTAAGACCTAGCACTGGCATTTGTGAGGGCTCATTATCTGCTGAAGTTTGAATTTTTAATTTTAAAAAATAAAAAATAATCTATTTGGCCCAATCAAATACTTAAAGGCACCCGGAAGGGGTGAAATCGAAAAAATTTTATTTTTTATTTTTTTGCAGTTTTATATACCTGTGACTTTCTTCCTTCGAATACTTTTTGTTTCAGACCTCTGTGACGTTTGAAAGGGTGTTAATTTTTAAATTACCTGGAGTGCTGCAGATGTCGGGCATGACATGTCCTCGAACTGATGTGACATAACATTACTTTCCATTTGTAAGCGGTGACAAAGACTTTGTTGAAGGTGTTTATGTTTCAGAACGTGATCATTTTCTGCGAGAGGATATCTCTGCTGCAGGAAAGTGCAACTTTCAATTGTTGGCCAACCTGGATGGCAGAATGATTGAGAACATAACTGCATGTGTTTATTGTTTGTTTTGGCAGCTTTTTTACAACAGTATTCAGCTGGGTTTTTTTTTCGTTTAGTTTTATACATTGAACAAGATGCGTAGACATAGTAATAGGATTTTCAAGATGCGTAAGAATGTGGGAAAGAGGAAAATCACTGTTGTTATTCCGAACGTTACGAGTGAGTGTGCAAATGTGTGTTCCCCAATTGACTACAAAAGAGATGCTGAATGAACAACCACAGCACGGTTTGTTTCCAAAAGGGGAGGACACGTGGTGCAAATACCATAAAATGAAGGAAACTGCAGCCACGACCACAAGCACAATCTCCCATATGCAGTCGCGGAAACCATAAGGCCAGTCTTCAGAGACTTATCCTATGAAAATCTTCTCTGGAAATGCCTTCTCGGTAAAACCCAAAAACCCTAACGAATGCTTAAATCGTTTGATCTGGACTCGGATACCCAAGAGAGTATTTGTGAGTATAAAAACACTCCACTTTGGTGTTTATGATGCCGTGGCAATATACAATGGGGGGCAATATCTCGAAGAGCGAAGTTCTACAAAGACTTCGTATAACGGTACCTCTAGGGCACAACACTGAAACGAATGTCAATTATAGATAAGGAAAGAAAAAGGAAAGCAGATGCAGCAGAAAGGGATCTGGTGAAGCTTGGAAGACAGAAGAAACGAAGTGTAAATAGAAGATTACAAGTTGAGATGGAAGAGAACCCAGATGAGCCTCTGTACGAATGTGGAATGCATAAGGAACTTTGAGGCTCGTTTCCTGAAAAGTAGTTTTTTGTGTATCTAAGGAACATTTATTCGGATACCACTGAACATACATTAACCAAACTTGTAGGTGGTATGTAACTAACCAAAGGTCTCCTTTTAAAATATAAAATTTTGATGTTCACTTAAAAATGTATATTTTCAAAAAAAAACAGAAGATATTAAAAAAATTATGTCGTCTATCTACGTGCGAGGGTCTAATAAATATGTATACAAAAAAAGAATTTCCTTGGTTCATAACTTCATGAGAAAATGTTCCTTAAAAACGCCCATTTTAACATGGCAGTCATAGCCCCTTCCGGGTGCCCTTAAAAACAGGAAATAATATTAAAGAATGAATTAGTTCTGACTTGGGTATATAAATTAACATATTTTTGAATGAGCTATGAAATATTTTTTGTAAATTTTCTTCACATTTCTTAAAATATTTTTTGAAGCCCTTCCTTGGAAACCGCTCACTTAGCACACGTTGAAAGACACATGATGCAGTTGTTAGATATCATTTCTTCTTCTTGTACTATTTTGGTGTGCCTTCTTCCTTAATGGGTGTTTAATCTGGGTTTCTTTGATATCCATTATGCATTGGAAAGTATACATTGAGGGAAGAGTCATTATTCTCAGTTCTTGGAAAATGGCCCTACCTGATTGGTTGCCTTAGATTCTCTGTATGCACCTGATTTCTTTCTTTTGCCATATAAAAACACCCTGAGATCCCATGGAATTCCCCCACATTATTGTTGGCTATGATCGCTAAGGCGTTGAAATCTAAACTGTCTGACGCTGTGGCTAGCCGGTTCGAGTCCCATTTGTCAAAAAGAAATTCACTATCAGAATGTTGGCCACCAGGGGAGGTGGTTGCAAGTGACTAATCTCATGTTTTAATCTGTATTGAAATCTGTTATTTGCAATAACAAAGTTTTTATTGTAATCCACCTGTTCAATACATTATAATGTTGTCACATTTAAAATATCATCATTAATAGACAAGTTATTTGTGGGACATGTTTCGCTCCCTTTCAGAGCATCATCAGCCAAATCTGAATCTCGAAGAATGGTTATATTCATAAACAATGAATCAAGAACTATTGAAAACATTTTTTCACAAACTTATACTCCATTAGAATATCTTAAAATACATAATCTTTGGGGACATGTTAGATCACAAGATGGCGTCAGCGAAGGATGTAAGTGAAGATAGCTCCCGGTTCTCTTGCGAAATAATCGGGAATAAATGTGGTGTAAACAAGAAGCGAGTGAAGAATGGTATCCAGTGTGAAAAGTGTTTAATTTGGTACCATTTTGAGTGTATATATAGTGCTGGTTTTGCTAAAAATGAAGATACTTGGACTTGTGTTAGCTGTGGCGAGAGCAATTTGAATAGCGGTAGCAAACCTAGGCCTACATTGGTCAACGAATCGCTGGCGTCTCATTCCTTGGAGGATGGAAGTAATGATAATGTACTTGTAATTCTCTCTTTATTGCAACAGGATTTACAAGCATTAAAAGCGGAGAATGAGATTTTAAAGGAAAAGGTACGTTTACTGGAATCGAAAGTACCGGTACCAGTAAACACTCAGAACACAGGTGGCTCCGAGAATTCTAGCGCGTGGTGTCAAGTTGCTTCAGATTCTAGGAGGAAAAGTGTACAGTTTAATAAGGACAACTTTGTAATTGACACCAAAAATAGATTTTCAGCCCTGAGGGAAGTAAGCGATACGCAAGGTATCCGTATAGGAAGCAGTCAAACGTATAGCGCAAAATCCGTTACGAGAAGCGGCAAAGTTAGGCCTAAAATCCCACACAGTGCACCGGCGAAAGTGATATTTGGTGATAGCCAGGCGAGGGGAATTGCGGAGAAAATGGTCAATGAAGATATTGCAGCATCGGCAGTCATCTATCCTGGGGCCCCAATGAAGAAGGTATTGGAAAACACGGAGCAGGCGGCAAGAAATCTCGGAAGTCGTGATGCAGTAGTGATCATCGGCGGGACGAACAACATAGCTCACAACAACGCTAAGAATGTTATTTCTGAACTTAAATGTACACTAGGTAAGCTGACTCACACTAACATCTTTGTAGTGAACGTGCCCCACAGGCATGATTTGATTAGAGACTCGTGTGTGAACATTGAAGTGGACAAAGTTAATACAGATATGGTTAAAATTTGTAAACATTTTCGTAATACACAGGTAATTGATAGCAGCAGTTTCGAGAGAGACTGTTACACAAAGCATGGCCTTCATCTAAACAATTCAGGTAAACAAAAGATAGCAAATATTGTTCTAGATTTTATTAATCATAAGATATGTACTGTAAAAAAGGCAACTCCCTTGAGTTATAATACTGACCAGGAAAATTAGTAGAAAGAGCCAGCTGTACTTCAAGCTGGCTCAGCCAACTAGAAAATGAAACTCAGGAAATAAGGAATTTCAAGTTACCCAATTGCAACAGTCAATTTTTAGGGAGGAAGGGGGTCTGAGATTGCTCTTGGTAAACTGTCAGAGTGTAGTAAATAAACAATTAAAATCAGTACATTGATGGAATCTTATGAGACTGATGTGGTGATAGGAGTGGAATCGTGGTTGAGAGAAGGGGTGGGTAGTAGAGAAGTATTTCCAGAAGGGTACACAGTCTATCGTAGAGACCGAGGAGATGAAAAGGGAGGGGGGTGTTTATTCTGGTGAAGGAAACATATTGTTCACATGAATGGTTTACCGATGAAAGGGATGAAATATTAGGGATAAAATTAATTTGTGATAATATGAAGGAGGTGGGAATTATAGGAATATACAGGCCTGGAAGAGAGGAAAGAGACATGGAAATATTTGAGAAAATAATAGATTATACTCATAAAAACAATAATAATGATGTGGTAATAATTGGGGGAGATCTAAACTTGCCTGAGGTTGAATGGAATGGAGCTGCAAGTGAAGCCCATGAACAGAAACTGGCAAATAAGTTAATTTGGGAGGGAGGATTTACACAAGTAGTACAAGAACCGACTCGTCTCAATAACTTACTAGATATATTCTTGGTTAAACCATGGGAAATTGTTGATAAAACTGAGGTAATTGAAGGAATAGGTGACCATAAGGCTGTAATAATGAATGTAGGACTGGTACCAAAAAGGCTTAATAAGAGGGTCACACAAGGCAAGAAATTGTACAGAAAAACTAAAGTTGATGAATTTGGGACTTACCTTAAATCACAATTCAGTTGTTGGATAAGTGAAGGGAGTAATGTGGATACACTTTGGGCTAAATTCAAAGGAATCGTTTGGGAAGGAGAGAAGAGATTTGTACCTGTTAAGAAGGGTAAAATGACCTCAGACCCTGTTTATTATACAAGGGAAATAAGAAAATTAAAAAGAAAATGAAGAATAGTAAACAGGAAAATCAAAGAAGGTAGGGAGAGTAGAGAAAGTAGAAAACAGCTAATGAGGGAACTGAATAGAGTGAAAAAGGAAGCAAAAGAGAATTATATGAATGGCATTCTTCAAGAGCGTAATGACCACAAAGGGAAATGGAAAAAGCTGTATTCATATATCAGGAATCAAAAAGGAAAAGGAATCCAAATTCCTACAATGGTGGGAGAAGGGGGTGAACACTATTTAACAGATACTGAGAAAGCAAACCTCTTTAGTAGGGAATTTAGAGATTCAGTAGATGATTATCAGGAGTTGGAAACCGAAACAGAAGTTACAGAGGGACAGACACAGAGGGAAACAAGAAGCTTCTCATTCACAAATGAAGATATTTTCAGAGAAATCCAACTGCTTCAGCAAGGAAAAGCAGCAGGAAGTGATCAAATTACTGGGGAGGTGATAAAGACAATGGGGTGGTACATAGTGCCTTATTTAAGATTTCTCTTTGACTATGTCATAAATAATAGTGTAATACCAAAGGAATGGAAGGAATCTATAATAATACCAATTTATAAAGGAAAGGGTGATAAAAGGAAACCAGAGAACTACAGACCAATCAGCCTGACCAGTATAGTTTGTAAAATACTGGAGAGTTTAATATCAAAGTACATCACAGGGATATGTGATGATAAAAATTGGTTCATGAGGAGCCAGTATGGATTTAGAAAGAAATTTTCTTGTGAGGCACAACTGGTGGGATTTCAGCAGGACATATCAGATCAGTTAGATTCAGGAGGCCAGTTAGATTGCATAGCCATAGATCTTTCCAAAGCCTTTGATAGAGTGGAACATGGAATATTATTAAAGAAATTGGAGGGAATAGGATTGGACGTAAGGGTTACACGTTGGGTAAAAACATTTCTAAATTTAAGGGTTCAGAAAGTCAAAGTAGGAATTAACGTATCGCAGGAAGAGATAGTTTGGAAGGGAATTGCACAGGGTAGTATAATCGGTCCGTTACTTTTCTTAATATACGTAAATGATTTAGGGAACAATATAACATCAAAAATAAGATCGTATGCAGATGACATAATTGTTTATAGGGAAATAAACAACATTGAGGATTGTTCAGAATTACAAAGGGACCTTGAGAGTATCCAACAATGGGTTGAAGAGAATAATATGAAGGTTAATGGAGGCAAATCAACTGTTACAACATTTACAAACAGGAGTTTTAAAACTGAATTTGAATATACTTTGGATGGGGTAGTTATCCCAAAAGATGGCAAGTGCAAATACTTAGGTGTAAGATTTGAAAGTAATTTGCACTGGAAGGGTCATGTGGATGACATTGTTGGGAAAGCATACAGATCGTTACATGTCATAATGAGGCTACTTAACGGATACAACAAAGAATTAAAAGAGAAAAGTTACTTAAGTATGGTTCGTCCATTATTGGAATATGCAAACAGTGTTTGGGATCCTCACCAAGAATACCTAATAAAAGAAATAGATAGTGTGCAGAGGAAAGCAGCAAGGTTTGTAACAGGGGATTTCAAGAGAAAGAGTAGTGTGTCAGAAATGTTAAAGAAACTAGGGTGGGAAACTTTAAGTAAGAGAAGGGAGAAAACTAGACTTATAGGTTTATATAGAGCCTATACAGAAGCAGCATGGGGAGATATCCGTGAGAGGCTTCAGTTGGAAAATAATTATATCGGCAGGACTGACCACAAATATAAAATTAGAAGGAATTTTAGCAGAAGCGATTGGGGAAAATTTTCATTCATTGGGAAGGGTGTGAACGAGTGGAACAGTTTACCAGGGGTAGTGTTTGATCCTTTTCCAAAATCTGTACAGATATTCAAGAAGAGAATAAACAGCAACAGAGAAAATAAATGAAATGTTAGAGGGCATTCGACCAGTGCAGGTTAATGTAAATAAAAAATGTGTGTGAATAAATTAATTCCATCCCCTGGTCTAAGGAGTTTGGACAGCCAAAGTAGGGGACTGCCTGTAGGGGTGAAGTACAGTGGGGACTTCGAGGGCCCTGGGACCGCTACGGTAGCTGTGAAGGCCCTTCAGGAACTCTGAAAAGTGGTGGTAAAAGGGGCTCTGGTTAAGACGCAGCAGGTCGTTATGCTACTTAGGTTCCAGAATGGGTAAAGAAAAGAAAAAGTAAATAAATGCAATGTAAATTTTAATCTTATACCAGTTGTACAGTATCATTTGAAGTAATTCCACATACTATATATCAGATTACTATATTTGTAAGTAGTACAGGAGATATAAGTAGAATTTTGTAAACAATGTAAATTTATTAATAATGAGCTGTGTGTTTAATAGAAAAATTGTTAGCGTAAATTATATAATATTGTATTATAGGAAAATTTTATTCTCTTGTTAATTTAATATTTAGTGCTTGACAATAATGTATTTTAGTGTACCATTTGCCACCGAGGTAAACACCTCATTTGCAAATAAAGAGATTTTGATTTGATTTGATGCCTTAATAACATGGGCTTAGTAGGAGATACACATTAAAATTGTGGTAGATTGAGTTGTTCTAAAATACTTAAAACAAGTAGCACGTCTAACATCTTAGCAAGACGTGAAGTTCAATCTTAAGAACTAAATTGAAAATTTCTTTGCAATGAGGTCTGGTGAAAAAGTTTTATAACCCTTAAGGATAAGAGTCTATAAAGATTCAAAAATCTCGTCGATTTGATAATTGAATTGTAACAGGATAATATTGGTATTCATGATATTTAAATGCTTCTTGTCATTTGACCTCAGCGAGTGCTGTTGAATAAATAGCTCCTGTTGACGTCGGTGACCATACATTGAAATTACAGATTTAAAAATGTATGATTGAAAGGGACGTAAATCGACGATCGTGGTTAAAAGTTGTTATGGAGTTAATCTTGTTGTATTTCTGTAACAAGAAAAGGAATCTTGTAAGTAATCGGAAGTTGTGTTGCTAGTTAATTGCGTGTTTCTTGAACTTTACTTACCCCTCCAACTGCCGTTTGTCAGTTTGTTGTTAACTAACGTTGTATGGCGACTGCTTGCTGTTCCGCGTCTACTCCTTGTGTTGTATGAGTGAGGTGGTAGGAGTTGAGGGGAGGGAGTGGGGGTAGGAGGAGATCTGTTAGTAGGTGTGGTTTTGGAAGGGGAATGTCTAGTAGCGGCGCAGGGAGGGGTTGTGCTCTTTAATGTTCCATGATTATTATTTGTTTTGAGGAAAAGACTTTGGCAAAACTGCTTTTTTCTAGATTAAGCGTTTGTAAAAGTTTAGGTAATTGTTCATGTAAAGGATTTCTTATTTCAATTTCGTCATTTAAGTTTTTTCTTATTGAAATGCTGGTCTAAATGGATATATATATTTTCTAATTCTGTCATTAATTTTCTTTTTTCTATCTTTTTGATAATATTTAGGTCTTTTTCTATATTTGTAAAATGGTGGCCTGATTCTCTCATGTGAGAACTCATTGCAGAATGTTTGTTGTGTTTTGCAGCGTTAACATGTTCTAAGTATCTTGTGAGAAAGCTACTGCCAGTTTGTCCAACATATGAACATTTACACTCTATGCATGTTAATCTATAGATGCCAGAATTTATATAAGGGTTATTGTTGGAATTTATACTATTGTGGTTGAAAAAAATGTTTCTGTTTGTATTTTGTGTTTTGAATGCTATATTAACTTCTCGTTTTTTAATAGGATTAGTTATTTGAAAAATGGCTGGATTAGTGAATATAAATGTTGCGATTTTATACTTCTTAGTTTTTTGGGAGTGATATTAGTTGCTAACTTTTGTTTTACTTTATTGATGATTCGATTGATCATACTAACTTAAGAAAAGTCTTCAAATTTATAAAAGACCTGGCCTCAATAACCGGATACAAAATAAATATGATCAATTCAACAGGAGTAGACTGTGTGCCAGCAGCAGGTTTCATCCTCTCCCTTCCTACTATCATATATCACGTCATTCATTTCATCTCATTAACTCCTCTGATGACGTTGACATCAGGAAGGGAAATCCAGTCATTAAAACCTGCCATGACATATTCATCTCACCTCATACCCGACCCCGTAGAGAAGTGGTAGAGGGGTTGGTCAAACAACATCGTAGATGTGAGTGAAATAAAGCATAGTAAGCAGATATTATTTGAGGTTTGCTAACACATTTCTTCAGTTTTTGCAATAAAAATATCACATCAATCAATCAATACTGATCTGCATTTAGGGCAGTCGCTCAGGTGGCATTCCCTATCTGTTGTTTTCCTAGCCTTTTTTTAAATGATTGCAAAGAAATTGGATATTTATTTAACATCTCCCTTGGTAAGTTATTCCAATCCCTAACTCCCCTTCCTATAAACTAATGTTTGCCCCAATTTGTCCTCTTGAATTCCTACTTTATCTGATATTCGCGTCATATAAAATACATTGGGGGGTTCCAGCAGACTGCATGTGCCCTGCGAGGGCTTTAAAAATATATTTTAAGAAATGTGAAAAAAATTTATGAAAAATATTTCATAGATTGTTCAAAAATGCATTAATTTTTATACTCTTTATATACCCAAGTCAGAACTAATTCATTCTTTAATACTACTTCCTGTTTTTAAGTATTCACTTGGTCTGAATAGATTATTTTTTATTTAAAAAATTAAAGTCCAAACTTTGGGCCTTAATCATTATAAAAATAGCTATGGGATCCATTCCAATTCCTGAACTCCATATCAACCTCACTATGGACATTTTTATGCAAAGTAGCATGCAATCAATACCACGAAATACTTCAACTGCCATTGGTGCAAAGAGTTGTTTTTCAAATCTTCATTCTTCTCCCGTTGGTAGTACTGGTTGGTACACAAAGGTGCACACTCAAAGAAATTTTCAGGGAAGGACTCCTGGAAGTATATTGCTGGGATTGGGATTTTAGGCACTTAGGCATTGTTCCCTTAACACTACTTCTACTAAATTGTCCTGCTTTAAGTTTTGCTTTGACTACATTATTAATTTCAGTTTGTCTTTTAGGTTTTTCTTTTTTACTTTTTGTCATTTGTCAAATAATTCAAAAGAACTGACATTGTTGGGTGTTCTTCTTTCAAATTCAAATGTCCTGGGTATAATAGTGTTTATTTTTAATTCCACTATTTTATGCAACTGTAAAATAGTGCTTTAAGGAATTAAAATTATTAAATCTTCATTTCAGTAGAACTATCAACACATATAAAATGCTAAAGTGTATGTTTCACAAAACTCGAGCTCTTAAACCAGAGGGAGTTAAAAGTTGTGGTTTGTACCAAAATCTTCCAAATCGTCTCAACAGTACAGGAAAAATCTTGCATTTCTTGAAAAGTCAATGTAACAATTATTACAGTCACACCAAGATTTGGATCGACGTTGATGGATAGATTGTCGCTAGGAGACAGCGGCTTACTCTGTATTGTGATAGTCCGGTAAGTAATTCTGTATATAGGAGGATGGGAACAAGCTGCCATGTTTTATTAAGTACCTTTCTTGCTAGGATGTTCATGTAACTAGACAACTCATTGCCTGTTCTTTGGAAAAAACGATCCAACGTGCCGTGCTCAAGATGTGCTTCCATGTAACTAGGCAACTCATTGCCGAAGAATCTGTTCGTTTTCGCACCAGATGGAAAAAAAAAATTGTCATGTATCCACTCGTGTTGCAATGAACATCATGCATATAAATCACCATTTATGTAAGCAAATAGAAATAATTTGATCAAATTAATAGGCATAGGAATCTAAAAAGTACAACATATTTACAATAACTATTTCTTTGGTTTGTAAGTGAAATTACAAGTAAATGTAGTAAGAAACCCCCCAAGCCCATGGCACTACAACCCCTGAAGGGCCTTGGCCTACCAAGCGACTGCTGCTCAGCCCGAAGACCTGCAGATTACGAGGTGTCGTGTGGTCAGCCTCCGGGTAAAAAGCAGGCAAGCTACCGCTCCACCAAGGGTCCTGGCATTATAAGAAAAGTACGAATTACAAAACAACCAAACATAATTAAGTAAAGTGTTAAAAAAACTGCATAAAGTAGAATTAATTAAAGAACACCTTTTATTTACTGAGGCGTAGCAGTACACGCTGGGTATCAACTACTGTAGTTTCATAGAGGTATCTCTGTCCTCTTTGCAGAATTTTACGAAAATTGGCCTATTATTAAAGTGTGGCTCGCGATCATGCCTAAGGTTTCCAATGTGGCTTTCGAGCCCTTACATATTGGAAACCCCTGAACTACTGTATATTGTGAATGTGTTCTTGGAGATGAAGAAAAAATGTTTACACCTCATGTTGCCTCCACAACCTGTAGCACTACACTTGCCTTCAGTCATCTGAAACACAGATTTTCTAAACTAAGTGAAGCAAAGATGAGAAAAGGCATATTTATTGGATGACAAATCAGAAAACCGTTGAAAGACCAACCTTTGATACTAACAAGCAAGTAAGGGCGGCACAGCCATGTTGGCCAGTTCATCTGCCACTTTTTCACTCTCCCACACACACCAATTTCTCAATGTTGGCAGTCACTGCCACTCCACGAGGTGAACAGAGCCGTGTATCCCTCATTGCATTATTTTTCAGTTTTCATGGAAATACTTCATCTTTATGACCATGTGACATGAACTGGATGTGTTTAATTGCAATGAGTAATACCTCATGTATTAGGGTTCTGTCGTAAGGGACAGCTGCTGAAAGTCTCTGTAAACACCACCACTCATGAAGAAGTAGGATGTCTTTCCACAAATGGATCCACAAAACGAGCTAATGTTGTTGTCATCGACCGGGCAAAAGGTATGTGTATGATGACCGATCCTACTGTAAGATTGGAGGAAAATGAACAGCAGCATCGATTAGTGAGTGAGGAGAAGGTCATATATGAACCATGCCTTGAGGATCTCGGAAATAAGTATGAAATTACGAAACGGGAAGTCATTGGCCTTATGATTGGCGCTAGAGGGACAATTCTTAAGGAGACGCTGAACTTCTTAAGAATAAACAAAATCCCGGACACTATTATGCAGACCATAGCGAACTTAGCGTTGAAAAATTCAGTGGAAATTCTAAGTTCCCAAGGATGGAATTAGATATTTTTCCACCAATAGAGCATGTCATTCATTGGCGATTGTTAGACACCACTTGTACTCCCTGTATTGTCAAGAAATATAAACGAAGGGATTATTCGTTATCTTAAGATGATTAAAAAGTAATGTTTAACATGTTTCATTATTTGATGGCCTGCGTGGTTTAATGGCTGAGCTGCTGAAACCATGCACCACTTAGATGTTCGTAGTTAACTTCAATCGGTTTCATTTTTCAGTATACAGAACTATACTCTAACTGATACCAAAGTCTCAGTTATAATAATTTATTTGATCACAACACAGAAAAAAATAACAAAATAGAAACAAAACCTCTTCAAATACAGTTTGAAAAATATCAAACCACACAACTGATAAGCCTAATTTACTATTAACATCATGCAGACAGAGCTTGTACGAAAGTGAGTTGACAGATTATTACTACACCAACTTCTTATTGGCATTATACATTGTTCTCCAATAAATGTGTGACAAAAGTTAAATGTTCTGCAAAATTTGTGGGTAATATGATCTCAGGTGCACTAGTTAAATCAATAAACTTCATTGTTTGTCCGTATTAAACCAAGATTACAACATTTATTATAATTTGGGTCCACCTTATTCAATACATAAAAATTGTTGCTTAGATGTAATTACAACATATATTTCAATCAGGACTAGTTTCAATGCCCTTCTGCACCATCATCAGCTGATATAAGTTTGTGGAAAAATCGACAATCATATAAGTTTATCTACTTCAAATTGATCACAATTTAAAACCATATTAACAAACTGAAACTGTGTTAAAATTATACTATATTTTCTACAAGATAAGACTTGCGAGTCTTAAGCCATAAACTGATAAAATCATATGCAAACCGGTTTGCTCACTTATGAAATAACATGGATTTAAAAGAACAACAACTTAAAAAGAAGTAGTCCTGAAGTAACTTTGTGCTTAATTTATCACGCTTGTTAAAACTTGACGTAGAATCGTAAAAGAAATTAATCAGTAAAAACTACAGTGTTCCTTTAATGATTTTATCAGTTTATGGCTTAAGACTCGCAAGTCTTGGACTTGTAGAAAATATAGTATAATTTTAACACAGTTTCAGTTTGATAATACGGTTTTAAAATGTGATCAATTTGAAGTAGATAAACTTGTATGATTGTCGAATTTTCCACAAATTTATATCAGCTGATGATGATGCAGAAGGGCATCAAAGCTAGTTCTGATTGAAATATATGTTGTAATTACATCTAAGCAACAATTTTTATGTATTGAATAAGGTGGACCTAAATTATAATAAATGTACTCAGATGCACTACACAGCAAGAATATAATTTTGTACCTAAAAATGATATTTTGGTATCTACTTTCATTGCTGTGATTATATTAAAATAATTTGTTAGAAGTGTTTTGTGAAAAGCTTTTGCAGTGTTGAGAGATGGCAAGGGAAACACAAGCTTACAGCTGTGGTGTGTTACATTCAACACAAGAGAAACTGCTGCTCGATGCAATCAAGTGGCTGTTCTTCTACGTACAAATTGTAAAAAAAAAAAAAAAAAAATAGTTTTTCGACTTTGTGCAGAATGACATTAGACTAGATTTTTTTTTTTTTTTGTGAAGAGTCTGCAGGGCCCTTAACCCAGATATGCCTACCATCCTTTTAAAAGGACAGCTGATACTCTTTTATTATTTGTCAGTCATTGTTACTGGCTAGAATGAATTCGGTTTAACAATGTTGCAGTCTTCTTCTTTTTCTATCGCTTTTCCCACACCTGTGGGAACTGCGTTGCACATGTGAATTTGGCTCTGTTTTATGACCGGATGCCCTTCCTGACGCTAACCCTATCTGGAGAGATGTAATCACCATTGCGTGTTTCTGTGGTGGTTGGTAGTGTAATATGTTGTGTAAATATGAACAGGAGAGTGTTGGGATGGACACAAACACCCAGTCCCCGGGCAAGAAGAATTAAAAATGGAAATTCTAAGTTCCCATGGAGGGAATTAGATTCTTTTCCACCAATAGAGCATATCAAAAATCAGATCAAAAATTAGATGGATGGCTTTTCCGGTCTGACACATCCCACTCTGAAGAGTCTAGTGTCAGACCTAAGACGAAACGCTGGTTAATAGAGCAAACGCCGGAAAAGCCATCCATCTAATTTTTGATCCAAGAAGAATTAATCAGAAGTGATTAAAATCCTCAACCCTGCCAGGAATCGAACCCGGGACCCCCGGAACCGAAGGCCAGTACGCTGACCATTCAGCCGAGTCAGACTTCACCAATTTTGCAGTATTGGAGGGAAAGGTATGAACTTGCATACTACCCATTTTAGTTTAGCTGAGACAGTGTATGTGCATGGTATGCATCCCACAAAAAAAAGGCACTACAGCCCTTGAAGGGCCTTGGCCTACCAAGCGACTGCTGCTCAGCCCGAAGGCCTGCAGATTATGAGGGGTCATGTGGTCAGCACAACGAATCCTCTCGGCCATTATTCTTGGCTTTCAAGTCCGGGGCCGCTATCTCACCATCAGATAGCTCCTCAATTCTAATCACGTAGGCTGAGTGGACCTTGAACCAGCCCTCAGGTCCAGGTAAAAATCCCTGACCTGGCCAGGAATCGAACCCGGGGCCTCCGGGTAAGAGGCAGGCACGCTACCCCTACACCACGGGGCCGGCCTCTAAACAAAACCCATATTACTGTTATGGAAGACAACGTGCACTGACGAATTCAAGACAAATTCAAATGCAATAAGATTATTGTTACAAGTATCTCAATGATTCTTTTTTTCATACCTTACATTCTCTTGGCATGTAAGTATTATATTTCAATGTCACCTAATGGTATACTTTTATAGTTGCCATGCCACTGACGGGAGAATGTAGAAGTCCTATAAAAAGGACAGTAGGCAAATATGGATCAACAACCACCTTCGTTTTTGTTTTCAGGTTTATGACCCTTGATGAAATAGTGAGTGCATAGGAGGAAGATGACGACGATATTATTAAAATTGAGCTGCCTCATAAAGAGAGGACAAGAATATCTCTGAAACAACCACACCTCTTCCATGAGTACAACACTGGAACGAGAAGAATGGGCCGGGGTAACAAGAATGTAAGCCTCTACAGAATTTCCATTCATGGGAAGAAACGTGATTTTTCACGTGTATCTCACTGTATTGATGTGTGTGGAGAAAGTGCGCAGCAGTTACACAGATTGAGAAAAGGAAAATTGGATCACCTGACTTTCCGCAGACAGGTTGTAACTGCCCTTCTAGAGACAAGCCAGCGGACTACTGCAAAGAAAAATGTCGTCCTTGTAGTTTTGAAAATGCAGATTCCAGGTTTGATCAAACGAACCATATCATACCACAAGGCAAGCAGACACAGTGTGAATTTTGTCATGAGAAGGCATCCATGAAATGCGAGAAGTGCAATGTTGCATTGCATATCAAATGCTTTGTGCAATACCGTACAGAAAAAAACTAAGACGAGTGACGATGTCGTTCATGATTGAAGTGTGAGAATGTTTGGTACTCCAGAAATCAATTATTTTGTGCAGTACCACAATGAACGATGAGTTTGATGAGAATAATTTTGAAAATCACTTCAAATATACCTAGGCCTAGATGTTCCTTCCTTTTTATGCATATTTTTATGTGTGTGTGTTAAGGCGATGATAGTCTTACTGAATATTTCTTTCACAATTGTTCACTGTACACAATATCATACAATAAACATGTGACAACAACATACATATTACCGTATTTGCCATACGTACATGTGACGAATATACCCTTTAAGTGCCTACTGTCCTTTTAAAAGAACACCTATTTCTGTCTAAATTTATATATATTTTCCTCAAAGTTGAGCTTCACCTGTATTAACTCATACATTACGTAAACTATATGACATAAAGTCATGAACTGACTCAAAAAAATATTTTAGGCATATCTGGGTTAAAGACCAGGCCCTAGCCTGTGACAACGAATGCCTGCATCCTGCTATCTAATGGCTACAACATTCAAAGCCTAATGGCATTATTTACCGAAGAAGACCGGCAGGAAACTACAATAAACAAAGCAGAGGCTGATCTGCTTTTTGAGACATACAGTAAATTTTCTACACATATTTGTTTAACAAAAACAAAAACCATGTGTTAATTAATTAATTAATTTATTTATTTTAGGACTTAATATTTGTATGCAGGACCATGAGGTTCTATTGACCACATTGAGTGGCGGTGATTTTCGAGGCTAGGGAAATAATGTGTGTGCGAGACAGAAAGTGTGAGAGCATGGCAGATGAAGTAGCCAGCCGCACTGCCTCTACCTGCTTCCCACCACTCACTCCAGTCTGCTGTGCTCTTATGAGCAGGTGCTTAATATGCGGCTGGACATCTAATTTTGATAAGGCTGATTAAATCATTGCTACTGAAGTCGTCGTACCAAATCTCAATCAGATCGAAGACATACACATGAAAGGGTTTCCTTGTAAGCTCACAAATATCAAATTAGCTGCTTGGTCCTATTTCAAAGAAATTGTTAATGGTTTTCTGAGCAATAGAAAAGATGATAATTACATTTCCTCAGTGAGCGATCTGTTGGTGAACTACAAGAACATGGGATGCAGAATGTTGCTTAAAATTAACTTTTTACATTCACACCTTGACTTCTTCTGGTTAATTTTAGTGCTGTAAGTAGAAGGGAATGGGAAGGGAAATGAATTGATTGACCTAATGGAGAGACAAAAACTCACCATCTTGGGATTAAGTGAAGTAAAATGGAAAGGGAAAGGAATGAAGAAACTAAGAAAGGGGTACACCTTGTACTGGATGGGTAACAGTAAAGAGAAAAATGGAGTGAGATTTGTAGTGAATCAAACTGTTGAACCAATAGCTGAAGTTTAGTATGTAAATGAAAGAATTATAATAATGCACATACGTGTAAACAAGGAACTACTGAAGATAGTACAGGTGTATGCTCCACAGACAGGATGTAGCGTGGAGGAAAGAGAAGGAAACACATTATTGGAGATGGGGTCATGATAATGGGAGATCTGAATGCCCATGTGGGAACTGATAGAATGGGATATGAGAATGTTCTGGGCCCACATGGGTATAGCGATAGAAACGAAGATGGAGATAATGAAGAACACATGCTTTATGAAGAGGAATAACTATAAGATCAGCCAATATAGTTAGGATAGACAGTATGGAAAAACTCATCAATTTTATAATAACAGACCAAGAATGGGGAAGATACGTCATGAATACGAAGATAATCCCGAGTGAAAGTAGGTAAGGTGATCATAGATTATTAATTGTGGAATTAAAACCAATAAAAATCCCCAAAATTATATTGAAGAAGAAACCAAAGATCAGGATTTGGGAATTGGAGGAGGAGGATAAGAGAATGGCATTCCAAGATTGTATACTAGTGTCCAAAAGTTAAGGATAAGTTACGAGTAAGCAGGAAACAGGAAATAGACTGCAAATCACATGACATATGCACCTACCAACATTACGTGCTCGCTCTGTGTAGAAAAGGAGTGTTCCCCGCTTTGACTAGCAGCGTAACCGCAAGGTAAACACAGCCAGTGCCTGCGCCCCATATTCCCTCAGTCGCGTTTGCCCTGTTATAGTGTGCAGAGTGTAGGCTCGTTGTGAACGTGACAACATAATGGCACAACAACGCCATTTGGACCCTGTTTTGCAGGGTAGAATACTCGGCCGCCTGGAAGCAGGCCAGACACAGACGGAAGTTGCCGTATCCTTGAATGTGTTACTTCCAGGCTTTGGAGACGATTTTGAGACACAGGAGATGTTAGTCATAGCCCAGTACCAGGTCGACCAAGGGTAACCACCCCACAGCAGGACTGATATCTGGCCTTAACCACCGACGAAATCGGAGTGAACCTGCAAGACAATCATCGGTGGAGCTTGCAGCCATCTCAGGGGTTGCCGTTTCTCCGCAACCTTTGTACCGGAGGCTAAGAACAGCAGGGATATTTGCCCAACATCCAGCGGTGTGCGTCCCACTCACTCCAGCACAGAGACGGGCCCATTTACTCTAGAACCGTCAACATCGAAACTGGACCATGAAATAATAGAGGCATGTGCTCTTCACATATGAACCCCGCTTCAGTTTGCAGAACTATCCCTGTCACACATTAATCTGGAGAGAACCGGGTAGCCAATAACAACCACAGGAACATCATGGAACAGGACCAGTATGGTCATGGTGGCGTCATGGTGTGGCGTGGCATCATGTTGAATGGCCATACGGAAATGCACATCTTCAAGGGTGGTCCGAGGAACACTGTTAACGCTCGGAAATACAGAGATGAGGTACTGAGACCACATGTTCGACTCTTCGGAGGTGCAGTTGGTTCAGACTTCCTGTTAATGGACGATCATGCCCGACCGCACCGGTCTGCTCTGGTGGATGAATTTCTGGCTGGGGAAAACATTCATCACATGGACTGGCCAGCGAAGTCTGTTGATCTGAATCATATAGAACATGTCTGGGATCCATTGGGGAGGCAAATTGAATCCCGTCAGCCTCCACTAAGGAACCGCCAACACCTTCGCATTGCCCTTTCGGAGGAATGGGATCGACTGCCACAAGAGCTCTTGGACCATCTGATAGAGAGCATGCCACGTTGCTGCGAAGCATGTGTGGGCGTTAGGGGTAACCATACACCCTATTAACAGCATATTTTGTTGTAGAAGACATTGCCAAGTTTTGTTAGTTGTTGTCAAAGGTGTACCTTAGCTATCAGAACCTTTCTGACAATGTTTTTTTGGACAAGTTGTGTGACATATGGTGTGTGATTCACCTTCCGTTTGTTCAGCAATCCGTCTGACATTCCTATCAGGCGGTATGGCCTTGTTTAGTGATTATGCCTAATTTTGGACACTAGTGTATAAAAAGGAAGTTGCCTAACATAGAAATATGAAGTGGAGAAGAAGTGTGGGACAATTGAAGACAGACATTTGTGGAAGCAGCAATTGTGGTATGTAGGAAAACAAAAGCAAAGGTTAAAGGAAAGGAGACACGGTGGTGGACGGACAAAATAAAAAAATAAAAGAAAGGAACAAGGTGAATACAGAAATGGATAAGAAGAAGCAAAAAAACATATCAGCGGGATGAGAATAAGATAGAAAGGTTACATGTAGTGTAAAAGTAAAATAGCCCAACTTTATGAATTAATATTAAAGTTAGCACGAAGTAGGTCTCAGGGCAATTCTGAGTGGTTTCTAGCTAGGGCTTGGTACAGGAGGCAGAAAAGAAAATTTTTAATTAGATTGAATAATGGTTTTTTATTCAGAAAATACATTTCAAATTGCACATCACCTTATTTTTGATAGTTGCTGTCTTCAACATCACCTTTTGATGACCCGTGCTCCCAGTTCACCAGCCTGAACAGGGCTGGAACACGTTCTGGAAGTTACAAATATTACGTTGAGATAAGGCCGGAACACCCAGGTTGGTTGGATATGGGTTTGAGTCTCGAACTTTCGACGTTCTGGACGATCTCTGACGTTCTCCAACGATGTTGCAGGATAATCACTCGTCACATAACTTATACGAGTGTCCAGAATTACACAGTCCCCCGACACTTTGGTTTAACAGCACTGTTTTATTTAACACGGTTGGGATATGCCGTCGAATTCACTCTTAATCTTGTAGATAGAATTTATAAGTTCCCTAAAGATGAAGATGCGGGTAGCATCAAGATTGGAAGAAAATGAAGCACAGTTCATGAATGGAAATAACAAAACTGAAAATTGTTCACGCATTTGGCACAGTTCGTGGTGATTTTCCACTAAATAAAGTAGCACTCGATATTGAAAGAAATGTATGACTGCTCTAGAGTTTATCAAAGACACTGCTGGCAGTCATGAAATAATACTAAACACTTTGACGAAAAACTAAGGTTGAAATGAAAAGCACAGTTCGTTGTTAAGCGCACTTGACATTAAATAATATAGGTGACTGTTCGAGAGTTTATCAAAGATACTGCTGTCAGTCACACACAAATAATTTACACACTGTTCTGAAGAAATACTACACAATTTTGTTTGAACTGTATAAAGAACATAGTTCGAGTTCGGAGTGAAACCTTGGTGTCGTAGCACAAGATTATGGTAATCACTTGCATGAACATTCATGAGAAAGTTTGAACACTTTCATAACCACCCCTGTTTATAAATTATTTATGCTGACTGAGATTTAACAAAATGTCACAGTTAATAGTATAATGTCGTGGTGTCACACTGAAATTAATATGTGTTCAGAGATTAAGTTCTGCTGACTGAGATTTAAAAAATAAATATCACTGATCCTAGTATATCGCAGTAGTGCCACTGAAATTAATATTGATTCTGAGACTAAGTTTCACACAGGTAACGTGGTAATAAATTCAGTTCTACAAGAAGAAAGTAAGTTATATCGAGAAGTTTCTACATGCGCACAGAATATAAGTTTGACTTGATTGTTGTCACCTAAGTCCAATATACAACTTGTCATAATCAGAGTTCAAACATGCGCACAGATTATAAGTTCAACTTAATTGATAGACTCAATGACCATTATAAAGACTTTGTTATACATTAGAGTTCACACGCGTACCATTTATATTTTCAACACGACTGTCAGAGTTTACGTCCCACACAAAGACTTTGAATATTTGAAGATAGCCTCTATCAGCAGTTAGACGAACACTTCAGCGTGGAGAGTCAGGCTAGACACTCAGCTATGACTGTCTTGGGTCTAGTGAGCTCAGCTTATATTCAGTTTGGGGCTCCTACGTCACCAGATAACGTGATCTCTTTGAGGCTGATTATCTCGCGAATCCCTAGACGGATGTACTTGAGATTCACAATTTGAGACTTTTAAGTTATCCTCTTCAAAATGACGTATCGCTCAAGTCGCTGTGATTATTATTACAGAAGTTTTGAAATTTTTTTCAGTCGAATGTTCGCAAAGGCGTGACGTTCATTTCCAGAACATACCAGGCCATGCAGGCTACACTGGTGTCAGGCGGGTAGTCTATATTGTCCCTGCAGCTACGTTACACACACAGCTGTCGCTGGCTCCCCTGCTCGCTCCTCCAAACGCAAACAAACCAAGTTCGCTCTGAACGTCGTGCGTGATGATGGAATACAATTAATAGTAAAAAAAAAATACGGCATGTGCAGGTCGTAACCGCTACAGTAGAATACAAAAGATTGAAACTACAAGTAAAGAGGAGTATCAAGGAAGAAAAGGAGAAATGTTGGGGAGAGTTTACCAAGAAAATTGAGCAAGATAGTCAAGGAAATCAGAAACTATAATACAGAGTAATAAAATTGAAAACAATAAATCAAGAAAAAATCAAGGCATTAGAGAGAGAAGATGGATCCATAGTACATGAGAAAAGGGTCTTCAGAAGGTGATGGCAGTGTATATTGAAAAACTTGATAATGAGGTTGACTGCTTGGAGAAAGAAGGGGATAAGAAAATGGAAATAATAGATGGAGAAAAACAAGAGAACCCAATAACATGGTTGGAACTTGAAAGGGCAGTGAAAGCAATGACCAAAGGTAAAGCAAGTTGAAAAGACGAATTCAATGCTGATATGATTAAGGCAGCAGGAAGCATTATACTACTGTGGCTATACAGAGCCCTCAATGCCTAATGGAAGGAAGAAAGGATACCTGAAGATTGACAACAAGGAAACATTGTACCATTGTTCAAAAAAGGAAATAGGAAGAAAGGTGAAAATTATAGGGGTATAACCCTATTATCACATGGGCTAAAAATAATGGAGAAAGTCATAGAAAAAAGACCGAGGGATATAACAGAAACACAGTTAGAGGAAGTACAATATGGCTTTAGACCGAATACCTCAACAATAGACTTTATATGTACAGTACGAACGATAATAGAAAAATATCTGGAAAGGAACAAGGAAACCATATTCGTATTTTTGGATTTGGAAAAAAAGCTTATGATACTGTTAAGAGAAAACAAGTATAGGAATGCCTACTGAAGAGGAATGTACCAAAATCATTAATTAACAAGATAAAAATGTTGTATCATGAGAAAAAGCAGTGTACAAGTGGGAGTTGTGACTCTGAAACATTTTATATGAAAAAAGGTCTCAAGCAATGAAATTAACTGTCGCCATTATTGTTTATTATACTGATGGATGAAATCATAAAACATGTAAAACAGAGTATCGGTAGTGATGAAGTGAATGCTTTGGTATTTGCACATGATGTGGTGATTTGGAGAAAGGGAGAAAAGGAAGTACAAAGGAGACTGGATATTGGAATGAATAGCTGAAGGAGTTTGGAATGGTAATTAGTAAAAAGAAAACGGTAGTCATGCAGCGTGGAAAAGAGAAAAAGAGAAGCCAAGTGAACATAGATGGAGAACTGTTAGAGAATGTAGAACAGTTTACATATCTGGGTAGCATTATTAATGGGAGTAATGAAAAATCAACCCTGAAATTAATAACAGACTAAGTAAAAGTACAACATTTTATCATCAAGTCAGAGAGCTTTTATGGGATGACAAAATACCCAAGAGCACGAAATTAACATTATATAAAGAGTATTTCATACCAATTGTAACATATGGACTAGAAACACAAGTAACTAATAAGAGACAAGGTAGTAAGATCCAAGCAGTAGAAAATAAAATTTTTAAGAACAAGAAGAGATAGAATTCAAAATATTTAAATCAGAGAAGAGCTGAATATAGAACTGGTAGTACAGAACATAGAAAGCAAGACTGAGATGGTTCGGACATGTAAAAATAATGGGAAAGGAATGGGTAGCAAGAAGGGAATTTGAAGGGGAAGTTAAGTTGGAAGACCGAGAAGCAGGTAGATGGATCCAATTTGGAAGGACATTAGAGAAGCTGGATTGGATGTGGCGGAAGTAATGGAGCAGGAAAAGTTGAAGGACAGAAAGGAGTGGAGGAGACTTGTAAACCACACATGGGCGACTGGAGTGGGACAGTGATGATGATGATGATGATGATAATGATGATGATGATGAAGTAGAGTAAGCGCATTTGCCAAGACATTCTTACTATGGAAAATGGTTTTCAAGTGCACTGGAAACCTTCAATGATGGGCAACTACTGTTGGTGTCTTGTTAGGGACTGTGATGAAACAAGATACAAAAGAAGAGTACCAACAGCACACTTTTCAAAAAAATAAAAAGTGAAACTATAAGGAGCAGTCAAATGAAAACCGAACATCCACTACAACGTAACCATGGAATGGTTTTACTCAAAAGTAATTTTTTTTTTTTTTTTTTGCAAGTTGCTTTACATCGCACTGACACAGACAGGTCTCATGGCGACAATAGGACAGGAAGGAGCTAGGAGTGGGAAGAAAGCGGCCGTGGCCTGTATTAAGGTACAGCCCCAGCATTTGCCTGGTGTGAATATGGGAAACCACAGAGAACCATCTTTAGGGCTGCTGACAGTGGGGTTCGAATCCACTATCTACCGAATATTGGACACTGGCCACACTTAAGCGACTGCAGCTATCGAGTTCGGTTTACTCAAAAGTAATTACCAAACTGTTAATACAATTCTCCTACTGGGAGATGAGACAATCCCAGTTTTGTAGAAAGAAGTAGGTTGCTGACGGATCCACAACCGCACCCAAATTTGCACTTGCTTGTCCAAATGAAACCGATGTCCATGAATGTCTTTCCTCAGGTCACCAAGAATGTAAAAAATCACAAGGAGAAAGATTTGGGCTGTACCAAAGATGCTGAAGTTTTTGCAACAAAATTGCTGAAGCGTAGAAGTACAGGCTCGGAAGAGCCTATCCTGCACATCACTGCAAGACGATGCATGCCCTTCTGAGAATCTCCTATGCCACTCGTGCACACTCACCATGGCCATGCAGTGTTCATCATATACAGCAGACATGCGACGATGAGTTTCGCTTATTCCAGGACCCTCAGCCACCAGAAAATTAACCATATTTCTCTGTTCGCCTCCAATTCTACAGCTGGACGAACACACTAGACCAGTCCGCGCACCAACAAAGACATAACCCAACAACTGTGTACACCTGTGAGTTATCATTATGCAGGTCTCCTACCATAGCGATGGCAGTATCGATACATAACAACAGCATTGCCACCTTTCATGTGGCATGTTTGTTATGGCACGTGTTCAGTTTTCATTTGACTGCCCTTTATATATTGTGACACTACTACATCAATGTTTCCTGGTATTGTTTTTTAAAATACAGTATTGTGACCTCATAGGAGAAAACTGGTTTTTCCATTGATTTCAATAACCCAAAATTAGGTAAATCCACGTATTTAATAGTTCTAAGTGTAATTATTTTGATGCATTCAGAATCATTAATGTGCACCCACATTGTATTTCATAAGTGGGTTTGTAATTTTTTATTTACAAAATTTCCCCCAGCTGGGGGTTGCCACAATGGTCAATGCATAACAAAACAATGATATGTATAATTTCAACATAAAATATTGTGTGATAGAATGTGAGAGGGAGAAAAAAATGAGTAATTGACATATCTGTATATTAGTATTAGCCTTTAGAAATCCAATGTTACATATTGTACAAGAGTTACTTTTATTGCAATACGAGTGTAACTTCCTTGTTGTGCAAAGTTGATGGCGACTCCGAAGACCGTAAAAGTAGTTAGTGGGACGTAAAGCAAATAACATTATTATTATTATTATTATTATTATTAAAGTTGATGGCATAATGAATCCTTGAATTCAAACATGGCGTGTCAGGATATAGGGAATACTAAGTATTCCATATTCCCTGACATGTAGGTAATGCCATCCGATTCGCTCAGTAAACATAGTCTATTACTAAGAAAAGGGAAGTTATTGAGAAGAAAAGGAAGCGATGGAGCTCGGAGCAGATGGAGAAAGCCATACACGCGGCTCGGGAGAAGAAAATGGGCTTCCTGAAAGCTTCAAAAGAATTTGGGGTTCCACAAACGACACTTTTTCGTTTAGCAAGCAGCGAAGTGCATGACGAGAGGAAAGCTGCCTCAACTACTCTTGGGCGCAAGCCAGTATCTACTAAGGAACTAGAAGAAGAATTAGTTAATTATTTATTGGACATGGAGGCAATGTTCTTTGGACTGACTCGAAGAGACGTTTGTATTTTAGCATTCCAACTTGCTGTTCAGAATAATATGGCTCACCCCTTTGGGAAAGATGATAGGGCTGGAAAAGATTAGTTCTACTCATTTATGGGTAGGCACTAGGGCATATTATCACTGCAAAAACCAACAGGGACCTCTTTCTCACGAACGAAAGGTTTTAACAAGGAGGAAGTAAACATGTTTTTTGACCTCTTAGAAAGTCTTTATGATAAGCACAAATACCCGGCCAAACATGTATATAATGTGGACGAGTCAGGATTGTCGGTGGTATAAAGCAAAATCCCTTGCGTTGTTGGTCTCAAATGGAAAAAGCAAATAGGTGAGCTGACAGCTGCTCAGAAGGGGTCTTTAGTTACCATAATCACCTGCATGAGTGCAGCGGGCGATTTTGTTCCTCCATTAATCATTTTCCCATGCACAAATATGAATGACCAATTGATGAGGGGTGCACCACCCGGATCTATCGCAGCGTGCCGTCTGTCAGGATGGATACAAACCAACATTTTCACTAGATAGTTTCATCATTTTGTAGAGACCACTAAATCAACTAAGGATTCTCCTGTACTCTTGATACTTGATGGATACTCCACTCATAACCGAAACACAGATGTTACATGTAATTAATCTCATAATAGAACCGTATTGAGGACAATATATTAAAATTATAAAATCCTTTTAATAACAACCACCTACTCAATACAATACATTACTCATTGAATTATAAAATAATCATGAGGTGTCTTAAATAATGGAACATGTTTCGTTCGACATAGCGAACATCATCAGCCTTAATTTACAAAGATTAGGTCAGGGCCCTGAGCTGAATGATAAAAATTGTTAAAAGAGTGACAATGCCATAATAAAAAGTAAAATGATAACATTAGACTTGAAATTGTAACAATATGTACAGATTAACAGCAAGTATTTGTAGTGGAATACATTGAACGATGGTAGTCTGTAAAGTTAAAACAAACATGAGGTTGTTAAAGTAAAAAGATATAGATATAGTGGATCTTAAAATATATGTCAATGCGTGAAGCGTGGATTAATTATTGACTATGGAGTTCTTAAATTGAGCAAAACAAAACAAAAGTTGAAATAGAGTTTATTGAATAGTACGAGTCAAACTGAACCAGTTAAAAGGCGCATGGCGGCGAAACTAAGGTTAAAATGACGTGAACTTCAGTAGTTAGGAATTCTGTAGGAGAGCCAACACAATGCCAGAAGGAAATACAAGTTGAACTAGTCCGTATTTACACGCTAGCAGTAAAATTAATCGTATACAACGTAGGACACCAATGTGGACTCGTTAAAGAGTAACTATAAACTATAAATCAATTGATTGATTCACGCAGCCAACGTTAGCGAACACCTCACACTAGTCCCAAGGATTTCTAACTCCAATTGTGCCATAATCTGCTCCATCCATCTCTGGTTTGCTGGAACTCTCCCTACTTTCAAGTTTATAGTTACTCTTTAACGAGTCCACATTGGTGTCCTACGTTGTATACGATTAATTTTACTGCTAGCGTGTAAATACGGACTAGTTCAACTTGTATTTCCCTCTGGCATTGTGTTGGCTCTCCTACAGAATTCCTAACTACTGAAGTTCATGTCATTTTAACCTTAGTTTCGTCGCCATGCGCCTTTTAACTGGTTCAGTTTGACTCGTACTATTCAATAAACTCTATTTCAACTTTTGTTTTGTTTTGCTCAATTTAAGAACTCCATTGTCAATAATTAATCCACGCTTCACGCATTGACATATATTTTAAGATCCACTATATCTATATCTTTTTACTTTAACAACCTCATGTTTGTTTTAACTTTACAGACTACCATCGTTCAATGTATTTCACTACAAGTACTTGCTGTTAATCTGTACATATTGCTAGAATTTCAAGTCTAATGTTATCATTTTACTTTTTATTATGGCATTGTCACTCTTTTAACAATTTTTATCATTCAGCTCAGGGCCCTGACCTAATCTTTGTAAATTAAGGCTGATGATGTTCGCTATGTCGAACGAAAGATGTTCCATTATTTAAGACACCTCATGATTATTTTATAATTCAATGAGTAATGTATTGTATTGAGTAGGTGGTTGTTATTAAAAGGATTTTATAATTTTAACACAGATGGTATGAAGATAGCAAGAGAAAATCATCGAAAGCGACTTTCAACCTATTAGGTCGTGTTACGTACATTTAGTACGTGATGAAGATATGTTAAGTACAGAACAAAAATGGCCAACCAGACATCAGTGGGATCCGAACCCACAACCTCCCGATTTCGCGTCGGTTGCTCTACCAATTGAGCTATGGTGGCCTAGGCCATCTTTGTTCTGTTGGAAAGGATCTAAGCTACAGGTCTGGTACTACTACCATCAACTCGACGTTAGCCCCTGACGGGACGTACTACGGCTCCACTCTGAAGCTTTACCGAAGCCTTACGGAGCAAGCCGAAGCTTTCCGAATGGCGTACGCCGCCATCATGAATCGAGTAGTTCAAATCACTAACTGATCTCTGAACTGAACTATTCTGAAGACCATTGCTGTATGTTTATTTTCACCTATTTCTATTATTTTATGCTCAGAGTATTAGCATATGTGTATATAAATGTGACTCGTGTGTTGAGAATGTCTTGTGAGAAGATATTGGATAGTGCTTTCCGTCTCTGGAGCTCATTTATTTTTGTTGTTTGTTGTTATATCTCCGAGTGGTACATGTGATCGACTACCCGTTGCTTGTGAGAAGATACTGGATAGTGCTTTCGGTCTCTGGAGCTCAATGATTTTTACTGTGTGTTGTTATATCTCGGAGTGGTACATGTGATCTACAACCCATTTAAAGCAAGCACAGTCTTTTAAAATGTACAGGCTTTATATAAATAAATGTATTTAAAATTATTTTTTTGTATTTTTTAATGTTATATTTGACGTTTATATTGTATATTTCAGTTCAATATTGCATCGAGTATTATAACCTCAGATATTGGAATGAATGCCCTATTTTACCTTAGATACCGATATACAGTTTCATTAATCAATAAGAATTGCACTAATAATCAGTGATCTGCATTAGGTGCTGTTGCCCAGGTGGCAGATTATACTTTCACTTTTAAGTCTCAACTAATACAGTATAGACCTACGGGATTGATAAAATTAGCCAAAAGATAATTAATTATAGTACAAGGTAGTGAAACTAAGGCTGTACTTTTATTCCAGTAAATTGCTGATCTCGATGGGTATATCCATTAGTGGTTGGTGAATTTGCTTGAATCTATATCAGAAAGTCAGAAGAAAGTGACAATGAGAAGGTTGAATATAATCCATAGGCAGAACTGACATTGAAGGGTATTCATTTTTTTTTTCTGCCAAGCATGAGATAATAAGATTCAAGCAAATTCGCTAACCACTACCGTAATGGATATAGGCTATCCTTCAAGATCAGCAATACCGAAATACAAGTACAGCCTCAGTTCCACTACCTTGTATTATAATTAATCTCTTGGCTACTGTTATCAATACCATATACTGTATTAATTGAGACTTATAACAGTATTTTTAGTGAAAGTATAATCTGCCACCTGGGTGACAGCAGTAAAGATAATCTCTCATCCTAAAGGGTCAGTGGTACACTCCTGTTTCTATTGTAAAAAAAGGTCAAATCACATGAAATTTTCGAGCATGATGTACTATGGTATGATTTTTTTTATCACACTCCATGAACTGTGTGACTTATATATGATAATTACCTTCCTGAAAGCTGCAGGTAACAGCTAAATCTGTTCTCAAGATTGTTGGTTTGTAGCTTCCCTGCTGGTACATGGTAGTACTGCTGAAAGTGTCAGTCATTAGTGTGCTATGGCTCAACTTAAAGAGTTCTGCAACTGTTAAGCCATGATCAGAAATTGAAAGAAAAGTGAGGTGTCATTTGCATAACTGAAATTTACTTCCAGAGGATTCCTGTGCAAAGTAAATTGTATAAATGTCTTACATCCATACATCATCATCTTCAAGCTCCAGTTTCCCAGGTGTGGAGTACAAGCGCTTGCTACTTCATCCTGTTAAAGTTTAGTTTCTATTCCTCTATATCTTCCCACTTGGCATTCCTCTTGCTGACCTCAGATTTCACTGTCTCTATCCATCAATTCCTTGGCCTCCCCCTTTCACTTCTCTGTCAAAATAATTCCTTGCTGTTCTCGTTCTGTCCATTGTCATAACATGTCCAAACCATTGTAGCCTGCCTCTTCCCTAAAAGCTTGGTAACAAGCATTTTGATGCCAGCCTCCTTTCTATTTGCTTCATTTCTAATCTTGTCCTTCCTGGTCTTTTGGTTCATTGTTCTGGTGAATTTCATTTCTGTTGACTGGATTTTATTATTTGCCTTGTTATGCAGGGTACATGTTTCAAGTCCATATGTGAGAAATGGAATGAAGTAGGTATGACACATGGTCAGTTTTGCTTTCTGGGGTATTTTATCATCCCAGAGTAGGTTTCTCACTTGAAAATGAAATTGAGAAGATTTCTGAGTCCTGTTAAGTATTTCTTAATTTAATGGGTTATCTTTCGAAGTGATTCTTCCAAGGTAGCCTATTTGAAGTTGGAACCAGACTGCAATAGACTTCCCTCCAGGAAATTGTTTGAATCTGTGCCTTTACTGTTGATAGTCATTTAAAGAGCTTTTGTTTTATTGATTCCCAACTTGGCAGGTTCGATCCTGGCTCAGTCCAGTGATATTTGAAGGTGCTCAAATATGTCAGCCTCGTGTCGGTAGATTTACTGGCACGTAAAAGATCTCCTGTGGGACAAAATTCCGGCACCTCGGCGTCTCCGAAAACCGTAAATGTAGTTAGTGGGACGTAAAGCAAGTAGCATTATTATTATTATTATTATTATTATTGTTTTATTGATTTGTAGTCCATATTCTTTAAATTGCTATTCCAGGGATTTAGGTTCTCCTGTACGTCTGCTTCATTTTCTCCCCAGATCAGAACATCATCTGCAAATATTAGAGTGTTAGGCTCTTTGCAATGTTCTTTGTTGGATTTTATGATCCAATCCATGTCAATGATGAACAGGAGTGGTGACAAGGCACTTCCCTGCTGGACTTCTCTTTTGGTTTCAAACCAATCTGATCTTCCATCCAATATTTGGACACAGGTTAAGCACTTTTGATAGAGCATCTTTACTTTATCAATCAGGATGTCTGGCAGACCTATACCTTCTAGGTATTCCCAGATTATCTCTCTAGGAACACTGTCGTAGGCCTTCTCGATGTCCATAAAAACTATCACTAAGTTCTTAACATAGCCTATTCCCAGTGCTTCCCCGTTATCATTCTGATGGCAAATATCAGGTTTGTAGTGCTTCAGTTGTTCCTGAACCTGCGTTGCTCCTCCTCCAATAACGGTTCAACTATATTTATTTATTGGTGACAAAAGATCCCGTGAGCTTCTGGCTCGTGATAGGGACAATACAGTACATACTTTTTTAAGGCAACACAATAATTACATTTCATATACAATGGCTTTTCTGTAAAGTGACAAGTACATTTTTTTTTTACATGTTAGGATCATAGTTTTTCAGAAGTATATTCAGATATTGCATGGCTGTAATATACTAAATATGGACAATATATATATTATTGTATTAATTAAAGCAAGTTATATAGAGATTATATTAAGATATCTGTAAAAGAGTAATATTCCTTCAGTTTTTTCTTAAAACATATAACCGATTTAGAGTTCTTTATAACAGGAAGCAACACATTATATTCCCTAAACATTGATGATTCTATGCCTTTCACTCTGTACTTTACTGAATTAGAATGAGAGGGATATATCCTTAATGATCCTCTAGTTTCATATCCATGAATTTCACTAAAATGGGAGAAGTTAACAGTAGAATGGGTTAATTTCCTGTCTAGCTTATACATAAAGACTGCTGATGAAAATGTAATTTGTTTATGGAATGGCAGAATATTTGACTCTGAAAAAACTTCATGTGATGGTTTGAGGAAGGGGAATCCATACATGATTTTGATGGCTCTTTTTTGTAGGATTTCCAAATTATTAATGTAATCTTTCCTACATCTTCCCCAAATAAAGCTTGCGTATGTTAGATGTGGGTGGATCATTGCATAATATATACACTTCAATTGTTGATGAGAAAAATTACTGTATCTTAATCTGTGCATTATTCCTATCAAAGGGGTAATTTTGCTGATTACATAATCAATATGGCTTTTCCAGGAAAGTGTTGAGTCTAATGTTATACCAAGATACTTAGCTGAGTTGACTCGCTCTATTAATTGGTCCTTTAGGATAACAGTGTTAGCCGCTGTTATCTTATGGGCTGTTTTATGAAACATTAGGTATTTTGTTTTAGTCACATTTATGATCATTTTTTTAGATAAAGCCCAGTCCGATAACTTGTCCAAGTCACAATTTATGTCTTCCATAATTTGCGTTTCACATAGTCCTTTGTAAGTTATTAAGATATCATCAGCAAATACTTTACATTTCCCCTTTAGTGTTAGAGATTGTATGTCATTTATATAAATCAGAAATAGAATTGGACCTAGTACTGAGCCCTGTGGTATTTCCGTTTTTGTCTGCTGCTTAAAACTTTTAGTATCGTTAATCATCACATATTGTGTTCGATTTGATAAATAATTTTGGAACCATTTGTGTGCTAAACCCCTAATTCCTGCTAATTTTAACTTGTTCAGAAGTATTTTGTGGTCAACCAGGTCAAATGCTTTTTTAAGATCTATGAGTAGACCTGCTGCTAATTTATTTTCATCTAAGGTCTTTTGAACATCTATCACTGTATCAAATACAGCATTGTCAGTTCCTCTATTTGGGAGAAACCCATATTGATTATTGGAAAAGTAATTAGTTTTACACAGAAAATTTACCAATCTAATTTTTACTACCATTTCTATGAGTTTTCCAATTGCAGATAATATACTAATTGGTCTGTAATTGGATGGATCTGTGTTATTTCCTGATTTAAAGATAGGTACAATTCTGGCACATTTGAGTAATTGGGGTATTTCTCCATTGAGAATTGAACGGTTAATAATTTCCACAATATATGGCACTAAACTTTCAACACAGGTTTTTAACATGACATTGGTTATTTTATCTTCAGTTAAATTATTTTTATTTTTTAGAGAAGTGATAATTTTGAGCACTTCACATTCATCAGTAGGAGACATGAAAATACTATTAGTTTGACTTTCAGCTGTTGTGCTACCATGAACTTGCTCATCTTCAACAAGACCTTTTCTTATATTTTCAGCTACATTAACATATAGTTCATTTAGGTTATTGCATATGTCCTCTGTGTTTGTAATGCTGGCATCATTTACCACCAGATGGCTGATTTCATGTTTATGTCCAAGCTTCCTATTTAACACTTCATTGACTACATACCATGTTTCTTTTTGGTTTTTGCAATTCTGTAATCTGTGTTCATAATACCTTTTTTGTAACTCTCTCTTCAATTTGGTTATTTTATTACTAATTCTTTTGTATTCTTCAATTACTTCTGCAGAGGGGTTTTTTACTTTAGTTTTTGAAAACAGTGAGTCTTTGATGTGAATCAGTGTTAGTAATTCTTGGGTAACCCAAGGTTTTAGGGGAATGTGTTTGGGGTTCTTTCTTTTTATTGAAATTGAGCTGGTTTCGATTCCTGTGCTAATATACTCAATAAATTTATTATAATAAGTGTTTATATCCATTTCCTCACATTTAAATTTATTTTGTAGGATATACTGATTTAATTTGTTGTAATTTACAAATTGCTTACCACTATCTTTGATTATTGGTACTACTGGAACTAATTCATTTTCAAATGATCTCCAAAAGTTTGATTTAGAAAGTTGAGTGATGCCCCTATAATTTCTGCATTTCTTCCCGTCTTCCTTTTTATACAGGGCAGTAGCGGCGATTGTGGGGGAAGGGGGAAATTGCCCCCTCACTTTGTGGATAAAAGATTACATTTTTATTCCATTTAAGCCAGCTGAAACTAGGAATTATAGAAAATATTTTTAAACAAAGCAATTTGTACAAGCCCTGTTGTCTTATCGGCTAATTTTTCCCTCATCTTATTTAATTATTAAAAAAATGTTTAGAGGAAATACGCACAGAATGTCGTTCGTCCCGGATAACCGATTTGTATACCGCCATAGCAAGTAGTGGACACTGCATGTGCTATGAGGAAGGGTAGCAAGGGTATATTTTTTGCCAAGGTCATGGGCACTGAGGTATGGTTCACCCGCTTACTGCGTGCATTCTTCAGTCTGGCAGTCTCTTTAGTATCTGTTAGTTTCTTAGTGTGTAGTCAAATACTAAATGATTGTAATAGTATAATCACACCGTACTTTATTTAATTGTACTCAATGCGTAATATTGTTCCTTTGGTGAAAGTTTTATTGTATGGTATAGTATTAAATCGACCACCTCTGTGGTGTAGTGGTTAGTGTGATTAGCTGCCACGGTTCACGCAGACAGTTCTCATCCTAATTCCTCCAATGGCTAAATCTACCCAAGTCATCTCCTCATTTACGAGCCTAACCAAAATTATGTTGTGTGCAATAGAACTCCTGATTAACAGTCCTTCCCATTTTAACACCTGTTAAGAACATTTTCTAATCTATCTCTTCCTCATTATCTCCACTTACCTCTGCCAGTTCTACTTTCTTTCTTGCATAAGCCTCATTGATATTGATGGATCCGCATTGAATTCCATTTTATTTGCCAAGTAGTTTCCAAGGTAAATACCCAGAAAACAAAAGCAATGAATATCAACGTGAAGAGTTTACATATCTTGGCAGTATGGTTACTCAGGATGGAGGAGCAGCTGCTGATGTCAAAATGAGAATCCACAAAACAAATGTGGCATTCATACAACTCTATCCGATATGGAGGGCCAGAGAAATCTCAATGAAAACCAAACTTCGCATTTTTCGAACAAATGTAAAAACAGTACTGTTACATGGTTGTGAAACCGGGAAAGTTACCTCAGAGATCACTCATTAACTACATGTATTTATAAATAGATGCTAAAGGAGAATTAAGGCATTTTTGGCCAAAAGTATTTTCAAAGGAAGATCTCTGGAAACAAACAGAAGAGCCCATTGGCATACAAATAAAGCGGAGGAAATTGAAATGGATCGGTCACACACTGCAGAAGCAGCAGGATGCAGTGGAGAGAAAGGCTCTGTTTTGGAACCCCAAGGATAACGGAAGAGAGGTAGACCCAGAAAGTCATGGAGACACAGTGTGATGGAGGAGGCAAAACAAGAAGGGAAGACCTTTGGAGAACTGAAAACCCTAGCTCAAAATAGGATACTTTGGCGCTTCATTGTCAAAGCCCTATGCTCTCCAAAAGAGTAAAAGGATATAACTAAGTACGTAAGTTTAAAAGGAGTCCCTCCCCTGTCAAATAGAAGTGGGACTGGGTTACTCCCATAGGTTTAAGGCTTGTTTAAAATATTCTGAGCTTGGTACATTCTGTGAAGCAGGATGCTGCCTTACTTACACATAATCACAGTGAGAATCTCTCCTATAGGGTAGAGACCACCGGTTGATTGTATAGTTCTAGCTGCCAGAACAACAGGAGGGTCCTGACTTGGAACATGTCAAAAATGTCCACCCCAATTCCATAGCAATGAGTATCCCAACTCTGAAGACGATTAACTTTGCCACTCAGCCGTTGCCCATGGTTCACACACTAGGATATGTCTACAGTAACTCCCACCATAAACCACACATTTGGACTTAACAGTTGAGGGTTATTCAAACATTTGTGTAATGTAATACTGTTATGTAACAAAATGTGTGACATTATGTTAGCTGGCGACATTACCTTGAGAGCTGCACAAACCATGGATCTTAATGTCATGGTCCATTCTCCATCAATACTTCAGATCACAGCCTGCATGGTTGCTAGGCAACATAGCATCACACATTTTATTGAAATTGATTTTTCCCAGAGGGAAATGCAATAACTTTTTTAAATATTCATTATTTTCCATTACCGAGACACAGTTTGCAGAAAATGTGCAATTCTTTACTCCTTTCTACACTCTTGTTTGATCACAGGAAATGTAGTTTCATAGAAGTTATTAACTGCACAAGAGTTGTTGTTCAAGAGTACCTATGTGGAAAAACTATTCTGAAGTTTAGTTTGGGAGCCATTCTCAGCAAACAACCACTTTCTTTGGGTACACGCTTCTGATATCTGGGAACTTGGCAGCTGTTAATTTGTCATGGTAATAAAATGATGGAAACATTAAAGCTTTTTGCAGAGTCTGTTTGATTAAGCTCAGCTGATTATGATAATTTTTAAAATATACACACTGTCAAAAATGAAAGTTTTGAAATTGTTTGAGAGATGACGCTCATAACTTGCAGATATTGACAAGTCCTTAAACATTACATGGTTCACTCTGTTATTGTCTGCTATTATCACACAAATTTTAAGCCCTCATGTTACAACAGGCTTCACTTGCGTAGGATGTTAGGTCCTTACCTGTGATATTTACAGGAGTAAGGGATAAAGTTTGCTTCTGTCTGTTAGGTCATCAGCCCAGAGGCTGGTTGGATCCTCAATTAGGACCACCAAAGGCTATGCAGTTATATGGAAATTGCAAAAAATAATGGCAGAGTCCAAATGAGGCATACTAGGCAAGATGAGGAGTGAGATAGTTTGCCATTGATTTCCTCACTGGACCAGAAGGTGCTACTGTAGCACGACTGATCCTATGAGCAACACCTTTCATAATACTCAAACACTAGTTGTGCTCCAAATGTCATTACTCAGCACAACCCATACCCCAGCAACTTCCATATTGTCACAGCCATGGATGAGATTGGGACTTCAGTAGAAGCTACACTTTGCTCTGGCCTGTGCCAAGAGACAGATACAAAAAAAAGTGAAATAAATCAAGAGGCACTAAAGATGCCACAACAGTTTTTGCTGCTGCTGATAATTTAAGCAAACCCATTGAGCACACCTCCAGTGTAGACTGTACTCTCCTGTACATACACAAACTTCCCATTAATTAAGCCACATATTTTTCACTTGAATGTGGTACCATTAATGGTGGGCTTTAAATAAGGTAAGTTTTTGCTGGGATTGCCAACAGCCATATTCAGTGGGAAGTATAAGTGCTGAAATTTTCTGAAAATTATTTTGCTTTTGAACTTTGATAACTACTGACTCAAAAATTATAAAAAATGCATACAGCATCATGAGAACTGAATAATTTCTACCATGTTCTAACAGACAGAACTAAGTCTCGCTCTTCAAAAATATTTTGTGAGTGTTACCACAAACATACCAGTACAGTTTGTAGATCCATAATATCAACTGGAAAACTACAAATTAATCGATACTTTCCTTTTTAAAAATGTAACATACAAGGGTGAAGTGAGTTTTATGCCTAGTGCATAGGTCTTACAGCGATGATGGGATGGGAGAGGATTAGGAATGGGAAGGAAGCGGCTGTGGCCTTAATTAAGGTACATCCCCAGTGTTTGCCTGGTATGAAAATGGGAAACCATGGAAAACCATCTTCAGGGCTGCCTACAGTGGGGTTGGAACCCAATATCTCCTGAATACCGGCCGCACTTAAGCGACTGCAAGTATCAAGCTTGGTGTTTAGATTACTCTCTGAGACTTTCCAAAAAAGAGAGAATGTTTATTCAAGTTTCTATATGATGAGCTGAAGAATCTTGGCTACTATATCATTTGTAGGTTTGCAAGACTGATGTATTATGAAGGCTGAAAACAGCATGGATTAAGGAGGAGATATTTCAGTTATGCACTTTTTGAAAGACTTGCCAGAAAAAGAAGCCCTTTTTTCTTCTGAAAAGTGTACAGGAACACTATATCACCAGTTGCAAACATCTTGTGGGGGAGGGGGGGGAGAATCTACTTCTGCATATTTTCTAATACATACCTGTTTTTACAACCTAAGGAGAAAAATTCACATCACTGCTGTGTAGATATGGTGAAGGTTGCAAAGGTTCTTCACAATAATAATATTTCCATTTCCATTTATTTAGGAACAACGTCCTGTATTTACAGGCTGCCACTATGGACAAGGTAAAACATATCAAATTTCTGTACAGAACTATTAATTGAAGAAAACTCTAAATTATACAGGTACAGTATAATTAGTGTGGCATTCCAGAGCTGTAGCTGTAGAGGTGGTGTCTCAGGATTTTGATGGAGCCTCTGAGGACGAGGGTCGCAATTTCAGGGATGAGCTTCATTGGAAGTTCGAAGCGCTTCCATGTGGTGACGAAATGACGAGGTACGGTACCGCGAACGCGACCATTACTGTATTTCTATTTCCTGAAGGTGGTATTTAGATTTGTAGTAAGGGATAGTGGATTTGTATTTGTTAATCTTTTAAAGATTAACCTCCTCTGGCTGACCGCTATGATGCTCGAATCTGACAGTTGGATCTAATATGAATCCTTGAGAGCTGCTGTCTTTAAAGGCTATGATGTCAATTCTCCGCGAACTACTGTTTATGGCCAGTCCGTGTATCTCCTCATGTACATTGAATCCCTTCTTTCTTAGTTCTTCGGCAATGAGGGATCTGATCTGGTGGTGCCGCATGTTTATTAGGAGCTCCCTGCGTGTGCAGAATCCCAGGACATAACCAAGAGTTTCTTTCTCTCTGTGGCAATGCCAACAGAGGTTGTTGTCCAGGGATCTACCTGGCACCGAACGCACCGCACAAACATTAGCAGTCATCTTTATAGCCTCTCTCCACTCGTTACAATACAGTCCGGTATGATCTCGCACCCAAGAGGTTGCTGGTGTACAGTTGTACTCAGAGTCCTTTTTGCGGCAGTGAACACCAGGAGGTGAATTCACGTTCTCGTAGCTCTTGCCGGATCTTCTTAGTATCGTACAACCCGTTCTTGGCGCTTATTTTCTGGACATCAGCGTTTGTTAGTTTTAGGCGTTCTACGCATTCCCGACTCTCCGCATGAGAATCCCTTGAAGCGACGCAGAGTGGGTGTTTAGTCTTAAGCAAGATGTTACAGGCATTAATACATTAAAGGTAAACTTCCCACGAGGTTTTAAAAAGAGCGAGTCCTTTGTATTTCTTTTCGGTGTACAGCATGCCATCTGGAGTATCCGTCGGTAACTGCAATATCTCCTTTGTTGCACTTTTAATCATTTTATTGCTATCGGATAAGAATTTCTGTGCAATTTTCTTGAAACTGCATGTCAGGAAAGGGTACATCAGGGTGGGACAGATTGAGGAATTCAGTACTATGAGTTTTTGGTCTTCCTTAAGCAGTGGCGACGATGTTAGAATTTGGAGCTTATTGTGAAGGTTTTTCATTACAGCAGTCTCGTCGAACACTGGAGTATCCCTGAAGGTAATTCCAAGATAACGAATTTGTTCGCCGTCTCCAATTAAGTCAATCTTACAGTCTTCCTCCATGGATAGTATTATCCTTCAAGATAAATGGAAGATATTCAAGTTTGAGAAAGTTAAGGCAAATTAAAAATCTGTAAGTTAAAAGAACCAGAAACCTCATATCAATCTAAAACTTCCATGTGGGAAAAGGAAATATCCTGAAGTAAGAAATACAATTAAGATATGTTTCACTCTATCCTGTAGGAGTGCAGATGTAGAGAGCTTTCTCTCAGAGGAGCCAAGATTTGATCAATGACAAAGCATCGCCCATGTCACCAGGAATATTAAATACAAGAACAAATATTCAGGATGCTTTTAAAAATTACTGCAGTAAAACAAACCACAATTGATCTGGTCACAACGAAGCAACTGACAGTGACAAGATCTGCTCACTCTTGCTACACTGCTCATTCAAAAAGGAAAGAATGAGCACCAAATGAACTTGATGGAGAGGAAGAAAAGTGCATCAAAATTGGAAAAGTAAATAAGAAATGCAACTTAAATATTGAAGAATTTGAAGATTTCAAGAAACTTAAGAAATAAAAGTGAAGAAATGGCAACTAGTGACAAGCTTTTTGAAGAAGTAAAATTGAAGTTAAAGAAAGCTGTGTAATAAATGGTCTTGGCAATATAAAGGTTGCTCGGGGAATGAATTTCATGGAATGATAACTTTAAAACAAGAGAAAGCTTGTATATAAAGAAGTAGAATGCATGCAGAAGAACTTAGATGGATGTCTTATCTTATAACAAACATTTTCCAGAAAAAATAGCAATTTAATGGTTCATAGTAAACCTTTTTAGTTATTGATCTAATATTCATATTATAGTACTTTTTTATTGTATTATGGTAGTATTCTGATAAAAATTAGAAATTAAGGGCAAATGACAGACTGCTGTAAGATTGTTTTGTGAAGAAGATATGCAATGTGTTTCTTTTTGTTTTATTTTAGAAAATATTAGTATATCAATACTGAGGGGCAGCCTTGAGATTTGTACAGATTATTCACTCACTTCCAGACACAGGTCCGACAGTGAGCTGCTGATAAGTTTTTCCTTCCTCTGCCAAGTATGACTGCTGTTGTTTATTAAGTGACTTAAAGTGTTCTGTCTCCTGAATTTCCTCCATCATGACTTTGATACTGTTCCTTGTATGATTCTTTCAACAAATGTAAACATCACTTATATTTTTCTTAACTAGAATACCTATTCTAAAATACTTAGGTATTCATAATAGGATATATTGCAGTTGATTTCGATGAGAAAGACTTTGGTAGGGGAAGGTGGTACAGTACTGTACTCCTGCACCCTGAAGATAATCTCTTGCTCTAAACAGACAGTGGTACAGCCCACGAGTCTATTGTAAAAGGTCCAATCACATTAAATTTTCAAATGTAATATTAAGTAGATCTCACAAAAAAGCTTTACCTCTTTTCCAACTTGCAATCTTCTGCCCTATGAAAGGTCAACTATAAAGCAAGTAAGTTAAAAATAATTATACCCACCAAGTTATGCACCACCTCCATCATAACGTCTAGTGATCCTTCAGAACAATACTTCTGAGGATTTCAATTCAGGAAGAAATAAATAGTAGTTTGTATATGCCTAAATGCGTTTATTCATGATTAAATAAAGGACCTCAAATCTGTATCACATGTTCCTTTTTTTTTTCTTTCTTTTCTTTTTGTGTGTGTGTAGTCCATATAGGATTAATTATCAATGTTACAAACAAGAATTTTACAGTGATGCTCATAACTTCCTACATTTTGCATTAAAATCCTGAAAACAGTGATTGCTTAATTCTGTGTATTATTTACCTACATACTGACTATATATTTCAAAACATTCTAAACCCTTTTCTTTACAACAGGCCACAAACACATATCTCATCTAACACTGATATCACAACATTTGGGGCTGCTGACCTAGATGTTAGGGCCCTTTAAACAAGCATCATCATCATATCACAACAATCCAAACTACTCATTCCTAACTGAAATAACAACTGCTTTTGATCTGAAACACTCAAAGCAAAATGTTCATAGCCACTTTAAATCAAATATTGCATGATACTATACACTCACTGACATAGCTACTAGGTGTGCAAGACCACCCCTATTTAATTCACAAAAATCTAAATATTGTTGCATTATTGTTCACAGAATTTTATAAACATTTCCATGTTTTTCCTTCCCATTTACTTTGGTCTGAATATTCTTTCTCCATGCTCTGTCAACATGCCATGAGCAAAATAATCTCATGGTTGCAGGTCCCATGACTGCATTCCAAGCATTGTAGAAGGCTTCTGCCAAATCGGACATGAAGACCTTTGGGGATACACAACCAACCTCATTCTTAATGTAGGTGAAAAATAGAGACAATATTTTCTGGTCACTTCTATTAGAAATCAAAAATGCACAAGGAAAGTCTGTCTCAAGTCATCCAGAACTAAAAGCGTTATTAACTCAAACCCGTAGCTATTAAGCCCATGTGTTCCATCAGTGCATATACAGTCACTACCATATTTCTTTAATATTTCACTCTGAGCACTGTTCATAATAATTAAAATAAAGTCATCACTTCTGAGGTTTGGATGCTTTTCACTGGTGGTCCCCTGATGTTTATAGAATAATACACAAGGGCCTGTCACCTGAATTAACTTCATTGACCCAGGCCTCAACACTTGTACCATCCTCCTGATGTCTGACAGATTTAGAGCTCAAGTTAAAACTACGCTCAATATTATACAAATCCTGTTTTGTGATTAAATGAATTCTTTCAAGCTTTGAGTCTGTCACAGATTCGCGAATTTTGTCCAGAATAGCTTGAAAGGGAATCTGGTTGGCAATATCTGTTGCTAATGTTTTCTTCTCTACATCTGTGAGGGCAAGATGGCTTAGATCATTTTGATGACCTCTGTGAGTGGGAACATATTTTACTTCACACATTCCATTTTCGTGTTCAATTAGTCGAATACTTGCTGGACAGATCTCATCAACTTTGTTGCTTCCCTGAAGCTTCAAGTGCCTGATGCCTTTACTTTCAGACACAAAAAAGCCTGATCGATGACACACATAGTAATGTCTCTTCGTGTTATCTGTTGCAGTGTAAGAACCCCTTTCCTTTACATACTGTGAACATGTTTTGCTTTCAATGTGCTGTTTCCACTCTAGGAAGCTTGAGAAGGAAGGACATTTTTTATCCTCTGTCTCAGGTCCTCCAATTAAGTTTGTGTGGCACTGACGCTCGTGCCGTTTTAAATTATAACTGTGCGTGAACTGTTCATCACAAAATTTACACTGGTGCGGAAGAGATGACTCGCCCTTTAAACAAGGCGCAATTTCATCTAGTTTCTCTGGATGGGCCTTAGAAACATGTTTCCAAAATTTTTTATTATACTCATAGCTTTTACCACATTCAGAACACGAGTATTTCTTAACGTTGCTCATTATAACGCTATGTAAGTAGGCCTACCTAAACTGAAGAAAAACTAAATAAACACGCGACACGTAACTAAATACACACTATAGCTGGGCACACCAAACGAAATACACTAATCCCACAGGTACAGTAACGAACACTATGCACAAGTAGATATTCGAAAATATACGCACGTAATTTTCTTCTCAAACCACTCGTACAATAAATACACTTTCCTGCTGTCAACACGAAATCGTCACTGCCCGGTTCTCTTCGTATGTATTCGTTTTCTCTAATATGATCCTTGGTATTCGTAGTGTACGTCATAAACATTACTATAGTTCGTCGTTCGTTCCTTCGTTCAGCAGATCTCCTACAGTTCGTTCTTTTGCATTGTCAACTCAAAGCCAGTGCGCCGTTCGGAAATCTTCGGCGTGTTCCGTAAGGGTTCGGCCGTGGTATCCAGGTGGAGCCCGAGTACGTCCCGTCAGGGGCTAACGTCGAGTCTACCATCACACTGTAGAGTGCGTTCAAGTTGCCCGTTGAGGGCCAAGTCAATGAATATTGAATTTTCACGACCACATTGTAATCGAAAGCGACTTTCAACCTATTAGGTCGTGTTACGTACATTTAGTACGTGATGAAGAGATGTTATGTACAGAACAAAAATGGCCAACCAGACACCAGTGGGATCTGAACCCACAACCTGTAGCTTAGATCCTTTCCAACAGAACAAAGATGGCCTAGGCCACCATAGCTCAATTGGTAGAGCAACCGACGCGAAATTGGGAGGTTGTGGGTTCGGATCCCACTGGTGTCTGTTTGGCCATTTTTGTTCTGTACTTAACATCTCTTCATCAGGTACTAAATGTACGTAACACGACCTAATAGGTTGAAAGTCGCTTTCGATTACAATGTGGTCGTGAAAATACAATATTCAAAGAGAAAATCGTGTCAGTATCCTGTGCAAACCCCCTCATAGTTCGCACGTTGCAACCCTTGGACAAGTCTTTTATGGGAGCTCTAAAATCTTACTACAGTGAAGAAGTTTGCATGTTTTTGAGACACAGTTCACGTAATTTGAGTTATTTGATGTAATGGAACTGTTCGGTCGTTCTTACTTAAAAGTACAAAGAGGTGACATTGCAGTTAATGGGTTCAGAGCCACTGGAATTTACTCTCTAAATAGGAATATCATCCCTGAAACAGATTTCTTACCAGCTTCACTTGTAGACTCACAGCTTGCAGAAGAGCACTTAACTTCATTTAAGTCCATCGACGAAGGACAAATCTCAGATAAAAACTCATCAAATCCTCAGGAAAGTTCAGCATGCTCATCCGATCCTCTTCCTTGCTCTTCTACAACCCCTGATCCTGTACCAGGTACCTCTAAAACTCCTGACCAAACCAACAAAGTGCAAATCTAATCATCCCTGGATCCCATGAATCGAAGGTAGGTCTAATCTTACCTCATAACGTCTCTCCTCCACCAACCAAAAGGAAGGCATCAAGAAGAGGTAGAAAGCCTGGAACGTCTGCACTCTTAACATTTTCTCCATACAAAAATGAACTGGAGAATCAGCTTTCAGCTAAGAAAATTAGACTAGAAAGTCGACCTAAAGAAAAATTCAAGCAAGTCGGTTTAAAGAAGGTTGAAGTTCAGTCTGTTCCAGGAAAGAGGCAAACATAGAAAAAGAACCTAAAATCACATAAAAAGCTTTTCAAAAATGAAACAACCAGCGATGATGCGTCTGCTGAACCATTTCATTCAGACGTTTCATCGGAACTGGATTTCGTGCCAAACACCACACCAGCTGCCCAAGATGATGCTGAATGTTTATTTTGTTGCGCCAAGTTTTCGGAAGACACTAGAGGAGAGCTGTGGGTTCGACGTGTTACGTGTCATTTATGGGCCCATAATGACTGTGCAGGGGCCGAAACGTGTGATTACATCTGTGACTTTTGTCGCTGAATGAAGAAGTGATTGTAAAACGTTAACTCATTTGAATGATTAGTGTATATAGACTATCATTTCAGTTAATTCCCAATATTAGAACATTTTAAGCAAGCCTCGAACCTATGGGAGTAATGGAGTCCCACTCCCATTTGACAGGCGAGGGACTCCTTGGAAACAACTTGGTGAACAAAATGGAATTCGATGGGGAGCTATCAATATTAATGGGGCTTATGGAAGAAAGAAAGTAGAACCGGCTGAGTCAGCAAAGAGGATGCATTTGGATGTGCTAGGAGTAAGTGATATTCGGGTAAGAGGAGATAACGAGGAAGAGATAGGAGATTATAAAGTGTACTTGACGGGTTTTAGAAAGGGAAGGGCAGAGTCTGCGGTAGGGCTCTTTATCAGAAGTACCATTGCTCGCAACATAGTTTCTGTTAGGCACGTAAATGGGCGAATGATGTGGGTAGATTTGTCAGTTGGAGGAATTAGGACTAGAATTGTGTCAGTGTATTCACCATGTGAAGGTGCAGATGAGGATGAAGTTGACAAGTTTTATGAAGCATTGAGTGACATCGTGGTCAGGGTCAACAGCAAGGATAGAACAGTTCTAATGGGCGATTTCAATGCGAGAGTTGGGAATAGAACTGAAGGATACGAGAGGGTGATTGGTAAATGTGGGGAAGATATGGAAGCTAATGGGAATGGGAAGCGTTTGCTAGACTTCTGTGCTAGTATGGGTTTAGCTGTTACGAATACATTCTTCAAGCATAAGGCTATTCACCGCTACACATGGGAGGCTAGGAGTACCAGATCCATAATAGACTATATCTTAACAGACTTTGAATTCAGGAAATCTTTTAGGAATGTACAAGTTTTTCGGGGATTTTTCGATGATACAGACCATTATCTGATCTGTAGTGAACTATGTATCTCTAGGCCTAGGGTAGAGAAAGTGAAATCTGTATGCAAACGAATAAGGGTAGAAAATCTCCAGGACGAGGAAATTAGAAAGAAGTACATGGATATGATTAGTGAGAAGTTTCAAACAGTAGACAGTAAGCAGGTTCAGGATATAGAAAGTGAATGGGTGGCATACAGGGATGCTGTAGTAGAAACAGCAAGGGAATGTCTAGGAACAACTGTGTGTACAGATGGGAAAAGGCGAACATCTTGGTGGAATGATGAAGTGAGAGCAGCTTGTAAACGTAAAAAGAAGGCTTATCAGAAATGTCTCCAAACAAGGTCCAATGCAGACATGGATTTATACGTAGTTGAAAGAAACAGAGCGAAACAAATAGTTGTGGAATCCAAAAAGAAGTCATGGGAAGATTTTGGTAACAACCTGGAAAGGCTAGGTCAAGCAGCAGGGAAACCTTTCTGGACAGTATTAAAGAATCTTAGGAAGGGAGGGAAAAAGGAAATGAACAGTGTTTTAAGTAATTCAGGTGAACTTATAATAGATACCAGGAATCACTGGAGAGGTGGAGGGAATATTTTGAAGATCATCTCAATGTAAAAGGAAATCATCCTGGTGGTATTGTGAACAGCCAAGCTCATGGGGAGGAGGAAAATGATGTTGGTGAAATTATGCTTGAGGAAGTGGAAAGGATGGTAAATAAACTCCATTGTCATAAAGCAGCAGGAATAGATGAAATTAGACCTGAAATGGTGAAGTATAGTGGGAAGGCAGGGATGAAATGGCTTCACAGATTAGTAAAATTAGCATGGAGTGTTGGTAAGGTACCTTCAGATTGGACAAAAGCAGTAATTGCACCTATCTATAAGCAAGGGAACAGGAAGGATTGCAACAACTATCGAGGTATCTCATTGATAGTATATCAGGCAAAGTATTCACTGGCATCTTGGAAGGGAGGGTGTGATCAGTCGTTGAGAGGAAGTTGGATGAAACCCAGAGTAGTTTCGGACCACAGAGAGGCTGTCAGGATCAGATCTTCAGTATGCGCCAGGTAACTGAAAAATGCTACGAGAGGAAGAGGCAGTTGTGTTTATGTTTCATAGATCTAGAGAAAGCATATGACAGGGTACGGAGGGAAAAGATGTTCGCCATACTGGGGGACTATGGAATTAAAGGTAGGTTATTAAAATCAATCAAAGGTATTTATGTTGACAATTGGGCTTCAGTGAGAATTGATGGTAGAATGAGTTCTTGGTTCAGGGTAATTACAGGGGTTAGACAAGGCTGTAATCTTTCACCTTTGCTGTTCGTAGTTTACATGGATCATCTACTGAAAGGTATAAAATTGCAGGCAGGGATTCAATTAAGTGGAAATGTAATAAGCAGTCTGGCCTATGCTGATGACTTGGTCTTAATGGCAGATTGTGCCGAAAGCCTGCAGTCTAATATCTTGGAACTTGAAAATAGGTGCAATGAGTATGGTATGAAAATTAGCCTCTCGAAGACTAAATTGATGTCAGTAGGTAAGAAATTCAACAGAATTGAATGTCAGATTGGTGATACAAAGGCTAGAACAGGTCAATAATTTCAAGTATTTAGGTTGTGTGTTCTCCCAGGATGGTAATATAGTAAGTGAGATTGAATCAAGGTGTCGTAAAGCTAATGCAGTGAGCTCGCAGTTGCGATCAACAGTATTCTGTAAGAAGGAAGTCAGCTCCCAGACGAAACTATCTTTACATCGGTCTGTTTTCAGACCAACTTCGCTTTACGGGAGCAAAAGTTGGGTGGACTCAGGATATCTTATTCATAAGTTAGAAGTAACAGACATGAAAGTAGCAAGAATGATTGCTGGTACAAACAGGTGGGAACAATGGCAGGATGGTACTCGGAATGAGGAGATAAAGGCTAATTTAGAAATGAACTCGATGGATGAAGCTGTACGCATAAACTGGCTTCGGTGGTGGGGTCATGTGAGGAGAATGGAGGAGGATAGGTTACCTAGGAGAATAATGGACTCTGCTATGGAGGGTAAGAGAAGTAGAGGTAGACCAAGACGACAATGGTTAGACTCGGTTTCTAACGATTTAAAGATAAGAGGTATAGAATTGAATGGGGCCACAACGCTAGCTGCCAATCGAGGATTGTGGCGACGTTTAGTAAATTCACAGAGGCTTGCAGACTGAACGCTGAAAGGCACAACAGTCTATAATGATAATGTATGTATGTATGTAGTCTTTTGATTTTTTAAAAATTTATGTACATCCACCTGTACGAATGTTAGTTAAATATAACTGAAAGAAGTTCTTGAAGTTGTGTTATATTTTACATATTATTTACCCGACTATTCTGTATTACCCGCCAGGCGTAACTTTTTGAAAAAAAATATTTTGACTTAAAGACATTAAAAATTTATAGTTAAAAAATATAGAGAATCATGGCTAATTATTTGAAGTTTCAAACCATATTTATTTATATTACCTAATTGATTTCGGTAAGATGTTATACTGCCAAAAGTACATGGTATTCCATACTACACAATTCCCCTCTTCTTACAATGATCCCCAAAAGGAACTTTCACCCCATCGACGCAGTAATTAAAACTCAGAGTGAAACTCACAACCTGAATTTTAACCCTGTTTATCATCATACCATTGCCCACCGTCCATCTCACAAGACTATCGAGGTCACCCTGCAGCTGCTCACAATCTTGTAACTTATTTATCACTCTGTACAGAATAACATCATCTGCAAACAGCCTTATCTCTGATTCCACTTCTTTACACATATCATTGATATATACAAGAAAACATAAAGGTCCTTGAGGAATTCCCCTCTTAATTATTACAGGGTCAGATAAAGCTTCGCCTACTCTAATTCTCTGAGTTCTATTTTCTAGAAATATAGCCACCCATTCAGTCACTCTTTTTTTCTAGTAAAATAGCACTCATTTTTGCCAGTAGTCTTCCATGATCTACCCTATCAAATGCCTTAGATAGGTCAATCGCAATACAGTCCATCTGGCCTCCTGAATCCAGGATATCTGCTATATCTTGCTGAAATCCTACAAGCTCAGCTTCAGTGGAATAACCTTTCCTAAACCCAAACTGCCAAACTTTCAAACGATTGTCAAATGAAGTATCATACGCTGTATAAATTCCTATATACACAAAGTATAAACAGAAAAAAGACACATTACGTCCACCAATCATTTCAAATCTACCTACCCGCCCCTTCTCACACATCCCTCCCATAATCCCTGCCATCATAAGCTATACTCCTACTCCCTCTCGACAATCAGTCTGGTGTTGGCATCCGTACCAAGTGCACACAACTTACGAAGAACATAGGAGTGAGTCTCATATAGCTATACATATTTATCTCGATCTAGCTTCCCTTCTTTTCTCAATTTTTTACTTCAAATTATTTTCCTTTCAGACATTCACTTCAAAACAAATTAAACAATAGATCACTATATCTGATGAAAAGGAATACCTATTCATATTACGAATGTTTCCCTTAAAGCTACGTAAGTCATTACCCATATTACTAATGATCAAACATAAATTATCAATCAAATTGCTCGTCTACACAGATAAGGATACCAACTCCCAGATCAACTCAAGAACATTGGCTACTGTAGGAATGCCAAAATAGTTCGGCATCAACCACAGCAGTTTGATGTGTCATTTAGTTTCAAGTTTGGATATGTTGTTCGGACCTCATCAATGTTTTAAATTCAGACTGTAAATTGTGTCATACCAGAGGGTTTATATTATTATTGGTTATAGGTGTGCTTATGTTTTCCAATTGGAGCATGGCTGAAAATGACCCAATATACATGAGGTCGAAACTAGTCCCACTTTTATAAGACAATATACATTCTAACGGTACTGTGTAGGTGGACCCTTCCTACCCTTTGATAGTAAGGTAGAGTTACGTAAGATATCTCCATTCCTGTTGTTAGTTCTAAAAGTTATTTTTACACTGTGCTTATTGAAGATGTTGGTGACTTTATAAACATCTTTATTAAAAGTAAAAGTGTAAAATGCAGGTGTTGAGTTAAAGTGGTTTTGGGACGGTGCTTGAATTAGTTCATTATTCGATCTATGAAAAAGTTGTTGTAGCTGTTGAATTCAGCAATAGCGCGGATAGTATTCAATTTGTTTCTTAAATCTTTCTTAGACATAGGAATATTAAAGGCACGAAAGACTAGCCTGTTGTAAGTTGCACGTTTGTGTGGTTGAGGATGCGAAGAATCTCGTCGAATGGTGGTTGCTGTGTTCGACAAGAGAGTAGAGAACTCCTGTGTAAGCAAATTAGGATTTTTTTTACAAGTTGCTTTATGTCGCACCGACACAGACATGTCTTGTGGCAACGATGGCAAAGGAAAGGACTAGGAGTGAGAAGGAAATGGCCATGTCATTAATTAAGATACAGCTCCAGCATTTGCCTGGTGTGAAACTGGGAAACAAAATTAAGATTTTCAAACTAGTGCAATCAAATATGGATTTCTTTTCTGTCGTCAAACATCATATCTGTAATTTATGCCAAATTGAGAGAAGTTTGCAGATGATGTGGTGATATGGGGTGATAGTGAGGCTGAACTACAAGAGAAGCTGAATGACTGGAATGCTATATTCAAGCAATTTGGTTTCAAGATAAGCAAGTTCAAAACGACAGTGTTGCCTGTTAGTCGACAGAACATCCGTACTAACATCACTCCAGATGGATCCAAGTTGGAACAAGTCCATCTGTTCCGTTATCTTCGCAGAGTAGTAACAACAGACACGAGCGTCTAGACCCTGACAGACATTTCGCTCCATGTGCCCGGAAGTGAGCATAACGATACCTCTCTGTCTTTCTCTCGCTCCCTTGAAGCGAGCATAATTTGAGAGTGGAGCGGAACACGTGTTTCTATGTTGTGTATAATTTGAGAGTGGCGCGGAATACCTGATTCTGAAGCGTTGGTGTAGTGTTCATGTGTTGTAGGCTGTGTATCTATGCGAAAGTCCAGTTCATGTGTTGTAGGCTGTGTATCTATGCGGTAGATTATACTAATCAAAATGTTCCAGTGTGCGCTGTGTGATAAAGTGTACACACAACATAGGAATTTAAGACACATGTAAGACTGTCCCACAAAACAGTAGACACAGTCCCGTCCTTAAAATCAGATCCTGTCGAGTGGCTTCAGTGCTCCGTTTGCCCGGGAAAGTTTAGAAATAAAAGACTTTTGAGAAGGCATAATTTAATCAGTCATCCAGATTGTACAAAGAAATCGAAACCATCTGCTAGTTCAGACAGGAGAAACGTTTGTCCTTTACAATGTGGTTTTGACTCTAATGATAAGAGTAAGTTTGCCATTCATTTTCAGTCAGATCATGGAATTGAAATTAAATCAGAATCTCTTACGTTTTCCACGTATGCATCATTTGCTACATGGAAAGAGAAAATAGAACATGACACAAAATCGAAGTATATTGTCAGCCATTCCGCAGCAGCATTTAAGGCCAAAACTCATTATTATTTTTCATGCCATCGCTCCGGACAGTTTGTATCAGAAGGTAATAATATGAGAAGCCTAAAAACACAGGGGAGCAATAAAATCGGCAGATTTTGTCCGGCAAGTGTTAAAGTAATAAAAGACAATCAGACCGGAGAATGTCAGGTTGATTACGTACCCACACATGTAGGACATTCAAATGATCTGGGTCACCTTTCGTTAAGTACAGAAGAGAGAGATGCCCTTGCAATGAAAATCGCAGCCAAAGTGCCTTTTGATGCCATTTTGGACGACCTCCGAGAAAATATTTGCAGCTCTTTGGAGAGAGTACAACTTGTAACGAGGAAAGACCTCTATAATATTGAAAATGCTTTCTCTTTCGCATCTGGCGAAAAAAGGCATAGTGATGACGGGACAAGTGTTCATTCCTGGGTTCAGCAAATGAAGAACCAGGATTCTTGCATTTTATTTTATAAACAGCAAGGAGTGCCATGTACCGACGAACGATTTCCCTTTCTAAAAGAAGAGGATTTTGTACTAATTTTGATGAATGAGGGACAACGTGAAATGCTTCAGAAATATGGAAGTAATATTATTTGTATCGATGGCACACATGGCCTCAACAATTATAATTTTGAGTTGTTCACACTCTTAGTTATAGATGATTTGAATCAAGGTTTCCCGTGTGCCTTTATGTTCACGAATAAGAGCGAAGAACAACTAATGGTACTCTATTTTCAGACAATTAAGGACATAGTAGGTAGTGTCAATCCTAATGTGTTTATGAGTGATATGGCTGACTGTTTTTTAACGGATGGGGGAAAGTTATGGGCGAACCTAGAAAACGACTCTACTGTACTTGGCATGTGATTAAAGCTTGGCGGAAAAATCTTACAGAGAAGATTAATAATTCAGATAAGAGGGAAGAAGTATACAGACAAGTCACAACTTTACTGCAAGAAACAGATGTCAATACATTCAATGTAATGCTTGAAACTTTTATAGAGAAAACTGTAAATGATCCTGATTCCGAAATGTTTGGGAAATATTTTGTGCAGCATTACGTCCCTACTGCAAACTCTTGGGCATTCTGTTACAGATTGTGGGCACAAATTAACACCAACATGCATTTAGAGTCTGTCCACAAAACTCTAAAGTATTTCTACTTATCCGGCAAGAGAGTGAAACGTCTTGACAAGGCAATACATGCCATGATGCGTTTCATTAGAGACAAGATATTTGACCGTATCATCACCTTAGAAAAGGGAAAAGTCCCGTCAAAACTCAAAGATCTTCGAGCTAGACATAAAAGAAGTTTGAGCATTTCCCCTGAAAATGTATTCGAAGATGAAGATGGTTGGCTAATCCCCTCAGAAAAAGACAATATGGATTTTTATAAGGTTGGGAAAACCGAAATTAAATGTGAAAGCTGTCATCTTAAATGTTCTGAGTGTGATACATGTATCCACGAGTTTAATTGTACCTGTATAGATAATAGTATACGATGGAATATGTGTAAGCATATTCATGTCATATGTAGGTACAATGCTGTAAAGAACACAACCAGGAGGCCTTCAGATTCGATCGAGAACGTCAATTCCACTAGCACCGACGTCAGCTCTGCTCCTGACTTGATTATCGACAACATTAACGATAATCAACTAAAGCAAAATGAGACTGAAGTACTAATTGCGGCTCTAAACAAGAACAGTGCTACAAGTAAGAGTGCAACTTTAACCCTAGAGGCGAGGAAAAGTAAAACTTTGAATATGCTTCAGGAAGTAATATCCTCTGCATGTTCTCTGGAAGAAATGGATGCAATAGATGAAATAATTGCAAAAATAAACCCGACTATTTCAGCAGTCCGTTCAAATATTGGAATATTTTCCTCAGCCTCCAGAAATGTACCAGGGAATAAAAATGTGGATCAACAAAAACGATTTTTCTCCACTAAGAAATCTACACCTAAATTGTCTAGAAACTTTCGACGTATGGACCCCGAAAAAAAGAAACTGGTTTCGTTGTCAATGGTAATTGAGGGCAAACAGAGAGACGGTTGACCGTTGTGTTCAATGTTCTTAATCGCTAGTTATTCGATGAGAAAGAAGGTAGCGTAATTTATCACAATAATTTATTTAATGTGTAATTGTGACATGAGCCTAGCCTTAACTTCTGTGATAAACCACGCACACAAAATTAGAGACACACGGACAATAGAATTCGTGTTAATAAAGTTTGACTTTAAATAAATGTGACGTTTATGCTAAACTGTAGACTATAGACTATAGCGTGTTAGATGGTGTGCATGGACAGTAATCCACCTTCAGGTCTTTGTGAAAGTGTCCGGGAGTCGTCTTGGCAGACAGCAGTTGTGGTGATTTAATTAATAACTTTGTTTTAATGCATGCACAGTGTACCTTACACGGTATTTTGTTGTTCTGTTCAATGTTTGGCTCCCAACGAGCTAGAATAACATAGAGAGGCGGAAGCGCTGCCTGGGTGAACCTAATAGAACGAACGTCCGCCATGTTTCCTGTTGTCACACAAGCAAGGGGGCATGGCCTTTAAATGACGAAAAGTGTAGAAAATGCGCATTTTAGAATCGCTGGGGGAGAATTAAAGTCCGTTGCCGAAAGCTTGAAGCATGAAAGCGAATACCGCCACTTCATCATATATTGTTTATAAGTTTCATTTCCGTATTGATGGATATTACTTTACATAAAAACAATATATATACAATTCTCCACCTTATCAATACGAATTTATTTTACATTACAAATATTCAAGACTAGTTTCGACCCCTATGGGGTCATCCTCAGTTGACATGCATTGTAAATTGTTCATAAAAACATCACGTATAGTGGTAAAAGTTAGACTAGTTTAGGCTGATCATTAATGTTTGGTATGTCTAGTACATGACTAGTGTGCATTGTTTCTAAAGACATATATTACCTTACTGCTACTACTATCCAATTTTAAGTTATATAGTATGGAACACAGATATGTTTGTGTAACTCAACAGTGACAAGTTCAAATATTTACAGAATTGGCTGTTGATTAGTCACATGATATTACAGAACACAGGCTTGAACATTTTTGATTTAAGTGTCAGTGCAACATCTTGCTTTTATACATACTAGAAGCTAAATTCATTTTGTAAAGTCATTACATTCTGATTGGAACTTAGTGTGAGGTTAAAGTAGAATAAAATATATGCTAATGTGGACATTAAAAAATTGTTAAAATGGGCATATAATCAAAAACAATAGTATGTATGCCACACATGTCTAGTATAAAAACTCATTAACTTTGATGCTGTTAGTGTGCAGTACAGCATATACACTGATTTGGCATAAATGGATTTGTATATATATTGTTCCAACAAAGTGGATCCATAAAAATATAAGATGTATAGGTAATTAGTATTATAATGATCCACTGCAAATTAGGTAATGCTGTTGTTTATCTGAAGATCTATTGGCAGCTACAGATATTAAAGTTATTAAAAATGTTAATGGAACATGTTTTCTTCCGTAGACGCGATGTTTAAGATTGGTGGCATTAGTCAAATATGATGAAAGTTATGCGTCTTGGTGCACGTTGGTTAGTTCTGGAAGCTTGTATGTAATGAGAAACCAAGGTGGAGTGTCTGGAAATAGAAATAAAAGTGTGATAATGTTGTGGATAGAAAGTGTGATAGTGAAACATATGTCGTTTACTTACGTAAGGTGCTGGAGCCGTGCGTTCTTAGTAGCTGCCTGTTGGGATCTGGTGCGCGTAGCTCTGAGATTGTAGCTAGCGGCGGTAGAGGGGAGGTTTGGGGGGATAGGTGGAGTGTTAGTAATAGGAGTGGGGTTGGAGGGGGGAGGGTTTTGAGGCGGTTGATTTGAACATATCGATTTTTGCTTGTTTATTCTTTTGATATAGAAATCTTTTAATAAGGGGATTACTGCATGAAAAAGGATGTTATTTCTGTCTATACTTTCATTTAGGTTGGAGTTTGGATTCACATATTTGTCTAAATTTATGTAAAATTCTTCTATTATACTGAGTAAGGGACTTTTTGGGTTCATGTTAAGGATTTGCATGTCGTTCTTAATGTCTGTGAAATTGTGTTTTTGATCGTCAATATGCTGACCCATAGCCGAAAAATGTCTGTGCTTGACGGCGTTTACATGTTCATTATATCGTATTAAAAAACTTCTACCGGTAAGTCCTATATAGCTGGCTTGGCAGTCGTTACATTTTAGGCGATAGACTCCTGAATGATTGTATTTATTCGTGTTATTGACTAATTTGGAATTGTATAGTATGTTGGTGTTGTTGCGTGCCGTTTTATATGCTATTTTTAGGCCTTGTTTTTTGAAGATGTTTGTTATGGGATGTATATGGTTATTGTTATAAGTAAACAGTGCATATTCTTTTTTATTTTTAGTGATTCTAGTTAGCTTGGTTTTAGGTTGGTTTTTGACTTTATTGATGATCCGGTTTATCATTTCTCTTTTGTATCCATTTTGTTTTGCTATTTCATGGATTGTGTTGAGTTCTTTATTTAGATTTTCTTTTGAAAGTGGAATGTTGTATGCTCTATGAATCATACTATAGTATGCAGCTCTTTTATGGGCATGTGGGTGGGTGGAGTCTATCTTTATTGTATTTGATGTATGGGTAGGTTTCCTATATATATTGTATGTTAGGTGGTTGTTATGTCTGGTTATGGATATATCTAGGTAGTTTATGGTGTTGTTGTGTTCAGTGTCCATGGTAAATTTAATGTGGGGATCTATTTTATTTAGTTGTTCTAGGATTATGTTTTCATTAGTATGTCTGTTGTCCATGATTATAAATGCATCATCGACAAACCTGCACCAATAGATTATATTTTCTATTTTTTTAATTTCTTGATGTTCTAAGTGATCCATATATATATCAGCTATTATGCCTGATATTGGTGATCCCATAGGTAATCCTTTTTGTTGATAAATAGTGTCATGGAACTTGAAATAGTTGTTATTGATAGCAAATTGTAGAAGTTTAATAAATTCATCTATTTCCAACTTGCTTAGCTTACTGTGGTTATAAAGGTTGGATTCTATGATAGTGATAGTTTTTTGTGTGGGTATATTAGGATACATGTTTGTTATATCATATGTAGCTAGCTTGTAAAAATGTTCTATTCTAATATTCTTAGTAATGTTGCAGAAATCTATTGAGTTTTTTATGGTTTTGTTTGCTTGGAAAACATAATGTTTTTTGAGGAATTTTTGTATGTATTTGGATAATTTATAAATAGGGCTTGGTCTATAATTTATTATGGGTCTCATAGGAATGTTGTTTTTATGGATCTTAGGATAAGCTTTAGCTGTAGGTATCCCTGGATTCATAGTGGTTAATTTTGCAATTTCCTGTTCGTTCATAAGAAAATTGGTGTTTTTTAGGAGAATTTTTAAGTTTTTCTGGATACTGTTAGTGGGATCTTTAGTCTTAATTTGAAAGGTTTCATCTTGAAAGCAGGTTTTTGTTTTGGTTATATATTCCTCTTTATCCATAATAACTGTAGTGTTTCCTTTATCTGCCTTTGTTACTATTAGGTTATTTTGCTGTATTTTATTTTTGAGTACCTTAATTTGTGTTTGGTTTGTGATATCTTGATTCTGAGGTTTTTGAGTGATCTTATCAACATATTGTGGTAGTGTTTTTTTGATTTCATATCTAATTTCATTTTGTTTTTCTTGGGGTATTTTATTTAGGGCATCTTCTGTTTCAGTAATAATGGTGGCTATGTTTTCAAATACTGAATTGTTTTTCCAGTTATGTTTTGGTCCCTTGCTCAGTATAATTGTTTCTTTTTCATTGAATGTTGTGTTAGTTAGGTTTTGGAGTGGGGGATGGAAAATATGTTGGTTGTTATCAGTAGAAACAGTAATATGTTGTCTATGTTGTATATGGTTGGTTTGGTTTAGTGATGTCTTGAGTGCGTTAAGTTTCTTGTTTAAGGTATTCTGCTTCTGTATGGCTATGTTTTCTATCTTTTCGTTAGTTATTTGTTGGAAATTGCTCCAGTATGTGTGTGGTAGCTCATGTGAGGCTTTAAGGTGCGCTTCATACATTTGTGTGTTTAGGTGTTGTTTTTTCCTATACATGAATTTAATTTCTTCTTTCAGCCATATTCGATTGGTTTTGTTTTGGGTATTTTGGGTTTGATATGTGCTTCTATGTTTATTATTATATTTCCTAAGAAATTTAGGAGTTAGATTATTAAGTAGGCATTGTTTTAAGAAAGTGATGTTTTTGACAATATTTGTGATCTTAATCTTCAGATTTTGATATCTGTGTGCTATTCTTCTTGCCTGGTTGGCTTTTCCACTATTGTTTATAAGTTTCATTTCCGTATTGATGGATATTACTTTACATAAAAACAATATATATACAATTCTCCACCTTATCAATACGAAGTTCAAAACTTGTCACTGTTGAGTTACACAAACATATCTGTGTTCCATACTATATAACTTAAAATTGGATAGTAGTAGCAGTAAGGTAATATATGTCTTTAGAAACAATGCACACTAGTCATGTACTAGACATACCAAACATTAATGATCAGCCTAAACTAGTCTAACTTTTACCACTATACGTGATGTTTTTATGAACAATTTACAATGCATGTCAACTGAGGATGACCCCATAGGGGTCGAAACTAGTCTTGAATATTTGTAATGTAAAATAAATTCGTATTGATAAGGTGGAGAATTGTATATATATTGTTTTTATGTAAAGTAATATCCATCAATACGGAAATGAAACTTATAAACAATAGTGGAAAAGCCAACCAGGCAAGAAGAATAGCACACAGATATCAAAATCTGAAGATTAAGATCACAAATATTGTCAAAAACATCACTTTCTTAAAACAATGCCTACTTAATAATCTAACTCCTAAATTTCTTAGGAAATATAATAATAAACATAGAAGCACATATCAAACCCAAAATACCCAAAACAAAACCAATCGAATATGGCTGAAAGAAGAAATTAAATTCATGTATAGGAAAAAACAACACCTAAACACACAAATGTATGAAGCGCACCTTAAAGCCTCACATGAGCTACCACACACATACTGGAGCAATTTCCAACAAATAACTAACGAAAAGATAGAAAACATAGCCATACAGAAGCAGAATACCTTAAACAAGAAACTTAACGCACTCAAGACATCACTAAACCAAACCAACCATATACAACATAGACAACATATTACTGTTTCTACTGATAACAACCAACATATTTTCCATCCCCCACTCCAAAACCTAACTAACACAACATTCAATGAAAAAGAAACAATTATACTGAGCAAGGGACCAAAACATAACTGGAAAAACAATTCAGTATTTGAAAACATAGCCACCATTATTACTGAAACAGAAGATGCCCTAAATAAAATACCCCAAGAAAAACAAAATGAAATTAGATATGAAATCAAAAAAACACTACCACAATATGTTGATAAGATCACTCAAAAACCTCAGAATCAAGATATCACAAACCAAACACAAATTAAGGTACTCAAAAATAAAATACAGCAAAATAACCTAATAGTAACAAAGGCAGATAAAGGAAACACTACAGTTATTATGGATAAAGAGGAATATATAACCAAAACAAAAACCTGCTTTCAAGATGAAACCTTTCAAATTAAGACTAAAGATCCCACTAACAGTATCCAGAAAAACTTAAAAATTCTCCTAAAAAACACCAATTTTCTTATGAACGAACAGGAAATTGCAAAATTAACCACTATGAATCCAGGGATACCTACAGCTAAAGCTTATCCTAAGATCCATAAAAACAACATTCCTATGAGACCCATAATAAATTATAGACCAAGCCCTATTTATAAATTATCCAAATACATACAAAAATTCCTCAAAAAACATTATGTTTTCCAAGCAAACAAAACCATAAAAAACTCAATAGATTTCTGCAACATTACTAAGAATATTAGAATAGAACATTTTTACAAGCTAGCTACATATGATATAACAAACATGTATCCTAATATACCCACACAAAAAACTATCACTATCATAGAATCCAACCTTTATAACCACAGTAAGCTAAGCAAGTTGGAAATAGATGAATTTATTAAACTTCTACAATTTGCTATCAATAACAACTATTTCAAGTTCCATGACACTATTTATCAACAAAAAGGATTACCTATGGGATCACCAATATCAGGCATAATAGCTGATATATATATGGATCACTTAGAACATCAAGAAATTAAAAAAATAGAAAATATAATCTATTGGTGCAGGTTTGTCGATGATGCATTTATAATCATGGACAACAGACATACTAATGAAAACATAATCCTAGAACAACTAAATAAAATAGATCCCCACATTAAATTTACCATGGACACTGAACACAACAACACCATAAACTACCTAGATATATCCATAACCAGACATAACAACCACCTAACATACAATATATATAGGAAACCTACCCATACATCAAATACAATAAAGATAGACTCCACCCACCCACATGCCCATAAAAGAGCTGCATACTATAGTATGATTCATAGAGCATACAACATTCCACTTTCAAAAGAAAATCTAAATAAAGAACTCAACACAATCCATGAAATAGCAAAACAAAATGGATACAAAAGAGAAATGATAAACCGGATCATCAATAAAGTCAAAAACCAACCTAAAACCAAGCTAACTAGAATCACTAAAAATAAAAAAGAATATGCACTGTTTACTTATAACAATAACCATATACATCCCATAACAAACATCTTCAAAAAACAAGGCCTAAAAATAGCATATAAAACGGCACGCAACAACACCAACATACTATACAATTCCAAATTAGTCAATAACACGAATAAATACAATCATTCAGGAGTCTATCGCCTAAAATGTAACGACTGCCAAGCCAGCTATATAGGACTTACCGGTAGAAGTTTTTTAATACGATATAATGAACATGTAAACGCCGTCAAGCACAGACATTTTTCGGCTATGGGTCAGCATATTGACGATCAAAAACACAATTTCACAGACATTAAGAACGACATGCAAATCCTTAACATGAACCCAAAAAGTCCCTTACTCAGTATAATAGAAGAATTTTACATAAATTTAGACAAATATGTGAATCCAAACTCCAACCTAAATGAAAGTATAGACAGAAATAACATCCTTTTTCATGCAGTAATCCCCTTATTAAAAGATTTCTATATCAAAAGAATAAACAAGCAAAAATCGATATGTTCAAATCAACCGCCTCAAAATCCTCCCCCCTCCAACCCCACTCCTATTACTAACACTCCACCTATCCCCCCAAACCTCCCCTCTACCGCCGCTAGCTACAATCTCAGAGCTACGCGCACCAGATCCCAACAGGCAGCTACTAAGAACGCACGGCTCCAGCACCTTACGTAAGTAAACGACATATGTTTCACTATCACACTTTCTATCCACAACATTATCACACTTTTATTTCTATTTCCAGACACTCCACCTTGGTTTCTCATTACATACAAGCTTCCAGAACTAACCAACGTGCACCAAGACGCATAACTTTCATCATATTTGACTAATGCCACCAATCTTAAACATCGCGTCTACGGAAGAAAACATGTTCCATTAACATTTTTAATAACTTTAATATCTGTAGCTGCCAATAGATCTTCAGATAAACAACAGCATTACCTAATTTGCAGTGGATCATTATAATACTAATTACCTATACATCTTATATTTTTATGGATCCACTTTGTTGGAACAATATATATACAAATCCATTTATGCCAAATCAGTGTATATGCTGTACTGCACACTAACAGCATCAAAGTTAATGAGTTTTTATACTAGACATGTGTGGCATACATACTATTGTTTTTGATTATATGCCCATTTTAACAATTTTTTAATGTCCACATTAGCATATATTTTATTCTACTTTAACCTCACACTAAGTTCCAATCAGAATGTAATGACTTTACAAAATGAATTTAGCTTCTAGTATGTATAAAAGCAAGATGTTGCACTGACACTTAAATCAAAAATGTTCAAGCCTGTGTTCTGTAATATCATGTGACTAATCAACAGCCAATTCTGTAAATATTTGAACTTGTCACTGTTGAGTTACACAAACATATCTGTGTTCCATACTATATAACTTAAAATTGGATAGTAGTAGCAGTAAGGTAATATATGTCTTTAGAAACAATGCACACTAGTCATGTACTAGACATACCAAACATTAATGATCAGCCTAAACTAGTCTAACTTTTACCACTATACGTGATGTTTTTATGAACAATTTACAATGCATGTCAACTGAGGATGACCCCATAGGGGTCGAAACTAGTCTTGAATATTTGTAATGTAAAATAAATTCGTATTGATAAGGTGGAGAATTGTATATATATTGTTTTTATGTAAAGTAATATCCATCAATACGGAAATGAAACTTATAAACAATAGTGGAAAAGCCAACCAGGCAAGAAGAATAGCACACAGATATCAAAATCTGAAGATTAAGATCACAAATATTGTCAAAAACATCACTTTCTTAAAACAATGCCTACTTAATAATCTAACTCCTAAATTTCTTAGGAAATATAATAATAAACATAGAAGCACATATCAAACCCAAAATACCCAAAACAAAACCAATCGAATATGGCTGAAAGAAGAAATTAAATTCATGTATAGGAAAAAACAACACCTAAACACACAAATGTATGAAGCGCACCTTAAAGCCTCACATGAGCTACCACACACATACTGGAGCCATTTCCAACAAATAACTAACGAAAAGATAGAAAACATAGCCATACAGAAGCAGAATACCTTAAACAAGAAACTTAACGCACTCAAGACATCACTAAACCAAACCAACCATATACAACATAGACAACATATTACTGTTTCTACTGATAACAACCAACATATTTTCCATCCCCCACTCCAAAACCTAACTAACACAACATTCAATGAAAAAGAAACAATTATACTGAGCAAGGGACCAAAACATAACTGGAAAAACAATTCAGTATTTGAAAACATAGCCACCATTATTACTGAAACAGAAGATGCCCTAAATAAAATACCCCAAGAAAAACAAAATGAAATTAGATATGAAATCAAGAAAACACTACCACAATATGTTGATAAGATCACTCAAAAACCTCAGAATCAAGATATCACAAACCAAACACAAATTAAGGTACTCAAAAATAAAATACAGCAAAATAACCTAATAGTAACAAAGGCAGATAAAGGAAACACTACAGTTATTATGGATAAAGAGGAATATATAACCAAAACAAAAACCTGCTTTCAAGATGAAACCTTTCAAATTAAGACTAAAGATCCCACTAACAGTATCCAGAAAAACTTAAAAATTCTCCTAAAAAACACCAATTTTCTTATGAACGAACAGGAAATTGCAAAATTAACCACTATGAATCCAGGGATACCTACAGCTAAAGCTTATCCTAAGATCCATAAAAACAACATTCCTATGAGACCCATAATAAATTATAGACCAAGCCCTATTTATAAATTATCCAAATACATACAAAAATTCCTCAAAAAACATTATGTTTTCCAAGCAAACAAAACCATAAAAAACTCAATAGATTTCTGCAACATTACTAAGAATATTAGAATAGAACATTTTTACAAGCTAGCTACATATGATATAACAAACATGTATCCTAATATACCCACACAAAAAACTATCACTATCATAGAATCCAACCTTTATAACCACAGTAAGCTAAGCAAGTTGGAAATAGATGAATTTATTAAACTTCTACAATTTGCTATCAATAACAACTATTTCAAGTTCCATGACACTATTTATCAACAAAAAGGATTACCTATGGGATCACCAATATCAGGCATAATAGCTGATATATATATGGATCACTTAGAACATCAAGAAATTAAAAAAATAGAAAATATAATCTATTGGTGCAGGTTTGTCGATGATGCATTTATAATCATGGACAACAGACATACTAATGAAAACATAATCCTAGAACAACTAAATAAAATAGATCCCCACATTAAATTTACCATGGACACTGAACACAACAACACCATAAACTACCTAGATATATCCATAACCAGACATAACAACCACCTAACATACAATATATATAGGAAACCTACCCATACATCAAATACAATAAAGATAGACTCCACCCACCCACATGCCCATAAAAGAGCTGCATACTATAGTATGATTCATAGAGCATACAACATTCCACTTTCAAAAGAAAATCTAAATAAAGAACTCAACACAATCCATGAAATAGCAAAACAAAATGGATACAAAAGAGAAATGATAAACCGGATCATCAATAAAGTCAAAAACCAACCTAAAACCAAGCTAACTAGAATCACTAAAAATAAAAAAGAATATGCACTGTTTACTTATAACAATAACCATATACATCCCATAACAAACATCTTCAAAAAACAAGGCCTAAAAATAGCATATAAAACGGCACGCAACAACACCAACATACTATACAATTCCAAATTAGTCAATAACACGAATAAATACAATCATTCAGGAGTCTATCGCCTAAAATGTAACGACTGCCAAGCCAGCTATATAGGACTTACCGGTAGAAGTTTTTTAATACGATATAATGAACATGTAAACGCCGTCAAGCACAGACATTTTTCGGCTATGGGTCAGCATATTGACGATCAAAAACACAATTTCACAGACATTAAGAACGACATGCAAATCCTTAACATGAACCCAAAAAGTCCCTTACTCAGTATAATAGAAGAATTTTACATAAATTTAGACAAATATGTGAATCCAAACTCCAACCTAAATGAAAGTATAGACAGAAATAACATCCTTTTTCATGCAGTAATCCCCTTATTAAAAGATTTCTATATCAAAAGAATAAACAAGCAAAAATCGATATGTTCAAATCAACCGCCTCAAAACCCTCCCCCCTCCAACCCCACTCCTATTACTAACACTCCACCTATCCCCCCAAACCTCCCCTCTACCGCCGCTAGCTACAATCTCAGAGCTACGCGCACCAGATCCCAACAGGCAGCTACTAAGAACGCACGGCTCCAGCACCTTACGTAAGTAAACGACATATGTTTCACTATCACACTTTCTATCCACAACATTATCACACTTTTATTTCTATTTCCAGACACTCCACCTTGGTTTCTCATTACATACAAGCTTCCAGAACTAACCAACGTGCACCAAGACGCATAACTTTCATCATATTTGACTAATGCCACCAATCTTAAACATCGCGTCTACGGAAGAAAACATGTTCCATTAACATTTTTAATAACTTTAATATCTGTAGCTGCCAATAGATCTTCAGATAAACAACTGCATTACCTAATTTGCAGTGGATCATTATAATACTAATTACCTATACATCTTATATTTTTATGGATCCACTTTGTTGGAACAATATATATACAAATCCATTTATGCCAAATCAGTGTATATGCTGTACTGCACACTAACAGCATCAAAGTTAATGAGTTTTTATACTAGACATGTGTGGCATACATACTATTGTTTTTGATTATATGCCCATTTTAACAATTTTTTAATGTCCACATTAGCATATATTTTATTCAACTTTAACCTCACACTAAGTTCCAATCAGAATGTAATGACTTTACAAAATGAATTTAGCTTCTAGTATGTATAAAAGCAAGATGTTGCACTGACACTTAAATCAAAAATGTTCAAGCCTGTGTTCTGTAATATCATGTGACTAATCAACAGCCAATTCTGTAAATATTTGAACTTGTCACTGTTGAGTTACACAAACATATCTGTGTTCCATACTATATAACTTAAAATTGGATAGTAGTAGCAGTAAGGTAATATATGTCTTTAGAAACAATGCACACTAGTCATGTACTAGACATACCAAACATTAATGATCAGCCTAAACTAGTCTAACTTTTACTACTATACGTGATGTTTTTATGAACAATTTACAATGCATGTCAACTGAGGATGACCCCATAGGGGTCGAAACTAGTCTTGAATATTTGTAATGTAAAATAAATTCGTATTGATAAGGTGGAGAATTGTATATATATTGTTTTTATGTAAACTTCATCATATTGCGGCACGAGGCCAACATCAAGATCAGTTGATTGTAGGGTAGTTCGAAATCATCGCACACTGACATACGAATAGGCCTCGAAATCGGAACAAGAGCGTTACCCTGCTTGGCTGTTGTGGTTAAGCGTAAGTTAGAATAAAAACGATGGACATAAATATTTATGACAGGAAACCTTAAAATCATAGGGACCTATAATAGGTTACAACCTCATTCTGTTAATATTTTTAAAATTATTGCATTCTCATGAGTACTGTGTTCCTTTCTTAACCTGTTTACCCTCCCGGGTTGGTTTTTCCCACGGACTCAGCGACGGATCCCACCTCTACCACCTCAAGGACAGTGTTCTGGAGCGTGAGACATTGGGTCGGGGGATACAACTGTGAGGGAGGGCTGCACCTGCTATGCTGAACAGGGGCCTTGTGGGGAAGCTTTACCACAATAATCGTTTAGTGTAATTATTGATTATAATATAGGGGGATATCATGTTTCTCCCATTACCATATCATACTGGGATTACTGGCTTGAAAGTTGTCCATTATGAAGTGTGGCGTAGTTTTAAGTTAGGTACCGTCCCGGCATTTGCCTGGAGGAGAAGTGGGAAACCACGGAAAATCACTTCGAGGATGGCTGAGGTGGGAGTCGAGCCCACTTCTACTCAGTTGACCTCCCCAGGCTGATAGAATCCCGTTACAGCCCTCATGCCCCTTTTCAAATTTCGTGGCGGAGCTGGGAATCGAACCCGGGCTTCCAGCGGTGGCAGCTGCTCACGCTAACCAGTGCACCACAGAGGCAGCCCATGAACACTTTACCACAATAATCGTTTAGTGTAATTATTGATTATAATATAGGGGGATATCATGTTTCTCCCATTACCATATCATACTGGGATTACTGGCTTGAAAGTTGTCCATTATGAAGTGTGGCGTAGTTTTAAAAACCAAGGCAACAGGCATCTACAATAAAGGCTGTATACATTTCAAAAATAGCAGTAAAATGCTGTATTTATCATACTTGGTGTACGTTTGAACGAAATAAGTGATTTTTTGTGGTTACGTTTTCTTGGTGGTGGGCGTTCCATTTCCTTTATTTGTAAATGTGAATGAAAATTAAATAGGGCTGGAAATGTACAGAGCATAAGCAACTGAATTGAGTGGGATACCATTTATCTCTTTTCGCCCTCACAGCGCATTGTTCAGTTAATTCCTAGTTCTTTAAACGAAATCTGAAACAAAATTCGACAAATAATTACCGTGGCTATCCGTACTTTCGCTAAGTAAACAATAAAATGGATTTAATTACAAACAGAAATTACAAAAAGGAATCCCGGCTATAATTCAGTAATACTTATTTAAAGTAGGATATATCCTTGGTTTTATTACTCCGATTAGTACAACCATATGCTGAGCTTACGGCTGGCATTCTTGAAAGCGAGAATCTATCTTTTCACTTCTTAAAACTTAGGGACTTAACCCTTTCGTGACTAGATTATTTCCGTTAAAATTTTTAATGAAATATCCTGCTAAACATCAACAAATGGAACCAGATAATGGGCCAGAACGTTGTCTATATTTTTTCCACGAGTCATTTCCGAAAAAAAATTAGTGGGAAGTATACGTCCCAGTGGTCTCCTCTATGCTATAATGCTGTGAACACATTAGCATTTCAAATTGATAATTATGGTAAGGAAATGATCAGAAATAAATAATATTAACACAATAATATATGTACATGTATTCTTAAACATAAAATCAATACATTTTATATAGAAAAAAGAAAAAGGAGTAACAACATTACACACTGATCGTAACCAATTCTTCAACCACCACTGTAATGTTTTCAGTGCTGCATATTGGTAGTCTGAATGTTTTAGTTCCGTAGGTAGTTTACTGCCCATGAAATTGAGCAAAACAAGGAACTGCACAAAGTGGTACTCGACAAGCCGAACAGATAAGCTTGGAGCGTTTTTCCTCATTTTTTGTACTACACTGCCTACATCTACACCAGCTTTTGCCCTGTGCTGGCATATGAATACCTACTTGTGACAGACGAATGTCATCAGGTACTCCAATAACACCTCGCTTTGGTGCCTTGAATGCCACTCTACCTCTCTTCTTTCTTGAACTGTAGCCGTCAATTAGCTGTCGAGCTAATCCTTTCCTAAATGTCAGCTGGTCAGTGACACCACGTTTGTTGAGTCTCCACAGTAGAAATGCATTGATTATAGCCATATCAATCAAGAAATAAAATATTTGATGCCACCATTTGATAGATCGTCTCCCAACTGCGTACCTTTCTCTAAAGTGATCAAATCTGTCTACTCCACCCATTATTTCATTATATACTGGTACAACTTCTGGACAGGAAACATCTATCTTGGTACCATCTTTCATTTTCCGTTTCACTACTGAAGAGATTCTTGGGTTCATTACAGTTGTCAGCATGCAAACGGGTCTATTATCCATCCACTTCGTGGCTGCAATACCATTCTTTACTTGGTACATCCACTCTCCACGAAGCAATTTATCATTCGTCTGTAAAAACTTCGGTAGCCCCTTCCTTTTTCCTCAAACAGTACCGCATGCATATATTCCATTTTTCAACAAATCTTGCATCAAATTATAAGTTGTGAAAAAATTGTCAAACGCAACACAGCAGTTAGTATTTTTGATTACTGAGCACAATTCTAGTACTACACTCTCACACAATGTCCTCTTTACACTTTCATTTGTTGCTTGTTTTTTCCCAGTGTAGATTTCAAACTTGATAATGTAACCAGTTTTTGAATCGGCTAAGCACCAGACCTTATAGCCCCATTTGATAGGCTTCATGGGCATGTACTGTTTCATAGATGATCTCCCGTTGAATCCTATCATTGATTCGTCAACTGCAAAGTAAGATGAACTAGAATAAGCATGTTGAAACTTTTGGTTCAATGCTGTAAGAAGAGGTCTTAGTTTGTGTAGTTTGTCATGGCGGGGATCATTTCGTGGTTTATTTTCCAAATTGTTGTTACAGTGAATGTTTTCAACAATTTTCTTGAAACGCTCTTTTGTCATCACATCAGATATTGCCTTCACACCTAGGGCTGGATCAGAACTCCAATAGTTGTTGATGTGGGGTAAGTTGTGAATGCCCATCAAAATTAACATACCAATAAATGCTTTCAATTCGGGAATTGTTATTGGAGTCCATTTCTGTGTTTTTATGATGACACTTCTACCTTTACGGATCACAGTTCTCTCTTGTGTAGAATAGAGATTGGTTTGATCAACTATCTGCTGTAAGATATTGTTATCAAAAATGTCCTCAAAGAAATCTATTTCTTTGTCAGCATTAGTAAAGCATGTTGTACTGTGTGGTACTCTGTCAAATGTTACAGATAAATTTTCAAAATATGTAGCGTCGTCTCCCCATTCCTCATCTTCCTTGTCAGAATCACTACTACTGCTACTTGAATATATTTCAGAGTTTCCTCCTGCTGCATGGTCACCCCCTACCTCATTTCCTGTATCTGTATCCTGAACACTATTTACCGCCCCTCCATCACCAGCTGTGGACTCATCAATGGATTCCTCAAGTATCATCAAGTTGGATTCAGACAGATTAGCCATCTCTGCCACTGCACCTTCATCTTGTTCCTCCTCAGAGTCGTCATCATCGTCAGGAAGAGAATACAAAGTCTCCAGTAATTGTAGATCTGACAACCCTCTCCGAGCCATCTGAAAAAGATTACACATTCGTAGTAATGAAGTTTTGAAAACGGAAAATATCTTGAGATAATAATAATAAAAATAATGTTATAGGTTTTACATTCCACTAACTACTTTTATTGTTTTTGGAGACGCAGAATGACCGGTGTTTTGTCCCGCAGGAATTCTATAACATGCCAGAAAATCTACCGACATGAGGCTGACATATTTGAGCACCGTCAAACACCACCGGACTGATTCGGGATCGAACCCGCCAACTAGAGCTCACAAGGCCGGCGTTTTACCGCCTGAGCTACTCAGTCCGGCATTATCATGGGATTCACAGTGGAATTTACTTTATTTTCATTATAAGTCATGTACCAATACAAGTCTAAGGTAATCTGTTTTGTTGGCATACGTTTATTCCAACGTGTATCGTTATAGGTTATGTCGGTATATTTTTATTGCAATATGATTCTAAATGTTCCACATAGTTTGATAGTTGAGATAACTGAATATATATGCTTGAGAGATAAATATAAGTGATCTTTTATTGAAATTAAGACGTATTTATGCATATAATAAAAATTGGGTAACATGTACACATGGCATATCAACAGACTAATGGTAATATATTTCCCACTAACTAAATCGGCTATCATTCTATAGGCATTAATTATTTATGGCCGAATATGATGGTAGCACACTTAAATATAAACTAATAATACACGAAAATGGAATAAAACATACCTGCACTCGGATTTCAGAAGTAAGGATGAAAAATCTCCGATTTCGCGCACTTTCAGCTCTGTTTACATCAGTTCACAGCCTTCTTGGTCAGCTATCCATGTTTGACAGGCACACGAGTCAAAGAAATTCCATGCTATATTTTTTTTCGCGTTTCCTGGACTCTTCACTAGATGGCAGCACATACTGTTTGTGGGAATTATACATCCCAGTGGGTTTAATCTCACAAAAATGTTAGTGGGAAGTAGGTATCCCACAGAGCACGAAAGAGTTAAATTGGCATGCACGATCTCCCTGTCACCTCAACATATGCTCTCGCGCTAATTCGCTTTGTTTTGACAACCGTTAACATGGCTGCCCCTTATCAACTTGCTTCAAGCAGGGAGCGCTGATGTCAGGCAAATACTTTAATATGATAATACCGGACAGCTTGCTGTTTTCAGTGAGAAAGTCGATAGTGCTGCTACCTACATGGCTTGGTGTGACCAACTCTTCAATAACATAGCCATCTGTATGATTCTTGGCACACTGTCGTGTTGTTTATAATGTATCAGTGTTTGTCACTAAATAATCTTACATTGCAGTTATGTTCCAAGAAAAGTGTTATGCGCTGAACAAATTACCCACAAGATAATGGGCATAGGAACTGATAAGGACAGCAAGTATTAAAAAAGTAATGACCTCGCATCTGTGTTGAGGTTACATTCTATGACCCTTAATATTAAGAAAGTCAATCAAATACTCTACTGAAATGTTAGTGGGACGTAAAAGCAATAATATTAACATATATGGAACTCTAGTATACTCAAACTTGGGGATCCACATTGTTAAACAGTACCATAAATTTCACAATCGAAAACTTGTGAGCCTGTAGCGTAATGGTTATCGCGGTAGTCTTGAAATTGAAAATTGAAGCCCATGAGTTTCGAATCCAGTCACTTTTTTTACTGTAAGAAAATAATAATAATAATAATAATAATAATAATAATAATAATAATAATAATAATAATAATAATCTTTACGTCCCACTAAGTACTTTTACGGTTTTTGGAGACGCCGAGGTGCCGGAATATAGTCCCGCAGGAATTCTTTTACATGCCAGTAAATCTATCTACACGAGGCTGACGTATTTGAGCACCTTCAAATACCACCGGTCTGAGCAGGATCGAACCTGCGAAATTTGGATCAGAAGGCCATCGCACCAACCGTCTGAGCCACTCAGCCCGGCGTAAGAAAATTCTTCTTCTTTATCTGTTTACCCTCCAGGGTCGGTTTTTCCCTCGGACTCAGCCATGGATCCCACCTCTACCGCCTCAAGGGCAGTGTCCTGGAGCTTCAGACTCTGGGTCGGGTGATACAACTGGGGAGGATGACCAGTACCTCGCCCAGGCGGTCTCACCTGCTATGCTGAACAGGGGCTTTGCGGAGGCATAGGGAGATTGGAAGGGATAGACAAGGAAGAGGGAAGGAAGCGGCCGTGGCCTTAAGTTAGGTACCATCCCGGCATTTGCCTGGAGAAGGATGGCCACTTCCAGGATGGCTGAGGTGGGAATCGAACCCACCTCTATTCAGTTGACCTCCTGAGGCTGAGAGGACCCCGTTCCACTTTTCATTTTCGTGGCAGAGCCGGGAATCGAACCCGGGCCTCCGGGGGTATTAGCTAATGACATGAACCACTACACCACAGAAGCGGGCAAGACAATTATTTCAGTGTATTACAGGCATAGGCTTGAACACCAGTCCAACTAATTTAATAGGTGTGTATGGTAATTCTTCATGCATAAATTTGTGAAAGAGACTTTAGGAAATTCTGAACACTTCTTCCTTGTCAAGAACATCCTAGTTCACTCACCGTAACCCCACTGTGTTAAACATATTATGTATTTCTGTCTTCAGAGGTACAACAGAAAATTCAAAGTACAGCGAAAACGAGAGAGCAGCTTGAGCTGAGTTCTCCTGTAGCATTCGGGAAGATCGGCCGTATCGAAGCAGAAGAAGAAAAAGAAGTCAAAATAATGGATCAGAACTCCTGTTCCTTAATTACAGCTTCTCTTTCCAAAATTGTAATAAATCATGGATGTTGTTAAGTTATCTGCCCGCTCTGGCGCTTTGGCTGAATGGTTAGCGCTTCGTGCCCCCCGTTTTTATGATACCTTCATTCTTCGGAGTGTTTGATCTCTTCCATTTCCCTTCTGATTAGTGTTAATAGAGGATGGCTGGCCAGTTGTACTTCTTCTTAAAAAATAATCACCACCACGGAAAGGTCAGCGTACTGGCCTTCGGTCCAGAGGACCCTGGTACGATTCCTCACTGAATCGGAGATTTTATTCGCGTCTGTTAATTCCTGTAGATCGGGGACTACGGGTTTGTGTTCGCATTCATACGCATCTTCAAATATATACAACATGTCACACGAGAAACAACTACAGAAACACGAGGTAGTGAATATATATCCCTCCACATACGATTGGTGGTAGGAAAGGCAAACGGCCGCAAAACTAGGCTAAGTCCATACAAAGTCCTTCGCCAGGCTAGAAAAAACTGGAGAGAGTAGGTAGTTGTTAAATATTTCCCCCAGAGGATGGGTGGATCCTCAAACAAATGCTGCTTTTAATTTTCAGGACATAGCGAAAGGCACGGCTAACATAATGCTCGTTTGGAGGTTTGTGAAAGAGGCATTTCATATTTTAAAATTTCATTCTTAATTATTATGATTATTAAATTATTTTAACAAAAATATTTCCAATGAGTGTAGTGCATTCCTCTCAACTGTAGCATAGACGAGTATGCAGTTCACACCAACACGCTAGATGTCACCACCATCGCTGTTCGCACTCGACTCAATGCTGTTGAGATAGAGCTGTCCGGTATTGGTGTATTAAAGTATTTGTGTCAGGTATACAGCCCCTCTATGTTATTCTAGCTCGTTGTTGGCTCCTGAAGGGAAGGGAAATAGTAAATAGCTACGCGCATGCGCCAAATCAGGATCGGAGCGAAGGAGCGAAATGTCTGTCAGGGTCTAGACGCTCGTACAACAGACAGCTGACCATCTGCAGAAATCACTAGAAGCGTACAAAATGGAGCACAGTTTTATCATATCATCTTGTGAAAAATCTTCTTTGGGATAAACACGTTCCATTAAGATCAAAATTAGTACTCTAGATGTTGCGGCTTTTGTGTTGGTACTCGTCTGCCGCATTTCATTTTGTAACAGTTGGCAATGTGCTGCTGCGTTTTTGTTTTATACACAGACACTCGCAGACACTGAACATGGCGACCGGCAGCAGTACACGTGTTTTGGTGTACCTCCGAATTTGTTGTACATAATGAGTAAATATGCAGTGTTTTATTCATGTGTAATAAATGTTTGAATCACCTTGTGAGTGATGTGTTTGTGTCTGCTCGTTTGGGGCAGTCTGGTCCTCCATTTGATTTGTTTCAAAATTGTATTTGTGTGCCTATGGAACTGAACTTTGTTATGTGCGGCCGATATGTTGCTTCGTCGTTCGCAACATAAAATTTTGGTCCTTCCGGGCCGCGATGAGAATCATTGTGAACTTTGAACATTGTGCTAGTCACCTAAAAATTGTTATCGTCATGAATTGCTGCCTGCAATCGCCGTTTGAACATAGCAACGAGCTTGGCGCGAAAAGCATCGTGAACAGTTATTGTATAAAAACACCAGGATGTCGTGCTTAAGGCTAATTACTACGAATGTTTGAATTCGTCATATTGAGATTTCAACGAAGTCTACATTGTTTTGGAACTGCTTTGATATCGCACGTTAACAATCTGTGGAAGTTACCACGTGCTATTTATTGCATTTGTTCTTGTGAGCTGTTTACGCCAGCCTTTATCTGATACCCTGATGTTCGAGATGTTAAATGCTACTTGAAATTTGGACTCCAGTGAACATTACATCGCAGCCGTCATGCTTTGGACTTTCCAGTCACTTTGGGCATGTGATTCCAGCCAAGGAGTGTTTCCAGTGGTAGTGATGATTAATGATACAGCACCGCCATGTACTGTAAGTCTGTTCCATTTGTCTTTATTGTTCCTATCTTGACTATTTATTTATTTATTTATTGTGCTTCAGACAGGTACAAACCTAATGATGTGAAACACATATACATATACTATTACATTAGATAAAAACAAATATTAAATTAAATTCATAATACCTCTTATGAAAGTCCTTGTAAAATAAAGTCATAAATGAAATTAAAAATACACTTTTCTTCAGTAACATAATATTACAAATATTCAGTTACATATGCACATATTATAACAAGGTATTTAAAATATTACAATTAAAATGATTTACGAACTGCTTTAAAGCTGCATTAGTACTGTAATTATACATGATGGTAGTGATGTTACCGAAGATAATAATGATGATGAGCTAGATGGTATAACTAGAAACTAGAATATTAACTAAAGTTATGAGGTTAACAATAGGAATCAGCAAAGAGGGATTTTAACTTAGAACAGAAAACAATTAAGCTATTTGTTTACATTGTTTTACTATGGATGTGTATGTAGTTGCAAATATATCTATTCTATACTCATTGCTATATTTATTAAATATTTTCATTGAGTTTAACACTGGTGAATTACTATGTTGTTGGGTTCTTGATCTAGAGCAGTAGAAAGTAACATATTTCGGGCGTGTAGATGGATTAGGGACAGACAAGTTGAACAGAGAGAGCAAGTTAGAGCTACCAATAAGATTGTTAAATAATTTGTAGACAAATAGAAGAACTGCAATTACTCGTCTTTTTGCTAAGGACTTATAGCCAAGTTGTTTCATTAAGTCATCATACGAATCAAATTTAGGATAATTATTAGTTATTTTGTACGTAAGGTATCTAAGAAATTTGTTTTGCACCATTTCAACTTTGTTTTCATATAGTTTAAAGGTGGGATTCCAAATGGTCGGTGCATATTCTAGCCGACTTCTTACAAAGGAGTTGTATAATAGCTTTATTGCCTCGGGATTTGTGAAGTCACGTGTGCATCTCTTAATAAATCCTAATATTCTGTAAGCATCTGCAACTACTTCGTTTATGTGCAGAGAGAACGTCAATTTAGCGTCAAAATGCACGCCAAGATCCTTGATAAAATTCACTGATGACAGATTAGTATTCAAAATATTATACGAGTGACTAATTTTATTTTTATTCCTGGAAAATACCATTACATGACACTTGTTAATGTTAAAATCTAACTTGTTAATAACGCTCCAATGTGATATGCTATTGAGGTCTTTCTGAAGAAATCTACAGTCCACCTGTGAACGAATGGTTTTGAAAATTTTTACATCGTCTGCGAATAGCAATATGTTTGAATACTGTACGCATTTAGGAAGATCATTAATAAGTAGTAAGAAGAGTAATGGTCCAAGATTTGAGCCCTGTGGGACACCAGATCGAGTATTGTAATACAGATTCAAATCCTTTATAAGACACAAATTGTTGTCTATCAGAGAGATATGATGCAAATAATTTTATTAAGGAGTGAGAGAGTCCATAATAAGCTAATTTATTTAAAAGTACACCGTGATCAACTTTATCGAATGCTTTTCTAAAATCTGTGAAAACTACATCCACTTGGCCTCCTGTATCCATGGCTGCCGACACTTCATGAGTGAACTCCAACAAATTTGTCGTCGATTTCCCCGGTCTGAAGCCATGTTGGGAGTCACTGATGATAATTTCTACATGTTCGAACAGATGCCGATATAGGGTTTGTTCGTAGACTTTTGCTAATGCGGAAGAAATTGCAACGGGTCTGTAGTTATTAATTACTGACCTATCCCCGGATTTGTGAAGCGGACTAACTCGCGTTGTCTTCCACTTTGTAGGAAAAGTTCCAGTTTTTAGCGAAATGTTAAAAATAATTGAGAGAGGGTGTAATAAAATATCTCCACAGCCTTTAATTACATACGGAGGGATTAGATCTGGGCCTGCGGCTTTTTTAGGTTTCATCTTGCGTATTGCGTTTTGAATTTCGGTAGTACTAATTTCATTAACATTTAGTACATTCATCAATGGATCTATTTCCGTATTCTCATATTTCGGTAAATCATACCGCGCCCGTTTCTCTGAGTATACAGATGAGAAGTAGCCTGCAAAACTGTCAGCAACAGATTTGTCGCTTATTAGTTCTTTTCCATTGTATTTCATTACACTGACATAGGGGTTTCTTTGCTTACTTTTAACGAATGCCCAAAAGTTCTTAGTATCTACGCCGATTTCGTGCTCTACCTGCCCGATATAGGCTTTATACGCGATGCTTATATCTTTCTTAACACTTCTTCTTAATTTTTTGAATTTCAAGAAATGGGAAGTCTGATTTTTCTGCCCTTCGCGCATTTTCCTGTGATGGTATGCTTTCCGCCTAATATTTCTTATTATCTCTTGCGTAAACCAACAAGGGTATCGTTTCTTTTTCCTGACGGTTGCCGGAACACAGACATTTAAAACAGAATAAAATTTAGAATAAAATATATCTAGTGCCTGGTTAACATCAGTGTAATTTTCCAGAAAGCTCCAATCTATGTGTGAAAGTCCTCTGTATAACAATTCAAAATCTGCCTTGTTATAATTGTATACAATTTTATTTCCCTCATCATTACATTTTTCTCCCTTTTTTTGGTAACAAAAAGTAATGTTTAAGGCCGGATGATGTTTGTCCTCTGGTACGAGAGGATGAAAGTTTTGGTCGACAGTAATGTGAGTGATATTCGACAATACTAGGTCAAGCATTCTGCCATTGTTATTAACAACGCCGTTAACATTTCTTAATCCCATGAATTGTAAGAAATTATTCATGCGTACGGACGTACACGTTATATCGTTTTCTTCAATAATTTGTGGTAAATTAAAGTCTCCTAATATTACTAACTGTTTACTATTTAAAATAGGACTGGCTTCAATACCTTCGTAAAATTCATTATATGCAGCCAGTTTAGTACTAGGCGGAAAGTATACCACACATATAAAGATACTATCAAGATTTTCCCTCAGAAGTTTAACACATACATGCTCAGCCGAAACGTCTATGTCAACCTGTGAGGCCTTATATTTGTTGCTGACAGCCAGTACAACACCTCCGCCAAGTTCTTTACCTGTAGATATTTTATTACGATCGCATCGAAATACGTTATATCTCTGATCAAAGAGCTCATAATTGCTAATAGAAGAATTTAGCCAGCTCTCCGTCAAAGCCAACAGATCGAAGTTCTCACCTAATAAGTTTGTATAAAATAAATCAAGCTTGGTCCTTAGACCTCTACAGTTTTGGTAATACACGTTTAATGACTTACTTAGAGAGAACTCTTCAAGTAATGGAGGGAGGAATGCCGGTAACTTTGAATAGAAGCCCTTGCAAAGTGAAAGTAAAGAAGATTAGGCCCACTGCTCTCTGAACATACCTGACTCGGAGTACACTCACTTTCCTAATACTACAGACAATACAATGGACATGAAACATAACTGAATTCATAGCTGGCATTTCTAATTCAACTTATTCAAGTCTTCAGTTTCATTAATTACACATATCTTTGAACCTTCACTCTTTCTTAGTCGTATGATGCCATTTCTTACCCATAGATACCTGTAGTTGTGCTCCGTCTTGAATCTGCGAGCGAGTGCTAACAGCTTCCTCTTCTCCGGCGCCAGGCTTTCGTTCACATAAATGATGTTGTCGTCCGGAAGTCCTAGGTGTCGTGTTGATAAGTTGTATTTAACTCGCCTTCTCTGCATGAAGTTCTCCTTGTCGGAACGTCGAACAAACTTCACGATGATCCCACTGTGAGACTGGCCGGGTAGTCTAGGTAACCGGTGACAGGCGTCAATCATATGTTCTTCTATTTGAAGGTCCAGAGCTCTCCCTATGCCCTTTAAAGTTTCCAGCACGTCTTCGTTGGCTTTCTCTGGAACACCAAATACTTCAAGTGTGTACCTGCGAGAATATTGTTCAGACTCTGTTAATCGAGTACCGAGACTTTTCAACTGAGCTCTGAGATTAGAATTCTCGACCCGGATTGCTTCCACCTGTTCACTAATTTTCCTAATAAGGTCGTCTTGCTCAGCAATAGACTTAGTGTTGCTGTCTGTCTTTTCATGGCAGAGATCTATAGACTTCCCTAGCTCACACTCTCTCTTCATTTGCTCAGATTTGAGTTCCCTTATTTCACTTTGCAGCTCTAATAGCAACTTTACCACGTCCTCAATAGAATAGCACTGCTTTTGACTCGTACTTGCCCCACAACACTTGCCATTGTTCATTTCACTACATTTACCGTGAGCCCATTTTTCACATAGTCCACACTGTACTTTCTTCTTCTTGCCCAGCTCCTTGTCACACACAGCGCAGGTTGCCATGTTCTTGTGTTTCGTTGGCTCCACAAAGAAATTATTAATAATAAATGAAACTGCCGTTCTCAGCTAGTTCTAGTTACGTTTATACGTTCACGCTTGCAGTATTTCACATTTACACTGGTTGCACAGGATATATATCTTTATGTTACACACGATATTACACAATGTTCAGGAGCCGATCATCACACCACTCTTACTCTGCCGCCATACTTGTTCAGACATCCTGCCTGATATCCTAACCCTACTGCTAGCACTTTCCGTGTATAGAATAACAGATTTGTCTTGACTTCTCATGGGCATTATACGATTTCGTGCTAATAATTTGTTGGGCCGCTTTGTGTATTTTGCATATTTTAGAACGTACGTGGTTTATTATACGTTATTTCATGCTTTTGTGCATCTACCTACATTGTTGGTTCCATTCAAAGACTGTCACTCATTTCAACAATGCGAAATGAATGCAGTGCATTGAATATAGGGCTCATTGTTTGTATAGTCACCATAGTTGTAGGATTGATTTCTATTATTATCTTGTCAATAATTGATTACCTGAACTACCGGTATTCATCATGGTGTTTGAATCCGAAGCAAAGGCTGTTCAAAAACGTGGTCTACTTAAAAGGTCATTAACTCACCTTGAAAATTACTTAAAGCAAGATAATATCAACCACTACGAACTGATCTCCAAACAGAATAGGTTGCCAGAAATTTGGAAGGAATTCAGTGCAGTTAGGGAGTATTTAGAATGTGAATTAGACTCAAAATCTAGCGAAACTCACTTCAGAGAGCATGATGAATTTGAAAACAGGTATGATACAATAGTTGGTAGGATTCAAGAATTGCTTTGTTCATTTGAAAGACCCAGGAGTCCTAGTAACACATCCATTGTCTCTGATAACTCTACTCGATCTAGCTGTAGCTTGAAGCTCCCTCCCATTGAATTGCCTGTTTTTAAAGGAGATTTGACAAAATACTTGAGTTTCAGGAACACCTTTCAAAGCTTAGTTATTAACAATACCCGCATTGACAATGTGCAAAGACTACACTACCTATTGTCGTCTCTTCAAGGCGAACCCAGGGATTTGTTAGATAACCTATCCATATGTGCTGATAATTTCACTGTTGCTTGGAATTTAGTTGATGAAAGATACAATAAAAAACGCTTGATTGTTTCACAGCATGTAAAACATTTGCTCAATCTCCATAATTGTACTAGTGGATCTTCCGTTGAATATCGCAAATCGATAAACCAAGTAAAATCTAATCTTAGTGCTGTTGACAATTTAGAGGGTCAGGTTCCACTACATGAAATTTTGCTACAGGAATTGATTCTACGTAAGATCAAGTCCAACCATAGAAGTGAATGGGAAAACAAATTTGCCTCTACTGATATTCCCACACTAAATAATTTAATTGATTTCTTGGAAAGAAAATGTCAAACACTAGAGCTAACAGAATGCAAGAAACCTGTTATTGAGCAAAAACGAGACTTAAAATCCACCCTAAAAGCCCTTCACATTGCCAACAATAGCACTTCCTTGAATTGTAGGTTTTGCAAACTTGATAATCACGGCCTTTCTGATTGTAGAAAGTTCAAACAAGCAAACATTGATCACCGTCGCAAGTTTGTGAGGAAAAATAAACTTTGTTATCTTTGTTTTTCCGCTTCTCATGTTTCTAAACAGTGTAAGCAAAACAAGTGCCCCAGTGTAATGGGCCCCACAACTTATTGGTTCACAAGGAACAAGCAAGTCCCAATAATAACAATAATAATATGAATGCTATCGAAAGCGACTTTCAACCTATTAGGTCGTGTTACGTACATTTAGTACGTGATGAAGAGATGTTAAGTACAGAACAAAAATGGCCAACCAGACACTAGTGGGATCCGAACCCACAACCTCCCGATTTCGCGTCGGTTGCTCTACCAATTGAGCTATGGTGGCCTAGGCCATCTTTGTTCTGTTGGAAAGGATCTAATCTACAGGTCTGGTACTATTACCATCACACTGTAGAGTGCGTTCAAGTTGCCCGTTGAGGGCCAAGTCAATGAATATTGAATTTTCACGACCACATTGTAATCGAAAGCGACTTTCAACCTATTAGGTCGTGTTACGTACATTTAGTACGTGATGAAGAGATGTTAAGTACAGAACAAAAATGGCCAACCAGACACCAGTGGGATCCGAACCCACAACCTCCCGATTTCGCGTCGGTTGCTCTACCAATTGAGCTATGGTGGCCTAGGCCATCTTTGTTCTGTTGGAAAGGATCTAATCTACAGGTCTGGTACTATTACCATCACACTGTAGAGTGCGTTCAAGTTGCCCGTTGAGGGCCAAGTCAATGAATATTGAATTTTCACGACCACATTGTAATCGAAAGCGACTTTCAACCTATTAGGTCGTGTTACGTACATTTAGTACGTGATGAAGAGATGTTAAGTACAGAACAATTGGTAGAGCAACCGACGCAAAATCGGGAGGTTGTGGGTTCGGATCCCACTGGTGTCTGGTTGGCCATTTTTGTTCTGTACTTAACATCTCTTCATCACGTACTAAATGTACGTAACACGACCTAATAGGTTGAAAGTCGCTTTCGATTACAATGTGGTCGTGAAAATTCAATATTCATTGACTTGGCCCTCAACGGGCAACTTGAACGCACTCTACAGTGTGATGGTAATAGTACCAGACCTGTAGATTAGATCCTTTCCAACAGAACAAAGATGGCCTAGGCCACCATAGCTCAATTGGTAGAGCAACCGACGCGAAATCGGGAGGTTGTGGGTTCGGATCCCACTGGTGTCTGGTTGGCCATTTTCGTTCTGTACTTAACTTCTCTTCATCACGTACTAAATGTACGTAACACGACCTAATAGGTTGAAAGTCGCTTTCGATTACAATGTGGTCGTGAAAATTCAATATTCATTGACTTGGCCCTCAACGGGCAACTTGAACGCACTCTACAATGTGATGGTAATAGTACCAGACCTGTAGATTAGATCCTTTCCAACAGAACAAAGATGGCCTAGGCCACCATAGCTCAATTGGTAGAGCAACCGACGCGAAATCGGGAGGTTGTGGGTTCGGATCCCACTGGTGTCTGGTTGGCCATTTTTGTTCTGTACTTAACATCTCTTCATCACGTACTAAATGTACGTAACACGACCTAATAGGTTGAAAGTCGCTTTCGATTACAATGTGGTCGTGAAAATTCAATATTCATTGACTTGGCCCTCAACGGGCAACTTGAACGCACTCTACAGTGTGATGGTAATAGTACCAGACCTGTAGATTAGATCCTTTCCAACAGAACAAAGATGGCCTAGGCCACCATAGCTCAATTGGTAGAGCAACCGACGCGAAATCGGGAGGTTGTGGGTTCGGATCCCACTGGTGTCTGGTTGGCCATTTTTGTTCTGTACTTAACATCTCTTCATCACGTACTAAATGTACGTAACACGACCTAATAGGTTGAAAGTCGCTTTCGATTACAATGTGGTCGTGAAAATTCAATATTCAATATGAATGCTACAAGTTCTGCAATTGTTTCACCCACTGCCATGAAGGTTGTTTCAGGACTAGGTTCTAATGTTTTGCTGAGCACAGCGTGTGTAGGAATAAAAAATAGCTCAGGAGAGATTATACTAGTTAAAGCTTTGTTAGACTCTGCGAGTCAATTATCCTTTGTGAGTTCTGATCTTGTCAAGAAGCTTGGTATCCGTACTAGGTCTTGTCGTCTACCTATTGTTGGTATAGGCAATTCGAATGTGTCTCCTGTAAGTTCCACATGTAACCTTGTTTTGTTCTCAAATGTATCAGATTATACATTGAAGTTGAACTGTGCAGTCGTGAACACAATCACAAGTCCACTCCCTGCGCAGGAAATTGATTGTTCCAATTGGGTTATTCCTGATGATATTATTTTGAGTGATAGGACATTTAATCAGCCCTCTACTATTGATATTTTGCTAGGTGCTGATGTCTACTATGAAATTATGTCTTCTAACATTTTGCATAAGAAGGGTTATCCCGCCTTATTAGACACCGAATTTGGTTGGGTGCTATCAGGCACTTTAATGCCAAGGCTCGTCGTGCCAATCTTGTGAAACTTGATTCTATTGACTCTAAACTCCAAAGGTTCTGGGAGCTTGAAGAACTTCTTCAACCAGTTCTTACTCCTGAAGAAAGGGCTTGTGAAGAACACTTTGTGAATAGTGTTCAAAGAGATGATTCTGGTAGGTTTGTTGTGAAACTTCCTATTCGTGCTGAAGTGCCACCTGTGGCTGAGTCTAAGCATAATGCAGTTAGAAGGCTCAAACAGATGGAAAATAAATTTGCTAAGCTTCCAGACTTGAAAAGGAAGTATGTAGATTTCATGCGTGAATACAGTGAAATGGGTCATATGGAAATTGCTCCTCCAGAGACCTCTAACTCTGTAAGCTTTTACTTGCCCCATCATTGTGTGCTCAAGGATTCTAGCACTACAACCAAGTTGAGAGTTGTGTTTGATGGAAGTTGTGAATCATCAAATGGGATAGCATTGAATTCTATGTTAATGGTTGGTCTTACTACTCAGCCTGACTTGCTGTCCATTGTTTTAAGGTTCAGAACCTATTTTGTTGCTCTTACGGCTGACATTGCTAAGATGTATAGATGTGTGCTAATTCATCCTGACCACAGAAATCTTCAGAAAATTGTGTGGCGTGAATCTACTGATGAAGAAATCAAGGACTACCGTCTTACCACTGTCACATACGGTACAAGTTCCGCCCCTTTTCTTGCCACGAGATGTCTAGTTCAACTTGCTGATGAACACAAGGAATCTCACCCCACTGCATCAGAGATCATTCGCTCTTGTTTTTATGTTGACGACCTGCTGACAGGTACTAGTTCAGTTGAAGAAGCTAAGGAGCTTCAATCAGAAATCTCTTCTGTGCTTGATAGTGCACATTTCCATCTTAGAAAGTGGACGTCAAATTGTCCGGAAGCTCTTGTCAATGTCCCTGTAGAAGATAGAGAAATGTTGTCACCTTGTAACCTCACTAAGGATGAAGCTATTAAAACATTAGGTATCGTGTGGCATCCTAAATGTGATGAGTTTCAGTTTCAAATAAATTTGAAGAAAGCACCTAAGGAAGTCACTAAGAGAAGCATTCTCACTATCATTGCTTCCATATTTGATCCCCTTGGATTGTTAGGATGTGCCGTAGTTAAGTGCAAACTTATCCTGCAGTCTCTTTGGCAGTTGAAAATTGATTGGGATTTTGTGTTAGAACCTTCATCTGAAATTATTGAAATCTGGAATGCTATCTACAGTGAGCTCCCCTTGCTTAATGACCTCAGAGTGCAAAGAAATGTAATGCCCTTTGCTAAGAATAAGGTTATTGAAATCCATGGCTTTTCTGACGCTTCAGAAGCTGCCTATGGTGCTTTTGTGTATATTAGGACAGTATCTGATAATGATGAGGTATCAGTGATCCTGTTGACTTCTAAATCGAGCGTTGCTCCATTAAAACAGCAATCTATTGCCCGTTTAGAGCTTTGTGCTGCTCTATTGTTATCTCGCCTAATGAGTAAGGTAACTGAATCGCTGAAATTGCACATTCCTTTCTCAACATACTGCTGGACTGATAGCACGATGGTTCTGTGTTGGTTACAGAAACCCGCCAATTGTTGGAAAACCTTTGTCGCTAATAGAGTTGCTGAAATTCAATCCCTCACTTCAGTCTCAGACTGGAGACACGTACCTACCCACAGCAATCCAGCTGACCACTTGTCTCGAGGTGTTTTACCCTCACAAATGTTTTCTCTTGATGTATGGTGGCATGGTCCCTCCTGGTTGCACGAATTGTCCCCCGTGTACCCTGATTTTGTTGCCAGTAATACACCATCTGCTGTGAATGCAGAATCGAAACCCTCTTTGAGAGTCTTGCTAGTTAACATGTACCCACCTGAGTTAGAGAAGTTTTCGTCCTTTCTCAAACTTAAGCGAGTTCATAGCTATGTTCTGAGATTTATTACCAATGTTCGCTCCACTAAGGATGCTCATGTCATTGGTCCACTCACCCCTGAAGAATTGAGGATTAGTGAAATGAAAATAATAAGTCTGATGCAAGCTAGTGAGTATGGAAAGGAACTTCATGACTTGAGGTCTAATAATGTAGTTGCCTCTTCGAGCTCATTGAAAACTTTGAATCCATTCCTCGATGATTACGGGTTGTTGAGAGTCGGTGGTCGACTCATGAATTCTCAGTTGGAATACAATGAAAAACACCCTATCATTCTTCCTCCGAAACACTTTGTTACTAAACTGATTGTTAAACATGAACATGAGATGCTATTGCATTCCGGCCCTCAGGCTGTATTGTTTTCCTTGCGTAACAGATTTTGGATTCCACGTGGGAAGACAGTTGTTCGTGGTGTGATCCATTCATGTTACAAGTGCTTCAGGAGCAAACCTCCACTCACGACTCACATAATGGGTCAGTTACCCTCGTATAGAGTTGAACCATCGTTACCCTTTGTTAAGGTTGGTCTTGATTATGGTGGCCCAGTCATCATAAAAGGTGATAACCCGAGGAGTAAGATAAAGTTTAAAGCGTACATTGCTCTCTTTGTTTGTCTTGTCACTAAGGCAATACATCTTGAAACGGTGAAGAGTCTAACAACTCAGGACTTCCTCGCCGCATTTAGAAGATTCACGGCGCGTAGAGGATTTCCAAATCTCATCTTGAGTGATAATGGCACAAATTTTGTTGGAGCCAACAATGAGTTATTAAGATTTATTAAGGATAGCTCTACTGAAATAGAAGAATATTCATCTAATTTGAATGTGAATTGGAAGTTTATTCCACCCTCCAGTCCTCATTTCGGTGGGCTTTGGGAAGCTGGAATAAAGTCCACAAAATCACTTTTAAAGCGGACCCTAGGAAAATGCATTCTTAATTTTGTAGAGCTGAGTACTCTTTTGTATCAAATTGAGTCTGTGTTGAACTCGAGACCTCTCTGTTCAATGACTGACGACCCCAATGATCAATGCTATTTGACACCTGGACATTTTCTAGTAGGGAGACGATTGACCTCCATCCCCTCTCCAGACATATCCAACAGCTCCCGCTCCTGTCTAACTAAATGGAATTTGGTGCAACAGCTGTATCACGATTTTTGGCAGAGGTGGTCAAAAGAATACATACAATCACTTCAACAAAGACGTAAATGGTCTTCTGTAGGGAAGTGGACTCCAACTGTGGGAGATTTAGTGCTTCCAAGGGAGGATAACCTTCCTCCTCTGGTTTGGAAAACTGGTATAATCCAGGAGCTCCATCCTGGTTGTGACAATATTACTCGTGTGGTCAGTGTAAAGACTAAAACTGGTCTTTTGCGCCGTGCCATAGTGAAATTGTGTCCATTGCCAAAGGATGTTGTATAGTTGTATATTTGTATATGTTTATCTGAGTTTCCTTTTTATTCATTTGTCTGTGATGAACATGAACACTTGACTTTGATTTTGAGTGTTGAGATCCCTCAAAGGGGGAGTATGTTGCGGCTTTTGTGTTGGTACTCGTCTGCCGCATTTCATTTTGTAACAGTTGGCAATGTGCTGCTGCGTTTTTGTTTTATACACAGACACTGAACATGGCGACCGGCAGCAGTACACGTGTTTTGGTGTACCTCCGAATTTGTTGTACATAATGTGTAAATATGCAGTGTTTTATTCATGTGTAATAAATGTTTGAATCACCTTGTGAGTGATGTGTTTGTGTCTGCTCGTTTGGGGCAGTCTGGTCCTCCATTTGATTTGTTTCAAAATTGTATTTGTGTGCCTATGGAACTGAACTTTGTTATGTGCGGCCGATATGTTGTTTCGTCGTTCGCAACACTAGAGGATATTTTTTATACCAGTTACCAGTAATTTAGTTGGAACAAAATATTTACAGGAACTCACTTTATTAATTCAGCAATTTCCAAATGGACTCGTATTGGGTGTCAAAATCAGCAGCCTCATGTTTCCGACAAGTTGTTTCATCAGCTGAACGTCTCCGCTTTCGTAGCCATGACTTGACATATGGTTGTGGGTTAAATATATGCACAGGAGGTCCAACGCTGCTTATGAAAATAAGTCTGCTTGATCTTGTAACCAGCAGCCTATTTTTGATTTCGGTGTGGATCTCATTCATGGTACTGAAAGCTCTCAGCTTCTGCTGAAGAGATGGGAATGGTCAGTACAGTCTTGATTAAAGGCATCAGCTCCACTGGAATTTCCTTGGTCTCGACATATTCTAAAAGCATTAATGTACCTCCTCCAGTCTGACACGTGGAAAAAGTCACAAAGGTTGCCAACACTCTCATCACCATAGCAGATATCCAAAGTAGAAATGGAGGGCCAATTATTTTTGTATAGTACCTTTGAATCACTGATAACTTTTGTCATTCTCTCATGTCTCTGCTGACTAGAGCTGGAACCAAGATGAGATGATGTGGACACATTTTCCATAAACCTTTTATTTAAGTTGTTCACAAGACTTCTGAAAAAACTGCTTTCTATCAATTTTTACAACTTTTTAGAATCATGTAAACCTATGTTTCTAAACTTTTTTGTTTTCTGCTGCTTTAAGAACTGTTCTGTAGTATTCTCCAGAAGTTGAGCAACACACAGATTCAAACACTTTTATAGTGCATTTGATTTCATTTTGAGCCTCTGTCAGACTTGTCTCTCTTTTCTGTAACTGTAATGACAAATCAGCTCACTCAAAAAGAGCATCATACATAATTGCAATATTTATAGAAATTCTACACATGTTAACATATTTTCTAGACCTTGGAATTTTGCCCTTTCTTTGGAGTCTCTCTGGCGGTCACTAAAATGTTTTACTAGTGCACTAGAGTTTTCCCAGACAGCTTTTACATTTCTCTGGCTTGATGTTACCCATCTTATTGTAAATATTTTCCAAATCTTCTTAACTCTTTGTTCCAGTGAAGCAGCACAAATGTTGAGTTCCCGTTGATTTTTGGGAGACATGCTGTATAAAGAACTGTCAAAGAAAGAATGGAAATGGTTAACACCTGGAACTTCATTTCTTGTATCAAAAATGGCCAATTCCAAGCGATGGTTTAAACAGTGCCAGATTACTATATCTGGAAATAAATTTAAAAACTGTGCTCCAACTCCATTTTTTCTACCTAACATTACAGAGGCCCCATCACATGCTAGACCAACTACATGTTCTGCCAGAAAGTTTTCATTCTTCCCATATGAAGAAAGATTCTTCAATATCTCTCAAGTAATAACATCTGCTGCAGTTGAATCAAGTTCTATCAAGTCCCAGAAAAATGAAACAACTTCAGAATTATCTGAAAGAGCACATCGCAAACATAATACTAAAACAGATTTTACACGAACTGTTGTTGATTCATCAATCATAATACTGATTCTCCTCTGGTTTTCTATTACAGATTTTGCTATTTTATTTCTCATTTCCTGTGAAATGTGTTCAATAATATTAGCACAACTACAATTTGTTTGAAGAACTCATCCCATATCTAAACCATTTAATTGTTGAAGTTGTAGGTCTACGATGGGTCTATTTCTTTTCGCAATTAAGTATGTTGTTCGAAATACTCGAAGGGTGGATTCTAGGTGTTTGACATTCATAGTGTCCAAGCAACTTTCAAATATCTTTTTATTAGATTCTGATTTTTGTAACATAGCTTTTTTGTGAGATTCTAAATTTTTATGCTCAAATATTTTTTTCCAAAGGCTTGTTTGTTGTTGATTAATATTATTTCCGTTGGGATGAACCTTGCATTCTACCCATACTTTCATTAGCTTAAGTCCTGCCCCTTTAGAAACTCCTAATCCTAATTTACTTTCCTCTTTGCATATACTGCAGCCTAAATTTTTATTTTTCGCAAATAACCACTTGTTCTCTGACAAAAAATAACGGTACTGAGAATCGTTCCAACAGTCTGCAAATTCTTGTGTTCGGTAGCTGGGTTCTTGAATTTCACAGTCGATGGTAGAAGATGTAGAACCATAACCTAGATTCTCCTTTGAATCTGCATTACACATTTCAGCAACATTTAACCCAGGCTCTGTCTTTATACTCACGTCTTTAATGAAACTAATGTTCTTGGAACTCCATTCAGTTTCATTTTTACTTGAGCCATCACACACCTTTTGAGTATTCTTTGATTCTTCATCTTCATCTCTAGCTCGTTTCTTTTAACCCAGCCACTTCAGTAAACTCATGGTCACACTCACAACTCACTTTCACAGCCACTGGAAAACTTGGATGGTACTACGGGGCTACTGATGTTCATTAACTGCAGAGAGATTCCATAATATCTGCTTCACAGCAACACATTGAGCAAAACATAAAATAAAACTTGGATTCACACAAACATAACGAGTGGAAGATAGTTGTTGTGCTCACTCAATGCTCTCCGAATCCAATAACAGTGTAGCCAACTTTAGAGAACCAGAAAATTACCCAGGAATGTAAAAGAGACCATATCTTATGAACATAAAACCGTAAGGTTCGATATTAGCCCGCTAGAATACACGCATGACATTTCAGCGCTATGTATAGATTATAAGATTTTCTTACACAATGTAAAAATGTTACGTCATTCTAAAGCGGGAAAATATTTTCCAGAAGGGCGTTCCGGTCCAACTAAACTACTCCCAGTTACCACATACAGTCTAGAAACTTGCATCCAAACCAACATAAATATCAGCAAACCACAAGCAGTGGGAATGAATTTCTTAAGAACTATGATTAGAAAGCAAGGAGGGACAAAATAAGAAATGCCGACGTATGCCATTTGGTCCAAGTGAAAATATCCCTTAGTGAGACCTGTGTCAAAGCCAGGCTGAAATAATTTGGTCATCTCAAAAGAATGGACCTACAAAGAACAGCTAGAGTGTGGTCTGAGAAGGAATTCAAAAACAAAAGAACAAGAAGTCGGCCAAGGAAGAGATTTGATCGATCAAATTAGAAATGATCTAACTGGACGAGGTCTCGATTTGCAGCAGGTTATGGAAGAACACCTCTACTTGGACAGAAGTAAATGGAGAGCGATCATTCACTGCACCCAGGAAACTGGAGCTGGTTCAAGATGTTGATAATGAGGGAAGTTTGTTGTAACTAGTTGTAACCCACTAATTTTAAACATCAAGGTGGTCTTGCTTCCGGGATTTGTCATGCCCTGTCTTAGAGTAAACCCTCTAAGAATTTTGGTACTACAGAGCCGACTATGCTTTTGGGACTGTAACACCTGTCAGAGAAATACCCACGATTCTTGTTTTCTGGTGACGGCTCTTGGGCGACCGCTTATCTCCGACACACGTGAAGGGATTAACAAGATTCCCACTGTCCCTAACTACTATCTAGTGAAGCCACTGCCAAGGGAACAGGCTTGGGAGAATTAGCGGGCAAAGAAGACTTTGCTGAGTGACTATAATCTGGCATTGTAAGGAGACATGAGAGGTGATGCATAAGTTGGAGGTCACAGGGGCGTAATGTTAGGGCCTGCAGTGCAGGTGGGCCCGGGCCATTAAGGGAACCCACAGACTCCTCGGATAAGAACATATCTAACCTAATGTTTCTTGCGTTGAATGTAACACAGCACAGCTGTAAACATGTTTTACCCTTGATATTGCCCCCTTCATGCCGGGCTCAGCTCGCCGGAGAGCGAGGGTCTCAGAGGTGGACCGTTCGCTATCGGCTGTGCAGAAATTTTTAAAGGCAGGGATAGATGAAGGACTAGCGACAAATGAAAGGAGACTAAAATAGGTTTACACATTTATTAAAACTGACACTCTTTTAAATAAAACAATTAAATTCACAAAATCTGGGTTTGATTCTTGAAAATATCTTCTCCTCGTGCTATCATTTATGAGGGATCTTGCTCAAATTAAAGTTCAACGACTGTTTGTTTCTGTAATAATAAATATAGGAATCATTAATTTACTGTAAAATTTGATTGAAAATCAAAATAATATCTGATATCATTCTCCTATAATGATAATCAAATTGTTTAAATTAAAATATTCCATCTGGATTTCGCTTATTTTTGCAAGAAATGATTATTTCTCTTCCTTATTTAAATTATTGAAAATTATTTAATTCATCAATTTATGGTTAGCAAGTCTTCCTTAGACTTTCCCTTCCAACAATTACTTCATTTTTATAATTATTAATTGAATAAGCGTCTTGTAATAAATTTTTACTTGAACTTATATCAACCTAAATTTTACTCAATTTTATGCAGAAAGTGACTGTACAATAACTAATAATTAAATCTCGTGACATCAGTCCACGGACGTTGCCTTCTCTTATTCACTTTAACTTAGTGAATTAGGCCCTAATCTACCTTAAATTACCATCAAATCTTCTAAAGATTCAAAATTGATCCAATTACGGACATGCGAAATGCTACAAATCGGTCAAAAATTTGACGCACATAGTGGAGAATATCGTCACAAAATCATACAAGAAATATTCATAAAACACAGAATAGGATCAAATCACACATCACACATTCACACATGGGTACACGGCATTATTATAATATTATTTACACGAACACTAACCCATTATTATTAAATTTAGGATTTACTGCAAATTAGGGAAATCATTCTCTAGATGACACTATCACGCACATCCCAGGTATCAATTTAGAATGTGATGGAATTAAGTTTATCACTTATACGTAGAAATTAACTATACAACGATGTTCAAGGAATATTTTAAACAGAAATCATCCCAATTAAGCAAGTAGAATAACTACAACCCAGGTCAAAATATTAGAATACGCGCTTACGGTACATGAGTTGCGGCATTTATTTTTATTCACCTATAATGTCGTGGCTCTCAATTACTCTGCACTGAAGCTCGAAGAAATCATGTCCAGTGACACATCTCTTCCCAAAATTGACTCTAATGGATGCATAAATTATTACTCAAAATATAATGTCCATCTGCAAGTCATACTCAAATTAATAGCGCAGAAAACATACATCTAATTCGTCATTACTCCGTCCGGAGAATTGCCATGTCCCAGGCTTACTTTACATAAAGTGAGCATACGATAATACTTTCCAAGAATGACTAACATTAAACCCATGACCTTATTAAATCGTTTTAGCCCGTAATTAGGTTTAATTATTTTTACTCATTATTATTATTATTATTATATTCCTGACCGTGCATAATCTCACTCGCAAAGCTGTCGTATGAAGTTATTCGGATGACTCTAAACAAACTCGAACCCACAAACATGTCGTACAATCGTAGAATGAAATTCTACACTAAGAAAAACACTAGAACACTGTCCTAATTTGTCTCAATTAATTTCCAAATTATTTCAAAACCAATCAAAATTAACGCGGGGTTCATTTATTTTTTCTCTCTCCTGCCTTCTAAATTCTTAGGACAGTTGAGGTCTCTCTCGATGACATACACTCATTTCTAACTAATAGAACCAATACACACTCATTCCAGAGCACTAACTACCTCTCACCAAAGAAAGAAGAATGAAAAGTCAAACTACTGCAAAACTAATAGAAATCTAAATGAATAAGGTAAGGCTACGTTTACAAACATTTTACAAAGATAGAAAGAAATTGAATTCTTAAAGAATACTCATGTGGGTGGTGTGAACTGGATTCTGGCTGATGACCTAGCACGTGGTCACATCACCTTCCATCGAACAAAGTCTCGCCCATGTCCGACGCCTTACATGCTTAGTGACTCATGGAGGAGCTGAAGATACACAGGAACTTGTAGTATTCTTCGCGGAACTGGATAACCATCTTGCAGTGAACTCGAACCAAGGACCTTCCTTCTTCCAAGTTCTCGTAGAAAGCTGAAACTAACAAAAGTCTTAGCAATAGCCCAGGATACACACACGATGCTTTATAATTTGGATGTAGACACTTATCTTAGGACAACCCTAAATAAAATCGTAGCTAATTTTTCCGAGTGTCTGAATTGCTGTTTATACAGTCCTCGATGCCTTCTCTAATATAAAGTCTTCCCGTGAAGCAAACGACGTCCAGTCTCTTCCGTAGCTGCAGTCAGAGTAATGCTCAAATTTAGCGTTCAGAAGTACAAAACCCTCTATAAAATTTTCCTCTGGAATTACCATTAATTTCCTATCCTAAGATGTAGGTGTGCCCCTTAATTACATCTAATTGGTGGATTTGTTGCATTCCTGTGAAGATTGTCATTTTTATTGGCTGCTCCAGTTTCACGTCACTTGACTTTCCATTTATTGATCGATTGAGATCAGGCTGCTCACCGGGTCACGTGGTACGCACACATGTGTTTGAAGGCCACATAACAGGAATTTCACCCTGCTTCCTCGTTCTCTTGGTAGGTCGGGAAAAACCGGTTCGCAAAGTGACTGGCTCGCACTAGCATGGAAGTACAGAATCTCACCCTCTTGGCGATTAAATAATGTTCCAACACGCTGATGAAATAAATTATTTTCCTTTTACTAAATTATTACCACTTTTGAAGGGGACAGTATAGATGTTGATTCCCATAGGGAATCTGAAATATTTGTCCTGAATGAATAAATTTATAATACCAATATAAATGGTCGGTTATTGGACATTATAAATTTTCCAGCTAACTCATTCTTGGTTGCCAGCGTTTCGCCCTCGCGTGCTAGGGTGGTCTCATCAGTTGGTACCTAGCACACCTACCAATATGCTGGCTAGTGCACACCGTGGAGGCCACTGTGTAGGCTAACTGGAGCCACCGGCAGTGCCAATGCACTAAGAAACTTTGTCTCATTATCAAAAATTGATGCCTGCTTGGCCATCAGATGATATAGATGTTGATTCCCATAGGGAATCTGAAATATTTGTCCTGAATGAGTAAATTTATAATACCAATATAAATGGTCCGTTATTGGACATTATAAATTTTCCAGCTAACTCATTCTTGGTTGCCAGCGTTTTGCCCTCACGCGCTAGGGTGGGCTCATCAGTTGGTACCTAGCACACCTACCAATACGCTGGCTAGTGCATACCGTGGAGGCCACTATGTAGGCTAACGGGAGCCACTGGCAGTGCCAATGCACTAAGAGACTTTGTCTCATTATCAAAAATTGATGCCTGCTTGGCCATCAGATGATATAGATGTTGATTCCCATAGGGAATCTGAAATATATGTCCTGAATGAGTAAATTTATAATACCAATATAAATGGTCCGTTATTGGACATTATAAATTTTCCAGCTAACTCATTCTTGGTTGCCAGCGTTTCGCCCTCGCGTGCTAGGGTGGGCTCATCAGTTGGTACCTAGCACACCTACCAATACGCTGGCTAGTGCATACCGTGGAGGCCACTGTGTAGGCTAACTGGAGCCACTGGCAGTGCCAATGCACTAAGAGACTATCTCATTATCAAAAATTGATGCCTGCTTGGCCATCAGATGATATAGATGTTGATTCCCATAGGGAATCTGAAATATTTGTCCTGAATGAGTAAATTTATAATACCAATATAAATGGTCCGTTATTGGACATTATAAATTTTTCAGCTAACTCATTCTTGGTTGCCAGCATTTCGCCCTCGCGTGCTAGGGTGGGCTCATCAGTTGGTACCTAGCACACCTACCAATACGCTGGTTTGTGCATACCGTGGAGGCCACTGTGTAGGCTAACTGGAGCCACTGGCAGTGCCAATGCACTAAGAGACTTTGTCTCATTATCAAAAATTGATGCCTGCTTGGCCATCAGATGATATAGATGTTGATTCCCATAGGGAATCTGAAATATTTGTCCTGAATGAGTAAATTTATAATACCAATATAAATGGTCCGTTATTGGACATTATAAATTTTTCAGCTAACTCATTCTTGGTTGCCAGCGTTTCGCCCTCGCGTGCTAGGGTGGGCTCATCAGTTGGTACCTAGCACACCTACCAATACGCTGGCTAGTGCATACCGTGGAGGCCACTGTGTAGGCTAACTGGAGCCACTGGCAGTGCCAATGCCTGCTTGGCCATCAGATGATATAGGTGTTGATTCCCATAGGGAATCTGAAATATTTGTTCTGAATGAGTAAATTTATAAATTTTCCAGCTAACTCATTCTTGGTTACCAGCGTTTCGCCCTCGCGCGCTAGGGTGTGCTCATCAGTTGGTACCTAGCACACCTACCAATAAGCTGGCTGCGTATTGAGTGCATATATCAATTTTTGATAATGAGACAAAGTCTCTTAGTGCATTGGCACTGCCAGTGGCTCCAGTTAGTCTACACAGTGGCCTACACGGCATGCAGTAGCCAGCGTATTGGTAGGTGTGCTAGGTACCAACTGATGAGCCCACCCTAGCACGCGAGGGCGAAACGCTGGCAACCAAGAATGAGTTAGCTGGAAAATTTATAATGTCCAATAACGGACCATTTATATTGGTGTTATAAATTTACTAATTCAGGACAAATATTTCAGATTCCCTATGGGAATCAACATCTGTATCATCTGATGGCCAAGCAGGCATCAATTTTTGATAATGAGACAAAATCTCTTAGTGTATTGGCACTGCCAGTGGCTCCAGTTAGCCTACACAGTGGCCTCCACGGTATGCACTAGCCAGCGTATTGGTAGGTGTGCTAGGTACCAACTGATGAGCCCACCCTAGCACACGAGGGCGAAACGCTGGTAACCAAGAATATGCTAGCTGGAAAATTTATAATGTCCAATAACGGACCATTTATATTGGTGTTATAAATTTACTCATTCAGGACAAATATTTCAGATTCCCTATGGGAATCAACATCTATATCATCTGATGGCCAAGCAGGCATCAATTTTTGATAATGAGACAAAATCTCTTAGTGTATTGGCACTGCCAGTGGCTCCAGTTAGCCTACACAGTGGCCTCCACGGTATGCACTAGCCAGCGTATTGGTAGGTGTGCTAGGTACCAACTGATGAGCCCACCCTAGCACGCGAGGGCGAAACGCTGGCAACCAAGAATGAGTTAGCTGGAAAATTTATAATGTCCAATAACGGACCATTTATATTGTTTTACCCTTGCCGTATCTCACAACACTGCGAAACACTTTCCACAAAACACCCGCAGCAAATTATTTTAATAAATCACAGCAATGAAAGTTAATACCAAAATATCATAGTTATAAAATTATATTCTTGCTGTGTAATCCTGAGATCGTATTGTCCACAAATTTTGTAGAACATGTAAATTGTGTCACACATTTATTGGACAACAATGTATAATGCCAATAAGAAGTTGGTGTAATAACAATCAGTCAACTCACTTTCGTACGAGCTCTCTCTGCACGAAGTTAATAGTACATTAGGCTTATCAGTTTGCGGTTTGATATTTTTCGAACCTTAATTGATGAGTTTTTGTTTTTATTTTGTTATATTTTTCTGAATACTTTTTTATAACCAAGACTTTGGTGTCAGTTACAGAATACAGTTCTGTATATGAAACTGATTAATATTAAGTGGTGCATGGTTGGCAGTTCAGCAGTTCAGCCATTAAACCATGTAGGCAGTCAAATAAAACCTATTAAACATTACTTTTAGCAATCTTATGATAACGAATACTCCCTTTGTTTACATAGCCTGACAATATATTGAATTACTTCTTCCTGCTATAATTACATTTATATTAGTGATTCATAGGTTTTCGCATTTTATTTGAGGGGGCCCAAATTTTTATTTTGGCAGTTGGGTCCGTATCACATTTGTTATGCTCTTGGGGAAGTGGTAACATCGCCGGTGAAATACTACTGGTAATACTTCAGTAGTTTCTTTACTTTCGTTGACATAAGAATGATCCCATACGACAGAACTTGAAAATGAAAAGTGACATCGTTGTTCTTTCTGTTATTTAGTTCTAGCTCTTTAAATCGCTCCTCGTATTGTGCCTTAATGTGAGGCAAACTTTCTGGGCCCATTCTCACGCCCCACTTCTATATGCCGGAAATAATGTTGCACGATAAACATCTCCTCCTTCATTGTGAGAACAATAACTGTAGAAATCAACACAGCAATGATTTGCCGATATGACAAACTATTACATACAATAAATAAATACTTTGTTGCTAAGAAAATGTGGACATCAGGTCAGCAGTAATTTTAGTGGCATTTATTTTGTCGTGTATGACCGCCATTCAAAAAGAAACAAGCCCGAGGCTATAAAATTAAAACAAGCACTCTTCAGCCACTTGTCACACTGTGACACAAGGTGGTGAATGGCTATCGTAAAATTCCTGAGGCTGCCATGTGAACCAGTTCCGAATGTACTGTTTGACATCGTCCAAGGTGAATCGTTCGCCTCTTTTTTAGCTCACCAAAAATGGTATAGTCACAGGGAGACAGATCCGGTCTGTATGGAGAGTGACTGACGACCTCCCATTTGAATGTCTGCAAGAGCTCCTTGACTGTGTTTCCTGTATGAGACCTTGCATTGTCGTGGAGCAGAATGATTCCTCCAGTGAGCTATGTTGATCGTTTCGCGAAGGACAGTGGAGGTTTATCAATATCACTGCACATTTATTGTCCCATGCTGCAGGAAGTCCATAAGGGGGCCCTTTTAATCAAAGAAGAAGCTGAGCATAACCTTTCCCGCACTTGAATTTATAGGGTGGTGGCAAACCTGCATGCTTCCACTGGAGACTTTATTGCTCTGAATCGGGTTCGAAGTGATGACACCATGCCTCATCTCCAGCGACCACCTGCGACATGAACTCATTCCCTTCCTTGGTATAGTGCAGCCGATGTTCAAGAGAGTGTCCAATTCAACATTCTTCCTGTGATGTTTGAAGACTGAGAGGCACCCATTGGGTGCACTTTTTGTGAAATTTCAATCTGTCCTTAATAATGGCGTGAACAATTCTGACGCTCACTCCGACCTCTGCAACAACAACTGCTTGTAACTCACCGGTCTTGCATAATGAAGACATCCACCTGCTGGACAATGACATCCATAATGCGGTGTGGATTTCCAGACCATGCATCATCAGCAAACAACATCTGTCCTTTCCTGAATCGCTTGAGCCATGCTTTGACACTTACAATTGACATGCAGAGCTCTCCGTAAACTTGTGCCATTCTTCGATGTATTTCAGTTCCCCACACTCTTTCCGCTGTCAGGAAATGCACTACGCCCATTTGGTCTTCATTTGAGCCTCCAGTTCACTGTTTTCAGCACGACTGAATGCAGTGGACGGTCGAATCGTGCACCTGCTAGCTCTATCATCATGTGGGTGTGCGACCGTGTCCCTCTAGCGGTGAGTTTGGGACCTCAGCACTCTTATAGGGACCAAACCTTCCTCCCCAGGTAATGACATTACGATCCTTTCAGCGGTTTTCATTGTATAGCCTCCGGCTCGTTTCTTTTTGAACCAAAGTTATCCACGGGATGATTTTGAATAGTGGCAACAATGCCGTAGCACTGCCAGGAATCGGAGCCTACCCTCCCTCTCAGCAAATGAACACACCCTTGCTATTTAAAGCTAGATACTTCATAATTGTTCCGTATTGAACTAAGAATCACAATGTTAAAAAGGAAGTTACCAAGTTCCACCTATTTAATACACTGATATAAAGTTGCACAAACTTACGTTACAACATGTTTAATATGGCAGCCAATGGAAAAGAGTAGGGCATAAGGTGTACAATTATCAACATACATAACATACTTTTATTGCTAGTTTTAAGAAAATAGAGATTTAATTTGTGTGCGATACATTGTTTAAGAAATTTTATATCTTTGCCCAGTTTTGCAATTTTCACTTTTAGGCCCATGTAATATCCGGAGGATGAACTCATATCTGGTAATATTCTTAATCCAATTAGAGACTAGTGATCGAACTAGTGGTATCACTTGAAATGAAATACTCATTAAACAGCAACGGAGATCCATCTAAATTTCTGAGATTAACTTGAAAATTCTAATAGAATTACATAATTATCACCATCACATGGGTTACAAGTCGTAAGTGCAGCGTTCATGAGCCTTAATCACATTATTATTACTCCCTATTCATGAAGTGTATTCAACGTGTGCTGCATTTTATTTTATTTCACACTGTGCTCCCAAAGACACAAGCAACAAATCATTCAATAATAAATTATTCAATTAATATCCCGCAGGACTGCCAATATTCTAGGTACATCATGAACTGAGCACATTAAATATCACATATAATGAATCTAACACAATTTATAGCCCACGACCATTTAATTACATTCTTAACCCGGTCTTCTACTTAAATTTATTATTATTTTAGTGATTATTACATCTATCAGTCCTTCTGAAATGTCGTGAAATTAGATGACTCGATCCCAAACAATTACAAGTGAACTTAGATGACACTAAATTTGACCCTATCTCACAAAAATTACATACAACTCCAATCAAGATATTTCCAACATCACATGTAGGCAATTGAAATTTATCGCGTGGTCAGCGATTTTTAAATACATCTAAATCCTACATATGAGAACTCATTCAAAGACAGACTACAACAGCTAGTCTAATAGATTTCAAATTTCAGTCACACACATGTAACTTAACTACCATGACACCTCAAGAAATGAAAATGAAAATAACTCAATCTACTACAAAAACTAATAGAACTACAATTTGGGGAAGAAAGATCATCTAGTTTTACAATGATGAGAAGATATCAAACATTTAAAATGGTACTCAAGTTTAGCTGAAGTTTGATTCCAGGTTGAGATTCGTCATTGCGGCATTTTCCCGTCAGTCACCTTCAGCAGCCAGAAATGCCTTAAATGCTTAGCAGGTCATGGAGACACGGCAGTAGACGTCCCATGATGAAATTATGCTGCACGTTGTAGAGGAAGAATCCGCCTTGAAGTACTGGTCGATTCGCTGGGATGAGTTTCACCATGTGCCAGTAATGTAAGCTGTAACTAATGCAAGAGATATTAGAATGTGCACACACATGTTGGAAAATTTAATCTTGCTTAGGATTGTGGCTGTAGAGCAATTCGGTTGCTGCATCTATGACTGAGCAGTCCTATTTAGGGTCCAGTCTGCTCACCTCTCATGGGGAAGGGGCTAGAAAAGGTGCTCTAAATATAATCAGCCATTTCTAGTACCGATTGGATAGCCGCATCCAATGGTATCACCTCAATGCCATTGAACAACAAAGAAATATTTTGTTACATGGAATGTAAGAACACTTAATGATGACACTTCAAATGAGAGACCCGAAAGGAGAACAACCCATGTGTGTAGAGAGTTATGAAGATATAATTTCAACATAGCAGCACTCCAGGAGACCTAACTTGCTAAAGAAGGTCAGTTGAATGAAAACAGTGCAGGATACACTTTCTTCTGGAAGGGTAAACCTACCAATGAACACCGAACACATGAAGTAGGCTTTGCCATCAAGAGTAAGCTTCTCAGAGACCTGCTGAAGCTTCCAACTGGGCATAATGAATGCATCATTACATTAAGACTTTGATTAAATGGCAACCAGCATGCCACAATAATTTGCACATATGCCCCCACATTAGACTCTAATGAGGACATCAAAGAAACATTCTATTTAGATCTGGATGACATCCTATCAAACATCAATCGCCTAGACAAAATCATCCTGCTTGGCGATTTTAATGTCGGAGTAGGAAAGGACCACAAAGTATGGAATGGTGTCACTGGCCAGGAGGGAGTTGGCAGTGAAAACTCCAGTGGTATTAGAATCATTTCAAAATGTGCTGAACATGGACTGATAATCACCAACACCTTCTTTTGCCAAAAGGATCACTTCAAAACATCATTGCAGCATCCTAGTTCGAAACACCGGCACCGCATTGACTATGTAATCGTCCGCTAGCAAGATCTACGCGATGTTCTCATCACCAAAGCAATGACGGGAGCTGATGACTGTTGGACAAATCACCAACTTATTACATCAGTGATGCTTTGGTGTAACTGTCCACCCAGAGGAGGAAACAACAGGAGAGCTTCAGACATACTTTTGACACCGATAAGTTTGACAATACAGAAATTACGTCAAAATTCAGAGAGCTCCTTCATCGATCTTTGCCAAAAGAATATCAGCCTGAAGTAACGCAACACTGGGAGAATCTGAAGACCACTATTCAAGATTCTTGCAAAGAAATATTAGGATATAAGGCCAGAAAACATCAGGACTGGTTTGATGAAAATGATAAAGAAACTGAAGCATTGATCTGAGAGAAGAGAAATGCCTTGCAAGCATGGCGAAGGGACATGAACTCCCACTCTAAGAAACAAGCCGTAAGTATTGCCAAAGCAAAACCCGTGAGCCCAAGAATGCATGGTGGACAGCAAAGGCAAAAGAGTTTCAATATCTAGTAGATAAAGATTCATGAAAATTCTTCCAAGCGACAAAAGCAGTTTATGGTCCCACCACCTTTGGGAGGAATCCCCTTTGGTCCAGTGATAACAGTACACTTTTTAAAGATCAATACTCCATGATGAATAGGTGGAAAGAGCATTTTGAAGACCTCTTGAACCAGGAATCGATTATTGATGAACAGGTGTATGATGAATTAAACCAAGCTCCCATCAATGAAGAGCTTGGCTCCCTGCCAACACTAGATGAAGTTAAGCATGGTGTCAAGCAAGCAAAGCATCATAAAGCCAGTGGTATACCAGTGGAAGCTCTCAAAGAAGGAGGTGAGGAATGAATAAGATACATACATGAACTGATCTTGTCTGTCATGCTGTACGGTCGTGCTCGTATAGTGTCTTAACACTGACATTATACTGGGATTCTTTCACCATGGTCTCTATGCTGTGTGTATGTATGTTTGGTGGATTTGTGCGATTATGCATCTCTCACAGGTGCTAGTTTAGCTCCACAGTTACTCCTTTATTTACATTTGCTCTGTGCTCTAATTGCCTGATTAGTCGTTTATTTTAAATAATTTTCCTTTCTGCTTAGATGGGTCATTTTTAGTAATGCTTGTTGGTTGCAGTAACTATGGCAACCTCTCGTCCTCCTTGCATTAGTTTGGTGTTATCTACTGGTTTTGCCCTTGACTTTGAAATGATGACGGCTCATATTTAGCATTACCGTAGGGAGATAATCATATATATGCCCCATATATATTTGAATATTGAGCAACACTGTGGGTTCGTTAAATTGGAAAGCTTTGTGAGAGAGGCGAGTAGCCAACGGTTTCATTTTGGATCGCGCGGAGTTAGAGGACAGTCAGTAGCAAGCTTTGAAATCGTGAGTAATTTGAAAGCTTGAACAAGTCTGCAGAGAGTGTCGCAGTATTGCCTGATAAGCAGCGTGCTCAAAGTAACCCAATCGCGGGATAGAAGGCGTGGTTGACGGTCATTGTGAAACCCAAGACAAATTTTTCCACACTACCAACTTCATCCATCGCAGTGCTGACCTAATATTATCTTATGGAAGAAATCTGTTATTTAACCTGTGCTTCAGTTTTGATATGAATACTGACTTGTAGTTGATTTTACAGACACATATCTGTTCATATTTTGGCTACTTTAAATCAATGTACTGAATTGCTCTTTTTCAACTGTCGTGCGCTTCGTCTTCAGCAAGCGGTCGATCCCAAGCCATAGTCCCCTGGGGAACCCCCTCTTTTGAATAAGCCAAGTGAATCTATAACGCCACAAGCAGCAGGGGAAGTGTCCATGTTAGTCGGGACTCCAGTGTTCTTTGTCTGTTATACATTTCAACAGTAACGCTATTACTAATATAGTTTTGAGAACCGAATGTAATGAACAGTGAAGCTATTTGAGAACTCTCTTAAAATGCACAATCCTGCTGCGAATTAAGATCGATAAATCCGGGAGTGAACAGTATGTTATTGTGGCAGGTACCTCTGCCCGTATGACGAAATAGAGTAATGCCAAGTGCACGAGGCACAGTGTACGTTGAAAATTTGGGACGGTAAAGGCTCAAACCTCCATGACTCTCGTGGACTGATTTAACAGTGGTTATATGCAAACATTTATCGGGTTGCGTATCGCTATCACAGGAGTCGTGTGTGCGCTCGACACGATTATTTCACTGTATATGGTCAATATACGAACTATTCCGTTAAATATTAACTGTGAACGAAGGTCAATATTCTATCTGTTTAATTATTTGTATAGAGTGATATTTGCGTATGTAAGTGAAAAGGTATTAACTATTCATTCTAGGAGTGTTATCTACAAGGACTACGATGGCATCATCCTGTGCTGATCCAGTGTTATGATAGGAGCGTAAATCTACAGCCACAGCAGTCATGTGACTGGCATGGAATCCAAGATTGACAAAGGTAAGTGAAATGCTAATAATATAAGCATGTTCTTAGAAGTCAGCTTAGTTTCATCCTATGTAGATTTTAAGTTTACATTAAAAGTCAGCTCGCTAGGGCTGAGCTATGCTTTGTTTTAGGTTTTGTAACTGGTTATCGAGGGCGATTGCATGCTAATGCCCTTATTTTTCTGTGTTAGTTTAGTACTGGGAAAAGAGGATGCAATTAGGTGTAGATAGGAATGTCTTATTTCGTTTTATTTCAGGTTATTACGATATATGTATTTTAGGTGTAAAATCAGGAGGTAGCTTCTTCATTACCGATGCTATGCGCCCTTAATGCTTAGGGGGATGAGAATAGTCAAAGCAATGTAGGTTTCTTTAATTACTACACAAGAGCGCGTTTTCAAGTACATTTCGGCCGCCGGAGAAGTGTGAGGCGACGTTGAGAAGTAAGAGTGTTATTTGAGTGGAGAAGAGAGACAATTTGGGAAGGAGTGTAATAAAAGTGCAAAGGAAAGGCGGAATCACCTAGAATATAATGAGGGTAATGAAGCAGGAAAATGGGCCTGTGAAAATTTCAGTGAAGGAAAAAAATATGAGTTATAGCTGCTTGTTAAGAGACAGGCTTGAATACGCCTGGATATTCGGTAATACAGTAGAGATTCGAACCCATCCGCGGGTAGTTGTAATTTTTTTGACACTTTGAGTCAAGTTTACTTAATTTTATAATTTAATTTTCGAACAGTATCGATAATTTTATCATGTGCTTAGTTAAATCCATTTTACCCCAAAATTTGCTTCTTATTCACACTAAATGACACTGTTTCCCATTCATATACCGTAGGTTATTCTTAGGAAGTTAGCTTTAGTTTCAACGCTCAAGTTTTGACCGAACGTACCACAAGCTCTTCGACTTAGCCTGGCATATCTATATTTTGGATGGCGCCGTATCACGTGGGGAGATAGTCATTTTTAGCGACCCAGTACCGTGGGGGTAATTGTCATTTTGGGCACTGTTTATACCTACTCTAGATCATTATTTTGGGCTGACCGCATCTTTTGTAGGCAATTTTAGGAGTGTATTGTTCGAAATTTTGGGGAGGATCATAATTGGTACCCAATATTTAAGTTAAGAGATAATTTCAAATAGGCACATTATAGATGACAAAGTCCGATATTCTTGTTCGATACTCAGACTGAGTCATGTGATCTGGCAACTTGACGTACTAGATAATCGAGTCTACATTGCGGTAATCGATAGTACTTATGTCCGTACATGAATACGGGAGGGTGAGGTTTCCTTGGAAATCGTATATTTAGAAGAAGTTGGTTTGGTACATATTGGCATTAAAGTTAAGTTTTGTATTGTAACCAAACGAAGAAAGTCACACCAATATGAGAGGTAAAGTTAAAAACATATCACACGTACCCTTGAAAACTTATAAGTCTTATAAGACAATAATTATTGACTAAAAATACAAATCTCAATAAAATTAATGCTAATCTCACACCCCCAATCATGACGTAGATGTGATGGCAATAAGTGTACCTAATACAAAAGTTGTAAGAGCTTTGCAGGAGTAGTGAAGATTAAAAAGGAGGACAGATAGCCGATGGTAGAAGCAGGTCAAATAAATCAGCGATTCCACTGGCAATTCGAGAACAATAAAATGATTTCTAGGTGAGGCAAGCATACGATGTGTATCCTTCAGATACATTCGACTACAGACATAGCCTAAAAATTTATGTGAAATACATTTGCATAGCCAGTGATTTTAAATTTGTTTTTATTTGGCATAAAATAGGGACACAAGTTAGTCTCAAGCTCTGATGTAAATTTGTAATTACAGGGGCATAACTGTTAAAGATTGCAGGTGTATGCACAATTGTTGTGGGAAATACCGTATAAACCTTTAATCGGAAATAATATGCAAATGTAGTTACGCATTGATGTCTAATACATAGATTTGAGCCCGAATTAGGACAGGCCTACATTTTTATTTAACATTTGGGGCTACACGAGTAATATTCTGTAAATTATTTATACACGGCTGAATATTTTTTCTTTTATCGCGATATTAAAAGCACATGATATGAGTTAGGCAGTTTCTGCATGGTGAATTTTGGAAGCCATATTGTTTGTGATTATGCAGACAGCAGAAAATGGGAATTTAAAATTAAAATTTGAAAATCTTGGTACTATATATATAGACTTTTACGCCGGAAGCATGGCTGTCTTATTCGAATTGAATAAGATGGCAGTAACTTGAGCCGATCTTCTGGCTAAGATGGACTTTGCAGGGGCGGAAGCCAGGGTGCGCGAGCAAGAGTCGAAGGAGCGTATGAAGAAGATGGACCTGGCACCTGCGGAAGCTATGAGATGCAAGCAGGAACATATGGCAGAGATAAAGGACAGAATCAAATTACCAGCACTAGAGGCTGAGAAATGCGAACTCACGATCTCCGGAGACGTAGTGAAACAGATAATAGAAGGGAATGAGAAGCTTGTGGGAAGGATTGAAGTAGTTCAGAGATGTCATCAGGAGGGTATGAATCGCTTAGAGAAGCGCATTGACGAAGGAGATTCGAACCGAGGAACAGGTAGTCCAAATTCAAAAGATCCTTTAGGAGCTGATAGGGAAAGTATCAGATGGAGCCTTAAAGACAGAGAAACAACTAGTAGTTTAGATGAGGCACGCACGGAAATATGAAAGAATAGGAGAGCGATTGATCAACTCAGTGCAGAAACGGAGGAGAGATTTTCAGCCATCACCGAAGAAATCAGGACTCAGGTTGCCGAAGTGAAACCGAAGAATGAAGAAAAGCTGGAAAGAAGACTATCTGAAAAGGAAAGGGAAAACGTAGCAAAGATGAAAACCCTGGAAGAAAAACTTTCGCACGAGGTCGCGGATCAAATTACGGACAAGGGCGAGGAGATCAGGAAAACAATTCTGACAGATAGAGAGACCACCAGAGGTAATATACCTGAAGCATGGGCAGATTTGAGTCAAAAGAATGCTCATAATTTGACATCTACAGAAAAGGAAGTTTAATACCTGACAGACAAGATGGAGTTGCCAGATCTCAGGACAAGTAAACAAATGGACAAGTTTAAATGTTCGATTCAACAGCATAGCATGGAGAGAGAGAGAAAATAGTAATGTGGGCAGTCATAAACCTTGAAATGAAAACCAATATCTTGATCGCTCAAGGGGTCCGTCACAGCTAGACTGTACATTTACGATATATTTGTACCACATGCGATTCCTAGGAGTCAACATAGAGAAAACTCAGTATTCACGCTCGATAATGCCTGAGCACATTATGCCAACATCTTTCAGAGATTCCTGCACGAGTGCCATGGGCTATGAAAGGAGTGGGCACCCAGAATTTCCGAACTGAATCAGAGTTAAGACTAGGACCACTTGCAGCAACACATTCGTGCGAGAAATTAGACATACCAGCAATCAAAGCCCTTGGAGAAGGTTCGGAAAGAGTGCGGAAGTCTGTTTCAACAGAGCGTGTGGTGCCTTGTCGGAAGCTATAAAGCTATTAACTAAGTGAGGGGCCGATAAAATTCCTAATTAACCACTTGACGTACCTTGACCGATCTCTCCGTCCTGGCTCTCAACCGTACTCCGGTACAAAGACCGATCTCTCCGTCCGCGCGTAGTGTTTATTTCCGGACCCGCTCCAAGTCGGTTTCCTTTGTGAAAGGATTTGATATTAGTAAGGTAACCTCTTGACAGGTGGAATCACAGTTTTATTCCATTGATGTATTTGATAAACACTTCTGTACAGTTATTCCGCAGAAAGAATAACCTGTATCTTAGCAACCTCACCGTAAGCGAAATCATGGCTGCCTCCAAGTTGAGAGACGAAGCGATTTTGTGGGAATTTTTAGAAGAAAATAGCATTGATATAGAAATAAGTGATGAAGAATTTAGTGGATATGGAAAGTAGTTCGTGTGATAGAAACTTTAGCGCTGCTAGGGTTGTACACAGTGCTATTTTGCCGTCAAATATGTCACTGAATTTTAGGCCTACAACTGATGCCACACCAGCGGCTTCTAATCATATTTTACACGATAGGGAATGGAACTGGGAGTACGTAAGTTATACTCTAGAGTATCATTCATGCATCGCAACTGGTGAAGGTGTTTTCCAAAGGCACCTACGACAATGCCCGAAGGAACTTCAAGTTATGAACGAATTTTTAACAGCAGACTTTTTGGGAACATCTAACTAATGAGGTAAATGCTTACGCAAGTAAATGTCTTGTATCGGCTGCCGAGGATATAAATAGGGTAATGTCATATGGAAAGGAACACTGGTTTCCTGTATCTGTGGATGAAATGAAGGCCAGATTACCTTGAAGTGGTAATGTACAGTATGATGGAAAAAAAGACGTCCAGACCCAATCTTGTTGTTGACTACAACCGTAGAAAGGGTGGTATTGATTCACATGACCAGAGAGTCGCATCATTCCCCTTGACGAGGAAGTATGTAAAAGGATATAAAAATATACTTCTACATGCTAGACATGACACTTCTGAATTTCAACATCATTCATCACCTCCTCAACTCTGACAAGAAGCGAGTAGGCTTTACCAGCTTCCAGATCAATTTGCCCGAACAGCTATTGGCAAGTGTGACCTTGCCTGACTATCGAAAATAAGGCACCCAAGCCTTGGGGATGCACCAGTGAGACTTCAAAGGGAGGCACTGGGGACCCCCAACAACAAAGAAGGTTATCCCATCACGGAGATGCAAAGTCTGTGCAACACGGGGTCTGAGAAAGGAAACTTCATATGAATGCCACGGGTGCAAGGTGGCGATGCATGTATATGACTTTTATGATCTACTATATTCATAAAGACTTCACAAAGTACATCTGACAGTAGTTCGGATATTTCCTTTCATTAAGTTGCTGTAAAGCATGCTTTTTCAGTGTCGGTGATAATATCATGTAAATTAATGAAAATAAATGGTACACCAAGGCATAAATAAGTTCAGTTAAATGGTATGTGAATGGGTTAAGACACTATTACAACTGCGCTTTGGTGTTTAACCCCTTGGCTTATCACACGTTGAGCAATGACTTGTGTTTGGAGAATAAAGAAAGAGGATGCCTAATTTGAATTTGTAATCGTTGCAGAAAATGTGGTTTGCTTGTGTGTATCATGGAGGTATGATCAGAAAAAGAAATTTGGTCACCTTATTGGAATTTGGAAAATACAAGTTCAAAAATCATGATATGTAACTATTTCAAAATGATTTAGGTAAGTTTCCTCAAGAGAAATCTGAAAAGAATACACTAAGGATATAAAAGGTTCAATTTTTTTGCTAGTTGCTTTACGTCGCACCGACACAGATAGGTCTTACGGCGACGATAGGGACAGGAAAGTGGTAGGAGTTGGAAGGAAGCGGACGTGGCCTTAATTAAGGTACAGCCCCAGCATTTGCCTGGTGTGAAAATGGGAAACCACGGAAAACCATTTTTAGGGCTGCCGACAGTGGGATTCGAACCTACTGTCTCCCGAATACTGGATACTGGCCGCATTTAAGCGACTGCAGCTATCAAGCTCGGTCTAAATGGTTCAAAAGGATTTATCAGGTGAAATAGGAGAACTGTATTCTATCCACTTCAACCAATTCAAATACCAGGGAAATGTGGGATATAGCTAGCTCTTGCGGAAGTTTCAGTACAGCGGTGCTATGAAGTGCACAGGGATACAGGAAATTATCACCTAGCTTACAAATTACAAATAGAGTAAATCTTAATTCACACATCTTCTTTAAACATTCTTTATTATCTCAGTCTTACATCTTCCTCTTTCCATAAACAATGGAAATAGTCTCAGTCCATCTTCCTCCTTACAGTACAATTCACCATGAGCAATGGACCTCTTATGTTGCAGGAAGTAAATATGAAAAAAGAAATTCACTCCTCACCGTAATATGTGACCTGAAAAAACCCCAACATGACCACTTTATTACATTCACAGATAAGTCCTTAACAGCCACTAATTTCTTCGAGAAATAATAACTTGCCCGAGCATCATATTATTGACAATCTACAGTTAAATACTGATATTCCCCCCCACCTTCAACGATTTGTATGTTGCCGAGTTCAGGTGTGATAAAATCTATGCTGACAAACTCCCAACCCTGATACTTTCTGGAATGTATCTAATGAGCCCAGGCTACTTCTAATTGAGGTAGAAAGATGGGCAAATTTTCAGGTCGGGCCTATACATACAGTGGAATCTCAATTCTCCGTTTTTGGAGGGACCACTGAAAAAAAAAAACGTACAACACGGGAAGACAGAAAATCTGGGAATGAATGAACCATGAACAATCTGGCCAAACATAAAAAAAAAAAAAAAAACTGTATACTTAAAATCTTACAAACACCCTTAAACCAAACCAAATTACAGGCCCAACGGGCCTTCCGCCCACCAAGCAACTGCTGCTCGGTCCTAACGCCTGCAGATTACGAGGCAACGCATGGTCAGTGTAACAAATCCTCTCGGCCGTTATTCATGGCTTTCTAGACTGGGGTCGTCATCTCACCATTAAATAGCGCCTCAATTAAAGGTAATTGTAGAATGAGTGAACCAGGAACCAGCCCTCATATCCAGGTAAAAATGCCTGACCTGGCCGGGAATCGAACCTGGGTCCTTCGGGTGAGAGGCAGGCAAGTTCGACCGCGGGGCCGGCTTCAAGCATTAATTACCGGTACATGACGTAAAAGTCTCAAAAGTTTACATTCAGTTTTACTGGCGAAACTTGTCGATTTCGTCTGAAAACTTCTTTCAGTTCAGCAACTTTGATCGGTCAAACTGTTAGAAAAACCTAATAACTACAAGACAAACAATCGACCGCAAGTATATTTTAATTCTCTAATCTAATAAAATAAAGCACATTGGATACAAAAGCGCCCAGCATGATGGCAAAATCCCTTTTTCTTTAAATCTTCCATTGTAATTTGGTCACCGGTATACTGTTCGTAGTCAGTTTATGGAAATCTTGTGTCTTGTCTTGTCTACATCATTTAATGGGCTTCGCTTGAGAGCGGTATACCCAGCCACGTAACCTAAAAAAGGAAACCGAAGTATGGAGGAGGTGGACAAGGAAAGTCAAAAGTGAAAAAAAGGTAGGAAATTAAAGAATGAAACGACAACACAACTACACAGGAAAAACACAAGGACACAAGGGGACTAATCTTCACGCCAAAGCGACCGATACTTGGCGACTTTCTACTAATCACAAACAGACCGAGTCGCACCGAGAGGAGGAAGAAGGTATCGAAACTACTAGACCGGGTGGGAGATAGAAAAGGAATAGATAAGGTAACTACGGTTAGATATCGAGTATCGAACACGTCTATATTGTGGTACCACGAAATTGGGAATGAATAGGATATGAGGTAGATATATAACCATTATCAGAGGGTATGCGTGTTATTTGGTTACATTACTACCGGCATTCCTGGTAGACCTATTCTGTGAAGCAACAAAAGATTCGAGGTTGTGTAAAAGAGCCACAACTTCCTCCTGTAGAGTAAGGAGCCTTTTTGACTATGTGGCATCGTGCTCAGCTGCCTTAGCATACGCCCCAAGTTTATCGGAAATAGCTGGAATTATTTTCAAAACCGGGTTCGAAGCCCGGGATGTTTCTGGCTTTTCGTTCGCAGGCGACACAGCCTGCTGGGAAGGAAAGGGAGTGTTCGTCCCGGATACAGAGGAATTGGAAGATATGGCAGTCGTAGCCGAGGGAGGTATTTTGAGGAGTTCACGATATCCCTGGACATCATACCCTGGTGACCTATCCGGACTTGGAGTGTGGGATGAGACAACCGCCGTAAATTTACGTTTTCTGGGCTTCTGATTCTGTAGAACCGGCGCAGATTTCTGGAGTGGAGGAAATTGTTGGAGGGTCAAAAGGGGGTTGAATCTATTGGACACTGGGGTAAAAAAGGACTCGGAGGATAAAGGAGCACCTTCCAAAGCCTGCTTTTTTTTCATATCCTGTTGTTGTTTATGTTCTGGGCATTGTAGAGATCCTACGGAATGCTCCCCGGAACAATTGAGACAAAGTCTGGTAGGATTTTTACATACTGTAGTTTCATGATCTTGTGCGCAATTGGCACATCAAGGGAGTTGAGCCCTACAGTTTTTTCTGGTATGGCCATATCATTGGCAGCGCCGACAGATAGTCGGTTGAAAGACAAATGGGTCGACCTGGGTACGAACCCGATAAATGGAGACGAAGGCAGGTAAAGTCTGACTACGAAATGTGAGTTTAATGGTGCCAGTTGGAATACAACTGACCCGGCCATCCTGAACGGAGCGTCGGTTCATTCTCTGAGCTCCAACGATAGGGGCGGTTGATTCAGCAACCTGACAAATTTCCTCTACGGACAAATCTTTATCAACCCCTCGAATAACTCCGATCTTATATAGTGACGCGGAAGGAATAAACGCTTTGAGATTTTTGTGCTTGTCTGAAACTCAATTTGAATCCTATGGTGACCTGGCCTAGCAATTTGAGTAACACCCGAAAATTTACGGTCATAAAGAAGTTTTCCCAAAGCCATGGGATGTATACTGCCCAATTTCTTACTTTCATTAATGGCCTCCACAAATACTAGATAGGGGCCTTTATGGGTATCATCATATATCTGCGTTTCAGGTTTAAGAGCATACACATCAACCTTAGTAGAGGAAGCACGGTTACGATCCGATGGGGTTGGGTCATTTAACACAAGGGTATTTTCCATAGAGTACTCACGAATATCAACTTCTACAGACTCCTCCTCCATACTCTGTCCCCCACTCGACTCCGCCATGATGTGGGGAGTGAGTTAGAATTTAAGACATAGAATACAAAACCTCGTACCGCTCCCAAGGAAGCTAAGTAAGACGAAACACTGATCACCCGAACCTACTCGCACCACACGGAGTCACACGTCCACTCTCCAGCGTGCACCACAGGCAACTGCCATGGAAATCTTGTACCGCGCAAATGAGGCCTGCGGCCTACATCGACTTTAAAAGGTTATGTTGAACTCGAGAATATTGTTTCGAATGTAAATATTGATTCTCATTTTTTCGAATGCATTATATTAAATTATGTCCGTCACTAATCACGATTAAATTGGAAAGAGAAAAAATATCATCAACACTTTTGAATTTATGGTTATTCGCGACCTTGACCTCAGCTGGAAAATGCGCTCTCTCTGCAAGTTGGTACGAGCGTGAAATGATGCAAATGTTTTTACATGTAACGTGCGCAAATAAAACCACTGCGGTTTTAACATTTTAACACAATAACGTGAAATTCGTAGTCTTACATTAGGACCAAAACAGTAATAGGCAATCCCAAAACCTCCCATGGCTTTATGTATGTAAGAAGGTGCAACATCTGTTCTGATTTCGATAACGTAATCGTATGCAATAATATTAAAACACAAAATTTGTGTTACTTAAGAAGGAACAGTTTAGATTCCTGCCCGGAAGCTCAGTGCATACAGTGCCCTGAGGGAAGTGCCGAAAACCTGTTCGGCGATATGAAACTCGTTCCGTCTTCAAGTAAATATGCTGTCTCCTTCTCCAATTGTTGTGGACACACTCTGCCTCGCGATTTTGATTCTCTAAACAACACCACCCGAAAGCGATGCTAAGATGGTCCCTTACGCAAGTTCACCGCCGATCGCTTTTCCGCTTCCTCATGTTACCGCAATGACTGGACGTTAACACTATGATCCGCAAGTATGCGTTGCCGTCCTTTTGTGAGATACAGTTTCTTGAGAAACGCGTGATCGAGGATTTAGCGTTGATGGGATTGAAATTTCTGAACGGTTCATACGGGATATTGTTTCTTCGAGGAACGGACAATGCGGGATTTTTACAACGTGAATTAATTAGGATGCTCGTGGGACCACGCAATTTGATCGGATAATACGGGGAAACGTAGCTTCCAGGGACGTATAATTGAGGTTCTACTGTATTTGGGACTTGTCCAACGAAAAATACCTTAAAATTATCAATAAAACAACTTTAAAAATGTCAATAAAACAACTAAGTTTAAGATACAGAGTGAGCCGGTTCGATCTGCGACGAAAGTACGCTGAATGTTAAATCCTGAAAGAAGAAAAATTTTGTTGACTAACAAATTAAATCGCAATCTTCCATGAAGTTTGAAGGCAAAACCAGGGACAGAACATTAATGTTCTGTTTACAGTATAAACAAAGCACCTACCTATCTTTCCAACTGTGAAACAGAGAAATGGTGGAAACATACATCACTATCACTCCTTGCCTTAGATTGGCATGTGGTAACCAAATTAAAGATCAGAATGGTGAAGAGGAACTGCTGTAATCTAGAGCCATGACAAGGTACTAAAGACCTAATTATATCTGTGCCAAATCCTATTTAACTACCTTCGTCCGCTCGGTGAAGGGTTGACATCCTTTAACACCATTCGTTCCTTGATACACTTAGGATGACATCTATGCACTTCAAGAGACAACTCTCTAGCATAGGGTATACCTCCTTAACTCAATCACTGCCAAACAAGCAATAAATAAGTTTCTGATCACTATGCCTCATATGACAAAGTGTGTAGTTATGAAGTATGGGATACTGTGTAATGGTTTGTACCTCTGCAGGAATATTCAAAGTAGTTCCATCCTCATTTCGAAAGCAATCTGTTATCTTTTTTAAGTAATATCTTTGAGATAAGTTTTAGTAAGGTTTAACCTTTTCAATACAAATTACAAGCTGCATAAGATGTCATCTCCCACCATTTATTCAATAGTGGAACCGGTTTCAACATATACAAATATCATCATCCTAAATCACACAAATTGAGCAAGTACATATTAATTAAAATTGCTGTGGTGACATGTAGTGATACACAATATCATACACTATTCTTCACCAAATAAACACACTGATAACAATATTTAACATGCTTAACTGTACCATCAACTTTTCCTAACTTTTTTTTTTTTTTTTTTTTTTACACTGAAAGTGTGAAAGCCTTTAAAAGTTTCTTGTTACTGTGTGTTATAATTAAAGTGATATACTCATAGCAAATAAATAATCTGATCTTGCTGATCTGTTTGCATACAAATGCTCAAATCATCACACACCATTTTACAGTTGCATTGAAAATCTTTTAGTGATTGCCATTTCATTAAAACCACTTGTTATTCAAATTTGCCCAAGAACAGAAATTTAGTAGGTAACACATTGCTCATGTAATGGAGCTTGTGGAACTTTGCGGTTTTATATCTCATAAAACACTGTCTTAGAAAGGCTTGTTAAGATTTACCCTGAGACATCTATAAAATTGTTTAGTATAAGACGGTATTGTTTAAATACCGAAGTTGTTTGTCCTTCCGTTTTCTCTTTAGGCGTTTCCACTAAAATCACTGGCTTGTCATTATCTTAACCCACTCGACTTATTTGATGTGACGTTCACGTGAGCATTGGCCAGGCCTTCATATCAAATGACGAGAAAATCACGCACTGCGCCAAGTCGTATGTACTAGCTTATATTTTCATCATCCCTGCAAGGGCTTCCCTCTTACGAACTTCTATGCATAGAACAGGAATGTGGCTTGTTTACAGCTCTCCTTCTAAGAATTTGTATTGTTATGTACTGCCTAATTGTAGCCTCTGAAAGCACAAACATTTCATCAAGTGTCTCTCAGTCTATGGGCATAGTACAGGCAAGTAACAACAAAGCTATTGCTGAGTTAATTAAAAGTGTTTTAGACAGAGATTCAGAGGACAGTGATAACAATTAAGATAATATTGAAGAAGAGATTTTAAACTAAAGTGACAATTCATCTGATATGAGTGACTGTGAAATCGTACCCAAAGCCGCACATTCATCACTAGGGACCTGAAAAATTAGCATCTATTTACAAAGTTAAAATAATCGCATGGTATTATTAGTTTTAACGATTCCAAGTTTATAAAGTACATTTATTGTCTTCGGTTCACACACAATACCAATTCATTGTTCAAATGAAAGCAATGTCCGTACTTCGGCATTGCATTTCTTCAAATTGCACCGTCTGTCTGTAACCACTGTGTTGTAATGAGACAACACACGCTCGCTATCAACATTGTTCATTGGGGTCTAGACTACAATTAGCCTACACAGTGGCCTCCACGATATGCACTAGCCAGCGTCTTGGTAGGTGTGCTAGGTACCAACTGATGAGCCCAACCTAGCACATGGGGGTGAAACGCTGGCAAACAGGAATGAGTTAGCTGGAAAATTTATAATGTTCAATAACAGACCATTTATATTGGTATTATAAATTTACTCATTCAGGACAAATATTTCAGATTCCCTATGGGAATCAACATCTATATCATCTGATGGCCAAGCAGGCATCAATTTTTAGTGATGAGACAAAGTCTCTTAGTGCATTGGCACTGCCGGTGGCTCCAGTTAGCCTACGCAGTGGCCTCCACGGTATGCACTAGCCAGCATATTGGTAGGTGTGCTAGGTACCAACTGATGAGCCCACCCTAGCACATCAGGGCGAAACGCTGGCAACCAAGAATGAGTTAGCTGGAAAAAAAAAATTTATAATGTCCAATAACGGACCATTTATATTGGTATTATAAATTTACTCATTCAGGACAAATATTTCAGATTCCCTATGGGAATCAACATCTATATCATCTGATGGCCAAGCCGGCATCAATTTTTAGTGATGATACAAAGTCTCTTAGTGCATTGGCACTGCCGGTGGCTCCAGTTAGCCTACGCAGTGGCCTCCACGGTATGCACTAGCCAGCGTATTGGTAGGTGTGCTAGGTACCAACTGATGAGCCCACCCTAGCACATCAGGGCGAAACGCTGGCAACCAAGAATGAGTTAGCTGGAAAATTTATAATGTCCAATAACGGACCATTTATATTGGTATTATAAATTTACTCATTCAGGACAAATATTTCAGATTCCCTATGGGAATCAACATCTATATCATCTGATGGCCAAGCAGGCATCAATTTTTAGTGATGAGACAAAGTCTCTTAGTGCATTGGCACTGCCGGTGGCTCCAGTTAGCCTACGCAGTGGCCTCCACGGTATGCACTAGCCAGCGTATTGGTAGGTGTGCTAGGTACCAACTGATGAGCCCACCCTAGCACATCAGGGCGAAACGCTGGCAACCAAGAATGAGTTAGCTGGAAAATTTATAATGTCCAATAACGGACCATTTATATTGGTATTACGGGTAAAGGTCGTGAACAAAAGTTATTGTGTTTATATTGCTTGATGTTTGGCGTTGACGGGGAAGATTCTTGGCGCAGAACGGGTGAAAATACCATAAAAAATTTCGAGAAAAAAGCTAAAAAGCACGCGGCATCTGAGAATCATATAAAGTGCGCCGAGAAATTTCACATGCTGGGGCGGTGCCGTATCGATCACGCCGTTTCAGAGGGACAGAGACTACAGGCCATTAAACACAATGAAATGGTTTCAAAAAATAGGAAAATTGTCAGCAGATTAGTAGACGTTGTTTGCCACTTAAGTATTCAGGAATTGCCGTTCAGGGGTCATCGAGAAAGTCAATGTTCTTCTTTATGTTCATTTAATAACGGGAATTACTTGGCTACTCTTGACTTACTGGCTTCGGAGGAATCTTTCATGAAAGACCATTTAGAATCAGAAAATGTCTTCAAAGGTACTTCTAGTGACATACAAAATGACTTGATTAAAGCTGTTACTGTTGCCGTTCAGGAACGTATTCGAAAAGAGATAGAATTAGCTGAATTTGTTTCTGTCCAAGCTGACGAAACTACAGATGTTTCCATTAAATCACAATTACGTATTATTGTGAGGTATTGTGTTAATGGTAAAGTCGAAGAGCGGTTTCTAGGCTTTTATGACGTGTCTGCTGATAAGACTGCTAGGGGTTTAGCTGATGTCATAATCTCAGTTCTGAAAGAATAGAACATTGATGATACCAGACTCGTATGTCAGACGTATGACGGAGCTACAGTAATGTCTGGTCATAAAGGAGGTGTCCAGGCAATTGTCAGACAGTCTTATCCTCATGCCATCTTCGTACATTGTTACGCCCATCAGCTCAATTTGGTTCTTCTTCATTCTGCGAAAACTATAAAAGAGATGAAATTGTTCCTATGCAATTTATCTATCTTCCACACATTCTTCTCTCGTTCTTCACGTCGTGCAGAATTGCTGAGAGAGCAAGGTTTTCAGCTTCCTCATCCTTCCCCTACCCAATGGAATTACCATTCTCGGGCTGTTATGACCGTGAAAAAATATTATCCCGAGTTGAAAAGAGCAGTGGATCATATCATAAATTCTGACAACTGGGATCCAGAATCAATCCAGACAGCAATAGGAATAGACAATATATTGAACAATCACAAATTTTTGTTCCTCCTGTGTCTCTTTTCTCGAATTTTTGTCTACACCGACTTCTTGTTTAGCATTCTGCAGTCGAAAACGTCTTCTGATGTAAATTTTTTTATTAAAGAGGTGAAGGTTGCTACTACTAACATCAGATCGCTCAGAAGTGATAAAGTAATTAAAGAAATTGAAGAAGAATGTTCTGCTTTGTGTTCAACTGTCGTGAATACTAACCAGGGTCAAAGAAGAGTTGCCTACGAGGTTCTTGATTCAGTGTTGCTTCAGTTAGAAACACGCTTCGGTAATTACGAAAGCCTTCGTTTCGTAGAACTACTTGATGAAACTAAATTTAGTATTTATCGTTCACAATTTCCCCAACAGCATTTAAACGAACTCGTGGCCATGTACCCTAAAGTTTTCCATGTGGATCAACTTAAGAGCGAACTTATCAACATTTACTCTGATCCTGATAAATATATTCGACCCCAGCAACTATTGGCTGACATTCTTAATAATGAACTCCAGAGTGTGTATACGGAAACAAAAAAATTCCTTAACTTGATGCTATGTATTCCGTTAACGTCAGTTTCTAGCGAACGCGCTATGAGTGCCTTGAAACGAATTAAAACCTATTTAAGGAATTCGATGACCAACCAGAGACTGTCCAACTTGGGAACTCTAGCTACAGAGAAGGAACTGCTGTGGCATCTTAGCAAGACGCCTGACTTCAACACGAGAGTAATAGACATATTTGCTGAAATGAAGGACAGGCGGATTGAACTCATTTACAAGAATATTGTTTAAGGTGAGTTGTACGAAAATCTATTATTAACCTCTCATTAAATTTACACAACAATGACTTATATTGCTATTTTTAATTCTAAAAGTACGTTGTTATTTGACAGTTCGCCGCAGCCAATTTATTTATTTATTTATTTATTTATTTATTTATTTACTTATTTATTTATTTATTATTTATTTATTTATTATCGTCGTGTTTCCTATGGCGTAGCTCAGGTTATAGATCCTGCTATAATGCCCAACCATAATACACTATTTAATTTATGTTAAATTCTATAACATACTAGAACTGTGCAACTTATAGACTAACTGGTAAAGCTCATGGCATAGCCCATAGATCCTACGGTTAATATTTACAGGAAGAAAGTACATTATCTTAGATATGTTCTATAAATTATGTTCTGATATATAAGTAATGTTTGCAACAACATTCTTTTGAACAGCTGAGTACTAGGAATGTTTCTAATTTCAGCCGGCAGGCAATTCCACATGTGGATAGTAGCGGGGAAGAATGAATCACTGTAGTGTGGTGAGTAGGAAAACTTAGCAAGGAGTTAGCTAATGACCTTGTTTGGCGATTATTTCTGGATGATAGGTACTGAAGGTCATCTCTCAAGTAAACCGGTATATTGCTCCGTAGAACGCTATGAATAACTGTCACAGAAATAAAAGGAGTGCACGGAGGGTTATACAGTAGGTTGTTATAGGACTTGTCTTAGTTTCAGAGTCATTAATATAATATTGATAATATGATTAAATAGCTTTAAAAATATCTGTCTACCCAGTTATTTAGCTCACGCTTCGCCACTGCTATCAAGAAATCCTGAGGATGGGCAGGTATCAGCGACGAATTTATTAGAGAGAGAAATTCCTGTGCCAACTAAGAGGCCCCAAACCGATCATGTGCTTCTTGCTATCCAGAGAAGGAATAATGAGATCGATTTAGAATTAATAAGGAAATGGCAAACTGAGGACATCCTGTAACCGAATGAAATCCTGGATCAGCAAAAGCAGCACTAATTGTCGATCTGTCCCAGTTCAGTTTAAGATGTGCTACAAGAACTTTCGACTCGAAGACGGCATACTGAAATACATTTCACATCTGCCTGGATCTTCTCCGGTCATCGTCATCCCGAAGTTGCAAACCACGAGGATTTTGAATAAATATCAGGATGATCCAGAAGCCGGACATCCTGGTCAAAAGGAAACATATTCTTCGATTCAACGACGTTTCTTCTGGAAACATATGCGGCAAGAAATTAAGAGCTACGTCCAAGGATGTGATATCTGTACTCGCAGTAAGGCGAACAATCAGAAGGCGAGTACTAGCATGAGAGGACGCCGACCCTATCAACCTTGGGAGGTACTCGCCATTGACCTTATGGGACCCTACCCTAGGACATCTCAGGGAAAAACGGGAATCCTCATGGTGACTGACCTATTCACCAGATGGGTGGAAGCATTCACCATCCCTGAAGCTACATCGGGACGTATCATACAACTCTTAAAGACAGAAGTCTTCAGTCGTTATGGATATCCTCGGTGTATACTCACAGACAATGGTAGTCAATTCACTTCGAGACAGTGGTTGCAAACTTTGTCAGAATGGGGAATCAAACACTGGACGACACCGATCTACCACCCACAATCGAATCCAACCGAATGAAGAAATCAGGAGCTGAAGATGTTTCGAATTCACTTGGTTGACAAAGAACATATCAAGTGGGACCAACACCTACATGAGTCCCTTCTGGCCATCAGACAGCGGATTAATTGTGTCACAGGTTTCTCGCCTGCAGAACTTTTTCTTGGGCGTCCAATCAAGAGAACCGGCGACTGGAACTTCATCCATGGGCGAGAAGAGGAACTGGAGGGTCTTGATACATGGCATGTGCAGAACCAGCAGCGAATTCAACAGGCGCATAACCAAGCCGAAGAGCGTTCCAGGAGAGAAGCCGAGAACAACGATACACCGGAAGAAACAGAGTTCAAACCGGGAACACTAGTTCTTCGTCGAAACCATCCCCCCAGTAACAAGCTTCAAAAGTTCCACGCTGGGATGCCTCCAAAATGGCTCGTCAACTTATTCTTATATAAATATGGTCACATAACAAAACATACCACTTACAAAATCATTTCTTTATGAAAAGTTCAAAAATTTTCTTCCAAATCGAGTCTTAAAATTTAAAATCTATTCTTTCCACACCTCAAATGTATTTCAGTCCATGTTTTCCTTTTATTGGTCTTACCCCTATTGTGAGGTATCTCTCAATCTGCATCAGTCCTGAGTCATACATTTGATCTTACCATAGCTCTGCAACAAATTCAAATTAAATATGAATAAAACAGAACTGTGTGGGAAGCTTTACAAAACAAAATTTTCTTCAAAGGATCCAACTTTCTCCAATAAGGCAGTTCCTTTATAAGCAAATCGCACAATGTTCAAATCATACCTTCTGCCAACATGGAGAGTCGTGTGTAGCCCGTCGGTAAATCACAAGCATGTGAAATTAAACTTTTAAGATCAGCTATGTAGAAAATGAGAAGGGACAGAATCAGGAATGAGCACATCAGGTGAACTCAACAATGGAAAAGACGGAAGACTGCACATCTGAAATAAATGATCATGAAGACAACACAACACATACACCCAGCCCCCGTGCCAGGGAAATTAACCAATGATGGTTAAAATTCCTGACCTTGCCGAGAATCGAACCCGGGACCCCTTGACCAAAGGCCAGCACGCTAACCATTTAGCAGGATTGCACAACTGAAATGATCTTGCCATGCAAAGCAAATGCAGGAGATACGGATTTCCAGGCAGTGAGTGAAATGATCTTGCCATGTAAAGCAAATGCAGGAAATGTGGATTTCCAGGCAGTGCTTACAGAGAATGATGCCCGGAAGGAAGACCAGGAGGAAGAGGAGGAGGTAGGAATAAATTAAAGACAATATGAGACGCATTGAAAGATATAATCAGAGTAGTAGTTTACATAGACAAAATAATATGGAGGCATATCGTTCACATGTCCTACCTGCCCTGCTACAAGGTTCTGATGACGATGGATGAAAGAATGAAATGTTGTTGCCTGGGAAAATGATTTGTAAACAGAAATACTGAAACTTATTTTTGTATGGAGATATTTTGCAAAATATTAGAGAGAGTAACATCAAAAACAATGGAACACCCGGATACAAAGTAAGGCTAATTATGCTGGGGTTCAAGACCAGAAAAGAGCAGTACAGAAAGCCGAACCTACCCTAAAAGTATAAAGCTGGAAAAAAAAAAAAAAGACTTTGTGAAAGACTTTATTTTGGTATATTCTGTTCCTATACACCTCATGTGTCAGTCAAGAATTGCTCACAATTTCTCTTCCTTTATCACAGATGAAAGTGTAACATTGTTGTATAGGTAAGACACCCTTCTTCTTTACATTTTCCTTAATTACGAATCAGGGAGGAGCAAAATGGCCAGCCTAGAAATTAATATTTTGCTACTTTTTTGCCTTAGATGCGCATATCACAAAATATTATAAAAGAATGAAATTATAATTTTCCTTTATGCTACTTTTGACAATTTTTAATGTAAAGATTCAATTGTGTGTACCCAAAAGATATGTTTAGAAATCCAACATGGCGTGACTCAGACATTAGAATTCAGTAAACAGGGCAGCCATTGCACAGCAGTGGATAAAAATTGAATTACACCTGGACAGCAAGTAAGCTCCCATGTTAGAGCTGCAAAGTGGCCAACAGGCCTTTAATATCCCCTGGAAAATGCACAGGTTTTCTTAAGCTGCTGCACAGTGGACCAACTCGTTCAAAGCCTGGATATAATAGCAAAATGGATATAAAATCCAAAAAAACCTAGTTCTTTTTTTTTTTTACTTTTGGGGTCGCTGATTATGAATCTGATGTCAGAATTACAACATTCAAAATGGCGGATTCAATATGGTGGATCAATTATAAATTTAGCAGATTCGAGTAAAACTTTGGGTATAAGGTATTCTGAGATCGCTGATAATGACTTAGAAGTCAAATATTTGCCTAAGCGTGTAGATTTTTGAAAGGGAAGTAGATGCTGAAGAAGACATCATTCAAAATGTTCACCACAGAATTATCCCCAATACACTGTTGATTGATTAATTGTTAATTCATTAAGTAATTGTTTAATTGATTGTTAATTAATTTATTAATTACTGTGCACTGGGCGAGTTGGCCGTGCGATTAGGGGCATGCAGCTGTGAGCTTGCATCCATAAGATATTGGGTTTGAACTAGTGACGGGACTATCAAATGAAAACTACCAAATTATTCGATAGTCGTCAACTACCATTACAACCGATTGTTTCCGTTTGCATTCAGTTTTTCATTCGGAACACAAATTCCAATTGTTTCCACTTGTCAGCGCTGGAATCTGCCTTCTCTTTCGCCATGGATTAAAGCCAGTAAAGTCAGAGTTCATAGTAGAATCTATACTCTTTGGCACAATCCCCTTGACTGGTGCAAATTATGATGTAAACTAATAAAACAAATAACTTATTTGAATTTATAAACCTCTCACATAAGCGAGCAAACTTTGCTCATTTATCATAAATGAACAGATATCTGACTCAAAGTTGTATACTGATAAATGAAATGTTATTATTGTTCACTTTATGAATAGATAAGCATGTTATAGTTTTTTATAAATACTTACCATGTATGAACCATGAAGCTCTCATGATTGAACATTAACCTTAAATGAATGGAATTATTTTTAAATTAATGTATGCAGTATTACTTGGTCCTAGGAAAATATGTTGCCTTTTCATTTAGTTGAGTTTACTGTATTCACATTACTTTAATATGGGTTGTCATTACAATAAGGTGTAAACCTAACCTTCGTGTGAAATTACCTAACATTTGTTATTTTATGAACAGACGATCTTACATTCATTAACTTGAGGTTAGGGACACAGAAATGAATTTTATTTAAAATGAAACATAATGACCACAATTACTTTAATCAGTGTTTTTTAGAGCAACGTATTTCAGTTTCCAGTCGCTTCACTCGAACATTGTGTAACGTATGTTACTAGTCTCTGTATTTCCACTTAAATCACTGCGAACAAAACAAACATGCTATAAAAATCAGTAGTATACTATCACAGTCCACATTTCAACATTTGATCTTTGTAGTTGAGTAGCAAATGACTTATTACTACTAGTTGCTAGCAGTTGAACACTGCAATACAAAAGGTACATTCGATAGTCGTGCTTCACAATTGGTAGTCTACCGATAGTTTAAAACATTCTATATTCCCATCACTAGTTCAAATCCCACTGTTGGCAGCCCTGGTTTTCTGTAGTTTCCCATTTTCACACCAGGCAAATGCTGGGGCTGTAACTTCATTACGGCCATGGCCGCTTCCTTCCCACTCCTAGGACCTTCCTATCTCATTGTCGTGATAAGACCTACCTGTGTCGGCAAGACTTAAAGCAAATTTGATAAATAAATAAAAAAGTGCATTACTGCACAATAATTTTGCTGCACATAAGAAAAATGACCATCCACTAAAAACATGCAAATATATTTGAACACTCTAACTATACTATTAAGGTAGCAGGAAAGCCATTAACATAAGTGGAGCCATGCAGAGGAAATTTTGTAGCCAACGATTTCAGATAATATCAGTAGTATGCGAAGCAGGTTAAAATGTACTTTAGTTTTAAATCAATATATTTGATTACACCGGTTAAAAATGTCATAATTTTAAAAAGAACGCACAAAGAAAATCTGAAAAATGTGTCGTTTTTCGATTTACTGTTTACCAGCAACTGTCACGGCACGTATCATACTGACTTGCGACTGGAATGCCACCGCAGCATTGGACAAGTATGCACCAGTGTCATCTACACAAAATTTCGTGGGACTAAAGTCAGAACGTGCAGCTCTTTTATTCCTTTCTTTTTTCCTGTCCAGATTTTCAAGTGAGCTGATCCTCTGAGTGTTGGTCTGGTTTGGTTTACCAGGGTCTATTTAGGTCAAGTCCAGCAAGCGACACAACCGCTGGTCAGAAATTTCCAACTAGTGCTCCTCTTATTTTAACTGAATGTGGTGGCAGTCCTGTTGTGAGCTCTATTGGAGACAATAGCAAACTTGCCTTCATCACAGCTGGCCAATAATAACACAGGAAACGACTGCATTTGGCACATTTACACAGTCTTGTTTTAGTTTAGTTTAGTTTGTTGCCTTTCTTATATGGCGGGGCTCAGGCTATGCCAAACCATATTATACAACAGCTTTATACAATTTACAGAATAATGTACGTAAAATCATTTTTACATATATTTAATCATCCTATACAAGTAAAAATACTTCTAGGGGGAGGTTGGCAGCTCCCTGACAACCATAAAAGAAGGATCTCACTTCTCTGCTACTTCAGGTAGCGCTTTACATAATTTTTATATGCTTTCTCTGTTTCTGAATTATGGGCACACACAATCAAATTGCTACATTTCTTATATCTACAGTAGGTATTTTATAATATTATGGCCTTAACTGTTCATATCTTGGCAAAAATATTTCTCACATCATTAACTCTGAATGGAGGCCTCCCCAAATAAATGTGCTCCAACGTAAGCGGGAGAAGGCTGAAAAGTACTGTGCATGAGGTAGGACGGGAGGTGCTGAACACAAACAGGATCTTCACATTGACAATGATGCTCATGACGGGCTATTAAAAACCAAAGAGAGGGAAAATCCGCAAGGGACAGCTTCCCTACAACAAGGGGCACTGTATGGTAACAACATCAAATAGATAGTAATTTTTGCACTATTTTTTCTTGGGATAAAATGAGCTTATATATTTTTGAATTTTGAAATTCCCCTGTTGTACAGCTATCCCCGATCAAAAAAACTTTATTTTTCTTTACATATACCACGTAAATGGCGATTTACCATTGACAATGAATTACGTAAAACATCTACCAGGGGCGGTTTCTCCATAAGGTTGCAGGTTTGCGCTACCCCCATTAAATTTTTATGTTTATTTTAGGTAAACTTTTATCATTTGGATTACTCAACTACTGTATTTTTATTCAGCAAGACAAACCTTTCAAGAGCTTGAAAGAGCAAATATTGACTACAGGGTACTTAACAAGCCGCTACTCTTAGATGTTCATTGCAGGAGTCGAAAAGTTTGCAGCGAGAAGTCAACCTGAGGTAGGATGAAACTTGGGCTGCTCGAGGGGTGCGCGGGGCTGCTAGAAGTGTGCTTTTCGGCTGCTAGAGGGGTGCGCGGGGAGAGGAAAAGATAGGCGTGGCTTCTTATACATTGCTTAAATGGAGGTTTATCAACCTGGCTCCTCCTACCACGGCCGACTGGATCCCTCGCTGCGCTAAGGAGCTACCTAGAGCGACGCATCAAATCGGCCGTGCTCCTACGTAACCAACTACTAGCGAAGTCGCTAGAGACCGTTGCTGCTCAATGTGAGATTCTGTTATAGAACAGGAGTGTCATCTAGCGACACCAGATGGAAGTTCATCTGCTGGATCACGGCCGGTTGGATCCCTTGCTGCGCTCGGTGAGGAGCTGGTTGGAGCTATTCGTCCTGGCTAGAGCGACGCATCAAGTCGGCCGTGGCTGGATATATAACTAATGTCTCTAAATTTGATAATAAAAACTGCCATTTCTTTCAATATAGTCGTGAGCTTTGTTATGTGCGTACAAGCTAAGTAGATTATTGATTTCATTGTGTAAACATTCGTGTCAGCATGTGTGTTTTTATTATTGTGCGTTTTTATCAGTTAGTGGTATTTTGCCAGATCATGAATTCGGTGCAGTCTTTAATGTCTGGGCCGTTTCCGCAACGGACTGCTGAGGAACAATCCGAGGTGAAACGAATGGGAAGGCCCACGCGACGTTTAATTTCGAAACCAGATACCGTACGTTACAAAAGGATATTTTTTTCAATACCGGAATTAGGCTACCTCAAAGTGTTTCATTTCAGTATGGTAAAAGAGTTTTTAAATGAAAAAATGTTAATGCGTTATAGTAATATTCCTGAAAATAGAAATATAAAATGTTTGTTTAATTTTTAATAATAAAAAGGTATTGTTGATGTATCTAGATTTGAAAATTAGCCTGTAATCATATTATATCATTGGTAAAAACTGTGCACCACTGAACTTTTAAACCACCAGCCGCCACTGAGATCTACACAAATATCTTTTAAAAACAAAACAGGAATACCAAAACGAAGGAAGAAATTCTCTGAAAATATTGTGACTTATCCTCTCGCACCGAAGAGCAACCCAATCACCTCCCAGCGACTGGCGCGTATGTGATACTTTTCTTCAAAGTACTTCAAACAGGGTTCGTAGTGTATCTTCTTTTCAGGATCAACTTCTTTCACCTGTGAATCATTCCTCTCAAACCTTATTGTTGGATCAGTAACAATGCTGATGTTCCTCTTCCTATCAATCGCGACAATGTCTGCACCATACCCTCAAGAAACGTCCAAAATTCCTAGGATTTACTCTTGATAGAATGCCGTTCTTAAAAAATTGCAGCCAAAGGCTGATCAAGGGATAACATCCTGCAAGTATTATGTGATACTACTTTACAAGTGGCTACTTGTTGATCATCAGCCCCTACCTTACAATCTTCAGTTCTTGGGCTTGTTTCCTCAGCCGCAGAATACTGCTCACGGATACTGTAAACAGTAGCCAGATCAAACTAGTTACTGCCTGGGAAGGATCAGCTTATGCAAACAACATAGATGTTGGCATAAATGAAATGGCCTGCTTTATCACAGGATGTTTCAAACCAACATCAGTTCATAAACTCTATCGACTTTATTGGATTTCATTGCACCTCCTGATATACAAAAGAAGGTATTAACTGATGCTGAATGTAAGAAGTAAATGGAAGAGCCACCACGTCTATACAACCAATCATCATCATCATCAATTCCCTTTATCCAGCTGTAGCCGGGTAGGGGCAAATATGGTTCCTCTCCACTTTCTTCGGTCTTTCCACCACTCCTCCTCCAACACTGTGTCCCAGTCCAGGTTTCTTTCTATAATGCTGCGTTGGATGGTATCCTTCCATCTCAATCGAGGTCGTCCACGGCCTCTCCTTCCTTGGATTTGCATTTCCATCACCTTTTATGGCATTCTTTCGTCGCTCATTCGCTTTATGTGCCCAAACCATCTTAGTCGGCTCTTCTCTATTCTATCATTCATTTTTTCCACTCCAATTTCTTCCCGGATTTTCTCATTCCTTATTTTGTCTCGTCTACTCTTCTGTATCATACTCCTCAAGAATTTCATTTCGGCTGCCTGTATTCGACTCTCATCCTTCTTTGTCATTGTCCAAGTTTCTGCTCCGTAAGTTGTTATGGGTACGTAATACATCTTGTACATAGTATCCTTTGCTTCCATTGGCACATCTTTGTCCCATAACATATTTCTTACACTATGATAGAAACAACTTCCAGCTTGAATCCTTTTACTAATCTCAGCATCCAGTCGAGCATTCTCCATTAATTCACTCCCCAGGTATTTAAACGTTTCCACTACTTCCAGGGGCTTGTCTGCAAGTCTAATCTGACCTTTCCCTTCTTTCTCCCCTCTCGTCATAACAAGAGTTTTACTCTTTTCTACACTTATTTTCAATCCACATTCTTCAATCTTCCCATTCACCACATTCAACTGTTCTTGAACCTTCCTGTCGTCTTCTCCCCAAATCACAATATCATCTGCAAATAACATCATGTTCATTTCTCTTCCTCCATATGCTGCTTTTGCTGTTCTCATGATGTCATCCATTACTATTGTAAACAGGATTGGTGATAGAACACTTCCCTGTCTCAGCCCACTAGTTATTTTGAACCAACTTGTCCTGCCAACTTGTGTTTGCACGCAACTACAACATTCCTTATACAATGCCATGATCATTTTTATTAATCCTTGTCCAATTCCTTTTTGCACCAGACTGTCCCAAATTTTCGTCCTAGGGACACTGTCATATGCCTTTTCAATATCAATGAATGTCATCACCATATCCTTCCCGTACTCCCAATGCTTTTCCATTAGTTGTCTCATAATGAAAATGGGCTCTATTGTTGATCTTCCACTTCTGAAACCAAACTGATTTTCCTGTATCTGCTTCTCAACCCTCAACCTTATTCTACTTTCCAGTATTCTTTCCATTATCTTAGCAACATGGGATATTACAGTAATTCCCCTGTAGTTCTTCAAAACTTTCTTATCACCTTTCTTGAAAATTGGGATGATTATTCCTTTTTGCCAATCCTCAGGGACCTCCTTATTCTCCCAGACATTCCTGAGAACCCGATATGTCCACTGCAGGCCTACAGCTCCAGCTGCCTTTATCATCTCCACTGAAATTTCATCTATTCCAGCAGTTTTTCCATTCTTCATCTTTCTTACTGCCATTTCAATTTCATTCATTGTAATTTCTTTATCCATTTCTTCGTCAACTAATTGTCTTTCCTGGTCGTCCATTGAATGACTGTCATCCGTTCTTATGTTCAGCAGCTTCTGAAAATACTCTCTCCATCTATTTCTTATTTCTTCTGGCTTTGTTAAAATTATGCCACCTTCATCCTTCACAAATCTGGTGTTTACTTGATCTCTCTTTTTGTTTCTTAAGATACCATACAGTAATTTCTTGCTGCCCTGTGTATCATCTCTCAATTTCTGTGTGAATAAGGCCCAGCTTTTCCTCTTTTCTTCCTCCACTACTTTCTTGGCCAAATTCTTTGCCTCCACATATTTTCTTCTACTTTCTTCAGTCTTAGATGTTTTCCATGCCTTCCATGCCATTTTCTTTTCCTTCACTTTAATCTTTACCCTATCATTCCACCAGTGTGTTTCTTTGTCTTTCACATTTCCTGATGTTCTACCACATACCTTTTCTGCACATCCAACTAGTGCTTCCTTAAATCTTTTCCATTCCTCTTCAACATTCCCCACCTCTGTCCTGGGTAGCAAGGGTATTATTTCCCTTTGAAATTCTTCTTGTACGCTTTTCTCCTTCAACTTCCATACTTTAATTCTTTTCTCTCTTCTTAATTGGGGTTTTTCAATCTTTCCAACTTTCAATTTTCCTATCACAACTCTATGATCTCCACCAAAGTCTTCTTCAGGCATGGCTGTTACATCTACAAGGTTCTTCCGGTGTTCTTTCTCTACGATTATATAATCAATCATGGTCTTTATTCGTCTGTCTCCCCAGCCATACTTTGTAATCTTCTGACTGTTCTTCTTCCTAAACCAGGTGTTTCCAACAATCATTTGATTCCTCATGCAAAAATCCACCAACAACTCGCCTTCTGGATTTACATTTCCATATCCAAAGGGCCCTACAACATCTTCCTTTCCTTGTCTTTCCATTCCAACTTGTGCATTTAGATCTCCCATCAATAGTACTTCCTTATCTTCTATCTGTCTCTCCACTTCCTCTAAGAAGTCCTCTAGATGTTCATCTATGCAACCCATTTGTGGGGCATACAACTGAAATAGATCTTTCACGCCATTTTCAAACTGGAGTCTCATCATCATCATCATCCTATCGCTGACGTACTTTGTATATTCCAGATATTCTTGGATTTCTCTTCTAAGTATGATGGCCACTCCATTTTTTGCTTCAGGTCCTCAGCTGTAATACAGCCTGTATCCTTCTCTCAGAGGGATCTCCCCTGTACCTCTCTTCTTGGTCTCGCACAGTCCACGTATGGCTATATCTTTTCCTATCATGAAGTCCACCAGTTCTTCTGTCTTTCCCGTCAGTGTCAGTACGTTAACTGTTGCAATTTTGATGTAGTTTGGTGCTGGTTGCCCATTTTTCACAGTTCCCCCAGCACCTGAAGAGCTGCGCGTCGCTTTTAGCAGGGGACGCCCTAACCTTTTCCGAGGCACCATATTTGCTTTGTCCATATAGGCTATTGTTACGATGGGCTCGCCACACCCAAAGGCATTTTATACCTACTGCCAGGTTCAAAATTAGGCCGCCCCTAACATGGAGACAGACGCCTTTCGTAGCCGCTCCTCTGGAGTACAGACGCTACGGGTATGCCCCTTCCGCCATCTCCGCCGTACCGAAGTCCACCTTCTCCGCCGTAGATGCCGTTGAGGTCTTCACTCGTAACCCTGAGCTGGGACCCATACCAGATGTTACACACCGGGTCAGTGTGCTCTGGGACTCACATAGGCAGGGGCGCCACTCCCTGGGTAGGGCTGCCTCCGAAGAGGGTCCCTACCTGCTACCCAACCAATGTTCTTCCAAATGCCAGCTGAATATCCAAGACAAGAGCTAGCTCCTAGATGATATCTCCCTTACAACTTCTGAGAACCCTTAACCAAATTAAAATTGGCATTTCGAGGTGCAGGAATGGGGTCTCTTTCTGGTAGGAAGCAGTACTGAGTGTGAATGTGGAGACATCCACGACCACCACATCTCCATGTCTGCAGGAGACTAAGCAAGCAGTGCACAAATCAAGATCTCTGAGCGGCTGAATTTTGGAAAAATTGCATTTGAGCTGTACGCGGAACACAAGGAATCGTTAGTATCAGGAGACAAAACCTTGAGGTGGCTGAATACTTCAAATATTTGAGAAGTGAAATTATGCAAGATGCAAGGTTGGATAAGGAGATCAGCAGAATGGTACAAGCAGGAAATATGTTCTAGCAGAATATAAGGAACCTGGTGTGGAACAGAGAAGTTCTTATGAAATTTAAAGAGATAATATACAAGATGTACTAAACCCCTATATTAACGTATCCATCAGAGACGTGGAGTTTGGCAGCAAGAAACGAAGGTACAATAAGTTCAGGCCAGGGAGATGAAGTTGCCGAGGAGCATGGTAGGGAAGACGTGTAGAGACAAAGCAAGAAAGAAATGTTAAGGTCAGAAAATAAAACTAGGGGTAGAAAAACTGAGTGATAGGATGGAGAAGAATAAATTGAGATGGTCTGGGCATGTTATGAGGATGGAGGAGGGAAGGATGCCAAAACAAGTGTTGGAGGCTAAGATAGAAGGAAAGAGGGCAAGAGGGAGGCCCAGAGCAAGATGACTCTGTCAAGAACAGTATAAGAAAAAGAAGACTGGACCGAAATGCAATTAATGAAGAGGAAGAGGAGTGATGGAATGAGAGGCAATGGTGGAAAAGTGCCATCAACACCCTGACCTGCCAAGAGCTGAAATGAAAATGATGATGACAGAACATAAGTGCACAATGCATGTTGTCATCATCATAATCCTAAACCATCTCCAGTTTCCTGGGTGTGGTATATGAGCCTCCTCCATCTCATCCTGTCCTTGTACCATTCCTCCTCCACCAACTTGTCCCAATCATAACCTCTCAGCAGTACATCATTCTTAACTAAATCTATCCATTTCCTTCGTGCCCTACCCATTGTGAATCTATTGAAGTGCGATATGCACCATGAAGCTGATTTTATGTAATCCCTTCGCATAGGTCGTTTTCCTTCTACTTTTCTGTCAAATTCCTTCCTTGCAGTTCTGTTAACTGGCACCCTCTTCATGTGACCAAACCACTTCAGTCTTGAAATCTGAGTCTCATTGAGGAGAGAATCATCTATTCCTACTTCTTCTCTAATTTTCTCATTCCTAATCTTGTCTTTCCTGATTTTCTGGATCACAGTGCGTAGTGCATGTTGTATCACAGACAATTAGATCGACTCCCACTTTCTGGGTACCTGTTCTTAGCCATATGCCACTATCACATCTGCACCAGGAAAGTATTCTTCTATTAGAGTTAAAAAATGATTGACAGTATTCGAATGCCAAACCATGAAGAAACCAGCGTAGATGACCATATCTCTTAGGATAGGCAGGAATCTAGCATTCTGATTCAGGCTGGTAGCGAGTATATGTCTCCAGCAACCCACAACCTACCATGGCTGACAAATAAAATCAAGGTTTTTTGTCATACCTCGGAAGATCTTGGCAACCACTGCCAAGATTCAAAACTCGCCATGACAGGTGTGCCGACCTGCTGAAGACATCTGTATGCAGAATGTGGCAGTGGAACTGTACGGCCAACAGTTTAGCACACTATCAAACAGTGTCCTCTCATCACATATCGGCAAAACCTCATACCCTTTTTGATACAAACAGCATCAACTGTGGACTATAAAAGCAGTTATTCTGTGAATTTTTAAATAGTTTCTTAAGCGTGTAATAGTAATGTATTTCTTTTTCTGATCAGACATAGCCCGTAAATACCCACATGGTGGCCAATGATAGATAAGATGTGAAGTCTGTATGGTCTGACATCTGGTCTGGTTAGCCGGTTCAAGTCCCGTTGCGGAAAACATTTTCTCCATCAGAATGTTGGCCGGCAGGGGTATACAATTTCTAATCAGTAGATTGTGTGCCAAAAGCCTGGATTCAGTGCCAAACCACTCCACGGTGTACACATGGAGTGAGAGCATATGACACTGTTGATGATGATTCGTCCGTCAGATGGGGACATAAAACTTTGAGCAGACCCTTGGTGCTATTCGAAAGGAGAAGGCTATGTGTCGGCACCGGGTTTCACCCTCTTCCTTCCCACTATCAAATATCACATCATTCATTTCATCTCATTAACTCCTCTGATGAGGTTGAAGGGCATCCGGTCATAAAAACTCGCTAAAAAGATTCATCTCACTTCATACCCGATCCCGTAGAGAAAAGGACAAGGGTTGGATATATATACATACTTTGTCTGTAAATATCCAATAAGGAAAGTTTCTCGTGCCAATTGTGTTCGCATATTCCCAGGGCATATTTCAGAAAATATGCATCGACAGCCTCTATAGAGTGGAGGTTCCCCATGCTCCTATTCCTTTAGTTAGTACAGGAATTACTTTTACTTGAAAGAGATGCATTCTGGAGACAACTGGAAGAGACAGCTCTAAAAAAGGGAAAGGAAAAGAAGGGAGATATGGCCAGAATTTTATGTAATGGAGACCATGATAAAGAGATCATGGTCTGGCACGAACCAAAACCAACGGCACGTCATGTATTTACTAGCTGTACACGGATACCAGCGCAAACTCTGCAAGTCAGCTTTGCTATATCAATCTCTTCTTGAAGTTTACAAACTTGCACGCTTCTCCTTATTTCCTCATTTTGTATTCTATCTCGTCTTGTCTTTCCCTGTATGCTCCTCAAGAATCTCATTTCAGCTGCTTGTATCTTACTTTGGTTCTGCTTAGTCAACGTCCAGGCTGAAGAAGCATATGTCAGTATAGGTTTATAATAGGACGAGTATAAAACCTTCTTGCACTTCATTGGCACATCTTTGTTCCATACAATGTCTCTCACGCACTGGAAGAAACTTGCATACTGCTGTATCCTTAAATCAATTTCTCCATTCAAATTTCCATCTTGTGACATCATGCTGCCGCTGCCCAAATATTTAAAAATTTTCACTACTTCAAGGGGCTCATTTAATATTTTTATCACTCCCCTGGATTTTCTGTTACCTCTTGTCATGATCAAAGTCTTGCTTTTCGCATTACTAATCTTCATTCCAAAATGTATTTTCTCCTCATTCCACAAATCAACTTGTGTCAGTATTTCCTCTTCATTATCTCCCCAAACTAGAATGCCATCAGCAAATAGCATAGACTTTACTTGCTCGCCCATCATCTCCTCCTTGATATTATGTAGAATTCTATCCACGATGATAATGAAGAATAAGGGAGACAATACACTTCCCTGTCTTAAGCCTGTCTCAACACTGAACCATTCAGTTTGACCCACTTTGGTTCTACCACAGCTTTTGCAATTTTGATACAATGCTATTACCATCTGTATTGTTTCATTCCCAGTCTGTGTGTCTATCAATGTTTTCCATACCAAATTCCAAAGAGGTGGTACGTGTTGCAATACATAAATGGGCAGCTTGTCTGAAGAAATGTGTCCAGATATATGGCAGAGACTGAAGGAGGCCCATTAAGGGCCAAAACACGTATATTTAATAGTGGTTTTTAATCAACATTTGTGCACTGACAAAGGTGGACTTCTAAAACTAGATAGTTTCTTTACTCATGGGATATAAACTTGATGGTTTTGATCCGTATTGAATTGTGATCACATTAATAACTAAACCTATGTCATAATGGTCCACCTTTTCAATACCGGTACTATATTATGCAATGTTTAAAATACATTTTTAATCGAGGAACTAGTTTTGGCCTTGGCTGACCATCATCAGCCTTAATGCAAAACTGTACAAACAAACACACACAAATGATGTTAAAATGAATGAAAAACATGTGGGATGAACTATGTGCAAAACACGTAAAATATGACAAAATTAAAATCAAGCTCTAAAATTCTTAGATGTGCTGAATCAGGTTAAAGTGTTCCATTAGTGCTTGTTGTTAAAATATAATTAAAATGCTGAAAAATTCCTCTGTTGGAAATTATCAATGGTCGAATCAAGGGCAGCACACAAATATATGATTAAACACCTGGCACGTTTTTAGATTGCAGCTGGTAGAGATTCACAATTCAATGCGGTGTCCATGAAGTTAACCTTTCGTTGCGGCATATGGTGCGTGGCCTACTGTTGTGTGCCTCATGTACCCTGCAGTGAAATGCGAATCTCTACCAGCTGCAGTCTAAGAACGTGCCAGGTATTTAATCATATCTTCATGTGCCGTCCTTGATTCAACCACTGACCATTTCCAATAGAGGAACTTTTCACCATTTTCATGATACTGTAAAAAGAAACACTAATCAAACATTTTAACATGATGCAGTGCATCTAAGAATTTGAGAGCCTGATTTTAATTTCGGCATATTTTATGTGTTGTGCACATAGTTCATACCAGATGTTTTTAACACCTTTTAACGTCATGTGTGTGTGTGTGTTTATATATTTCCTTTAGTTATTAGATCTGTTTGTACAGTTTTGCATTAAGGCTGATGATGACCAGCCAAGCCCGAAACTAGTTCCTAGATTAAAAATGTAATTTAAACATTGCATAATATAGTATTGAAAAGGTGGACCATTACGACATAGGTTTAGTTAGTTTTCTTTACTGTTAAGTCAATACCGAACAATTATGAGATTCTTAAATTGCCCTGTACCGGAACACAAGGACGATATTAGACTTGAAACTTCTACTGGGCACAAAACCAGAATGGACATGGACAGAATGACCAAACGGATCGGTGCGACGTAGAGCAAATAGCAAAAAAAGAAGGTTCTCTCCTCTGTGCTATTTCAGGTATCGTTTCACATCATTTTTACATGCTTTTTTCATTGATACATATGCAACCCTATTATAGTTAAGTGCTACTGAAATAAAATGGCGTATGGCTTTTAGAGCCGGGAGTGTCCGAGGACATGTTCGGCTCGTCAGATGCAGGTCTTTCAATCCGACTCCTGTAGGCAACCTGCGCGTCGTGATGATGATGAAAACGACACACTCCCAGCCCCGGTGCCAGCTGAATTAACCAATGATGGTTAAAATTCCCGACCCTGCCGGGAATCGAACCCCGGACCCCTGTGGCCAAAGGCCAGCTCGCTAAACATTTAACCATGGAGCCGGACAGTGCTACTGAGGTCAATGGAACAACTGAGGGCATCTGCGCGGAGTCAGTGTGAAATCTATATGGAAGAACAGGTGTTGCACTAAGGTGTAATATTTAAACAAGTTAACCTGGAATCCACACATACAAACATAACCCAGGTTAAGAACCTATTATACGCATGCAAGAGGGCAGTCGGGACAATGTGGGGTCTAATGTCGGCAATGGTAATGTGGATATACACAATGATTATTAGACCACTGATGACCTATGCAGCATGTGATATAGTTGTTGATTCCCAAACGGAACCTGAAATATTTGTCCCAAATGAGTAAATTTATAATACCCGTTATTGGAGATTATAAATTTCCAGCCAACTCATTCCCGGTATTATAAATTTACTCATTCAAGACAAATATTTCAGGTTCCCTATGGGAACAACATTTATATCATCTGTTGGCCAGGCAGGCATCAATTTTTTGTAATGAGACTAAGTCTCTCATAGTGCATTGGCACTGCCGGTGGCTCCAAGTAGCCTACGCAGTGGCCTCCACAGTATGCACTAGCCATGCGTCTTGGTGGGTGTGCTATTTACCAACTGATGAGCCCAACTTAGCAACTGGGGAGAAACGCTGGCAGCCGGGAATGATAACTGCATACGGGAGATAAAACTCCACAATAAGATTGGGCCTCTTAAATAGGCTTCTGATAAATTCACCTGCATACACCCCAGCGTCAGTGGGTAGGGTCTGACACATCCCACTCTCATGAGTCTAGTGTCAGACCTAAGACGAAACGCAGGTTAATAGAGCAAATGCCTGAAAAGCCATACATCTAATTTTTGATATGGGGGCCGATGACCTTCGATATTAGGCCCCTTAAAACAACAAGCATCATCATCATCCTCATTTTTGATATGCTCCATGGGAACTTACAATTTCCAATGAATCACATATCGTTCACATGAGGTACTAGTTTCAGCACTAAACTTGTGCCATTATCAGCCAACAAGTCATGCCTCAAGGAAAATCTGAAAATGAACGACATTGATAAGAACATTTTCGTACATACAGCCATTAAGGCACTTGAAGTTGTCTGGGTTACATCCAAAATTGTTTGGTATTGTCATACACTTCTCAAGCTCTCAGAGTACAATGTTGTTAAAATAATATGGATACCTGGGCATGCAGGCATAGAAGATAATGAAAAAGCAGATAATCTGGCAAGAAAAGGGACAGAAAAACCTTTTGTGGGCCCAGAACCAATATGTGGGATCTCTTATAGACAAGCCCGCCTATACATAGGTAAATGGGTACAAAAGAAACAAATGGAAAACTGGAAAGAACTAATAAAGAGCCCAAACAAGAAGCATACTAAGGAACTGCTGGAACTCGGTAGAGAATATATAAGATGGGTAGTAGGACTGCTGACTAGACACTGCCATCTTTGAAAGCACCTACACAGAATTGGAGTAATAAGAGACAATGTATGTAGGAAATGCTTGATTAATTAATTTCATTATGTTCCGTATTGATATCTATCATATATCATAGAAAGAAAGAGAGATCCACCTGCTCAAAACGTATTTATTAAGAGTTTTTTCTTAAAAACAGAACCGGTTTCGATTCATCACAGAGTCATCTTCAGCTGTCATACATTTACATTAGACTACATATTCTCAATAGTAATACCTTGCCAAATTTAAAACAATTTTGTATTGAATGACATTAAGTAGTCATATCTACGAGTGGTTATCCTGTTCGTATATTTAAGTTTGTTTGAAGAATAATATTAAAACGATAACTATTTGAAACACATTTTAAAAAATTTACAATACATGGTAAAACACATTGCTATGTACATTTGTACTGTCACCTTTCCTTTTTGCAAATAAAACAAGTTCTTGGATCAATTCGTCAGGTATAAAAAGGTAATATGCTTGAATACAGCTTTATAAGCTCTTATAGTGTTGTGCTAGGCTTTATACCTTGTCAAGTGACGGAAGTTAGGTTGACATATACTTAATGAAATGTATCACGTTCATAATAGTAGTACAATAGGTAACTTAAAAAAAGTGTTGATTGACATATTAAATATAGGCCTAAACCATATAAAACACATTAATTGCACATAAGGCAAAAGTATACTTCAAGATGCAAACATCTATTGATGAATTAAATGAAAAGTATAAACATTCATGAAGGTATATATTGAGTTCGTTCATATGGGGCACTACGTCATCGGCAGATAAAATATTTACAATGGTTGAATGATGATTTCAATGAGTACGATGACATAGTTCAGTTCGAATCAAAATGTAGAAAACTGAAGTGTATGACCAATGAGATGGCAGATGCTGTCTCGCTAACTGTGAAATCTTTTTTTTTTTGCTATGGGCTTTACGTCGCACCGACACAGATAGGTCTTATGGCAACGGTGGGATAGGAAAGGCCTAGGAGTTGGAAGGAAGCGGCCGTGGCCTTAATTAAGGTACAGCCCCAGCATTTGCCTGGTGTGAAAATGGGAAACCATCCTGCTTGGCGATTTTAATGTCGGAGTAGGAAAGGACCACAAAGTATGAAATGGTGTCACTGGCCAGGAGGGAGTTGGCAGTGAAAACTCCAGTGGTATTAGAATCCTCTCAAAATGTGCTGAATATGGACTGATAATCACCAACACCATCTTTTGCCAAAGGGATCACTTCAAAACATCATTGCAGCATCCTAGTTCGAAACACGGGCACCTCATTGACTATGTAATCGTCTGCTAGCAAGATCTACGCGATGTTCTCGTCACCAAAGCAATGACGGGAGCTGATGACTGTTGGACAAATCACCAACTTATTACATCAGTGATGCTTTTGTCACTGTCCACCCAGAGGAGGAAACAACAGGAGAGCTTTAGACATACTTTTGACACCGATAAGTTTGACAATGCAGAAATTACGTCAAAATTCAGAGAGCTCCTTCATCGATCTTTGCCAAAAGAATATCAGCCTGAAGTAACGCAACACTGGGAGAATCTGAAGACCACTATTCAAGATTCTTGCAAAGAAATATTAGGATATAAGGCCAGAAAACATCAGGACTGGTTTGATGAAAATGATAAAGAAACTGAAGCATTGATCTGAGAGAAGAGAAATGCCTTGCAAGCATGGCGAAGGGACATGAACTCCCACTCTAAGGAACATGCCGTAAGTATTGCCAAAGCAAAACCCGTGAGCCCAAGAATGCATGGTGGACAGCAAAGGCAAAAGAGTTTCAATATCTAGTAGATAAAGATTCATGACAATTCTTCCAAGCGACAAAAGCAGTTTATGGTCCCACCACCTTTGGGATGAATCCCCTTTGGTCCAGTGATAACAGTACACTTTTTAAAGATCAATACTCCATGATGAATAGGTGGAAAGAGCATTTTGAAGACCTCTTGAACCAGGAATCGATTATTGATGAACAGGTGTATGATGAATTAAACCAAGCTCCCATCAATGAAGAGCTTGGCTCCCTGCCAACACTAGATGAAGTTAAGCATGGTGTCAAGCAAGCAAAGCATCATAAAGCCAGTGGTATACCAGTGGAAGCTCTCAAAGAAGGAGGTGAGGAATGAATAAGATACATACATGAACTGATCTTGTCTGTCATGCTGTACGGTCGTGCTCGTATAGTGTCTTAACACTGACATTATACTGGGATTCTTTCACCATGGTCTCTATGCTGTGTGTATGTATGTTTGGTGGATTTGTGCGATTATGCATCTCTCACAGGTGCTAGTTTAGCTCCACAGTTACTCCTTTATTTACATTTGCTCTGTGCTCTAATTGCCTGATTAGTCGTTTATTTTAAATAATTTTCCTTTCTGCTTAGATGGGTCATTTTTAGTAATGCTTGTTGGTTGCAGTAACTATGGCAACCTCTCGTCCTCCTTGCATTAGTTTGGTGTTATCTACTGGTTTTGCCCTTGACTTTGAAATGATGATGGCTCATATTTAGCATTACCGTAGGGAGATAATCATATATATGCCCCATATATATTTGAATATTGAGCAACACTGTGGGTTCGTTAAATTGGAAAGCTTTGTGAGAGAGGCGAGTAGCCAACAGTTTCATTTTGGATCGCGCGGAGTTAGAGGACAGTCAGTAGCAAGCTTTGAAATAGTGAGTAATTTGAAAGCTTGAACAAGTCTGCAGAGAGTGTCGCAGTATTGCCTGATAAGCAGCGTGCTCAAAGTAACCCAATCGCGGGATAGAAGGCGTGGTTGACGGTCATTGTGAAACCCAAGACAAATTTTTCCACACTACCAACTTCATCCATCGCAGTGCTGACCTACTATTATCTTCTGGAAGAAATCTGTTATTTAACCTATGCTTCAGTTTTGATATGAATACTGACTTGTAGTTGATTTTACAGACACATATCTGTTCATATTTTGGCTACTTTAAATCAATGTACTGAATTGCTCTTTTCCAACTGTCGTGCGCTTCGTCTTCAGCAAGCGGTCGATCCCAAGCCATAGTCCCCTGGGGAACCCCCTCTTTTGAATAAGCCAAGTGAATCTATAACGCCACAAGCAGCAGGGGAAGTGTCCATGTTAGTCGGGACTCCAGTGTTCTTTGTCTGTTATACATTTCAACAGTAACGCTATTACTAATATAGTTTTGAGAACCGAATGTAATGAACAGTGAAGCTATTTGAGAACTCTCTTAAAATGCACAATCCTGCTGCGAATTAAGACCGATAAATCCGGGAGTGAACAGTATGTTATTGTGGCAGGTACCTCTGCCCATATGACGAAATAGAGTAATGCCAAGTGCACGAGGCACAGTGTACGTTGCAAATTTGGGACGGTAAAGGCTCAAACCTCCATGACTCTCGTGGACTGATTTAACAGTGGTTATATGCAAACATTTATCGGGTTGCGTATCGCTATCACAGGAGTCGTGTGTGCGCTCAACACGATTATTTCACTGTATATGGTCAATATACGAATTATTCCGTTAAATATTAACTGTGAACGAAGGTCAATATTCTATCTGTTTAATTATTTGTATAGAGTGATATTTGCGTGTGTAAGTGAAAAGGTATTAACTATTCATTCTAGGAGTGTTATCTACAAGGACTACGATGGCATCATCCTGTGCTGATCCAGTGTTATGATAGGAGCGTAAATCTACAGCCACAGCAGTCATGTGACTGGCATGGAATCCAAGATTGACAAAGGTAAGTGAAATGCTAATAATATAAGCATGTTCTTAGAAGTCAGCTTAGTTTCATCCTATGTAGATTTTAAGTTTACATTAAAAGTCAGCTCGCTAGGGCTGAGCTATGCTTTGTTTTAGGTTTTGTAACTGGTTATCGAGGGCGATTGCATGCTAATGCCCTTATTTTTCTGTGTTAGTTTAGTACTGGGAAAAGAGGATGCAATTAGGTGTAGATAGGAATGTCTTATTTCGTTTTATTTCAGGTTACTACGATATATGTATTTTAGGTGTAAAATCAGGAGGTAGCTTCTTCATTACCGATGCTATGCGCCCTTAATGCTTAGGGGGATGAGAATAGTCAAAGCAATGTAGGTTTCTTTAATTACTACACAAGAGCGCGTTTTCAAGTACATTTCGGCCGCCGGAGAAGTGTGAGGCGACGTTGAGAAGTAAGAGTGTTATTTGAGTGGAGAAGAGAGACAATTTGGGAAGGAGTGTAATAAAAGTGCAAAGGAAAGGCGGAATCACCTAGAATATAATGAGGGTAATGAAGCAGGAAAATGGGCCTGTGAAAATTTCAGTGAAGGAAAAAAATATGAGTTATAGCTGCTTGTTAAGAGACAGGCTTGAATACGCCTGGATATTCGGTAATACAGTAGAGATTCGAACCCATCCGCGGGTAGTTGTAATTTTTTTGACACTTTGAGTCAAGTTTACTTAATTTTATAATTTAATTTTCGAACAGTATCGATAATTTTATCATGTGCTTAGTTAAATCCATTTTACCCCAAAATTTGCTTCTTATTCACACTAAATGACACTGTTTCCCATTCATATACCGTAGGTTATTCTTAGGAAGTTAGCTTTAGTTTCAACGCTCAAGTTTTGACCGAACGTACCACAAGCTCTTCGACTTAGCCTGGCATATCTATATTTTGGATGGCGCCGTATCACGTGGGGAGATAGTCATTTTTAGCGACCCAGTACCGTGGGGGTAATTGTCATTTTGGGCACTGTTTATACCTACTCTAGATCATTATTTTGGGCTGACCGCATCTTTTGTAGGCAATTTTAGGAGTGTATTGTTCGAAATTTTGGGGAGGATCATAATTGGTACCCAATATTTAAGTTAAGAGATAATTTCAAATAGGCACATTATAGATGACAAAGTCCGATATTCTTGTTCGATACTCAGACTGAGTCATGTGATCTGGCAACTTGACGTACTAGATAATCGAGTCTACATTGCGGTAATCGATAGTACTTATGTCCGTACATGAATACGGGAGGGTGAGGTTTCCTTGGAAATCGTATATTTAGAAGAAGTTGGTTTGGTACATATTGGCATTAAAGTTAAGTTTTGTATTGTAACCAAACGAAGAAAGTTACCAATATGAGAGGTAAAGTTAAAAACATATCACACGTACCCTTGAAAACTTATAAGTCTTATAAGACAATAATTATTGACTAAAAATACAAATCTCAATAAAATTAATGCTAATCTCACACCCCCAATCATGACGTAGATGTGATGGCAATAAGTGTACCTAATACAAAAGTTGTAAGAGCTTTGCAGGAGTAGTGAAGATTAAAAAGGAGGACAGATAGCCGATGGTAGAAGCAGGTCAAATAAATCAGCGATTCCACTGGCAATTCGAGAACAATAAAATGATTTCTAGGTGAGGCAAGCATACGATGTGTATCCTTCAGATACATTCGACTACAGACATAGCCTAAAAATTTATGTGAAATACATTTGCATAGCCAGTGATTTTAAATTTGTTTTTATTTGGCATAAAATAGGGACACAAGTTAGTCTCAAGCTCTGATGTAAATTTGTAATTACAGGGGCATAACTGTTAAAGATTGCAGGTGTATGGACAATTGTTGTGGGAAATACCGTATAAACCTTTAATCGGAAATAATATGCAAATGTAGTTACGCATTGATGTCTAATACATAGATTTGAGCCCGAATTAGGACAGGCCTACATTTTTATTTAACATTTGGGGCTACACGAGTAATATTCTGTAAATTATTTATACACGGCTGAATATTTTTTCTTTTATCGCGATATTAAAAGCACATGATATGAGTTAGGCAGTTTCTGCATGGTGAATTTTGGAAGCCATATTGTTTGTGATTATGCAGACAGCAGAAAATGGGAATTTAAAATTAAAATTTGAAAATCTTGGTACTACATATATAGACTTTTACGCCGGAAGCATGGCTGTCTTATTCGAATTGAATAAGATGGCAGTAACTTGAGCCGATCTTCTGGCTAAGATGGACTTTGCAGGGGCGGAAGCCAGGGTGCGCGAGCAAGAGTCGAAGGAGCGTATGAAGAAGATGGACCTGGCACCTGCGGAAGCTATGAGATGCAAGCAGGAACATATGGCAGAGATAAAGGACAGAATCAAATTACCAGCACTAGAGGCTGAGAAATGCGAACTCACGATCTGCGGAGACGTAGTGAAACAGATAATAGAAGGGAATGAGAAGCTTGTGGGAAGGATTGAAGTAGTTCAGAGATGTCATCAGGAGGGTATGAATCGCTTAGAGAAGCGCATTGACGAAGGAGATTCGAACCGAGGAACAGGTAGTCCAAATTCAAAAGATCCTTTAGGAGCTGATAGGGAAAGTATCAGATGGAGCCTTAAAGACAGAGAAACAACTAGTAGTTTAGATGAGGCACGCACGGAAATATGAAAGAATAGGAGAGCGATTGATCAACTCAGTGCAGAAACGGAGGAGAGATTTTCAGCCATCACCGAAGAAATCAGGACTCAGGTTGCCGAAGTGAAACCGAAGAATGAAGAAAAGCTGGAAAGAAGACTATCTGAAAAGGAAAGGGAAAACGTAGCAAAGATGAAAACCCTGGAAGAAAAACTTTCGCACGAGGTCGCGGATCAAATTACGGACAAGGGCGAGGAGATCAGGAAAACAATTCTGACAGATAGAGAGACCACCAGAGGTAATATACCTGAAGCATGGGCAGATTTGAGTCAAAGGAATGCTCATAATTTGACATCTACAGAAAAGGAAGTTGGAGTTGCCAGATCTCAGGACAAGTAAACAAATGGACAAGTTTAAATGTACGATTCAACAGCATAGCATGGAGAGAGAGAGAGAATAGTAATGTGGGCAGTCATAAACCTTGAAATGAAAACCAATATCTTGATCACTCAAGGGGTCCGTCACAGCTAGACTGTACATTTACGATATATTTGTACCACATGCGATTCCTAGGAGTCAACATAGAGAAAACTCAGTATTCACGCTCGATAATGCCTGAGCACATTATGCCAACATCTTTCAGAGATTCCTGCACGAGTGCCATGGGCTATGAAAGGAGTGGGCACCCAGAATTTCCGAACTGAATCAGAGTTAAGACTAGGACCACTTGCAGCAACACATCCGTGCGAGAAATTAGACATACCAGCAATCAAAGCCCTTGGAGAAGGTTCGGAAAGAGTGCGGAAGTCTGTTTCAACAGAGCGTGTGGTGCCTTGTCGGAAGCTATAAAGCTATTAACTAAGTGAGGGGCCGATAAAATTCCTAATTAACCACTTGACGTACTTTGACCGATCTCTCCGTCCTGGCTCTCAACCGTACTCCGGTACAAAGACCGATCTCTCCGTCCGCGCGTATTGTTTATTTCCGGACCCGCTCCAAGTCGGTTTCCTTTGTGAAAGGATTTGATATTAGTAAGGTAACCTCTTGACAGGTGGAATCACAGTTTTATTCCATTGATGTATTTGATAAACGCTTCTGTACAGTTATTCCGCAGAAAGAATAACCTGTATCTTAGCAACCTCACCGTAAGCGAAATCATGGCTGCCTCCAAGTTGAGAGACGAAGCGATTTTGTGGGAATTTTTAGAAGACAATAACATTGATATAGAAATAAGCGATGAAGAATTTAGTGGATATGGAAAGTAGTTCATGTGATAGAAACTTTAGCGCTGCTAGGGGTGAGCACAGTGCTATTTTGCCGTCAAATATGTCACTGAATTTTAGGCCTACAACTGATGCCACACCAGCGGCTTCCAATCATATTTTACACGATAGGGAATGGAACTGGGAGTACGTAAGTTATACTCTAGAGTATCATTCACGCATCGCAACTGGTGAGGGTGTTTTCCAAAGGCACCTACGACAATGCCCGAAGGAACTTCAAGTTATGAACGAATTTTTAACAGCAGACTTTTTGGGAACATCTAACTAATAAGGTAAATGCTTACGCAAGTAAATGTCTTGTATCGGCTGCCGAGGATATAAATAGGGTAATGTCATATGGAAAGGAACACTGGTTTCCTGTATCTGTGGATGAAATGAAGGCCAGATTACCTTGAAGTGGTAATGTACAGTATGATGGAAAAAAAGACGTCCAGACCCAATCTTGTTGTTGACTACAACCGTAGAAAGGGTGGTATTGATTCACATGACCAGAGAGTCGCATCATTCCCCTTGACGAGGAAGTATGTAAAAGGATATAAAAATATACTTCTACATGCTAGACATGACACTTCTGAATTTCAACATCATTCATCACCTCCTCAACTCTGACAAGAAGCGAGTAGGCTTTACCAGCTTCCAGATCAATTTGGCCGAACAGCTATTGGCAAGTGTGACCTTGCCTGACTATCGAAAATAAGGCACCCAAGCCTTGGGGATGCACCAGTGAGTCTTCAAAGGGAGGCACTGGGGACCCCCAACAAGGAAGAAGGTTATCCCATCACGGAGATGCAAAGTCTGTGCAACACGGGATCTGAGGAAGGAAACTTCATATGAATGCCACGGGTGCAAGGTGGCGATGCATGTATATGACTTTTATGATCTACTATATTCATAAAGACTTCACAAAGTACATCTGACAGTAGTTCGGATATTTCCTTTCATTAAGTTGCTGTAAAGCATGCTTTTTCAGTGTCGGTGATAATATCATGTAAATTAATGAAAATAAATGGTACACCAAGGCATAAATAAGTTCAGTTAAATGGTATGTGAATGGGTTAAGACACTATTACAACTGCGCTTTGGTGTTTAACCCCTTGGCTTATCACACGTTGAGCAATGACTTGTGTTTGGAGAATAACGAAAGAGGATGCCTAATTTGAATTTGTAATCGTTGCAGAAAATGTGGTTTGCTCGTGTGTATCATGGAGGTATGATCAGAAAAAGAAATTTGGTCACCTTATTGGAATTTGGAAAATACAAGTTCAAAAATCATGATATGTAACTATTTCAAAATGATTTAGGTAAGTTTCCTCAAGAGAAATCTGAAGAGAATACACTAAGGATATAAAAGGTTCAATTTTTTTGCTAGTTGCTTTACGTCGCACCGACACAGATAGGTCTTACGGCGACGATAGGGACAGGAAAGGGGTAGGAGTTGGAAGGAAGCGGACGTGGCCTTAATTAAGGTACAGCCCCAGCATTTGCCTGGTGTGAAAATGGGAAACCACGGAAAACCATTTTTAGGGCTGCCGACAGTGGGATTCGAACCTACTGTCTCCCGAATACTGGATACTGGCCGCATTTAAGCGACTGCAGCTATCGAGCTCGGTCTAAATGGTTCAAAAGGATTTATCAGGTGAAATAGGAGAACTGTATTCTATCCACTTCAACCAATTCAAATACCAGGGAAATGTGGGATATAGCTAGCTCTTGCGGAAGTTTCAGTACAGCGGTGCTATGAAGTGCACAGGGATACAGGAAATTATCACCTAGCTTACAAATTACAAATAGAGTAAATCTTAATTCACACATCTTCTTTAAACATTCTTTATTATCTCAGTCTTACATCTTCCTCTTTCCATAAACAATGGAAATAGTCTCAGTCCATCTTCCTTACAGTACAATTCACCATGAGCAATGGACCTCTTATGTTGCAGGAAGTAAATGTGAAAAAAAAAATTCACTCCTCACCGTAATATGTGACCTGATAAAACCCCAACATGACCACTTTATTACATTCACAGATAAGTCCTTAACAGCCACAAATTTCTTCGAGAAATAATAACTTGCCCGAGCATCATATTATTGACAATCTACAGTTAAATACTGATATTCCCCCACCTTCAACGATTTGTATGTTGCCGAGTTCAGGTGTGATAAAATCTATGCTGACAAACTCCCAACCCTGATACTTTCTGGAATGTATCTAATGAGCCCAGGCTACTTCTAATTGAGATAGAAAGATGGGCAAATTTTCAGGTCGGGCCTATACATACAGTGGAATCTCAATTCTCCGTTTTTGGAGGGACCACTGAAAAAAAACGTACAACACGGGAAGACAGAAAATCTGGGAATGAATGAACCATGAACAATCTGGCTAAACATTAAAAAAAAAAAAAAAACTGTATACTTAAAATCTTACAAACACCCTTAAACCAAACCAAATTACAGGCCCAATGGGCCTTCCGCGCACCAAGCAACTGCTGCTCGGTCCTAACGCCTGCAGATTACGAGGCAACGCATGGTCAGTGTAACAAATCCTCTCGGCCGTTATTCATGGCTTTCTAGACTGGGGTCGTCATCTCACCATAAATAGCGCCTCAATTAAAGGTAATTGTAGAATGAGTGAACCAGGAACCTGCCCTCATATCCAGGTAAAAATGCCTGACCTGGCCGGGAATCGAACCTGGGTCCTTCGGGTGAGAGGCAGGCAAGTTCGACCGCGGGGCCGGCTTCAAGCATTAATTACCGGTACGGGACATAAAAGTCTCAAAAGTTTACATTCAGTTTTACCGGCGAAACTTGTCGATTTCGTCTGAAAACTTCTTTCATTTTCAGCAACTTTGATCGGTCAAACTGTTAGAAAAACCCAATAACATCAAGACAAACAATCGACCACAAGTATCTTTTAATTCTCTAATCTAATAAAATAAAGCACATTGGATACAAAAGCGCCCAGCATGATGGCAAAATCCGTTTTTCTTTAAATCTTCCATTGTAATTTGGTCACCGGTATACTGTTCGTAGTCAGTTTATGGAAATATTGTGTCTTGTCTTGTCTTGTCTACATCATTTAATGGGTTTCGCTTGAGAGCGGTATACCCAGCCACGTAACCTAAAAAAGGAAACCAAAGTATGGAGGAGGTGGACAAGGAAAGTCAAAAGTGAAAAAAAGGTAGGAAATTAAAGAATGAAACGACAACACGACTACACAGGAAAAACACAAGGACACAAGGGGACTAATCTTCACGCCAAAGCGACCGATACTTGGTGACTTACTACTAATCACAAACAGACCGGTTCGCACCGAGAGGAGGAAGAAGGTATCGAAACTACTAGACCGGGTGGGAGATAGAAAAGAAATAGATAAGGTAACTACGGTTACATATCGAGTATCGAACACGTCTATATTGTGGTACCACGAAATTGGGAATGAATAGGATATGAGGTAGATATATAACCATTATCAGAGGGAATGCGTGTTATTTGGTTACATTACTACCGGCATTCCTGGTAGACCTATTCTGTGAAGCAACAAAAGATTCGAGGTTGTGTAAAAGAGCCACAACTTCCTCCTGTAGAGTAAGGAGCCTTTTTGACTATGTGGCATCGTGCTCAGCTGCCTTAGCATACGCCCCAAGTTTATCGGAAATAGCTGGAATTATTTTCAAAACTGGGTTCGAAGCCCGGGATGTTTCTGGCTTTTCGTTCGCAGGCGACACAGCCTGCTGGGAAGGAAAGGGAGTGTTCATCCCGGATACAGAGGAATTGGAAGATATGGCAGTCGTAGCCGAGGGAGGTATTTTGAGGAGTTCACGATATCCCTGGACATCATACCCTGGTGACCTATCCGGACTTGGAGTGTGGGATGAGACAACCGCCGTAAATTTACGTTTTCTGGGCTTTTGATTCTGTAGAACCGGCGCAGATTTCTGGTGTGGAGGAAATTGTTGGAGGGTCAAAAGGGGGTTGAATCTATTGGACACTGGGGTAAAAAAGGACTCGGAGGATAAAGGAGCACCTTCCAAAGCCTGCTTTTTTTTCATATCCTGTTGTTGTTTATGTTCTGGGCATTGTAGAGATCCTACGGAATGCTCCCCGGAACAATTGAGACAAAGTCTGGTAGGATTTTTACATACTGTAGTTTCATGATCTTGTGCGCAATTGGCACATCGAGGGAGTTGAGCCCTACAGTTTTTTCTGGTATGGCCATATCATTGGCAACGCCGACAGATAGTCGGTTGAAAGACACATGGGTCGACCTGGGTACGAACCCAATAAATGGAGACGAAGGCAGGTAAAGTCTGACTACGAAATGTGAGTTTAATGGTGCCAGTTGGAATACACCAGACCCGGCCATCCTGAACGGAGCGTCGGTTCATTCTCTGAGCTCCAACGATAGGGGGGGTCGATTCAGCAACCTGACAAATTTCCTCTACGGACAAATCTTTATCAACCCCTCGAATAACTCCGATCTTATATAGTGACGTGGAAGGAATAAACGCTTTGAGATTTTTTTCCTTTAAGATAGGATTGGTGAGAAAGTTATTAGCTTTTGTGCTTGTCTGAAACTCAATTTGAATCCTATGGGGACCTCGCCTAGCAATTTGAGTAACACCCGAAAATTTACGGTCATAAAAAAGTTTTCCCAAAGCCATGGGATGCATACTGCCCAATTTCTTACTTTCATTAATGGCCTCCACAAATACTAGATAGGGGCCTTTATGGGTATCATCATATATCTGCGTTTCAGGTTTAAGAGCATACACATCAACCTTAGTAGAGGAAGCACGGTTACGATCCGATGGGGTTGGGTCATTTAACACAAGGGTATTTTCCATAGAGTACTCACGAATATCAACTTCTACAGACTCCTCCTCCATACTCTGTCCCCCACTCGACTCCGCCATGATGTGGGGAGTGAGTTAGAATTTAAGACATAGAATACAAAACCTCGTACCGCTCCCAAGGAAGCTAAGTAAGACGAAACACTGATCACCCGAACCTACTCGCACCACACGGAGTCACACGTCCACTCTCCAGCGTGCACCACAGGCAACTGCCATGGAAATCTTGTACCGCGCAAATGAGGCCTGCGGCCTACATCGACTTTAAAAGGTTATGTTGAACTCGAGAATATTGTTTCGAATGTAAATATTGATTCTCATTTTTTCGAATGCATTATATTAAATTATGTCCGTCACTAATCACGATTAAATTGGAAAGAGAAAAAATATCATCAACACTTTTGAATTTATGGTTATTCGCGACCTTGACCTCAGCTGGAAAATGCGCTCGCTCTCCAAGTTGGTACGAGCGTGAAATGATGCAAATGTTTTTACATGTAACGTGCGCAAATAAAACCACTGCGGTTTTAACATTTTAACACAATAACGTGAAATTCGTAGTCTTACATTAGGACCAAAACAGTAATAGGCAATCCCAAAACCTCCCATGGCTTTATGTATGTAAGAAGGTGCAACATCTGTTCTGGTTTCGATAACGTAATCGTATGCAATAATATTAAAACACAAAATTTGTGTTACTTAAGAAGGAACAGTTTAGATTCCTGCCCGGAAGCTCAGTGCATACAGTGCCCTGAGGGAAGTGCCGAAAACCTGTTCGGCGATATGAAACTCGTTCCGTCTTCAAGTAGAGCGGTTGAAATATGCTGTCTCCTTCTCCAATTGTTGTGGACACACTCTGCCTCGTGATTTTGATTCTCTAAACAACACCACCCGAAAGCGATGCTAAGATGGTCCCTTACGCAAGTTCACCGCCGATCGCTTTTCCGCTTCCTCATGTTACCGCAATGACTGGACGTTAACACTATGATCCGCAAGTATGCGTTGCCGTCCTTTTGTGAGATACAGTTTCTTGAGAAACGCGTGATCGAGGATTTAGCGTTGATGGGATTGAAATTTCTGAACGGTTCATACGGGATATTGTTTCTTTGAGGAACGGACAATGCGGGATTTTTACAACGTGATTTAATTAGGATGCTCGTGGGACCACGCAATTTGATCGGATAATACGGGGAAACGTAGCTTCCAGGAACGTATAATTGAGGTTCTACTGTATTTGGGACATGTCCAACAAAAATACCTTAAAATTATCAATAAAACAACCTTAAAAATGTCAATAAAACAACTAAGTTTAAGATACAGAGTGAGCCGGTTCGATCTGCGACGAAAGTACGCTGAATGTTAAATCCTGAAAGAAGAAAAATTTTGTTGACTAACAAATTAAATCACAACCTTCCATGAAGTTTGAAGGCAAAACCAGGGACAGAACATTAATGTTCTGTTTACAGTATGAACAAAGCACCTACCTATCTTTCCAACTGTCAAACAGAGAAATGGTGGAAACATACATCACTATCACTCCTTGCCTTAGATAGGCATGTGGTAACCAAATTAAAGATCAGAATGGTGAAGAGGAACTGCTGTAATCTAGAGCCATGACAAGGTACTAAAGACCTAATTATATCTGTGCCAAATCCTATTTAACTAGCTTCGTCCGCTCGGTGAAGGGTTGACATCCTTTAACACCATTCGTTCCTTGATACACTTAGGATGACATCTATGCACTTCAAGAGACAACTCTCTAGCATAGGGTATACCTACTTAACTCAATCACTGCCAAACAAGCAATAAATAAGTTTCTGATCACTATGCCTCATATGACAGTGTGTAGTTATGAAGTATGGGATACTGTGTAATGGTTTGAACCTCTGCAGGAATATTCAAAGTAGTTCCATCCTCATTTCGAAAGCAATCTGTTGCTATTTTATCTTTTTTAAGTAATATCTTTGAGATAAGTTTTAGTAAGGTTTAACCTTTTCAATACAAATTACAAGCTGCATAAGATGTCATCTCCCACCATTTATTCAATAGTGGTACCGGTTTCAACATATACAAATATCATCATCCTAAATCATACAAATTGAGCAAGTACATATTAATTAAAATTGCTGTGGTGACATGTAGTGATACACAATATCATACACTATTCTTCACCAAATAAACACACTGATAACAATATTTAACATGCTTAACTGTACCATCAACTTTTCCTAACGTTTTTTTTTTTTTTTTTTTTTTACACTGAAAGTGTGAAAGCCTTTAAAAGTTTCTTGTTACTGTGTGTTATAATTAAAGTGATATACTCATAGCAAATACATAATCTGATCTTGCTGATCTGTTTGCATACAAATGCTCAAATCATCACACACCATTTTACAGTTGCATTGAAAATCTTTTAGTGATTGCCATTTCATTAAAACCACTTGTTATTCAAATTTGCCCAAGAACAGAAATTTAGTAGGTAACACATTGCTCATGTAATGGAGCTTGTGGAACTATGCGGTTTTATATCTCATAAAACACTGTCTTAGAAAGGCTTGTTAAGATTTACACTGAGACATCTATAAAATTGTTTAGTATAAGACGGTATTGTTTAAATACCGAAGTTGTTTGTCTTTCCGTTTTCTCTTTAGGCGTTTCCACTAAAATCACTGGCTTGTCATTATCTTACCCCACTCGACTTATTTGATGTGACGTTCATGTGAGCATTGGCCAGGCCTTCATATCAAATGACGAGAAAATCACGCACTGCGCCAAGTCGTATGTACTAGCTTATATTTTCATCATCCCTGCAAGGGCTTCCCTTTTACGAACTTCTATGCATAGAACAGGAATGTGGCTTGTTTACAGCTCTCCTTCTAAGAATTTGTATTGTTATGTACTGCCTAATTGTAGCCTCTGAAAGTACAAACATTTCATCAAGTGTCTCCCAGTCTATGGGCATAGTACAGGCAAGTAACAACAAAGCTATTGCTGAGTTAATTAAAGGTGTTTTAGACAGTGATTCAGAGGACAGTGATAACAATAAAGATAATATCGAAGAAGAGATTTTAAACTAAAGTGACAATTCATCTGATATGAGTGACTGTGAAATCGTACCCAAAGCCCCACATTCATCACTAGGGACCTGAAAAATTAGCATCTATTTACAAAGTTAAAATAATCGCATGGTATTATTAGTTTTAACGATTCCAAGTTTATAAAGTACATTTATTGTCTTCGGTTCACACACAATACCAATTCATTGTTCAAATGAAAGCAATGTGTGTACTTCGGCATTGCATTTCTTCAAATTGCACCGTCTGTCTGTAACCACTGTGTTGTAAATAGACAACACACGCTCGCTATCAACATTGTTCATTGGGGTCTAGGCTACAATTAGCCTACGCAGTGGCCTCCACGATATGCACTAGCCAGCGTCTTGGTAGGTGTGCTAGGTACCAACTGATGAGCCCAACCTAGCACACGGGGGTGAAACGCTGGCAAACAGGAATGAGTTAGCTGGAAAATTTATAATGTGCAATAACGGACCATTTATATTGGTATTATAAATTTACTCATTCGGAACAAATATTTCAGATTCTCTATGGGAATCAACATCTATATCATCTGATGGCCAAGCAGGCATCTTTTTTTGATAATGAGACAATGTCTCTCATAGTGCATTGGCAATGCCTATGGCTACAATTAGCCTACGCAGTGGCCTCCAAGGTATGCACTAGCCAGCGTCTTGGTAGGTGTGCTAGGTACCAACTGATGAGCCCAACCTAGCACACGGGGGTGAAACGCTGGCAACCAGGAATGAGTTAGCTGGAAAATTTATAATGTCCAATAACGGACCATTTATATTGGTATTATAAATTTACTCATTCGGAACAAATATTTCAGATTCTCTGTGGGAATCAACATCTATATCATCGGCTTTGAGCAAGTCGGAACTACAAGAGAGGCTACGCCAGGATCTGATAGAAAATGAGGAAGACCCAGGCAGTTTCGATTTTGAAGTCGTCTCGGAGAAGGAAGCCAACGACCGGGTAGGCATTATGCTTACGCAAATAACTACTTTGATTGGGACACAATCTGAAAAACTCGAAGGGAAAATAGAGGCCCAGACTCAAGAGATAAAAGGTCGAATCGATTCCTTGGTAAGAGATCTGAAGGAGGATATTTCAAAAATTAATGAAAAAATCAACAGTGTAGAATTAGGTGTAGACAAAGTAGTAAATGATATGCATACCTTGGAAAAGAAAGTCGAAGAGAAGATTGGAGAAATCGAGCGGGAATCCAACCATTTTAAAACTGAAGTTGGCCAGAAACTTACGAAGTTTGAATCCGATGTTAAGAGAAAAATTTTAACCCTGGAGGAAAACATTTCTGTAGGCAGTGGTCAACCTAACAGAGGTAGGGACCTTTCCCTTGGGATACCGGTCGATCCCAGAATAATCAGAGATAGCCTACCAGAATTTCATGGGAGACTGGAAGAGTGTCCTAAAGCATTTCTAAAGACATCAGAATCTCTACTAGGTAGGACAAATATACCTACGGAGATATACTTACAAATTGTCAGTCAACAACTAAAAGCATCAGCAGGGACTTGGTGGCAGAATATAAAAGGGCTCAGCCTCGACTGGGAGGAATTTATTAAGGAATTCGTCCAGAGATTTGACTCAAAGTCTGTCCAAATGTCGGTCCAAAAGAAGTTTCTCACTGAAACGCAACCCAGTGGGATGAGAGCAGGAGCTTTCGTAATTCAAAAACTCCAACTATTTAAGCGAGTCCATGAAAAAGAAAATATTGATACGAGCGTTCCTTATATAATCGAGCTGCTACATGATAAGATACGATCACTTGTTAAAGTGGCACAACCAAAAACTTTTGAAGAGCTCCGTCACATCGTAACAAACAAGTTACCATTCCTCAAAAATGAAAACCTCAACAGTGGGAGAACCCAAGAAATGTTACCGTTGTGGGCAGACCGGGCATTTTAAGGAACAATGTCCAGAAAACTAGCTTGGGACCGTTCGAGCTGGGGGAAGGAGGGTTCCGGAATGAAGAAGCCCCAGATACATGGCACCTGGCTGGAAGGTAAACATATTGGTCAAATCTGTAGTGATGATGAGCCTAGTTCACCCCACCCGGCTATTAATTTGACGATTGATGATAAGCCTGTAATCGCTATCCTTGATACTCAAGCTTCACACTCATTTGTGAGCATGAATGTGGCTAAATTTTTAGAACCTATCCGTCCTGATAAGGTGGTAACAGTCAGAGGGGCAATTCGCCACATACATTATCAGATTGAGGGTTGTACTTTTCTTCAAGCCAAATGCTTCACTGAAGTCACAAACACACCGGTGAAGGTTATCAAGGATTTGATACCTGACATAATATTAGGACATGACTTCTTAACTAAATATGGGGTAGTGATAGATTACACAGCTAATGAAATATTCTTTGGTAATAGGAAAAGATGTAGACTGGCATGGGTTGAAAATAAAGCTCTCGAGTCACAAACATTAGAACCCAAGGTATGGGCAGAACTGAAAACAGGATGGTTGAGGGTGGAGGAGAAGGATGATCTTGAGAAGTTACTGAATAAGTTCCCTGAGGTCATCACTAATAAAATCGGGTTTACCACAACGGTAAAACATAAAATAACATGCAAGTATAATACCCCAGTTAAACAAAGGCCCTACCCACTTAACCCAGATAAACGAAAATTTGTAATAAAAAAGGTCAAGGAAATGGAGAACCAGGGATTGATTGAACCTTCAGTATCAGGATGGGCTTCTCCGATAGTATTACCTAAAAAAAAGTGGGGGTTACCGACTTTGTGTAGATTTGCGTCAGGTAAATAACAAGACTATATCAGATGCCTACCCCATGCCGGATCTACGCCACCTGATAAAGCAAGTGAGAGGGGCAAAAGTCTTCAGTACCCTCGATTTGAACTCTGGCTACTGGCAAGTGGAAGTCGAAGAAGGATCTCGACCGATGACTGCTTTTTCTACCCCAAGAGGACTTTATCAATTCAGAGTCATGCCATTTGGTCTTAAGAATGCTCCAGCCACCTTTATGCGTCTGATGGACGAAGTCTTATCAGGATACACAGGAGAATTCTGCCAGGTCTATTTGGATGACATTCTCGTGTACAGCAAGACATTTTCGGACCATTTGGAACACCTAGCTAGAATATTAGAAAGACTGAAGATTCACGGACTTACTTGCCAAGTCAAGAAGTGTCAGTTCGCATCAAACTCGGTTGAGTACTTAGGTCATGTATTGACGGACAAGGGATTAGAGAGACAAATTGAGAAGAATAGCGGGTGGTACAGTAGTTTTGTGCCGCACTTTGAGACGAAAGCTGCTCCGTTATCGACCTCCTCAACAAAAACGTACCGTTTAAATGGACTCAGAGGGAAGAAACAGCCTTCCAGGAGATAAAAAGATCTATTTGTGATGCTCCAAGTCTAGCCTATCTGGATACAAACCGGGAGGTCTGCTTACAGACGGATGCGAGTGACATCGGTCTTGGGGCTGTACTGTTCCATGAGAGAGAAGGAGGAAGCAAGGATATAATTGAGTATGCCAGTAGGAAACTTTCTGCTCTCGAGAGAAACTATTGTACAGCCTAGAAGGAAGCATTAGCAATGGTGTGGGCTGTCGGGAAGTTTAGAGGTTATCTAGAGGGAAGGAAGTACAGGCTATTTACGGATAACTCTTAACTTCAGTGGTTAAACCAAGTATCTGGATCGAAGCCCAAACTGATGCGATGGGCCTTGATCCTTGCCGACTTTGACTTCGAGATTTGTCACGTTCCTGGGGCAACCAATCAAGCGGCGGATAGCCTATCAAGAAATCCTGAGGATGGGCAGGTATCAGCGACGAATTTATTAGAGAAATTCCTGTGCCAACTAAGAGGCCCCAAACCGATCATGTGCTTCTTGCTATCCAGCGAAGGAATAATGAGATCGATTTAGAATTAATAAGGAAATGGCAAACTGAGGACATATCCTGTAACCGAATGAAATCCTGGATCAGCAAACGCAGCACTAATTGTCGATCTGTCCCAGTTCAGTTTAAGATGTGCTACAAGAACTTTCGACTCAAAGACGGCATACTTAAATACATTTCACATCTGCCTGGATCTTCTCCGGTCATCGTCATCCCAAAGTTGCAAACCACGAGGATTTTGAATAAATATCAGGATGATCCAGAAGCCGGACATCCTGGTCAAAAGGAAACATATTCTTCGATTCAACGACGTTTCTTCTGGAAACATATGCGGCAAGAAATTAAGAGCTACGTCCAAGAATGTGATATCTGTACTCGCAGTAAGGCGAACAATCAGAAGGCGAGTACTAGCATGAGAGGACGCCGACCCCATCAACCTTGGGAGGTACTCGCCATTGACCTTATGGGACCCTACCCTAGGACATCTCAGGGAAAAACGAGAATCCTCATGGTGACTGACCTATTCACCAGATGGGTGGAAGCATTCACCATCCCTGAAGCTACATCGGGACGTATCATACAACTCTTAAAGACAGAAGTCTTCAGTCGTTATTGATATCCTCGGTGTATACTCACAGACAATGGTAGTCAATTCACTTCGAGACAGTGGTTGCAAACTTTGTCAGAATGGGGAATCAAACACTGGACGACACCGATCTACCACCCACAATCGAATCCAACCGAACGAAGAAATCAGGAGCTGAAGATGTTTCGAATTCACTTGGTTGACAAAGAACATACCAAGTGGGACCAACACCTACATGAGTCCCTTCTGGCCATCAGACAGCGGATTAATTGTGTCACAGGTTTCTCGCCTGCAGAACTTTTTCTTGGGCGTCCAATCAAGAGAACCGGCGACTGGAACTTCATCCATGGGCGAGAAGAGGAACTGGAGGGTCTTGATACATGGCATGTGCAGAACCAGCAGCGAATTCAACAGGCGCATAACCAAGCCGAAGAGCGTTCCAGGAGAGAAGCCGAGAACAACGATACACCGGAAGAAACGGAGTTCAAACCGGGAACACTAGTTCTTCGTCAAAACCATCCCCTCAGTAACAAGCTTCAAAAGTTCCACGCTGGGATGCCTCCAAAATGGCTCGTCAACTTATTCTTATATAAATATGGTCACATAACAAAACATACCACTTACAAAATCATTTCTTTATGAAAAGTCCAAAAATTTTCTTCCGAATCGAGTCTTAAAATTTAAAATCTATTCTTTTCACACCTCAAATGTATTTCGGACCATGTTTTCCTTTTATTGGTCTTACCCCTATTATAAGGTATCTCTCAATCTGCATCAGTCCTGAGTCATACATTTGATCTTACCATAGCTCTGCAACAAATTCAAATTAAATATGAATAAAACAGAACTGTGTGGGAAGCTTTACAAAACAAAATTTTCTTCAAAGGATCCAACTTTCTCCAATAAGGCAGTTCCTTTATAAGCAAATCGCACAATGTTCAAATCATACCTTCTGCCAACATGGAGAGTCGTGTGTAGCCCGTCGGTAAATCACAAGCATGTGAAATTAAAATTTTAAGATCAGCTATGTAGAAAATGAGAAGGGACAGAATCAGGAATGAGCACATCAGGTGAACTCAACAATGGAAAAGACGGAAAACTGCACATCTGAAATAAATGATCATGAAGACAACACAACACATACACCCAGCCCCCGTGCCAGGGAAATTAACCAATGATGGTTAAAATTCCTGACCTTGCCGAGAATCGAACCCGGGACCCCTGTGACCAAAGGCCAGCTCGCTAACCATTTAGCAGGACTGCACAACTGAAATGATCTTGCCATGCAAAGCAAATGCAGGAGATATGGATTTCCAGGCAGTGAGTGAAATGATCTTGCCATGTAAAGCAAATGCAGGAAATGTGGATTTCCAGGCAGTGCTTACAAAGAATGATGCCTGGAAGGAAGACCAGGAGGAAGAGGAGGAGGTAGGAATAAATTAAAGACAATATGAGACGCATTGAAAGATATAATCAGAGTAGTAGTTTACATAGACAAAATAATATGGAGGCATATCGTTCACATGTCCTACCTGCCCTGCTACAAGGTTCTGATGACGATGGATGAAGGAATGAAATGTTGTTGCTTGGGAAAATGATTTGTAAACAGAAATACTGAAACTTATTTTTGTATGGAGATATTTTGCAAAATATTAGAGAGAGTAACATCAAAAACAATGGAACACCCGGATACAAAGTAAGGCTAATTATGCTGGGGTTCAAGACCAGAAAAGAGCAGTACAGAAAGCCGAACCTACCCTAAAAGTATAAAGCTGGAAAAAAAAAAAAAAGACTTTGTGAAAGACTTTATTTTGGTATATTCTGTTCCTATACACCTCATGTGTCAGTCAAGAATTGCTCACAATTTCTCTTCCTTTATCACAGATGAAAGTGTAACATTGTTGTATAGGTAAGACACCCTTCTTCTTTACATTTTCCTTAATTACGAATCAGGGAGGAGCAAAATGGCCAGCCTAGAAATTAATATTTTGCTACTTTTTTGCCTTAGATGCGCATATCACAAAATATTATAAAAGAATGAAATTATAATTTTCCTTTATGCTACTTTTGACAATTTTTAATGTAAAGATTCAATTGTGTGTACCCAAAAGATATGTTTAGAAATCCAACATGGCGTGACTCAGACATTAGAATTCAGTAAACAGGGCAGCCATTGCACAGCAGTGGATAAAAATTGAATTACACCTGGACAGCAAGTAAGCCCCCATGTTAGAGCTGCAAAGTGGCCAACAGGCCTTTAATATCCCCTGGAAAATGCACAGGTTTTCTTAAGCTGTTGCACAGTGGACCAACTCGTTCAAAACCTGTATATAATAGCAAAATGGATATAAAATCCAAAAAACCTAGTTCTTTTTTTTACTTTTGGGGTCGCTGATTATGAATCTGATGTCAGAATTACAACATTCAAAATGGCGGATTCAATATGGTGGATCAATTATAAATTTAGCAGATTCGAGTAAAACTTTGGGTATAAGGTATTCTGAGATCGCTGATAATGACTTAGAAGTCAAATATTTGCCTAAGCGTGTAGATTTTTGAAAGGGAAGTAGATGCTGAAGAAGAAATCATTCAAAATGTTCACCACAGAATTATCCCCAATACACTGTTGATTGATTAATTGTTAATTCATTAAGTAATTGTTTAATTGATTGTTAATTAATTTATTAATTACTGTGCACTGGGCGAGTTGGCCGTGCGATTAGGGGCATGCAGCTGTGAGCTTGCATCCATAAGATATTGGGTTTGAACTAGTGACGGGACTATCAAATGAAAACTACCAAATTATTCGTTAGTCGTCAACTACCATTACAATCGATTGTTTCCGTTTGCATTCAGTTTTTCATTCGGAACACAAATTCCAATTGTTTCCACTTGTCAGCGCTGGAATCTGCCTTCTCTTTCGCCATGGATTAAAGCCAGTAAAGTCAGAGTTCATAGTAGAATCTATACTCTTTGGCACAATCCCCTTGACTGGTGCAAATTATGATGTAAACTAATAAAACGAATAATATATTTGGATTTATAAACCTCTCACATAAGCGAGCAAACTTTGCTCATTTATCATAAATGAACAGATATCTGACTCAAAGTTGTATAATGATAAATGAAATGTTATTATTGTTCACTTTATGAATAGATAAGCATGTTATAGTTTTTTATAAATACTTACCATGTATGAACCACGAAGCTCTCATGATTGAATATTAACCTTAAATGAATGGAATTATTTTTAAATTAATGTATGCAGTATTACTTGGTCCTAGGAAAATATGTTGCCTTTTCATTTAGTTGAGTTTACTGTATTCACATTACTTTAATATGGGTTGTCATTACAATAAGGTGTAAACCTAACCTTCGTGTGAAATTACCTAACATTTGTTATTTTATGAACAGACGATCTTACATTCATTAACTTGAGGTTAGGGACACAGAAATGAATTTTATTTAAAATGAAACATAATGACCACAATTACTTTAATCAGTGTTTTTTAGAGCAACGTATTTCAGTTTCCAGTCGCTTCACTCGAACATTGTGTAATGTATGTTACTAGTCTCTGTATTTCCACTTAAATCACTGCGAACAAAACAAACATGCTATAAAAATCAGTAGTATACTATCACAGTCCACATTTCAACATTTGATAAGGTACATTCGATAGTCGTGCTTCACAATTGGTAGTCTACCGATAGTTTAAAACATTCTATATTCCCATCACTAGTTCAAATCCCACTGTTGGCAGCCCTGGTTTTCTGTAGTTTCCCATTTTCACACCAGGCAAATGCTGGGGCTGTAACTTCATTACGGCCATGGCCGCTTCCTTCCCACTCCTAGGACCTTCCTATCTCATTGTCGTGATAAGACCTACCTGTGTCGGCAAGACTTAAAGCAAATTCGATAAATAAATAAAAAAGTGCATTACTGCACAATAATTTTGCTGCACATAAGAAAAATGACCATCCACTAAAAACATGCAAATATATTTGAACACTCTAACTATACTATTAAGGTAGCAGGAAAGCCATTAACATAAGTGGAGCCATGCAGAGGAAATTTTGTAGCCAACGATTTCAGATAATATCAGTAGTATGCGAAGCAGGTTAAAATGTACTTTAGTTTTAAATCAATATATTTGATTACACCGGTTAAAAATGTCATAATTTTAAAAAGAACGCACAAAGAAAATCTGAAAAATGTGTCGTTTTTCGATTTACTGTTTACCAGCAACTGTCACGGCACGTATCATACTGACTTGCGACTGGAATGCCACCGCAGCATTGGACAAGTATGCACCAGTGTCATCTACACAAAATTTCGTGGGACTAAAGTCAGAACGTGCAGCTCTTTTATTCCTTTCTTTTTTCCTGTCCAGATTTTCAAGTGAGCTGATCCTCTGAGTGTTGGTCTGGTTTGGTTTACCAGGGTCTATTTAGGTCAAGTCCAGCAAGCGACACAACCGCTGGTCAGAAATTTCTAACTAGTGCTCCTCTTATTTTAACTGAATGTGGTGGCAGTCCTATTGTGAGCTCTATTGGAGACAATAGCAAACTTGCCTTCATCACAGCTGGCCAATAATAACACAGGAAACGACTGCATTTGGCACATTTACACAGTCTTGTTTTAGTTTAGTTTAGTTTAGTTTGTTGCCTTTCTTATATGGCGGGGCTCAGGCTATGCCAAACCATATTATACAACAGCTTTATACAATTTACAGAATAATGTACATAAAATCATTTTTACATATATTTAATCATCCTATGCAAGTAAAAATACTTCTAGGGGGAGGTTGGCAGCTCCCTGACAACCATAAAAGAAGGATCTCACTTCTCTGCTACTTCAGGTAGCGCTTTACATAATTTTTATATGCTTTCTCTGTTTCTGAATTATGGGCACACACAATCAAATTGCTACATTTCTTATATCTACAGTAGGTATTTTATAATATTATGGCCTTAACTGTTCATATCTTGGCAAAAATATTTCTCACATCAACTAACTCTGAATGGAGGCCACCTCAAATAAATGTGCTCCAACGTAAGCGGGAGAAGGCTGAAAAGTACTGTGCATGAGGTAGGACGGGAGGTGCTGAACACAAACAGGATCTTCACATTGACAATGATGCTCATGACGGGCTATTAAAAACCAAAGAGAGGGAAAATCCACAAGGGACAGCTTCCCTACAACAAGGGGCACTGTATGGTAACAACATCAAATAGATAGTAATTTTTGCACTATTTTTTCTTGGGATAAAATGAGCTTATATATTTTCGAATTTTAAAATTCCCCTGTTGTACAGCTATCCCCGATCAAAAAACTTTATTTTTCTTTACATATACCACGTAAATGGCGATTTACCATTGACAATGAATTACGTAATACATCTACACAAATATCTTTTAAAAACAAAACAGGAATACCAAAACGAAGGAAGAAATTCACTGAAAATATTGTGACTTATCCTCTCGCACCGAAGAGCAACCCAATCACCTCCCAGCGACTGGCGCGTATGTGATACTTTTCTTCAAAGTACTTCAAACAGGGTTCGTAGTGTATCTTCTTTTCAGAATCAACTTCTTTCACCTGTGAATCATTCTTCTCAAACCTTATTGTTGGATCAGTAACAATGCCAATGTTCCTCTTCCTATCAATCGCGACAATGTCTGCACCATGCCCTCAAGAAACGTCCAAAATTCCTAGGATTTACTCTTGATAGAATGCCGTTCTTAAAAAATTGCAGCCAAAGGCTGATCAAGGGATAACATCCTGCAAGTATTATGTGATACTACTTTACAAGTGGCTACTTGTTGATCATCAGCCCCTACCTTACAATCTTCAGTTCTTGGGCTTGTTTCCTCAGCCGCAGAATACTGCTCATGGATACTGTAAACAGTAGCCAGATCAAACTAGTTACTGCCTGGGAAGGATCAGCTTATGCAAACAACATAGATGTTGGCATAAATGAAATGGCCTGCATTATCACAGGATGTTTCAAACCAACATCAGTTCATAAACTCTATCGACTTTATTGGATTTCATTGCACCTCCTGATATACAAAGGAAAGTGATAACTGATGCTGAACATAAGAAGTAAATGGAAGAGCCACCACGTCTATACAACCAATGTTCTTCCAAATGCCAGCTGAATATCCAAGACAAGAGCTAGCTCCTGGATGATATCTCCCTTACAACTTCTGAGAACCCTTAACCAAATTAAAATTGGCATTTCGAGGTGCAGGAATGGGGTCTCTTTCTGGTAGGAAGCAGTACTGAGTGTGAATGTGGAGACATCCACGACCACCACATCTCCATGTCTGCAGGAGACTAAGCAAGCAGTGCACAAATCAAGATCTCTGAGCGGCTGAATTTTGGAAAAATTGCATTTGAGCTGTACACGGAACACAAGGAATCGTTTGTATCAGGAGACAAAACCTTGAGGTGGCTGAATACTTCAAATATTTGAGAAGTGAAATAATGCAAGATGCAAGGTTGGATAAGGAGATCAGCAGAATGGTACAAGCAGGAAATATGTTCTAGCAGAATATAAGGAACCTGGTGTAGAACAGAGGAGTTCTTATGAAATGTAAAGAGATAATGTACAAGATGTACTAAACCCCTATATTAACGTATCCATCAGAGACATGGAGTTTGACAGCAAGAAACGAAGGTACAATAAGTTCAGGCCAGGGAGATGAAGTTGCCGAGGAGCATGGTAGGGAAGACGTGTAGAGACAAAGCAAGAAAGAAATGTTAAGGTCAGAAAATAAAACTAGGGGTAGAAAAACTGAGTGATAGGATGGAGAAGAATAAATTGAGATGGTCTGGGCATGTTATGAGGATGGAGGAGGGAAGGATGCCAAAACAAGTGTTGGAGGCTAAGATAGAAGGAAAGAGGGCAAGAGGGAGGCCCAGAGCAAGATGACTCTGTCAAGAACAGTATAAGAAAAAGAAGACTGGACCGAAATGCAATTAATGAAGAGGAAGAGGAGTGATGGAATGAGAGGCAATGGTGGAAAAGTGCCATCAACACCCTGACCTGCCAAGAGCTGAAATGAAAATGATGATGACAGAACATAAGTGCACAATGCATTTTGTCATCATCATAATCCTAAACCATCTCCAGTTTCCTGGGTGTGGTATATGAGCCTCCTCCATCTCATCCTGTCCTTGTACCATTCCTCCTCCACCAACTTGTCCCAATCATAACCTCTCAGCAGTACATCATTCTTAACTAAATCTATCCATTTCCTTCGTGCCCTACCCATTGTGAATCTATTGAAGTGCGATATGCACCATGAAGCTGATTTTATGTAATCCCTTCCCATGGGTCGTTTTCCTTCTACTTTTCTGTCAAATTCCTTCCTTGCAGTTCTGTTAACTGGCATTCTCTTCATGTGACCAAACCACTTCAGTCTTGAAATCTGAATCTCATTGAGGAGAGAATCATCTATTCCTACTTCTTCTCTAATTTTCTCATTCCTAATCTTGTCTTTCCTGATTTTCTGGATCACAGTGCATAGTGCATGTTGTATCACAGACAATTAGATCGACTCCCACTTTCTGGGTACCTGTTCTTAGCCATATGCCACTATCACATCTGCACCAGGAAAGTATTCTTCTATTAGAGTTAAAAAATGATTGACGGTATTCGAATGCCAAACCATGAAGAAACCAGCGTTGCTGACCATATCTCTTAGGATAGGCAGGAATCTAGCATTCTGATTCAGGCTGGTAGCGAGTATATGTCTCCAGCAACCCACAACCTACCATGGCTGACAAATAAAATCAAGGTTTTTTGTCATACCTCGGAAGATCTTGGCAACCACTGCCAAGATTCAAAACTCGCCATGACAGGTGTGCCGACCTGCTGAAGACATCTGTATGCAGAATGTGGCAGTGGAACTGTACGGCCAACAGTCTAGCACACTATCAAACAGTGTCCTCTCATCACATATCGGCAAAACCTCATACCCTTTTTGATACAAACAGCATCAACTGTGGACTATAAAAGCAGTTATTCTGTGAATTTTTAAATAGTTTCTTAAGCGTGTAATAGTAATGTATTTCTTTTTCTGATCAGACATAGCCCGTAAATACCCACATGGTGGCCAATGATAGATAAGATGTGAAGTCTGTATGGTCTGACATCTGGTCTGGTTAGCCGGTTCAAGTCCCGTTGCGGAAAATATTTTCTCCATCAGAATGTTGGCCGGCAGGGGTATACAATTTCTAATCAGTAGATTGTGTGCCAAAAGCCTGGATTCAGTGCCAAACCACTCCACGGTGTACACATGGAGTGAGAGCATATGACACTGTTGATGATGATTCGTACGTCAGATGGGGACATAAAACTTTGAGCAGACCCTTGGTGCTATTCTAAAGGAGAAGGCTATGTGTCGGCACCGGGTTTCACCCTCTTCCTTCCCACTATCAAATATCACATCATTCATTTCATCTCATTAACTCCTCTGATGAGGTTGAAGGGCATCCGGTCGTAAAAACTCGCTAAAAAGATTCATCTCACTTCATACCCGATCCCGTAGAGAAAAGGACAAGGGTTGGATATATATACATACTTTGTCTGTAAATATCCAATAAGGAAAGTTTCTCGTGCCAATTGTGTTCGCGTATTCCCAGGGCATATTTCAGAAAATATGCATCGACAGCCTCTATAGAGTGGAGGTTCCTCATGCTCAGTTTTCCCCAGAATCCTATTCCTTTAGTTAGTACAGGAATTTGCAGGTAGCAGGTAGGGACCCTCTTCAGAGGCAGCCCTACCCAGGGAGTGGCGCCCCTGCCTATGTGAGTCCCAGAGCACACTGACCCGGTGTGTAACATCTGGTATGGGTCCCAGCTCAGGGTTACGAGTGAAGACCTCAACGGCATCTACGGCGGAGAAGGTGGACTTCGGTACGGCGGAGATGGCGGAAGGGGCATACCCGTAGCGTCTGTACTCCAGAGGAGCGGCTACGAAAGGCGTCTGTCTCCATGTTAGGGGCGGCCTAATTTTGAACCTGGCAGTAGGTATAAAATGCCTTTGGGTGTGGCGAGCCCATCGTAACAATAGCCTATATGGACAAAGCAAATATGGTGCCTCGGAAAAGGTTAGGGCGTCCCCTGCTAAAAGCGACGCGCAGCTCTTCAGGTGCTGGGGGAACTGTGAAAAATGGGCAACCAGCACCAAACTACATCAAAATTGCAACAATTAACGTACTGACACTGACGGGAAAGACAGAAGAACTGGTGGACTTCATGATAGAAAAAGATATAGCCATACTTGGACTGTGCGAGACCAAGAAGAGAGGTACAGGGGAGATCCCTCTGAGAGAAGGATACAGGCTGTATTACAGCGGAGGACCTGAAGCAAAAAATGGAGTGGCCATCATACTTAGAAGAGAAATCCAAGAATATCTGGAATATACAAAGTACGTCAGCGATAGGATGATGATGATGAGACTCCAGTTTGAAAATGGCATGAAAGATCTATTTCAGTTGTATGCCCCACAAACGGGTTGCATAGATGAACATCTAGAGGACTTCTTAGAGGAAGTGGAGAGACAGATAGAAGATAAGCAGGTACTATTGATGGGAGATCTAAATGCACAAGTTGGAATAGAAAGACAAGGAAAGGAAGATGTTGTAGGGCCCTTTGGATATGGAAATGTAAATCCAGAAGGCGAGTTGTTGGTGGATTTTTGCATGAGGAATCAAATGATTGTTGGAAACACCTGGTTTAGGAAGAAGAACAGTCAGAAGATTACAAGGTATGGCTGGGGAGACAGACGAACAAAGACCATGATTGATTATATAATCGTAGAGAAAGAACACCGGAAGAACCTTGTAGATGTAACAGCCATGCCTGAAGAAGACTTTGGTGGAGATCATAGAGTTGTGATAGGAAAATTGAAAGTTGGAAAGATTGAAAACCCCCAATTAAGAAGAGAGAAAAGAATTAAAGTATGGAAGTTGAAGGAGAAAAGCGTACAAGAAGAATTTCAAAGGGAAATAATACCCTTGGTACCCAGGACAGAGGTGGGGAATGTTGAAGAGGAATGGAAAAGATTTAAGGAAGCACTAGTTGGATGTGCAGAAAAGGTGTGTGGTAGAACATCAGGAAATGTGAAAGACAAAGAAACACACTGGTGGAATGATAGGGTAAAGATTAAAGTGAAGGAAAAGAAAATGGCATGGAAGGCATGGAAAACATCTAAGACTGAAGAAAGTAGAAGAAAATATGTGGAGGCAAAGAATTTGGCCAAGAAAGTAGTGGAGGAAGAAAAGAGGAAAAGCTGGGCCTTATTCACACAGAAATAGAGAGATGATACGCAGGGCAGCAAGAAATTACTGTATGGTATCTTAAGAAACAAAAAGAGAGATCAAGTAAACACCAGATTTGTGAAGGATGAAGGTGGCATAATTTTAACAAAGCCAGAAGAAATAAGAAATAGATGGAGAGAGTATTTTCAGAAGCTGCTGAACATAAGAACGGATGACAGTCATTCAATGGATGACCAGGAAAGACAATTAGTTGACGAAGAAATGGATAAAGAAATTACAATGAATGAAATTGAAATGGCAGTAAGAAAGATGAAGAATGGAAAAACTGCTGGAATAGATGAAATTTCAGTGGAGATGATAAAGGCAGCTGGAGCTGTAGGCCTGCAGTGGACATATCGGGTTCTCAGGAATGTCTGGGAGAATAAGGAGGTCCCTGAGGATTGGCAAAAAGGAATAATCATCCCAATTTTCAAGAAAGGTGATAAGAAAGTTTTGAAGAACTACAGGGGAATTACTGTAATATCCCATGTTGCTAAGATAATGGAAAGAATACTGGAAAGTAGAATAAGGTTGAGGGTTGAGAAGCAGATACAGGAAAATCAGTTTGGTTTCAGAAGTGGAAGATCAACAATAGAGCCCATTTTCATTATGAGACAACTAATGGAAAAGCATTGGGAGTACGGGAAGGATATGGTGATGACATTCATTGATATTGAAAAGGCATATGACAGTGTCCCTAGGACGAAAGTTTGGGACAGTCTGGTGCAAAAAGGAATTGGACAGGGATTAATAAAAATGATCATGGCATTGTATAAGGAATGTTGTAGTTGCGTGCAAACACAAGTTGGCAGGACAAGTTGGTTCAAAATAACTAGTGGGCTGAGACAGGGAAATGTTCTATCACCAATCCTGTTTACAATAGTAATGGATGACATCATGAGAGCAGCAAAAGCAGCATATAGAGGAAGAGAAATGAACATGATGTTATTTGCAGATGATATTGTGATTTGGGGAGAAGACGACAGGAAGGTTCAAGAACAGTTGAATGTGGTGAATGGGAAGATTGAAGAATGTGGATTGAAAATAAGTGTAGAAAAGAGTAAAACTCTTGTTATGACGAGAGGGGAGAAAGAAGGGAAAGGTCAGATTAGACTTGCAGACAAGCCCCTGGAAGTAGTGGAAACGTTTAAATACCTGGGGAGTGAATTAATGGAGAATGCTCGACTGGATGCTGAGATTAGTAAAAGGATTCAAGCTGGAAGTTGTTTCTATCATAGTGTAAGAAATATGTTATGGGACAAAGATGTGCCAATGGAAGCAAAGGATACTATGTACAAGATGTATTACGTACCCATAACAACTTACGGAGCAGAAACTTGGACAGTGACAAAGAAGGATGAGAGTCGAATACAGGCAGCCGAAATGAAATTCTTGAGGAGTATGATACAGAAGAGTAGACGAGACAAAATAAGGAATGAGAAAATCCGGGAGGAAATTGGAGTGGAAAAAATGAATGATAGAATAGAGAAGAGCCGACTAAGATGGTTTGGGCACATAAAGCGAATGAGCGACGAAAGAATGCCAAAAAAGGTGATGGAAATGCAAATCCAAGGAAGGAGAGGCCGTGGACGACCTCGATTGAGATGGAAGGATACCATCCAACGCAGCATTATAGAAAGAAACCTGGACTGGGACACAGTGTTGGAGGAGGAGTGGTGGAAAGACCGAAGAAAGTGGAGAGGGACCATATTTGCCCCTACCCGGCTACAGCTGGATAAAGGGAAATGATGATGATGATGATGATGATGATGATGAGTACAGGAATTACTTTTACTTGAAAGAGATGCATTCTGGAGACAACTGGAAGAGACAGCTCTAAAAAAGGGAAAGGAAAAGAAGGGAGATATGGCCAGAATTTTATGTAATGGAGACCATGATAAAGAGATCATGGTCTGGCACGAACCAAAACCAACGGCACGTCATGTATTTACTAGCTGTACACGGATACCAGCGCAAACTCTGCAAGTCAGCTTTGCTATATCAATCTCTTCTTGAAGTTTACAAACTTGCACGCTTCTCCTTATTTCCTCATTTTGTATTCTATCTCGTCTTGTCTTTCCCTGTATGCTCCTCAAGAATCTCATTTCAGCTGCTTGTATCTTACTTTGGTTCTGCTTAGTCAACGTCCAGGCTGAAGAAGCATATGTCAGTATAGGTTTATAATAGGACGAGTATAAAACCTTCTTGCACTTCATTGGCACATCTTTGTTCCATACAATGTCTCTCACGCACTGGAAGAAACTTGCATACTGCTGTACTCTTAAATCAATTTCTCCATCCAAATTTCCATCTTGTGACATCATGCTGCCACTGCCCAATTATTTAAAAATTTTCACTACTTCAAGGGGCTCAATTAATATTTTTATCACTCCCCTGGATTTTCTGTTACCTCTTGTCATGATCAAAGTCTTGCTTTTCACAGTACTAATCTTCATTCCAAAATTTATTATCTCCTCATTACACAAATCAACTTGTGTCAGTACTTCCTCTTCATTATCTCCCCAAACTAGAATGCCATCAGCAAATAGCATAGACTTTACTTGCTCGCCCATCATCTTCTCCTTGATATTATGTAGAATTCTATCCACGATGATAATGAAGAATAAGGGAGACAATACACTTCCCTGTCTTAAGCCTGTCTCAACTCTGAACCATTCAGTTTGACCCACTTTGGTTCTACCACAGCTTTTGCAATTTTGATACAATGCTATTACCATCTGTATTGTTTCATTCCCAGTCTGTGTCTCTATCAATGTTTTCCATACCAAATTCCAAAGAGGTGGTACGTGTTGTAACGTTCCAGACGTCACAGTGTAATTATGTTAATTTTATTATCTGTGATTAATTCAGGAATTTAACGTCATGATATTTATCTTGGTATGTAATTGTATTATAATTCATGGTTGATCATTTGCTCACTATCATTTCATTACTTTGTAACTACGACTTGTAAACGAGGGCTGAATATCCTAATATTCACTTAGATTCTTGCGACATTTGTTTAAATTTAACTTGCAGTAGATTTCCTCTATCTTGCCACATCACCGAGGAAGAAGGAAGGACAAATTTAGACCTCAAATTCTGGGAAAAGCGAGCACGTGTTCAAGCGTTGTAACGACAGCTACCGTATTTCGACCAGAATAATTCAAACTGATCACCGCCTATATTTTCAAAGGAGCGTCATGTTGCCATGGATACTGAGTGAAAGGGCTAATAGAAGAACAGTTGATATCATGGTTGGAACCCATCAACTCTAATGTCTGGAGTGGGGAGAGACGTGTCAACTGATTGGACCACGTGTAGCGACCTGTAATTAGAGCCAGAGAAGGTTATAAAAGGGCGTGTTGGAGCTCTTGGCATCATTAATCTTCTTGATTCTTCTATCTTGTATTTCGCTGTAGGTCTGAGAACTTGTCTTTTGGTTGTTGTACCATAGTGGACTAGTGTGATAGTTTATCACTTCTACATTAATTACTTCGTTACCACGACGTGGTACTTAGGAATTTCTGAATGAGGGGTGTATAGCCACTCTCATCAGGAAGTACGTACAGCTCGGCTACTAGACCGGTTTGTACCAGTCTAAGACAATAGGTAGTATTAAACTAGATAGAAATGAAACTTCAGGGCACATTTTCAGTAAAGTTGGAAGGATTATTAATTGAGTATCCTCTCCACATAACCCAAGGAGGTTTTTCTAACTATGACTTAGGGCTCATCTCCAATATATGGGATAGAGCATAATAGGGAGTGTTAGTGTCAAAGCCATCTTCCAATTAGTGGTCGGTGCACTTAGCAAGGCAGGAATGGTACTTAGCTGCAGATGAAGATATCTCAAAGACGACCGGTGATGTTCCAGCTACAAGGATGGAAGCTTTCCAAGGACCAGCAGAACAAGACTACATGGTGAGCAAGCGAGTTAAAAATATTGCAAGTTTTCGCGAAGTAGAGTCATTCAACTTTTTGTTAAATTCATTTCCTATTTTAAATTCAGTTCTCGTTAAACCGTCGTCATTTATATTCAATATAATAAGTAGTATTTTCATAGTTCACTTTAATCAACCTGCCTTAATTAGCCTTTTGATTTCTAATTCTCCTGCTTAATGATTAGTGCACTATCACCCCACCCCTGTGATAAGAGTCCGTCCAAGCTTGATTATAAATTTCTATCTTTAAGTCATCAACTTAAAGATTGGCGCCCTTAGCTTGCATGGTTGCATTTCTCGTTCAATGATTGTTCTCCAAAAGGGGAAGTCACAGTATTGCAATACATAACTGGGCAGCCTGTCTGAAGAAATGTGTCCAGGTATATGGCAGAGACTGAAGAAGGCCCATTAAGGGCCAAAACACGTATATTTAATAGTGGTTTTTAATCAACATTTGTGCACTGACAAAGGTGGACTTCGAAAACTAGATAGTTTCTTTACTCATGGGATGGCTTTGATCCGTATTGAATTGTGATCACATTAATAACTAAACCTATGTCATAATGGTCCACCTTTTCAATACCGGTACTATATTATGCAATGTTTAAATTACATTTTTAATCGAGGAGCTAGTTTTGGCCTTGGCTGACCATCATCAGCCTTAATGCAAAACTGTACAAACAAACACACACAAATGATGTTAAAATGAATGAAAAACATGTGGGATGAACTATGTGCAAAACACGTAAAATATGACAAAATTAAAATCAAGCTCTAAAATTCTTAGATGTGCTTGTTGTTAAAATATCATTAAAATGCTGAAAAGTTCCTCTGTTGGAAATTATCAATGGTTGAATCAAGGGCAGCACACAAATATATGATTAAACACCTGGCAGGTTTTTAGATTGCAGCTGGTAGAGATTCACAATTCAATGCGGTGTCCATGAAGTTAACCTTTCGTTGCGGCATATGGTGCGTGGCCTACTGTTGTGTGCCTCATGTACCCTGCAGTGAAATGCGAATCTCTACCAGCTGCAGTCTAAGAACGTGCCAGGTATTTAATCATATCTTCATGTGCCGTCCTTGATTCAACCACTGACCATTTCCAATAGAGGAACTTTTCACCATTTTCATGATACTGTAAAAAGAAACACTAATCAAACATTTTAACATGATGCAGTGCATCTAAGAATTTGAGAGCCTGATTTTAATTTCGGCATATTTTATGTGTTGTGCACATAGTTCATACCAGATGTTTTTAACACCTTTTAACGTCATGTGTGTGTGTGTGTTTATATATTTCCTTTAGTTATTAGATCTGTTTGTACAGTTTTGCATTAAGGTTGATGATGACCAGCCAAGGCCGAAACTAGTTCCTTGATTAAAAATGTAATTTAAACATTGCATAATATAGTATTGAAAAGGTGAACCATTACGGCATAGGTTTAGTTAGTTTTCTTTACTGTTAAGTCAATACCGAACAATTATGACATTCCTAAATTGCTCTGTACCGGAACACAAGGATGATATTAGACTTGAGACTTCTACTGGGCACAAAACCAGAGTGGACATGGACAGAATGACCAAACGGGTCGGTGAGACGTAGAGCAAATAGCAAAAAAAAGAAGGTTCTCTCCTCTGTGCTACTTCAGGTATCGTTTCACATCATTTTTACATGCTTTTTTCATTGATACATATGCAACCCTATTATAGTTAAGTGCTACTGAAATAAAATGGCGTATGGCTTTTAGAGCCGGGAGTGTCCGAGGACATGTTCGGCTCGTCAGATGCAGATCTTTCAATCCGACTCCCGTAGGCAACCTGCGCGTCGTGATGATGATGATGAAAACGACACATACACCCAGCCCCGGTGCCAGCTGAATTAACCCTGACAATTACAACATACGACTTTCTGACGTGTCGTGCGAATGAACGCCATCTAGTGCTCAAAGGGTGGGGAGATTTATCCCCTCCACCACCACTATTTCTTGTTCATTCCGTCTGGTGACTTTAACGTAACTTTAAATAATAGGGTTTGAGTGGCACGTCTTCGAGACGTGTGGTGTAAGTAAAGCAACATTTATAGACGTGTTACTGTCAGGGTTAACCAATGATGGTTAAAATTCCCGACCCTGCCGGGAATCGAACCGCAGACCCCTGTGACCAAAGGCCAGCTCGCTAAACATTTAGCCATGGAGCCGGACAGTGCTACTGAGGTCAATGGAACAACTGAGGGCATCTGCGCGGAGTCAGTGTGAAATCTATATGGAAGAACAGGTGTTGCACTAAGGTGTAATATTTAAACAAGTTAACCTGGAATCCACACATACAAACATAACCCAGGTTAAGAACCTATTATACGCATGCAAGAGGGTAGTCGGGACAATGTGGGGTCTAAAGTTGGCAATGGTAATGTGGATATACACAATGATTATTAGACCACTGATGACCTATGCAGCATGTGATATAGATGTTGATTCCCAAACGGAACCTGAAATATTTGTCCCGAATGAGTAAATTTATAATACCCGTTATTGGACATTATAAATTTCCAGCCAACTCATTCCCGGTATTATAAATTTACTCATTCAAGACAAATATTTCAGGTTCCCTATGGGAACAACATCTATATCATCTGATGGCCAGGCATGCATCAATTTTTTGTAATGAGACTCTCATAGTGCATTGGCACTGCCGGTGGCTCCAAGTAGCCTACGCAGTGGCCTTAAACGGAACCCACTCGTATACCTTCCCCATAACCTCAGGTCTTGCTCAAGGCTCCCCACTCTCTCCTTTCCTTTATATACTATACACTTATGACATCCCGCACCCAGCACAACCATTACGACTCTACCAATATGCTGATGACCTTGCCATTCTAGCCTTCAGCCCTACCTTCACATCCCTCAACAATATGCTACAGAAATACTTAAACACCCTCGAAAACCTGGCTAAACCACTGGCACATTTCCATCAACCCCACCAAAACCCAATTCATAGTTTTCCGAAATAAATCCTGTCTCTGCCCTGCACGCCACAAAGTCCACATAACAATGTATAATACACCCTTTGTTGAAACTAATAGACTAACGTACCTAGGAATTAAATTTCAAAATAACCTGCAATGGAACCATCACCTGGCTGACATCCACAGGAAAGCTATAAACCGTTTTCGAGCACTCAGATCCCTAACAGGTTTCACATGGGGACTTAAACCCACCCAAATAATTAACGTTTATAAGACTTTCATCCGACCATTAATAACCTACGCCTCCTTGACATGGATTACTGCCCACCCAACTGAATACGTTAAACTTAACCGACTCGACCGACACGCCATACGTATAGCTCACCATCTACCTACAGACACACCCTCTGCCAATTTCACCCCCTACTATACCTTCCCAAAAATAACATCATACCTACATAAACTACGCCTCCAATATCTAACAAGAGGCACACTCCATAACAACCCTATAATTAAAGAAGCCCTACCACTGTCACCTCTAGCCACCGCAATTCTAAACGACAACCGCACTCCAGAAAATTCCCATATTTTCCCACCTCCCATCACCTAACTTCCACCACCTTCCCACCGTCACCGCCACAAAGTCTCAACAATCGCATATCATAACAGAAAGGATGCTCCTGACCACGGTGACACATCACCTGAATAGTGTACCGGCCGACTTAGGCACCACAAGTGCTGTCACAAATAACAAGTGAAAGTAAAGTGAAATGAAATCCCTAGTAATTCTCAAAGCTAGTGAAAAATTTCAGTGAATTTACCATATGAATGTTTTAATTGCATACGTGAAAATGAATAATATCACAATCACCACTATTATTACTAAAAGATTATTACTATTATTATTGCTTTTCAAAATATTATTATTATTATGATTATTATTATTATTATTATTATTATTATTATTATTATTATTATTATTATTATTATTATTATCACATTATGGCTATTAATCAAAATTATCACTACTTCCTAGGATAGCAATAATAATATCTAAACGGACAACATAAACATTCCGTTAACATAATTATCACTTGGCTTACGCTGCCTGAACAGTCAACGATAGACCCCAAGTGTAAGCGTAAGAACTGTAGAGCATAGAAACCTCTACAAAAAAGTCTGCAATGGTATATAGCTATTTCGAACCGGTTGCCCTCTAGAAGAGATTTTATATTATAGTCCGTGGTAAAGAAAAGTAATTCCTATAGATTAAATAAATATTTTGATATTATCCTTGAACTCACTGGCGTAGCCAGGGGGGGGGGGGCAGTGGGGCCGGGCCCCCCCAAAATGTTTCCTGAAACTAGAGCGAGGATCAGCCGTTGTTTTACGTACGACACGAACAGCTTAAAATTTACGCCGAAATGACGAATTAACGTAGCGACAAATAATCTACTACCAGGGCTCAATACGGCCATTCATAATTCTCCATATTTGTACTGCTTGAATGAAAGGAAGTCACTTAGGATTGTCATGCGCGGGGATATTTCACTGTAGAGGCCTCAGTATTGGGAATGTGTTGACAAATGCCAAAAGATGAGGAAAGGGGCAATTAGCCAGGGATTACTCAGTGGGGGGCCGGAACGTGACCACCGAGATAACGGGGTCCACAGCCAGAAACAGTTGAACAACATCGTGTCAGCTTTTGCAGATCAGTTCCAGGAAACTGGGGTTGTACCGTGGTTGAAAGATGTGCTGTGTTTAAGTTGCAGCGTTCGGAAGACTGTGACAGGATTGTGAGCTGCACGTTAGTTTCTCATTTTGTGCCATATAATAACTTTATTTGTCACTAACGGCAAAATAATGTGCATCCTCGGTAAGTTATGATTTTTAAAAAATTCTAATAGCAAGACAGATTGTAGATGCGTACCTTAGTTCTATAGGTAGGTCTATATATTTTGTCAAATGCCCGGGGACTGATTGGAACTTCAAATGGCACCATCAAAAGTGCATGTATCTATCTTGTAATTAGCGGACGTGATAACTCAGTTCGAATGGTTCTACCTTTTAAAGTTAAAAACTTCATTATTGTTCCGTATTGAATAGAGAAATAAGATGTACAATATAATTGGTTAGGATCCACCTTTCAATACTCCGTAATAAGATGGTAAGAAGTAGTTACAACCTGTTTAATGGGACCGGTTTCAACACATTTTAAGTGTCATCATCAGCCAATTTTCGAAGATCTTAAAACAACTAGCACATTGAATACAGGCAAAAAATTAACAATGTATCATAACGTAGCAATTCAGTAAATGTTCAAAACACAATAATCACAGTCAAGAGAGTAAACAGAACATCACTATCTTGTGCCGAAAACAAATATAGCTGAAGTTCATAAGCAGGTCAAATATTCGCTTATGTAAAGTCGTTGCTAGGCAGGTCTTGTAGGCATTTGTTTCTCTGGCCGAAGAGCAAAAGGTGACGTGAATGAAGTCTTAGGAAAAACAGTATAGGATTTAATTTCGTCAAATTTCAAAGTGGATATATAGGTTTTATAAAATAATTTAAAACGTTAAAAAAGAATAAAGCCAAATAAAAATATATTTAAAAAAATAGGGAGAAATAATGAAAGAAATACGAGGTTCAACTCGAAACAACTTGCCGTAGTAATTGATAAAGAAATGATAAATAGAGAAAGGGGGGACGTTAATTAGAGGGTGGTGATGGTGGTGGTGGTGGTGGTGGTGGTGGTTATTGTTATTAGAGGAAATATAATTGGGCAAAAATCCTTAATATAATATGAATTCGAAGAAAAGTGTCGGTTCTTTTTTCTTTTTTCTTCGAATTCATATTATATTAAGGATTTTTGCCCAATTATATTTCCTCTAATAACAATAACCACCACCACCACCACCACCACCACCATCACCACCCTCTAATTAACGTCCCCCCTTTCTCTATTTATCATTTCTTTATCAATTACTACGGCAAGTTGTTTCGAGTTGAACCTCGTATTTCTTTCATTATTTCTCCCTATTTTTTTAAATATATTTTTATTTGGCTTTATTCTTTTTTAACGTTTTAAATTATTTTATAAAACCTATATATCCACTTTGAAATTTGACGAAATTAAATCCTATACTGTTTTTCCTAAGACTTCATTCACGTCACCTTTTGCTCTTCGGCCAGAGAAACAAATGCCTACAAGACCTGCCTAGCAACGACTTTACATAAGCGAATATTTGACCTGCTTATGAACTTCAGCTATATTTGTTTTCGGCACAAGATAGTGATGTTCTGTTTACTCTCTTGACTGTGATTATTGTGTTTTGAACATTTACTGAATTGCTACGTTATGATACATTGTTAATTTTTTGCCTGTATTCAATGTGCTAGTTGTTTTAAGATCTTCGAAAATTGGCTGATGATGACACTTAAAATGTGTTGAAACCGGTCCCATTAAACAGGTTGTAACTACTTCTTACCATCTTATTACGGAGTATTGAAAGGTGGATCCTAACCAATTATATTGTACATCTTGGTTCTACCTTCTCATCAAGACGGCCGAGGCTTGAGTCGCAGTCGATGCATGAAACATTTTTAAAATGGGAAGTCACGTTCTATTGATACAGATTCTACTTAAAACACTTGGTCGCGTGCCTTACCTTTCTTTAGTACTTTTGAGTAATAACCGCATCATTTATGATGGTGTATTTTGAGTATCAACCATTCTTCGGGCTTACCTTGTACCTTAAATGGTGAGTGGATGCAGTGGCATACCCACGAAATAATTTCAGTGGCCAAGTCTAGGCCAGTAGCGTGGATACAACTTTTCCATGGAAGGGGTTGTGAAGAGATGTTTTATTTTGTACTAGCTGATGTACCCGTGCTTCGCTACGGGATTCTCAGAAAGACTGACTTTGTGGTTTTCCTAACTGAAATCAACATAGGTCATTACAAAAACGTGAGTATGAATGTAGCGATTAAAAGCAATGCTATCATATAAAATACTCGATCAAATGGAAAGCCACATGTTTTATTACTTTTAACGAACAGTGCTGCGGTTAGATTGCGGTGCCAATCTAATACTCCAAAGTTCCAGAGCTGAGATGACCAGGCCGCAGATTGCCATGAACACTCATCTGCCATTATTCTGCTAAATATGCACACTGTTCATTCCAATCAGTGCCTCAAAAGAGGGGTTGAATAGCCCGAATGCTATGATGATCCAGTGTGTTACGTACCAGTAGTATCAGAAAATTTATAAACCAGGGGAATGGCATGCTAAAGAAGAAAGTTATCTAACTCCCCAGCTACTTCCCATCAATATTCAGGCAGGCTGTTACACTCTGTACGACTGGGCGAGTTGACCGTGTGGTTAGAGGTGCGCAGGTGTGAGCTTGCATCCGAGAGATAGTGGATTCGAACCCCATTGTCGGCAGCGCTGAAGATGGTATTCCGTTGTTTCCCACTTTCACACCAGTCAAATGCTGGGCCTGAACCTTAATTAAGGCCTAAGGCACTCCCAGCCCTTTCTTATCCCATCCTCGCCATAAAACTTATGTCGGTGCGACGTAAATCAAATAAAAAATACTCTGTACGCAGCAGTAATCCTGTCTACCGGAGATGAGGGGCAACAGAAGCCACAAAGCACATCACGACAAACAATGGTCAATGTACTGTTATTGTTGATCAATGTTATGAGATTTATATATTGTAGGCCTTCACATTTAGTTTTCTTTCGACTCTGTGATTTGTAAAATATTTTATACCGTAAACTGTAGTTTCTTATTCTCCGACTTTACATACCGATTTTCATTAAATACTGTTTACCCATTTTCTCGTTACTCGGCGCTGATATCGACTTACTCTAGTAACAAAACTCCAAATTCATGAATATCTTTGTGATCATAGCCAGTACGGCAACAATGTATAAGACATGAATAATAGGAAATTTAATACTATATAACCTTAGTTATGTAGTATTCATCAATTACACCTCTAATAAGAAATATTTGAGAATAAAATTTTAGGCCTTCCCCTAAACTACCATTTCACTCAGTGTGAATAAAATAATTTACAGCCTAGACTATAGCGCCTTATTTCCTGACTTTGCATACCAATTTTCATCAAGATAGGACTACTAATAACAACAATATTTGAGAATTAAATTTTAGACCTTCCCCTAAACTACGATTTTTCGCAGCGTGAATACAATTATTGATAGCCGAAATTGTAGCAACTTATTTCCCAACTTTGCATACCCATTTTCTTTAAAATACGACCACTAATAATATAAATAGTTTAGAATTCAATTTTAGGCCTTCCCCTAAACTACCATTTCACTCAGCGTGAGTAAAATGATTTATAGCCTAGATTGTAGAGGCTCATACCCTGACTTCACATACCGATTTTCATTAAATTCTCTTCAACCGTTTTCTCGTGATGCGTGTACATACAGACAGACAGACAGACAGACAGAAATTATGGAAATGTAAAAAGTGCATTTTCTTGTTACTATGGACATGACCGATACAGAAATACCATTATTTTCAAATTCTGAGCAATGTACAGACAAAACTCTTATTTTATATATATAGATTTAGAATTTGCTTTACGTCGCACCGTAGGTCTTATAGCAACGATGGGAAAGTAAAGGGTTAGGAGTGGGAAGGAAGCGGCCGTAGCCTTAATTGTATGTTGTATGTTCAGTCTTCAGCCCTAAGGCTGGTTGGATCCTCAACAGCTCCGCCATCAGCTGTCATTAAGGTGTGAAAATGGGAAACCACGGAAAAATATCTTTAGGGCTGCTGACAGTGGGGTTCGAAGCGGATGCAAGCACACAGCTGTGCGCCCTTAACCGCACGGCCAACTCGCCCGGTGGATATGAAAAGAAAGCCGGTCCTACCGAGTGCGGTGACGGATCTTCTGTAGATATTGATGGTTTTGATTGTTGCCATGTAATTATATCCAACAATGGAAATCGTAGCTTCTGTACTCTAAACCGGCTGCAATATTGAAACTGTTCGTAAAATTGATAATATCGTTCTTCGTTTGTGAGGAAGTCGAATCTTCATTTAATTTGTTTTCTAAAAAAAAAAAAAAAAAAAAAAGAACCACTTTGGTACGACGCGCCGTGAAGGTGACTACCTGCCAGGTCGTAGATATTTCGATCACGGGAGACTCATGGCCAACTCTATTGCACCCAAAACGAGGCTGTATCTTCCCGATCCCATGCCTTTCTTAACTCTGTCAGTGGCGGGCATCGAATGCAGGATGCCTTAAGTCTGATTCTAAAATAAGGTGACCTGAAAGTAACAAGCCGACCCCGCAGTGTAGGGGTAGCTTGCCTGCCTCTTACCGGAGGCCTCGGGTTCGATTCCCGGCCAGGTCAGGGTTTTTATTTTTACCTGGATCTGAGGACTGGTTCGAGGTACACTCAGCCCACGAGCTTATAATTGAGGAGCTATCTGACGGTGAGATAACGGCCCCGGTCTAGAAACCTAGAATAACGGCGGAGAGGATTCTTTGTGCTGACCACAGGACACCTCATAATTTGCAGGACTTCGGGCTGAACAGCGGTCGCTTGGTAGGCGATGGCCCTTCGGAGCTGTTACGTCATGGAGTTTGGTTTGGAAAAGTGTACAGAGAAGGAAGCGACACCCCTGCAAGGCTCTTTAGCTTCCAGCTAGTTCTTCCGTCCGGTCTCGTGCATTTAGGACAGTTGGAAAACGTACGCCTTAATAAATGCTCTTCATAAAACCTGTGTAAACATACTAACTGAAACTATTTATACCAATAATCACAAACGCCTCCTTTTCATGTGGTTCAGTTAGTTGAGTCGCTGTCCTTCTGAGTCCGAGTTTGCAGGTTCAAATCCCGACTTTGGTCGGTGGCCCTCAAGACGGTGTTGAAATGGCAACAGCTCCATGTCGTTGGTTTCTGGCACGTTAATAAAAATTATACATACGAATATTAGCGTCATAAAACTGTAATATTATGCTTCTATATTCTGTATCCCTTGCCTGCTGCCATTTCTTGATGGATACAGTACTTTTGTATCCATCTCTTAGCACAGGCCAGAGTAAAGTGTAGCTTCCACCGAAGTCCCAGTCTCATCCATGGCTGTGACAATATGGAAGCTGCTGGGGTATGGGTAGTGCTGATTAATGACATTCAGAGCACGACTAGTGCATCTGAGTGTTATGAAAGGTGTTGCTCATAGCGTCAGTCGTGCTGCAATAGCACTTTCTGACCCAGTGAGGAAAGCGATGGCAAACTACCTCACTCCTCGTCTTGCCTAGTACGCCTCATTTTGGTGCTGCCATTGGTTTTTGTGGTTTCCTTATAACCGCATAACCTTTGGTGGTGTTATTTGAGGATCCAACCAGCCTCTGGGCTGATGACCTAACAGACAGACATTCTGTATCCCAGGCTTGCGAGGGAAACGAATTAACAATTTGCTTTACGTCGCAACGACACTGATAGGTCTTATGGTGACGGTGGGATAGGAAAGGCGTAGGAGTGGGAAGGAAGCGGCCGTGGCCTTAATTAAGGTACAGCCCCAGCATTTGCCTGGTGTGAAAATGGGAAACCACGGGAAAACATTTTCAGGGCTGCCGACAGAAGGGTTCGAATCCACTGGCTCCCGGATGAAAGCTAACAACTGCGCTGCCCTAACCGCTAGGGAAACTAATAGGACAAGGTAAACACTCCCTAGCATATGTTGTGACATATATTTTTCTTTACCAACTAACAAAATATCTAGCCTATACCCATACCCCTTACATTCTATATATACTTATTTATTTATTAGTGCTTTTTTTACAGTGGCGAAGTTAGGGCTCGAGGCCCTCTCGTATACTTAACCACAGACTAATCAAAATCTTAAATAAAATACAGATACGTAAAACAGTTAAAACTACATAAATTAATAGTTTTAAAAATAAATTTAAATACATTATTAACTTAATTCATATTAAAACTAATTAATATTGAAAAGTGCGGCTGCATGGCTAAATGGTTAGCGAGTTGGCCTTTGGTCACAGGAGTCCTGGATTCGATTCCCAGCAGGGTCGGGAATTTTAACCATCATTGGTTAATTTCCCTGGCACGGGGGCTGGGTGTATGTGTCGTCTTCATCATCATTACATTCTCATCCCGACGCGCAGGTCGCCTACAGGTGTCTAATAAAAATACCTGCACCTGGCGAGCCTAACATGTCCTCGGACACTCCTGGCACTAAAAGCCATACGCCATTTCATTTCAATATTAAAAACTCTTAAAAACGACATCCTCAGGCACGCACACATTCACACTTCAGATATTCAGTCAGCTGTCCTCAGCAGGTAGTCTCGGCAGGTTTAATTTAATTTCGTGTGGCTATTTCTAGCCGAGTGCAGCCCTTGTAAGGCAGACCCTCCGATGAGGGTGGGCGGCATCTGCCATGTGTAGGTAACTGCGTGTTATTGTGGTGGAGGATAGTGTTATGTGTGGTGTGTGAGTTGCAGGGATGTTGGGGACAGCACAAACACCCAGCCCCCGAGCCATTGGAATTAACCAATGAAGGTTAAAATCCCCGACCCGGCCGGGAATCGAACCCGGGACCCTCTGAACCGAAGGCCAGTACGCTGACCATTCAGTCAGCTGTCCTCAGCAGGTAGTCTTGGCAGGTGTCCTTAAATCTTAATAAAGAACTAGTTTCTCTGACCTGAGCTGACAAGGAATTCCATAATGTGACGCCGATCACCACAAATAATCTATTAATTGTATTTGTGCGGTGCAGTGGAATAGAAATATAGGATCTAGAACGTGTATTTAAGTTGTGAAATGATGATAAAAAGGTGAATTTAGAAGAAATATACAGTGGCTGACTTTCAGCTAACACTCCTAAACACCATCGTTAAAGTGTGTATAGCTGCCGACGTCTATCAGGCTTCAGCCATGAGACAGCCTGATAGTATGTTGTGGTATGAACATCGTACCCGATGTTGTAAATAAATCGCAGGCAGGAATTCAGTGCTCGTTGAAGTTTAAGTGTTTCTTCTCTCGTTATATCAACTAATACAACGTAACAGTAATCAAGAATAGGGAGAATGAGTGTCTGTATTAGTTTTGCCTTTAGCTCAAATGGAAATATATCCCTCTGCCGTTTAAGAGGGTGAAGCACTCCAAAAGTCTTTTTTACGTATTTCTTTCGTGTGACCAGAACAATCAAGTGTTTCATTCATAATTAAGCCAAGATTTTTAACCGGTTTACTGTGGGGAATAATGTTCCCATTCAGTAGGATAGGCGGGATTGCGACATTGTTTGAGCAGCTCAGTAATTTTCGTGGTCCAATTATGATTGCTTGAGATTTTGTGGAGTTTAGTATAAGAGAATTTCGTTGTGCATATATACTGAGTCGTCAGAGGTCATTGTTAATATCTTGTCTTGCAGTGTCGATATGTTATTTCCTGTCACGGATGGTACCGGTACGTCATTGATATAAATGCAGAAAAGTAAGGACCCTAGAATACTGCCCTGCGGGGCACCACTAAGTTTCATTTTCCATTTAGAGGCCTTGTCGTTTACTGTTACACGCTGTTGATGGTTACTCAAATAATAACTAAGAAATTTAAGCGCAGCCAGGTCGAAATTTCGCAGTTCCATTTACTTTCTCATAGTCGGAATTTCTATAGTGTCAAAGGTGCTACTGAAGTCAAGAATGATAAGTTTAGTGAGCAGTCGTTTGTCTATAGCGTTTCTTCTTACCTTCAAAAGTGCTGTCGCGGTACTGTGACCCTTCTTAAATCCAGATTGCAAAGGGTCCAAAGGAGCATTTTTATTTAGGTATTCCAGAACTTGCTCATATACTAAACGTTCAAAGGCTTTAGAAAGCGCAGGGAGTATGAACACAGGACGAATGTCAGAGAGAGATTGTGGGTCTAAACTCTTAGGTACCAGTATAATATTCAATATTGTCTGTTTTCCAGACAGTAGGGAAAATTCCGTTTAGTAAACAGTAGTTCAGTATGTGCGTCAGTATAGGCGAGATAGCACCAATAATGTTATGTATAAAAGTAATAGGATTATCATCTACACGCGTGGCCTTTGATTTAATCGAGTACAAAGCCTTTTTAACCTGATTTTCTGTGACACTGTGAAATGTGAATGGTGGATTGGCTGGAGGGGAGGGCGGTGATTCGGTGCAGTTAATTGGGGTAGGTTGAATATTTATTCTACTAGAGTAATCGTTCAGTTCGTCAAGTAGAATGTCAGGAGTTGTCTGGCTCTGTTGATGTTTTCCTATTCCCAGAGCTCTAAATTGGTCCCATGCGCAATTGGAATTAAAGTTGTTAGCTAAATTCCGGAAATATGCACTTTTTTTATTTCTGATTAACTGTTTTGTGCGATTTCTTAAGATGCGGTAAGATTCGAAGTCTGTGTCATCTAAGGTTTGTTTATAATGTCGAAATAACGAGTCACGGTGGGCCATCATTCTCTTGATTTCAACATCTAGCCATGGAGAAGGGCGAGAAACCTTTATTCGACGTGTACGTGGGTGTTTCTTTGCCGCATTAATCGTATAAAATGTCACTTCTTTATAGCTTATCACATGACCACTATTATAATAAAATTACCGTATTTATATTCTGGCTTGGGGACTTGGTGTTTGTCCCAACATTTTTCTCTTCATATTCAGACAACATACTACACTACCAGGCACCAAAGAAACACACAACAGTGATTACATCCCTCCATATAGGGTTGGCGTCGGGAAGAGCATCCGGCCGTAAAACAGGGCCAAATTCACATGTGCGACACAGTTCGCACCCGTGACCCCACAGATGTAGGAAAACGGAAGAAGAAGAAGATGATGATGATGATGATGATGATGATGATGATGATGATGTTGATGATGATTACTATTAGCTTCCGGAATCCGCACGAATCCACCACTCTTACTTGGATCCAAGAACACTAATTTCCTTTTTAGGTTTCTATACCACCTAAACTCTGGAAGTTTGGTCACCTATCAAAATAAATGCCCCCCCCCCAAACTGAAATCCTGGCTACGCTACTGCTCGAACTCCTCGTCCAAATAAATTGTTTGACCTCCTCCACCATTTCATAAGGATTACAGTAACCTTGTCAGGACATTATTTGCATGAATGCTTCAAAAGTTATAACCATTTTAGACTGTAGTGGTAATTCGTTCCCTGTTGTCTGCTAGCACGTTGCCTCTACCTCGCCGCTTGGGGAGCTGTAGTAGCATCGGATGAAAAATATCATCAGAGCTTCGCGACTGTATATATTAGACTGTGACTAGATCTCCCTCCATTAAGTAACTTTATAGAGAGACAGGCTAGAATGAGCTCACATTGATTGGAGCAAAATGAATGCTGGAAGGCTCAAAGGCCCAATCTTGATCACTGTAAAATTAATAGAGTAATAACAGGGTAAGTTTTACACATGCCAGCTGATTATATGATTCCAAGTATGTATTTGAGAAACCATTTGAGACTCATCTGAGGACTGAGTAGGGAACAGGAGGAGGGATTAACAGGGAAGACCTGAGAGATCAAACCAAATGAGCCTAGGCAGACGCGCTACAGTTTTTCCAAGCTGCAATGATAGCCAGCATTACATGCCAATAATTGAAATTAAGAGGGTTCCTCCTATTCAATACAAAAACATTTATTAACGTGAATGAATCACATATCAGATCAAAAATTAGATGTATGGCTTTTCAGGCGTTTGCTCTATTAACCAGCGTTTCGTCTTAAGTCTGACACTGGACTCACCAGAGTGGGATGTGTCAGACCCTACCCACTGACGCTGGGGTGTATGCAGGTGAACTTATCAGAAGCCTATTTAAGAGGCACAGTCTGATAACTGCATACGGGAGATAAAACTCCACAATCAGACTGGACCTCTTAAATAGGCTTCTGAGAAGTTCACCTGCATACACCCCAGCGTCAGTGGGTAGGGTCTGACACATCCCACTCTGATGAGTCTAGTGTCAGACCTAAGACAAAACGCTGGTTAATAGAGCAAATGCCTGAAAAGCCATACATCTAATTTTTGATCTGATTTTTTATATGCTCCATGGGAACTTAGAATTTCCAATGAATCACATATCGTTCACATAAGGTACTAGTTTTGGCACTAAACTTGTGCCATCATCAGCCAACAAGTCATACCTCAAGGAAAATCTGAAAATGAACGACAGAGATAAGAACATTTTCATATTTACAGCCATTAAGACACTTGAAGTTGTCTGGGTTACATCCAAAATTGTTTGGTATTGTATACACTTCTCAAGCTCTCAGAGTACAATGTTGTTAAAATAATATGGATACCTGGGCATGCAGGCATAGAAGATAATGAAAAAGCAGATAAACTGGCAAGAAAAGGGACAGAAAAACCTTTTGTGGGCCCAGAATCAACATGTGGGATCTCCTATAGACAAGCCCGCCTATACATAGGTAAATGGGTACAAAAGAAACAAATGGAAAACTGGAAAATTGCTCCAGGATGCATGCCTGCAAAAGAACTAATAAGGAGCCCAAACAAGAAGCATACTAAGGAACTGCTGGAAATCGGTAAAGAATATATAAGATGGGTAGTAGGACTGCTGACTGGACACTGCCATCTTTGAAAGCACCTACACAGAATTGGAGTAATAAGAGACAATGTATGTAGGAAATGCTTGATTAATTAATTTCATTATGTTCCGTATTGATATCTATCATATATCATAGAAAGAAAGAGAGATCCACCTGCTCAATACTTATTTATTAAGAGTTTTTTCTTAAAAACAGAACCGGATTCGATTCATCACAGAGTCATCTTCAGCTGTCATATATTTACATTAGACTACACATTCTCAACAGTAATACCTTGCCAAATTTTAAACAATTTTGTATTGAATGACATTAAGTAGACATGTCTACGAGTGGTTATCCTGTTTGAATATTTAAGTTTGTTTGAAGAATAATATTAAAACGATAACTATTTGAAACACATTTAAAAAAATTACAATACATGGTAAAACACATTGCTATGTACATTTGTACTGTCACCTTTCATTTTTGCAAATAAAACAAGTTCTTGGAATCAATTCGTCAGGTATAAATAGGTAATATGCTTGAATACAGCTTTATAAGCTCTTATAGTGTTGTGCTAGGCTTTATACCTTGTCAAGTGACGGAAGTTAGGTTGACATATACTTAATGAAAAGTATCACGTTCATAACAGTAGTACAATAGGTAACTTAAAAAAAGTGTTGATTGACATATTAAATATAAACCATATAAAACACATTAATTGCACATAAGGCAAAAGTACACTCCAAGATGCAAACGTCTATTGATGAATTAAATGAAAAGTATAAACATTCATGAAGGTATATGTTGAGCACATATGGGGCACTACGCCATTGCCAGAACTTAGCACATTCGGCAAAACAGTACAGGTTGTGTGCATTTCTATTCACCGGCAGATAAAATATTTACAATGGTTGAATGATGATTTCAATGAGTACGATGAAATAGTTCAGTTCGAATCAAAACGTAGAAAACTGAAGTGTATGACTAATGAGACGGCAGATGCTGTCTCGCTAACTGTGAAATCTATAGTGGAATGTGTGTCTTATCTGTTACAAAATGGGTTAATTTATGTTCTCACTAGATGATTTTCTGGAGACGCAGTAGAAACTATTTAGCGCAGTGAGATTGGGTAGTGGATGTAATGACATGTCTGGCGCACGCGCTGCAATATGTACTATAATACATATCCTGAAATCTGGTCATGAACAAAGGATCAACGAGTGATAGAAATTTTCTTTGCGCCCACTGCTGGTAAATAACAATAACAATAATAAAAGGACTGAAAAGGTGCTCCGTGTCGAGAAAATTCTGACATGTTTGTACCATGCAACAGTGGGATGATACTAATATATCTAATGTAACTGGTAAGATTTTATATATTTTACGTTTCTATATCTTAAGCCAAGTTCAAATGTCAAATGTTAGTTTCTGTATGTGCATTTTCTTCTCAATTAGTAACACGTTAAGGATTATTTTTCATTTTATATTGGCGTTACGGACCATCTCTCATTTAAGCAACATGTGCTGTGGGTGCGGTAAGTGCTGCCATCTGCAATGTCGCTATAAACGCAATTCTGGCGGCACAGAACAGGCAGTATAAGAGATTGAGACGGCGGTGGCTCAGAGACAGTAATCTAGGCCTGCTGAAACAGTAATGTACATTGGATGATAGTTAAATGTTTTTAATGCATTCTTAATTTTCTTAACGTGCGGAGCGAGAGAAATATTCTGCTCATCATTTCAAGGAAATATTACACTGTATTGCTGATTTTAGCCTACGAAAGTGAAACTATAACTAATTTTAGCTTACGTGTTTTACTATTTACGGTAAAAGATACTATAATCTAATAAGATTATGGAGAAGATGTTAGGCATATTACTCCTCGTGTTCACGGTGTTCATCCATACGAGTGCCGGTAAGAGCAATCTTAGCACTTCTAGCTTTTCATTAGTGTAGTATTGACGAGAAATTGTTGCGATAAACTTATGTGGGTACAACTCCCGTAAAGGTTGACCAGCGCAGAACCGCTGTTTAATGTTCATTTGTCATTGTTTGTCATTGGGGATGTAGGTCACTTCAATAGTTCGTGGTACCAACTTGAATTAGTTTCTAGTATGACGTACCAACAACTAAGTTCTCCAAGTTCTTAGTTCCTAGTACTACGGTAGGACGAAGTACCAACTTCCTTTCTTCTTCTTGGGGACTCATTGCGCACGAGGTTTAATTATTCTTTTTTTCTTTATTTTCCTTGGACACTGATTTCCGGCTCCGAATGCGCGCGATGTTTAATTATAGTTTTTCGTTGGTGTGGTAATCAACAATTTACTATTTAAAATGGATGTCGCTGGTTGTGGAAACTGCTGTGTGAAAATAGATTTTGCCCAATTTAGGTCTAAATTAGAAGACTTATTATCGTTTTACGTTAATCACGGACTCATCACGAGGGAGCGAAAATGTGAAAAATGTGGAGAAAGCACCACTCAGTGTTCGGCGAGGCAGCGATATATTTTTAGGTGCTCTCGTAGATACAACGGTGTGAAATGTGGATGGTGGGTTAGTGGAAAAAGAAATACGTTTTTTGAGAAATCAAAGCTTTCCCTTTTCGACATAGGATATTTCGTTGTGCTTTGGTGCACTTTACCTAAGCCGAGATACGCTGTTCTAAAGACAGAACTTGGTTTCGGTCACACAACTTTGGTAGATTGGAGTAGCTTTTGCCGTGAAGTTTGTGTAGCATGGGTAGATCGCAACAGAAAAAAAATAGGTGGACCGAATGTCGTTGTGGAAATAGATGAGAGCAAATTCGGCAAGTCTAAATACCACTGCGGCAGATATATTACAGGGCAGTGGCTATTCGGGGGTGTTGAAAGGGACGATCACACAAAGTTGTTTGTTGTTCCTGTAGAAAGAAGAAACAAGGATACGCTGCTAGAAGTCATTAAAGAGTGGCTATTGCCGGGGTCAATTTTGATTTCTGACTGTTGGAAAGCTTACGATTGCTTGGAGGAGGAGGGCTACATTCATCTCAGGGTCAGTCACTCCATACAATTTATTGACAGCAGCAGAAGCGGACCCGTTAACAGGAGTAACAGGAGAGTGATGCCTGATAACATGCCTTCTGTACATACACAGAATATTGAAAATAGATGGCGACATTTAAAACACGGCAGTTGTTCCATTCCGACATTTGGCAGGAGGAAATATCATTTTGTCGGCTATCTTTGTGAATTCCTGTTCAAAAGTGCCTTTCCGATAGAGAACAGAGTACATAATTTCTTTCTGGCAGCTGCTGATCTCCACCCTCCTCTCCATTAAGGTACGTTCAATGTCACCATAAATGTTTCTTTTCTTCTATAACCTTCTTTATGTGTGTGTATTTTTCCCTGGACCACAGTGTACCGCTATCTCTGAAGCATTTAAACATGCCATTATTTGTGTTTCTTATTGATAATGAATCATGAGTTCCACTATTGCAGTGTTTGGAATCGTAATTACTGCTCACCCACAATAATATTAAATCGTAAGTGGCGCGGCTTCTAACCTCCATTTCTTCTTATTATTACTTTCGCGGCTTTAGGCCTCTATTTCTTATTAATATTAAATCGTAAGTGGCACTGTCTATGATTTCTAGTGTTTCGAATCGTAATTACTGCTTACCTACGTCTGAAGTATTTCAACATTATGTTATAAATCTTCGGTGTTTCTATATAATCATGGCTGGCGGTGGAACGAATAGACTCTGCCATTGCCTGAAGATTTGCCCCATGAAATGTCACTCCCATAATTCAAGACAGCGACATATTGTTATGTTTATTTATTTCATTTCGTTACTCTTTGCCATTGCCTCATTTTCTTAGGTCTTTTCATCGCGCGTAAGTTGGCTATAACTTCTCGCTGTCTTGAATTATGGGAACACATTTCATTGCTCTAATCTTCAGCCAATGGCAGAGTCTATTCGCCCACCGATACAACCACTTCATGCAAAATTTTGTGGAAATTTATTTCTCTTTCATTGATTAAACTTTTTACATTTTAATTGGGACAGAATTGCCTTAACTAGTAAAGAGACCACGTCCCAAACAAAGTCCTATGTTCGATTATTGGTACTGTTAAAGATTTCCCCCCTTCATTTGATAAGATGTGGAAGTTATGACTATAACATCTTGAAGTACGTTTTCTTTTCTTTCTTTTCTCCAACTTATTGGGGTCGGTACTTGATGTTACTTGTTACAGTTTTATGTCTGGATACCTTTTACGCTGCCAACCCTAGGTGGACAGTGTGTTTTCATACGGTAGTACGGTACTGCGTAGTGTAATATGGCGAGGGAAAATAATGTAGATTGGACAGTTAATTACTCTTGACGAAATTCGTTCAGTTTCGATAACCTTTTAGTAGGCCTACACACGAGAGCATGGTACCGGTACCCTTTTCGCAAGGTATTCAAATGCATTCAGGTATGCGCGAATGGAACGCTTCAGTTTTGTAAAGCCTATGGTAGAATCCGTGTAAACTGCGAAACGGGTGTCTATATGTCTCAGTTCATAGCGTTGCTTACGTTATTATACTAGGCTGGGAAATATAGGGCTCGCTGGCACGGTTGCCAACTCCTAGATACTCATTATCAATAGACATGGATTTGAAAATCACCAGATCTGGATTTGAAAACTCTATAAATTATCCAGATTTAGTAAGAGAAGGCATTAAATTAACACTTACCTCATTTCAATTGTGCTGTACTGCCTCTGGTGTTCTCTTGCGAAGATAGGTCTAGCCTATATTATAGCCATATGATCAATTGAATACAAGTCACAATAAAACACTAGCACTGTTAGAATAATGAAATGTTCACTGCGTTTTATCAATTATCGTAATCCTAACATAAGTCTATTTAATTGCAAACTCTATACACAAATTTAAAAAAAACTGTACTATATTTGATTATTTATGGCTGATCTGTAGAAGTTGAAGGTACTTAGCCGGGATAGTTGTATGACTCTAATGTGCCTATTTTCTGCAGTACTTCTTTCGGTGGATCGTGTGTATAACAGCATTTCCCTGCCCTATTCAATCCTAATTTTACACACCTGACCGAATGGAGAGTTTGAATTGACACTGTATTTCTCAGTTTATTTTTAGTCATATTGACTTGGATGAACACTCGTTCTACATCCGCATTAGAATGAGGAAGTACCGGTACGAGAGACGATATAGCTAAATTTGCAAGTCCGCTGAAAGGGTTTTCTCCAGTTGAATCACTGTACAAATCAACTTCTGCCCAAAAATTCAGTGTCCTTAACTTCAGTCCACTGGATATGATGCAGATTTCTCCACTGGTTTTCTACTGCCACAATAACATTATTGTAAGCATAAAAGAGTTGTGCTATATCAATAATTTGCAACTTAAAAGGCCTTAAACAATTTTTATGTGAAAAGAGAGGAATTTTTTCAAGGATCCCTATATTTTCAGGTAATCTTTGCCTCAGTTGTTGGATAAGTTCAGCAATGAATTGCATGCATCTATCGCGTAGTTGTTTCTGTTGGTCTTCAGAAAGGGAGGACGATGATACTTTAGTTTCTAAATCATAACCTGGGTAGGGCTTTGGGCCCAGATGATTATTAATTTCTATTTTCGGGACATCTACTTTGACACTGGGTAGTAGAACCTTGGTGTATAATGACTTAAAGAGAAGGATTAGGTCACCTAATAATTTTGTAGCATCTTGGTTTCGAACTTTCACTGCACTTCACCCAAAATTGGCTTCAGAAAAGACAAGTACAAATAATTCTGAGGGTCGCGATACATTGAATATAAAATATCGGCTATATAACAGCGATCTTTAACTCTGGGGCTGTACCTTAATTAAGGAAACGGCCGCTTCCTTCCCATTCCTCGGCCTTTCCTGTCCCATCGTCGCCATAAGACCTATCTGTGTCGGTGCGACGTAAAGCAACTAGCAAAAAAAAGTTATCTTTAAGACAAGGGATTTCAAAGTGAGTTTTTAACTCGGTCCACTGTTGCATTATTCTTGTCACTGTACTTTCGATGAACAGCCACCGAGTTTGGCTTAACTGTACTAATTTCAAGGGAGAGTCGCCTTCATTTATTGTGCCTTCATTTATCAGTTTCATTTATTGTCTCGTATAGTTCTTTGTATACTACCTGCCATAGAGATGATTGTGAAAACCAATTGTAACTTTCCCTTATGAGGAAATCTAAGTTTCTCGGCAAACACCCTGATGCATGTGAAACTGTCAATTGTAGAGAGTGACAAACGCATCTGATTAATTGTAGATTTGGCATTTTAGCCTTTAAGTTAACTTTATATAAACACCATGATTTATGCCTACCATAACAGACTCATTGTCTGTTCCTATTGCTTGTAATGTAGTCAAATCCAAACCTTTATTACACAGACATTTCTCCAAAGCCTCAACTATATCTTCAGCTCTACATTCTGACAATTCTACTAACTGTAGATATGTCACGACAATCTCTCTTTTACTTTTTGAATAATATAACAATGCCTGGTAACTTGGTAACTGAAATATCATTCGTTTCATCCAACAACAAACTATACCCGTTTTCACTTTCATGTAAATCATCTATCAAATCTTTTTCAAAATGAGGAGCTAACACGTTTTGTATGATAGCAGTGCATTCTCTACGATGCAACTTCAAATTATTAATCTCTTTGCTATCGGGAAAATTTACTTTATACAACTCGCGAAAATGGTCAACCACTTGAACCGAGCAATGTTCTGCTATGAAAAGTGCCGTTCTACCTTCCAGTAAATTTGTCTCAAGATTAAGTGGTTTAAAATTTAAAGTTTTCTGCCTATTCGAACTAAAGGGTTCGGCTGCCTTGATGTGTTTAGCAGTGTTCCTATGTTTTTCAATATCTCCTAATATAGCACCTAGTTGAGTTTTACAGTATTTGCAAAAAGCCTTTGGTGGCAATTCCTTCTACTTTTAGTAACCACTTCTTATACCTATCATCCTTAAGCCATTCGTCTCTAAATCTCTGTTTATGCTTTGTTCACAACTATACTAACTCTGTAATTAAAAATTTTAACATAAATTAAGAAGTAGACACTACCAAACAGTCCCAACTCAAAAGTCCAGCGCACTATCTTTAATCAACACAGCGACATTGGCACTGGCAGCTGGGCTCCTCGCATGATTTATTCTAACCTTTCCAGTTACAAGTATCGAATGATGTCGACCGAGCTATTATTCACCTTAATAATAAGGTCAATAATGCATGGAGATACATCATTCATGCTGCTAAAAATCCCGCGCGGCGCGCTCTTGCTCAATGGCGCTGGTTTCATTTTCAAGCGAGTCGCTTACGTAAACATGTTATTTTTTAAAATTGACCTTTTATTATAAAATCACCAAATATGTCACTAGATTTTAAAGAAAAACACCATATTTTCGACAAGTCGCAAAATTCAAAATTTGTCACCATATGACTTCCTGAAAACACCAGATCTGGTGACAAAATCACCAGATTGGCAACCGTGCTCGCTGGTGGTGAAACTGGTTCCCGCACGAGCTCGTAAAACGCATTGTTTCGCCGCTATTTGCGCTCTTCTTAGCCATAAAATTGCGTGGGCGAAGTATACTCATTCAAACATTCACTAGCATATCAAGACGTATTTTTGTACTTTGAGTTTTCTTGTGCAAGTGCGGGTGATTATAATTTAGCGAATGAAATTAATGACCGTATTTAAGTAATGCGAACATCGGATAATTCTTTAAAAAAAAAAAAAAACATGCTGTACTCTAATGTTCCTGGCTGTGTACCAAAGATCTGAAAGGACGTGCTATCTTATTTCACAGATTTCCGAAAGACGAGGAAGTTAAAACTAAATGGTGTTTGGCAGTTTCTCGTCAAGAAAATAGTCTGGGATTTCTGTGGAAACCTGTGTTCATTCCACTTTTTTCAGTCGGCATTTTAAGGACTCAGATGAGTGTAAACACAGCACTATAAATCCTACTTTCGAATGCCATTAAATCCATATTTCAAGCTTTTCCCGGACACAAACAAACACATTCCATACAGGAAGACCACATAAGGCTACAGAAGTGGGAAATGAAGCTAAACTGTAAAAGAAAATTGAACCTAATGTAGAACCAAACGCACATAAGCTACAGCCAGCGAAGAGAAGAACCATCCAACTGTAATTATCAGTGAACCATTATAGAGAACCACGGCACAGAATGTGCTATTAAATAGCGCTGTCAACGGAGCGGTTGTTTACGGAGCGGGGGCTCCGGGCGCTTTCAATCGGTGCCTCCGGAGAACCTCCGATTGAATTACAAGCGCGTAGTTTAAACTTGGTACGGGAGAAATGAACGAGCATTTGCACAGGAATTTATAACTTGTCGCTATTAATGTGAGAAACTACGCCCCTCCGTTAATACTTTAGTTATTTGGCGATATTACAGATAGCATTCTTACGGACAAACATAATAATTATGTAACAGAATTTCCGATTGAATTACAAGCGCGTAGTGTGAAGTTGGTACGGGAGAAATGTACGAGCATTTGTACAGGAATTTATAACTTGTCGCTATTAATGTGAGAAACTAGGCCCCAGTTTATACCTTTATTATTGAATGATATAGCGATAGCATTCTTAGGTACAAACATTGAATGACAAGCGCGTAGTGTGAACTTCAGACGGGAGGAAAGAACGGCATTTTCACAGGAATTCATAACTTGTCGCTATTATTGCGCGAAACTACGCTCCTCCTTTAACTTTTTTTAAAGGCTATTTGTTCGGGGCGTCGACCTATGAAGATCTTTTGCCCCTCCTTTCACCGTATGTGAGGAAACCAGCGTGTATTATGTAAATGGCAGAAGTGTAAAGTGTTGAATGTGAGGAAAGGAACCCATTTATGCCCAAATTATTTTCTTCTTGCGATATTGATAACTTGTATATATAAACACTTAGTATGACCCATTTTACATGTAGAAATGAACAAAACCATATTTACTTGTTTAGAGCCCATATAAACACATGGGTCGTTAACGACCCGCTACGCACTTGCTCGGGAAACAGGGAGAGACGATATTCTGAACATCAACCTTAGCAACAATTTATTTCTACAGACTTATAGTTTACGTACTGTACCTTTTAGAAATGAGATTTATAATGACACAAAAAGCAATAATTGTCATTGTTCTGTTTAATTATAATTATGTTTAGTAGCCAAAACACGTAATTTCAGATTCTATAACTGACAGTGGAACTGAGACATTCTTATTCGTGGTAGGGGTACATATCCACTCAGAAAAAGTATGCCAAGGAAAGAGGCATAACCAACGGTCTATTTCAATATATGAAGAAATGTATCTGCTTCGAGAAATGCACCCAAGAATCTATAGGGTATGATCGGATCGTAAAATTTCTTTTACCTGGATGACGAACATTGGGCGAAGAAGAGGGTGGGAATATCATATTAACTATTTCCCAATTGAATGAGTAAGATTTAGCTGTCCCGTTAATACAATTTTCGACTAAGTCTAACGTCAACTTGTTCATTTTCCGGAAGCGGTTCAGGTTCATCGCTGATTTCGGGAGGAGATTATGAATTGAAGTTACTGTTTACCTGCATCACTAACTCTGCTGGAGTCTACACGTACCTCTGCCAAGAAGTATTTCCGTTTTGTTATTTGAACCATCACCACACATAATAACTCTCATCGTACCTCAGTTTCTCGTTCTTTGAGTTTCTCTTTCATATGCTGAAAGGTGTGTGTCAGCAAGCAAATATCGTCTGCGTAGTCCAGATCTTCCAGTCTCTCTAGCAGCCCTCACTGTAAACCCCTTCTTTTCTGATAGGCGACAGGACACACCCTTGCCTAACTCCGGAGGTCACTCCAAATGCTTCTGTTAGCTTGCCTTCATGAACCACCCGGCACTCATAGTCATTGTATGTCTCCTTAATCAGGTTGACTATCTTCCGTGGAATTCCATACTTCAGTAACAGGCGCCACATGACGTCCCTGTCGACTGAGTCGAAAGCCTTCTCAAAGTCAACAAAGAGCATATACGTATTAGAGTTCCATTCACAACTCTGCTCAATGATGATCCGGAGAGTGTTGATCAAGTCTACACAACTACGACTCTCTCGAAAGCCAGCCTGCTCCTTCCTTAGCTTCTGCTCAGTTGTTGTTTTAATACGGGTGATTACCTTACTGGGAATAGATAGTAATGTAATTCCTCTCCAGTTTTTGCAGTTACTTATGTCTCCCTTTTTAGGCAGCTTAACTATGAGCCCGTTCTTCCATTCCTTTGGCATCTTTTCCTCTTGCCAAATTTTCTTGAATAAGATATGTAATGCTGCAGCTGGTACATCTATTTCAACATTTAAGGCTTCAGGTGGAATGTTTTCTAGCCCAGGAGACTTCCCGCTTTTAATCTGTTTAAGTGCTTTTCTAATCTTTTCTATCGAAGGCTCATCAACACGGATGCGAGCATCACTGTCCCATTCCTCTTCTTCGACTTCATCTACCTGATCAATTCCTCGGTTGAGTATTTACTCAAAATGCTCTTTCCATCTAGCTAATTGTTCATGTTCTCCAGTGAGCATAGTCCCTCCTCTTGGATAATGTCCTCGTTATCTGATACAGTTCCTTCACATCACCTTTATTTGCGGCTATTTCGGCTTGACTTGCGTATTCTTCGACCTGCCTACGTCGGTCATTGCGAGCACTCCTCTTTACTTGTCTGTCTAACTCACTGTATTTCTTCTCAAGTTCTCTTTTAATGTGCCGTGTCCTAGAGGTGAGGATAAGTTGCTTCGTTTCCCTCCGCTGTTTAATCTTCTCCCATGTCTTTTCTGACATGCAGTCTTTCTTCAGCAACTCTCTATGACGTAATGCCTCTTCGCAGGTCTCTGTTAAAGTCTTTTTAATGGCTTCCCATGTTTCCTCTACTCCTTCCATTGCTTCTAGATCTAGGACTTCAGACCGGTTTTTCAACTGTAACTTAAAGTTTTCTACTATCGGTTCCTTCTTCAGCTTGCCAATGTCATAAAGTCTACTTCGCCTCTGGAAAATTCTTGTCTTTGCTGATATCTTAAACTTAAACCAAGCCATCACCAAGTGATGATCAGATCCAACATCCGCTCCTCTCTTATTTCTCACATCGTGAAGCGAGCCCCTCCATTTACGACTTACTGCCACATGATCAATTTGATTCTCTGTGCGTTGGTCGGGCGACACCCATGTGACTTTATGTGGGAAAAGCGTCCCTCCAATAACCAGATCATGTTCTGTACACAATTTAAGGAATAATTCACCGTTCTCGTTCCGCTCACCAAGCCCATGCTTTTCCATAATGTGTTCCACTCCTTCATTATCTTTTCCCACTTTTGCGTTAAAGTCTCCCATGAGCAGGACAACTTCTTTCCGTTTTATTTTCTTTAAAACGCCTGAAAATGCTGCATAGAATTCCTGCTTCACTGTCTCTTCACTGCACTACGCAGATATTGCGTATGTTATTCTGAAAACGAGCTGTGATAATTCGCTCTGATATAGGGTGCCATTCCAGAAGTCCCTGCTTTGCTCTCTTGCTCAGTAACAGTCCAACACCGTCCCCTGCAATCTCTCCATGTTCTCGCCCTGAGTACAAGAGGGTCATTCCATTCCGGCACTTCATTTCTCCAAAGTCATCCTCACTTCACTTAAATCAAGAAAATCCTGTCGGTAATTCTCCATTTCTCTTATGATCTGTTTCAGCTTCCCAGGTTCTCTCATTGTACGAACATTCCAACATCCAAATCGTGTTACCTGTTTCGCGCTAAAGGTCGTCAGCTTTTTGTCCGTCCGGCTATTTTTCATCTTTGTTTCTTTAAAAAATTTATTTAAGAGCTTACGAGTTATTGGCCCATAAACTCCGAGTGCCTTGGTGGGGCTGCCACCTTAAGGCCAAGGCACTGGCCCTTACACGGATATTGGTGTATATACTGAAGAAAGAGCATTTCCTCTCCTCTTCTTAACAGTGTATACTTCAGTTATACCGCCGGTACTCGGTCGCCATTTACCCAGTCTGTGATAACAGGGAGCAGCACGAGAAGGTTGGGTTTGACATTTGGCTGAGAGAGGCTATGTATTACGCATCATCAGCCCTTGCTCCCTATTATCTCGCCTAGAAAAAGGCAAACCATGGGCAAACATTGTCGAGATCGGCTGAGCGATGACCGTCCGACAAGGCCTCCAGTGACTTCCATCTCTTGGGTCTTTGATAAAGCATGGGGATGAAAGTCATGACGTGGCTTCAGAAACTGGAAGGATATTTCAGTCTTGCCAACATCGATGTCTTGATGTAGAGGAACAAGAGCTTGGATAAAAATAGTGAGTATGTTGAATAGCAATGTGTACTGCCATGTATTCATATATCTGCCTGTAAAATGAAGTTTCTCCTTACGAGATCTCGTTTCCTTATTTTTAAAAGGTACATCGTACTTATAACACATGGTACCCGTCATCGCTGAAGGGTCTACCTTACAAAGGCTCCACCAATCTTAGTAATAAGCCATACAAAATACACCCTGGGGTGTACAAAATTCCCTGTACTTGCGGCAAGGTATACATTGGCCAAACATTGCGGTTCCATTGGTACTCGTATCAAGGAACACCAAGGTAATATCCGTCTCAACCAGCAACAGCTGAGCACGCCCTATCAACGGATCATGATGTCGCGTTCCGAGATATTCCACTACTACTAACATGTTTCCATTCCTCCCTTGAAGAAGAATGTGAGCCTTTTGGACGGTCACGCCGTCTCTCAGACCAGCAGATGCTTGGAGAAAGTGAGGGGGTAAGCTTTCGTTGCCTATACTAGGAAATGTGTCGGCATTCACCTTAGTGGAGGAGAATGGAAAACCACGGAAAACAACGTTCAAGTCAGCCGAAGGTGGGGACCAGCCCTTCTCCGTCTCCCGAATTCAGAGGCGTAGAGCCACGGTAGAGCCGTGGGCATCCCTCCTCTGCTCAGGTGGCCGGTCAGAATGCAGAGCTGCCGGACCACGGACCAACCGTGGCGACTTGTGGGCAACTCATCCTGCATCCGCCGATCAGATGTTCGAGGTCTTACCCACGCTAAACACTAGAGGTCTGAGATTATACGGGAAGCTGTGGAAATACGTATTTGTCTGTCACCTACGTAATACGTAGTTGCTAGCCATTAAGAATTTATATAGGTAGTTCTCTTCCTCGTCCTTTCACTATTATCATTTCTTTCCGATTTTTCCAAATTCGTATCCTCCTCATCACGAGATGGTTCACGCCGCACACAGGGAGCTATAGTGGAGAACGAGAGTCCCACTTAATATAGACAACGGAAAAGCATTCTTACTTTCAAGCGATTCAAACCTCCATTCATTTTTAGAGAAGTCTTACACGTGAACAGACGAGCTTATATTTGGAAGACGCAGAGCAAAGTTCTCTGTGAAAAAAAAGAAAAGCCGAAAAGCTTATTAACGTATCTACACACAAACTATTAGTATCTATGTAATTTTATCATCATTCATTGTGTCCGACTCGTTGGCAGAATGGTGAGCGTCTTGGGTTCGATTCCCGGCCGGGTCGGGGATTTTAACCTTCCTTGGTTAATTCCAATGGGGCTGGGTGTTTGTGCTGTCCCCAACATCTCTGCAACTCACACACCGCAACCAACACTATCCTCCACCGCAATAACACGCAGTTACCTACCTATGGCAGATGCCACCCACCCTCATCGGAGGGTCTTCCTTACAAGGGATGCACTCGGCTAGAAATAGCCACACGAAATTATTACTATTATTATTATTATTATTATTATTATTATTCATTGTGCAAAATTTGAATCACCAAAATACCGTATTTCAAGTAAAGTGGGTCTCGGCCCTCAAGTGGCCACGGCTGGTCCGTGGTCTAACAGCTCTGCACTTTGACCGCCCAACCGAGCAGAGGAGGGGTGGCCACGGCTTTCCTGTGGCTCTACGCCTCTGCATTCGGAAGACGGGACAGGGCTGGATCTCACGGTTGGCCCCAACTGTCGGCTGTCCTGAGAATGGTTTTCAGTGGTTTTCCATTCTCCTGCACTAAGGTGAATGCCGGGACACTTCGTAGTAAAGGCAATGGCCGCCAAACCCCTCAGCTTCTCCGAGCATCTCCTCCTTCACCGTCACAAATCTCACGCCTGAGAGACGGCGTCACCGTCTAAGAGGCTCGCTTCCCCCTTCTGGGGAGGAATGAAACAATTTTACTAGTAGTAGTAGTGGAAAGTGTGTGTTTGATGGTTACTTACACTAATGCCTGCATTTCATGTACCGGTACATCATCTTTTAATTGGTCAGTTTCGTTTGTAAATGGTCTGAAGGAATGCAGTTTATTAAGTTTCTATTGACTCAAGGGGAAGTATAACTGGGCAACCATCCTAAGCAAAATATGAAAAGTTCCAGCAATGCTTAGAATGAATGTATTGGCCAAGGAAATACAAGCACCATAAAAGGCTTGAAAATGAAAGACTCCCCAGGCCTCAGAAACCTAACACCGTCGGGACAGAAAAAGAACAGTTGACCAAGGGAGGTCGGATAAGAAATATGGAAGCGAGTAGCCTGACACAAATAACTGGAAGCAATGTCAGGCTCAAAAATGCTACAAAAATGGATGCCTCTGGGACCCCTTTCAGTCGCCTTTTACGACAGGCTAGAGATACAGTGAGTGTACTCTACCGGTCCCACCCACGGCGGGGAAGTAACATTACTATTCCTGTCCTATTACTAAATTCAGTAGTCAGCCCGTACCGTAGTTAGGTCTAGTTTTACGGCTGAATATCCTTCCTGACGCCAACGCTGTGTGGTGGGACATCGTTAGTATTACGGTACATGTTTCTCTGGTGGATGGTAGTGTGATGTGTTTTGTGTATATGATGATAATAATAATAATAATAATAATAATAATAATAATAATAATAATAGTAATAATAATAATAATAATAATAGTATCAGGGATTCCAGGCTATTTAAATTGCGCGCCTTGTCTACGACCATCTATGCCAACGGACTTGAACATTTAAACTCTCAAAGAATTTCGTCTTCTACAGTCAGATGGCTCTAACATCGATTTGCTAGCTCACCCTCGCGCACTAAAAACGGACCTAGATCTTAGGAAATTTAATTTTTGTTATTAGTAAACCTTTTTCTGAAGACTACTTTTTTAATGTACCGAAGTTGTCGACACTTCAGCTGGTTCCTCCTCTAATGTAATCTATCAGATACTTGTAAATATGTTCTCTAGCCAATCAAAACCGGGGTTGTGTACAGGAATCCAGCCTATCAGCAAAGTGTGGTTCAATTGAATCGGGAAGCTTCCCCTTACGGAACTACCTAAGGAGGGCACGTTAGGGCCGTCTTGTCTGAATTGCTCCAGTGCCTGGGAGTGTGACTTGACGGAGGTCTAGGAGGCAGGGGCGCGGCCTGCTTGAAGAATATCCAGCGATACAAGGTAATGAAGGATTTTTCCTAAACATTTGATAGCCCCTGCGGTTTAGTTTGAGGGGAAGGTTTTAGCCGTTTTCTTTTAATGTAATGTTGTGAACTGGTGGTTTAAATGTAGGATTTTCGGCGAAGTTTGAGGACTCTGTTCCTATTCCCTACCGGGAAATATGTAATGTAATGGAAAGAAGAGTGATGACCCTCTGCCGACTCCCATTCAACCTTGCCATTAGGTGACGAAAGTTTTCAAACTCTAAATTTTGTAAATCCCGTCTTGGTTCTAAAGGCTCCTCCTTTAGTCATCCTCGTGTAGTATGGGAATAACCTCTGTATCTTTGGGCCATAAGCCCACTTAGGTTTCTATTAATTTCTATAAGGAGTGTTGGATTTCGCCCCTTTGCCTCTTGTTAATGGCCGGTTATCTGCAACCTTTTCTCTTTTCTCTTCAGGCCATGTAGTACGGATAATAATGTCCCTGTTGATCCTGTATTATCCATAAGGTAACTGTTCTTCGTTGCAGCTCAAAACGCAGTCTTGGCATTCACTAAACCAACCATCGTCAAGGGGTCTAGTGGTAGCCCACATCTTGGACTCAGCAGTCGCCCAGCTGGCAGATTCCCTACCTATTGTTTTCCTAGCCTTTTCCTAAATGATTTCAAAGAAATTGGATATTTAGTGAACGTCTCCCTTGGTAAGTTATTCCAATCCCTAACTCCCCTTCCTATAAATGAATATTTGCCCCAGTTTGTCCTCTTGAATTCCAACTTTATCTTCATATCTTTCCTACTTTTATAAACGCCACTCAAACTTATTCGTCTACTAATGTCATTCCACGCCATCTCTCCGCTGACAGCTCGGAAAGGTGGACTAAGCACCAATTTACAATACCTGGGCGAGAAATTGCACGCTCACCATATACAGCAGTGATTTAACGATGAATGTCCGTACAACTGAGCCTTTGAGCCCATAGAAATCTGATCATTGCACGCACCTCCAATTTGGAATGAACATCCAGTTGACGCGCCATTGAGCCTAGCCTCTCTGCACATACAACACGGGGGGATGGATGCCACACTAACCTTCCTATCGAACGTGTCAGCATTTACTGTAGCTTGCTCCGCAATGGCCACGGTCACGACACACGGCGTGCTCTCGCGGCGAGCTGGTGTAACTTTTAGATTCACCCTCGTACGACAAAAAAATTGGTTTCCCCTCTTCCTCTTTCTTTCCTTCTTTATCTTCTGTTATTATCTTTCTGTTTTTAATATTTAATCTTTCTTCTCCCTATATATGGGTGGGTACTAAATACATCCCATACAATTTCGGGGGGGGGGGGGCGTAGCTCCCCGGAGTCAGCGCTCCTACTCACAATCACCAACCATGTCGAACGATCAATCGAGAATTCATTTCGAACCGTGTAAAAAGTAAGTAAAAAGAACAGGTTTGATTCAGTTGAAGAAAGATACGCGCGTGCACCGGCGAGGTGTCCCGACATAAACAATCAACACTGCCCCACTCCAGTACTTCAATGGACGGGAGGGAGTGAAGGGGTAGTGTTGAAGGCCACTCCAGTACCACAAAATAGGTGAAGGGAGTTTGCTAAAGGCACAGTGAGTGTATTGCTATACATCCACTACCATGTCCATTTCAAACACAAGTCTTGTACCTGTAGAAATGCGTTAAGCGAGGAGTTGGGGGATGACGCCATGCTTTGTTTAATATCGGACACCATTTCTGTGCATGTGTGTACCGATGTCCATTCTTTGCAATCATAGATTATTTATTTAATCCGTTTACCCTCCAAGGTTGGTTTTTTCCCGGACTCAGCAAGGGACCCCACCGTTTCCGCCACTAGGGCAGTGCCCTGGAGCGTAAGACATTTGGTCGGGGTTACAGCTGGGAAGGAGGACCAGTACCTCGCCAGGGGATGAACAGAGACCTTGTGGGGGATGGGAATATTGGGAGGGATAGGCAAGGAAGAGGGGCCTTAAATTAGATACCATCCAGGCATTTGCTTGGAGAATAAGTGGGAAAAGATGGAAAGCCACTTCGAGAATAGCTGAGCTGAAAATCAAACCCCCTCTGCTCAGATGACCTCTCGAGGCCGAATTGACCCTCTTCCAGTCCTCGTGCCACTTTTCAAATTTCGTGGCAGAACCGGGCAGCTAATCACCACAGAAGCGGACTATTAACCAATGTTAATCGTTTGGCTCCTCGTCTTGACACACCATATTACAAATTCTTACTTGAAATCGACAGTTTCTGCTTGGGAGTGAGGTCAACAAAGACAAAATTTTACAACTCCATGAAGATGATGCAGACTGATCGTTTTTTGCGTCACAGAGGAATGCTTTATAAGTCGTTAGTTCTCTGCAATCCAAATATTTACTAGCATCCCTGTGGGGGTAAAATCAGCATCAGCGTCGGCAACATTCAAGCAAAGATTCTGAGGGGTGTAGATGCAAAACTCACAATCTCCACTTTTCATGATTTACAGTAAAGCTGAAAAAACTCTCAGATGTACACACCTGGACGAATTTTGCTATGTACGTTTCTATTTACATCTTGAATGTGATAAGTGCTGGAGAGCATCTTTTCTTGTGGAAAGTAAACGTGAAGGCGGAAAATTACATTTTAAGTGTGGAGAATGTGAGTTTTGCTCCACGTTTTGGGATAATGTGAGTTATGCATCACTAGGCTGTGGATAATGTAAGTTTTGGTACAAATATTTTAACATTTAGTATGCTATATGAAGCTAAGAAACAGGATTCAAACAGTGAACAGAAGAAAATAAATAAAAGAAAAACGGACACTTGGAGGATAATAATAAAAATACAGTATATTAAACAGTAATGCATAGGGAAAATACATGTTTATTGACAAGGAATAATAGTACTGTACCTCAAGATGTTAACATGAATGACCTACATTCCCACAAAGCAAATCAGTTCTGAATCACTTCATTTCCTAGCGGAAAAGATACACTGACAGTTCTTAAACTATTTAAATGAACAGATGCGGAGCTTCTTCCTGTGGCTGGCAATGAAGAACATTGTCTTCTTGTTCATCCTCATTGACATCTGTATTTCCATCTACAATGTCTTTGTAAAAGGTCAAAGTTGGAATACTCCGCCATTCTTCACCATAGTGCTTTCCCAGAAGAGCGTTGACATCATGTTTCTTTTCCATACTTAGACTGTTGGATTTCCGAATTTCTGGTGGATTCATATTGACAATAGCCTTAGTTGGTTTCATTATGGAAGAATATCCCTGTAGTCGTAAATTGTAACAGCTCTCACCCCGTACTACAGCTTTTGTGCCACGCTTTTTGACGAAGATGCGCTTACTTGCTTGTAAACGAAATTGCCATTTATTTGGAGGTTTTGTGAATTGGTCCTTTTCACTTTTCCAGTCACCATTTGGACAGCCTTCTTCTCCAAGTCTTACCACTGTTGCATAATTTCCTATCATGTCCATGTATTCCTGTGGACTGATTATGTTTTTGTGCTTGCGTACCTCCTTTTCAATATTACCAAAGACACGGTCAGGGGGGATGAAGCTGTGTCCGGTAACAGGGAGTACTAGTTGGACTTCTTTGATATGTTTGGGGGAGAAATTTACGAGCCAGTAGCTGACCATTGATACTACAATGGCATTCTTATTTTGTCCCCCACAACCGTCACACACCAAGCGCACAGTTGTTAAAGTTTCTGACATGTCTGTGTTGCGTAAAGCATGAAATAAACATGATGTTACTTCATTCGCCCCTTTTCGGAATTCATTTTCAAGCCAAATATAAGATGTAACCTTTTCTCTGGTCAACTTGCTTTTAGAGTGACCTTTTAAAACCAAACCAAACCAAACCCCATGGCACTACAGCCCTTGAAGGGCCTTGGCCTACCAAGCGACCGCTGCTCAGCCCGAAGGCCTGCAGATTACGAGGTGCCGTGTGGTCAGCACGACGGATCCTCTCGGCCGTTATTCTTGGCTTTCTAGACCGGGGCCGCTATCTCACCGTCAGACAGCTCCTCAATTCTAATCACGTAGGCTGAGTGGACCTCGAACCAGCCCTCAGGTCCAGGTAAAAATCCCTGACCTGGCCGGGAATCGAACCCGGGGCCTCCGGGTAAGAGGCAGGCACGCTACCCCTACACCACGGGGCCGGCAGAGTGACCTTTTACAACTGTAAAATTGTACAAATAGATCTGCCTGCTATAGTACGTTGATTGGTCAGGTAATTTCGGAAGGGGTAGGTTTCGTTGACAATCAAAACTTAATATCAGAAGGCTTGGATCATCTTTTTCTTGAAGAAGTCTATAGAAAGCCTCAGATCTTCTCTTATGGACGGTTTCCTCAGCCATCAATGTTTGCTTTTGTGCAGGATCGGTAACAGTTTTAATTTTCCCATTTAACTGTAAACAAGTTGAACATACATCGACCCGTATTGTACTTCTTATTGAAAAGTCTCTAAAAAGCCACTGTTTCACTTTCAGTTGGTACGCAGCACAGTTGTTGTACATTTCATGATACTGAGCTCGGATGAGAGGTAACGCCCAGAACAGTAATGAGGCTCTGAACATGTCAATGAATTCAGAAACTTCATAACATTATTTCTTTTTGCCGTATACTTAAAACTTAGCGGTCACCTCCTCGATTTTCTTTAGCCAAGCCGCCAGTATTTCTAAAATGTTTTAACACTGTGTTAATGCGAAATCTTGAAATGTTAATCACACCCATAAATGTCTTCAAACATACAGGAATTCTGTCTCCCTTATGGTTTGGAATGAAATATTTTGTCCTGCAAGACTGAACATTGTATCTTCCTGTGGTGGGCCTCTTTCTCTTCGTGCCTACGGACTCCGTAAATTTCAAAACAAAGTTGTCTTGGTAAACTTTGTCCTTATGAGAATAGAATCTCTCATGAAACCTGCGAAGGTCTTGAGCTCCAATTGTACGACATAAGAAGGCTCCCTGACTGTGATTGCATTCTGGAAACTTGGGTAACCTCTTCGAAGAATATCTGAAAGAAAATAAATTCAAAACATGTAAATACGAAAACATAGTATTGTGAAACCTTCTCTTAATAATCCACCTCCAAAGCAAGAAAGTGCACATCCAACTCACCTCATTTGTTTAGCCTTGTTTCTTTTCCAGTTAGATTGATCTCTACTCCTCTTCCGACCTCTTTCCTCTGGAGAACATGGTTTCACACTTTCTTCCATTTGTAACCCTTATTTTGGGGAACTATTTATCCTAACTTAACAACTGATGTACTGCCGAAGCCTTCACCTAACAATATGACATAAACTGTAACCTAATGTAAACATGGGATACCCACAATGCACTCAGAAACAAGTGCAGCCACACGATTGGTGTAACCGGAGAGTGTGACTTTTGCTTCGTGCTGGGAAGTGGATAATGTGAGTTTTGCAACAAACCCTGAATTTCAGAATGATTTTATACAAGTAAAATGTTACTTTCGCTACAAGTTTTTCATTGGAAACGATGCCCGTTAAGGTAGAGAACACGCCTTCACATAGAACTCAATATTGAAAAAAATGGAGAATGTGAGTTTTGCTTCTACACCCCTCGCCGGTGGGAAATACACAATGATGTTTAAAACAAAATACCGGTTGTCATTTAAGTCAGTAGCGTAGCCAAGATTTCAGTTTGGGGGGGGGCATTCATCCAGAATTTTATTTTGTTTGGTGTCCAAACTTCCATAGTTTAGGTGGTGTGGAATACCGAAAAAGGAGATGAGTGTCCTTGGATCCAAGTAAGAGTGGTGGATTCGTGCGTATTACGGAAGCTAATATTAATTTTATTCTTCTTATTCTTCCACCTCTTTTCCCACATCTGTGGGGTCGCGGGTGCGAACTGTGTCGCACATGTGGATTTGGCCCTGTTTTACGGCCGGATGTCCTTCCCGACGCCAACCCTATATAGAGGGATGTAATCAGTGTTGTGTGCTTCTTTGGTGGTTGGTAGTGTAGTATGTTCTCTGAATATGAATATGTTGGGACAAACACCCAGTCCCCAACCAGAAGAATTAATCAGACGCGATTAAAATCTCCGACCCAGCCGGGAATCGAGCCCGGGACCGTCTGAAACGAAGGCCTCAACACTGATCATTCAGCCAATGAGTCGGACTCCGGAAGATGATATTAATGTACATTATGTATAAAATGCTAAATAAAAGTACATTGGTTAAAACTCCTGGGGTGTCTGGACTCCTTGGACGACAATCCCTCGTTCTCCGGCTACCTCTGTTACCCCCAACCCAACATAACTGCAGCATTTCATATATTCCGAGTACAAGTGAAATGAATGCCAGAATAAACAGTTTGAGTAAGGATGCAATATTCTGGTTTAGAATTAATACGGTAATGTTATTATAGTAATGGTCATGCGATAAGGAATTAAGAAGTGACATTTTATAAAATAATGCGGCAAAGAAATACACACAGACACACACACGCACGCGTCGAATACAGGTTTCTCGTCCTTCTTATCCATGGCTAGATGATGAAGGCAAGAGAATGATGGCCTACCGTGACTCGTTATTTCGACATTATAAACAAACCCTAGATGACACAGACTTCGAATCTAACCGCATCTTAAGAAATCGCACAAAGCAGTTAATCAGAAATATAAAAAATGTATATATTTTCGGAATTTAGCTAACAACTTACATTCTAATCGCGCATGGGACCAACTTAGAGCTCTGGGAATAGGAAAACATCAACAGAGACAGGCAACTCCTGACATTCCACTTGACGAACTGAACGATTACTTTACTAGAATAAATATTCAACCTATCCAAATTAACTGCACCGACTCACCGCCCTCCCCTCCAGCCAATCCACTATTCACATTTCACAGTGTCACAGAAAATCGGGTTAAAAAGGCTTTGTATTCGATTAAATCAAATACTACAGGTGTAGATGATATTCCTATTAATTTTATACATAACATTATGGGTGCTATCTCGCCTTTACTGACGCACATACTGAACAACTGTTTACTAAACGGAACTTTCCCTACTGTCTGGAAAACAGCCAATATTATTTCGGTACCTAAGAGTTTAGACCCACAATCACCCTCTGACTATCGTCCTATGTCAGTATTCCCTGCAGTTTCTAAAGACTTTGAACGTTTAGTATACGAGGAAGTTCTGGAATACCTACATAAAAATGCTCTTTTGGACCCTTTGCAATCTGGATTTAAGGAGGGTCACAGTACCACAACAGCACTTTTGAAGGTTACTGAAGACATTAGAAACGCTATGGACAAACGACTGCTCACTATACGTATCCTTCTTGACTTCAGTAGCCCCGTTGACACCATAGTAATTCCGACTATGATAAAGAAAATGGAACTGCTAAATTTCGACCTAGCTGCGCTTGAGGTTTTTAGTTCTTATTTGAGTAACCGTCAACAGCGTGTAACAGTAAACGACAAGGCCTCTAAATGGAAAATGAAACTTAGTGTTGCCCCACAGAGCAGTATTCTACGGCCCCTAAGTTTCTGTATTTATATCAATGACGTACCATCTGTGACAGGAAATAACACACATGACCTCTGTGCTGACGATCTTCAAATATATCGACACTGCAAGACAAGATATTAACAGGGACCTCCAACGACTCAGTGTATATGCACAACGAAGCTCTCTCATACTCAGCTGCAAAAAACGACAATTATAATTGGATCACGAAAATTACTGAGCTGCTCAAACAATGTCGCAATCCCGCCTATCCTACTGAATGGTAACACTATTCCCTACAGTAAAACGTTTAAAAATCCCGGCGTAATGATGAATGAAACAGTTGATTGGTGTGATCACACGAAAGAAATACGTAAAAAGATTTTTGGAGTTCTTCGCCCTCTTAAACGGCAGAGGGATGTATTTCCATTTGAGCTACATTCCAAACTAACACAGACACTCATTCTCCCTATTCTTGATTATTGTGACGTTGTTTTAGTTGACATGACGAGAGAAGAAACACTTAAACTTCAACGAGCATTGAATTCCTGCCTGCGATTTATTTATAATATCGGGTACGATGTTCGTATCACCCCATATTATAAGGCTGTCTCATGGCTGATGTCTGATAAACGTCGGCAGCTACACACTTTAACGATGGTGATCAGAGTGGTAGCTGTAAGTCAGCCAAGCCAATGTATATTTCTTCTAAATTCATCTTTTTATCATCACTTCACAACTTAAGTACACGTTCTAGATTCATTCTTTCTATTCTACTGCACCGCACATATAAAATTAATAGATAATTTGTGGTGACTGTCGCCAGATTATGGAATTCCCTGCCAGTTCAGGTCAGAGAAACTAGCTTTTTTTAAATCACGATTTAAGGTCACCTGCCGAGACTACCTGCTGAGGACAGCTGACTGAATGGTTGAAGTATGAATGTTTGCGTTCCTGAGGATTAGCTATTTTTCAGATTTTTAATATTAATTAGTTCTAATATTAATTTAGTAAGTAATTTATTTAAATTTATTTTCAATTCTATTAAATTATGCAGACGCCATAAGACCTATCTGTGTCGGTGCGACGTAAAGTAAATTGTTAATTACTTTTCCACGCAAACCTGGGATACAGAATATAGTATTATAAAGTTAGAGTGTTGTGACGCTAATAGTCGTATGTATAATTTTTATTAACGTGCCAGAAACCAACGACACTGAGCTGTTGCCATTTCAACACCGTTTTAAGGGTTACCGATCCAACCCGGGATTTGAACCTGCGAACTCAGACTCAGAAGGACAGCGACTCAACCAACTGAGCCACATGAAAAGTAGGCGTTTGTGATTATTGTTATAAATAGATGCAGTTAGTCTTTTTACAAAGGTTTTATGAGGAGCATTTATTAAGTCGTACGTTTTCTTTTCTCTTTTTTTTTTTTGCTAGTTCCTTTACGTCGCACCAACACAGATATGTCTTATGGCGACGATGGGATGGAAAAGGCCTAGGAATGGGAAGGAAGCGGCCGTGGCCTTAATTAAGGTACAGCCCCAGCATTTGCCTGGTGTAAATATGGGAAACCACGGAAAACCATCTACAGGGCTGACGACAGTGGGGTTCGAACCCACTATCTCCCGATTACTGGATACTGGCCGCACTTAAGCGACTGCAGCTATCGAGCTCGGTCGTACGTTTTCTTACTGTCCTAAATGCACGAGGCCGGACAGAAGAACTAGCTGGAAGCTAAGAAGTCTTGCTGGGGTGGCGCTTCCTTCGCTGTTCACTTTTCCAAACCAAACTCCATGACGTTCAGCCCGGAGGCCTGCAAATTACGAGGTGTCGTGTGGTCAGCACGACGAATCCTCTCCGCCGTTATTCCTGGCTTTCTAGACCGGGGGCACCATCTCACCGTCAGATAGCTCCTCAGTTATAAACACGTGGGCTGAGTGTACCTCGAACCAGCCCTCAGATCCAGGAAAAGTCCCTGACCTGGCCGGGAATCGAACCTTTGGCCTCCGGTAAGATGCAGGCACGCTACTTCTACACCGTGGGCCCGGCTGGTGACTTTTAGGTCTCCTTATTATCGAATTTGACTTAAGGCATCCTGCATTCCATTCCCGTCACTGACAGAGTCAAGAAAAGCATGGGGGGGGGAGGATACAGCCTTGTTTTTGGGTGCAGTAGAGTTTTCCTTGAGTCTCCCGTAATCGAAATATCTACGGCCTGGAAGGTAGTCACCTTCACGGGGTGTAGTACCAAAGTGGTTCCTTCTTTTAGAAGACAAATTAAATGAAGATTCTACTTCCTCACAAACGAAGAACGATATTATCAATTTTACGAACAGTTTAAATAATGCAGCCCGTTTATGTTAAGAGTACAGAAGCTATGATTGTACATGGTAACAATCAAAACCAACAATATCAACTGAAGATCCGTCACCGCACTCGGTAGGACAGGCTTTCTTTTCATATCCACCGGGCGAGATGGCCGTGCGGTTAGGGGCGCACAGCTGTTTGCTTGCATCCGGGTGATAGTGGGTTCAAACACCACTGTCGGCAGCCCTAAAGATGGTTTTCTGTGGTTTCCCATTTTCACACCCGGCAAATGCCGGGGCTGTACCTTAATTAAGGCCACGGCCGCTTCTTCCCATTCTCAGCCCTTTCCTTTCCCATCGTCGCCATAAGACTTACTGCGACGTTAAGCAAGTAAAAAATCTTTTCACAACCCCTTCCAAGGAAACGTTGTATCCACAGTATTGGCCTGGACTTACACTCCACCCACTGAAATTATTTTGTGGGTACGCCACTGCATCCACTCACCATTTTAGGTACAAGGTAAGTCGGAAGAATTGTTGGATACTCAAAAGACTCACCATAAATGATGCGGTTCTGGTTCAAAAGTATAAGGAAAGGTAAGGGACGGGATCTAGTTTTTAAATAGAATCCGTATCAATAGAACGTGACTTCCCATTTTAAAAATGTTTCATGTATCGACTGCGATTCAAGCCTGGTCCGTCCTGATGAGAAGATAGAACCATTGGAACTGAGTTATCACGCCCGCCAAACACAAAATAGTTACCCGCACTTTTGATGGTGCCATTTGAGGTTCCAATCAGTCTCCCGGCATTTGACAAAATATATAGACCTACCTATCGAACTTAGACACCCATCCGCGATTGTCTTGCTACTGTAAGAATAAAAAACCTTTTTCATAACTTACCGAGGATGCACATAGTGTTGGCTTCTCAGTGACAAAACGGCCCCTCTTCAAAAAAGTTACTTATATGGCACAAAATGAGTAACTAACGTGCAGCTCACAATCCTGCCACAGTCTTCCCAACGCTGCAACTTAAACACAGCACATCTCTCAACCACGGTACAACCCGAGGATCCATAGGACGTTGTTGTTTCCTGGAACCGATATGCAAAAGCTGACACGATGTTGTAAGCTTGTAACTGTTTCTGGACGTGCCCCCGTTATCTCGGTGTTCACGTTCCGGCCCCCTACTGAGTAATCCCTTGCTAATTGCCCCTTTCTTCATGTCTTGACTTTTGTCAACACATGGTGACATTCCCAATACTGAGGCATCTACAGGGAAATATCCCCGCGCATCACAATCTTAAGTGTCTTCCTTTCATTCAAGCAGTACAAATATGGAGAATTGAGCACTGCTAGTAGATTCTTGTCGCTACGTTAACTTAACATTTTGGCGTACGTTTTTGAATTGTTCGTACCGTACGTAAAACAACGGCTGATCCTCGCTCTAGTTTCAGGTTATTCTCCCAAACAATCTTGCAAGGTGTCCGGATCTATTCTTGCAACTCTTATGTAATGTAAATATAAATACTCTGTAAATACAGTCATGATGTGTATAGTTCATATATTATATTGTATGTGTTTATATGCCCGACCATTTATTAATAATTTTATATATATAAACTATATTTAGATATGTAAGTGCTCGTCAGTATGTAATGTCCTGTACAATTCCTGTTTATAAGCCTGCAGGCTCGTAGGAATTAATTGAAATAAATGAATATATGAATGAATGAGGGGAGGTGGTGGCATACAATTTCTAATCACTAGATTGCGTGCCAAAAGCCTGGATTAAATTCCAAACCTCTCCGCAGTGCTCCTATGGAGTGAGGGCATATGACGCTGTTGATGGTGATTCGTCCGTCGGATGGGGACGTTAAGCCTTGAGCAGACCCCTTGGTGCTATTCGACAGGAGTAGGCTATGTGCCGGCACCGGGTTTCACCCTCTTCCTTCCCACTATCAAATATCACGTCATTCATTTCATCTCTCATTAACTCCTCTGATGAGGTTGACGTCAGGAAGGGCATCCGGTCATAAAAAAACCGCCACGACAAATTCATCTCACCTCATACCCGACCCCGTAGGGAAACGGGACAAGGGTTTTACAAACATGAATGAATGAGTGAATGAAAAAATTGATAACTTAGAGGACATACCAGTCACTTCAAGAACGTTCATCTTACGGATGTCCGGCTCAATGGCTAAATGGTTAGCACCAAGGCCTTTGGTCCAAAGAGTCCTGGGTTCGATTCTCGGCCAGGTCGGGGATTTTAACCTTGATTTGTTAATTCATCTGTCTCGGGGACAGAGATAATATTAGGCAGGGCCCCATCCTCACAGACATGCAGGTCGCCTATACGTCGTCTAATAGAAATAGGCCTCCCCGGAGGACATACGCCATTGTTATCTTACGTATTTGCTCTCAGAACTATTCAGTTTTTTAAAAATCGTGATGCCAATTCCCATGACAACTTGAACAGTTGAGAGGTTTCTCTTAGGCATTAAAAGACTTATGGCTTATTTCCGTACCACTACAGCACGGGAGAGATTAAATTCATTGTACCTTCTGCACAAGGAGGCTACTAAAGCGTTAAATCTGGAGAAGGTGGCGGTGATTTTATACCAAGAAATGCATTGAGAAATCGGGCATTCCTTCAGAGAACTACATTTCCCAATGTAGTCAGTTCAGGCGGTAGATTTGGTGGTAGAGCTTTTCACATTACGTATCATGAAATGAACAATTTGTATCTATGAAGCAAGTTCTAGATTTTTTACTTGTGATCATTTTTGATAGCTTCGTACATTCCTTCAAAATATTTATAAACCAAGTTTTATTTTTCTGTTTACACTCAGCTCTTGATTTACCGTAATCGGATTAACCGAGTTGCGGCTTAACCGCGATATCAAAAACACTAAAAATGCACGAGTTTTAGGAGTTACAGTAATACAGAATTACAAAGAGTCGGGAAAATATTGCCAGGGTAATGCTCTCATCATCGAAAAACTTGTTTCGAGAAACTTGAGAAGCAAAATAACGAAAAAGTGTTTCTCGGTACAAAAGCAGAAAACAATGACTGATTATTTTCAGAAACAGTAAAGTTAGGCACTCTGAATACTATCTTTTCTTTGCCTTATTAGTTTCAGCGGATAGTGCTATTTATTTTTCTATTTATTAATCGTGCTAAGTGCTACTTTTACTGCTACGTATTGGGTAAGTTAATAAAAAATAATACAGTAGTATCATTTATTAAACTGTACTTTCAGTACGCCTTTTCTGTTTTAAACTTTTTGCAGGTTAATCGCAATTTTACTTATCCGGGAAGCCTTAACCCTACATTATCCCGGTTAATCGAGAGTTGAGTGTACTTGTGAATATTATCGAAAACTCCATACATAGGACTCGTTCAAAAATGTATTTGAGAATCAAGCTGTATTGTTGTTGTTTCTTTCCTTTTCGTTTGTGAATATTATTAATATATAGGAATGTTTGCATTTGTAGTTGTTCATCATTTCAGATGCCTGTGTTCATGTTAATCATTGCTCCCCCCCCCCCCACCAATAATTACGCGAAGACTGTAAGAGATATGCAATTAAATAAAATATCACTCACAACGTGTAAACTATTTCAACTATAAGATTAAAACTTACAGATCTCTATCTCTATACCGTACTAATTAATTTCTATTTTGCACTTTACGATGTAGTATCGATCGCACTTTCCCTCACACAGAGAGTACACGGGTATCTTCGAAAACCTTAAAAGTAGTTCGTGGGACGTAAAGCCAATGTATGTATATATATTTATTCAGAAAATAAACACTTCTCCCATAAGGAGGTTGCCCATGAGGGCAAAGTACCTATGCTAAATGCATTTATTACTATATAAATGTTTTCTAGGTATGGATAGTGAACCTTTCAAGGCTATGAGGACCATATTTTTCGTCAACGACTGTGACAGTTTGAATCCTGAGCGGAATTCTTCGAAGAACTTAGGGATTGTTCCTCTTGCACCGATCATGACGCCTCGATGTTATCCAGTCCGTATTTACGTCCGTAGAAGGGGATAGTTGGTGCATAGATGCTCTTCTTTCCCTCGAGTACTTCATTGGGCTGTTTAACGTGCGATTCAAACCGAACCGTAGGTTCAATAATATAATCCATTGTTGTTATTTTTTAAGGCTATCATATCAACCCTACGGGTACTGCCGTTCTCCAATAATCCACGGACCTCTTCGTGCACTGTGCAAGTAACGTCTCACAATGACTGAGCATGGTGTCTAGTAAGTCACAGGGTTTCCCCGTAGGGACAGTATCCCAGGACATGAGAAAGAGTTTCTATCTCGTTGTGGCAATGCCGACATCGGTTATTGTCCTGGGACCTGCCCCAAGGATCATATAAGAGAAATAGATCCGTCAATCCTGTATAATAACCGGGCGAGTTGGCCGTGCGCGTAGGGTCGCGCGGCTGTGAGCTTGCATCCGGGAGATAGTAGGTTCGAATCCCACTATCGGCAGCCCTGAAAATGGTTTTCCGTGGTTTCCCATTTTCATACCAGGGAAATGTTGGGGCTGTACCTTAATTAAGGCCACGGCCGCTTCCTTCCAACTCCTAGGCCTTGCCCATCCCATCGTCGCCATCAGACCTATCGGCGTCGGTGCGACGTAAAGCCCCTAGCAAAAAAAAAAAAAATCCTGTATAATAAAGTTCACTGAGAAAACAGGTCATGGGCGCTATAGTGGCCTCTTTTTCTCTACCAACATAACGAAATAAATACCAGGATAGTACCAAATACAGTAGAGACAATACACGACACTGAGCGAGATATCGAGGGACAGCTATTGGAGCTCACTCTAGCGGATAGACCTGAACGGTTCTGATTATGTCATAAGAGCACGTGTATTTTTGTGTGAAGTTTTTGGTGTTATTTATGCGTTTTCAGTGAGTTGACATAATTAAATAGTAGCGTGTGTCATTCCTTGATATCTCCTCTCAACATGAGGGGAAAGGTATGTGCTGTGTTTGGCTGCAGTAATTACGAAGTAGAGAAAAGTGCGCGCTCGTTCTTCAGGTTCCCTCGTGACAAGAACATGTAAGTAATATTGTGCTTGCATATATATTCTTCCAGTGACAGAGATTTTTATAGTACTTCATAATCTTCTGACCTGCTCGGCCCATGTTTTAACGGGCTTAAAATATAATACGCATATTTTATTGTATAGTGCCGCAGTTAACCTTCAATACCGATGTGTTGTTGTAGGCGTGATCTGTGGGTTTTGAAATGTCACAGAAGCGATTTGGATAAAGTGTACAAGAAAGAAGGGACGTTACGCTTGTATAAGAATTATAAGATCTGTTCAGATCATTTCCAGGCCAGCGACTTTAAAAATCCTCGACTATACAGCCAAGGGTATGTTACATTTTTACTCTAATTGTACGTAAATATTCCTCAAAGCATCACTATCGACAACATTTTCAAACTTTTCTTTCTTTTATCCCTCTTCTCAGATTAAAGCCGGGATTTTATAGATTTTCTTTCTGTTAGTAGGCTTCATGTTAAGAGGAAAATTGTCCAGCTATTAAATGTTAATTCATTGCATCATACGTGTATGGAATGTGCCGATATTTTTATTGACAAATGTCTTAATGTGATGATATATTGTTTTTAAATGAGGAAAAAAGACAAATCCAACCGTAAGATTTCAGGCAGGAATGCTAAAGCTAAAAAAGTAATGCATAAATGAAAGATCAAGCCATTTCACACCTTGTTTATATGTCTAATTTCAGTCTTTGAATAATAACCTTTTAAATAATTCTTCATTCATTTATCCAGAATTGCTTTAGCAACTTCGAAGTTAATATCTCAATACCACTGTCTTTCTAGACGTAATTTATTTATCCATTTCCGTATATACATTTCCATTGATATTTGAATTTAGCGCGATTTGTTCAGGTCAAGTCACTAGGAGCGCCACCGTCGAATTGTCTCCCATTTTAGCAAGGCGAAATCCGTAAGTGTCGTGTATTGTCTCTACTGTATTTGATAGTACCTCGTAATAAACTTGATAATGGCAGTTATTTTATTAAAGTTTTAATTGTGATAGAGATAATTACTGCATTTCGGTAGGAAGGTTGTATCACAAGCTTCTCTCGTGTCTTTTACTTGAAAAGTAAATTGCAATTACCGTATTTGTATGTTGGCAATCCTATTATTATGTTAGCTTGTATCGTTGTTTCACCGTTTGCATTTTAATGTAAATTTACATCTATTAAATAATAAATTTAACATTGATTACTGAAAATGTTAATGCAATTCATATAAAACCCCAAAACGCCCATACTTACCTATAAATCGCGACCTAACATAACCTCATTCTTTCGCTCGTTCATTGAACCCTTCCCACGATTTTTATGTATGGGAATGGAAAACAGGAGACGGAAAGGAAGAAGTAAGACACAGCATAATGCACACAGTTTATATTTTGAATTTATTTATTCCAAACAACAGGTAAGAAGCATAAACACACACACGTTTACTCACAACAGCTAGGTTGTTCCTTGTGAAGTAAGTTTATGATCATAATACTATTACTTCACATTAAGAACGCTCTTACGAAACCGGATCAAAAATCTCGTTCAATGCGAAAGAATCTCAACAAATTTTCGTCTAACAAGCACTACTACTTACCGTACGACCGAGTTCCCTTCGCGCGCAACGATAACGGTGTTGTGTTATGAATTTGCTGTACTACGCAACAGCACAGGGAGTAAAGTATACAGGGAGCTGCCTGTCCGCTACACTACTATGTGGCTATCGCTTGAAGCCAACGGCCACGCCCCCCATGGTTACCAAAACATGGCAATTCTTACGTTGTGGATACATACAAACTAAGACATTTTCTTGGGAGTAGGGAAACTTCGAATAGCTCAATTAAGTACAATCGTTTTCGAAATAACACGGCGATTGACTGTAACAAAATTTAATGGCAAACAGACCTATTAATGCTTTTTTACTAAGCTCTAAAGAAGCGTTTCTCATGACCCGCAGCCTTATCTCCTCTCTCGCTTGTTGACCCTCGGTACTATTATCCAATATATAAAAATAGGAGATGCAAATCTTCACCAGATATCAGTAAAGATAAGGAGTAGGCTATTAATAACGGCATACCACAATATGAATGCTTTAGGGGAATGCGCAATAGATCAACAAATTGGGCTTAGCAAGATTACTTACTACATATTTTGGAGTGGTGGTGGTGTTGATTATTGTTTTAATAGGAAGTAAAATCATCCTCTGAAACAAGTGGAAACAATGCAGGACTCAGCTAAGGGCCCCTTGGATGCCAACCCACACTCCGAAGTTGAGCCCCTTAGGCCCTTAATCGCCTTGTACGACACGTGGTGGTGATTGTTTTAAGAGGGAATACAACTAGGTAACCATCCTCTATTAACAGTAATTGGGAGGACAGGTTGACTTCGTCCCCGTAAATTTAGAATATGTTCAGGACGTGTTTCGAACTCTTGTCAACAGCTTTGTGACTGCCTTTTATTCGTCGTAGACGTTACTGTTATGTGTCAGCCCTGTGTAGGCCATTTCGGTACTTCCTGGAAGAGGCTAGTGAGTCAAACGACCGGAGATCTTCCGTGTATTCTTCTCGTCGGCTGGTTTACCTGTGAACGGATCCGGCATTTTGAAAAATGATGGTATCGGTCAAAGAAAGGCAAGGGCCACGAATGGCGTAAAAATGAAAAACTCCCTCGGCCTCGAGTGCTCTAATTCTGTAGGTAAGAAGGGAATGCTTCACATTCCTTATCTGTACTTGGCAGAGAACGGATGTATATGCTCTGGCTATCTTATCTTTGTGCATTGTTGACAGTGTCTATTGTTGCATGAGAGCGGGAACTAACACTACGTAGTGGGTAACCTGTATCCTTGCTTGGTGTGCGGCGTTAGGCCCTAGTGCTTGTGCTTGTGCTGTTTCTGTGTTGTTTGTTTTGTTGTGGGATTTGTTACTATTTGAGTACCTAGTAGATTTTCTGTGGTGATGGCTTGTGCCCCGCCGGGAGGTGGGGACATCCCTGCATGCGCTGATGCTACCTCCCTGGGTTCTCGTGGGCCTTCCGCTTGTCTTAACACTCCCCCTGAAAGTAGTATTAACTTGCTGCCAGATATTGACCCCAAGACCTTTGTAGACCTGGTAAATACTGGTAACATATTCTCCATTCTATCCCGCCATGGCATACCATGGTGAGAGGGAAGAGAAAATCTCCCAAAATGCGTCTCAGGAAGGTAGCTAAGGTTGCCTATAAGCCTGTTAAAACTGAAAACCGCTTTAATACGCTGGCAAACCTCCCTTCCATCGGGGAGTCTCCCCCATTGCCTCCTCCTGCACAGCCAGTAATAAGTAATACGGCTGCAGCACAGCCCAGAAATGTGGCTCAAACGGCAACGCGCTCCTCCCAAACTGTAGCTGAACAGTCTGGGTCCAGCTCAGCTCCCCCTGGTAGCCAGGACGTCGAAATGGCGACCCCCCCCCGTAAAGAAAGTCTCAATTCCGCCCATTGTTTATCAGCGACACTACAAATATTTAAAATCAAAATGCACTGGCGAAATCAGGGTCATCTATACCCGAGATGCCCTGAAATACCACGCAGAAAATGTAGAGGACTACAACCGAATTAAACAATATTTTGAGGAGGCTAACGCTAAATTTTACACCCATCAAATTCCTGGTAATAAACTCCTCAAAGTAATTATTAGGAATATAATCTCTTCTGTTGGGGTGGACTGGGCTCGGGAAGAGCTCATAGAAATGGGATATGAACCCCAAGACATCCACCAGTACTCCCGTCGTGACGCCACGACTAAAAAGATGATCCCACTAAATGTTATGAGCCTCACCCTCCCGAACACGGAGTATTCCAAGACCATTTACTCCGTCCACTACCTTTGTGGGTCAAAGGTTAAGATCGAGGCGTTCAATGGCTGTGAGGGACCCAGGAGCCAAATGTGTGAACTGCGGGGATAGCCACCTTGCCTCCTTGAGAGGATGCCCCACTTACCGCTCCATCATGGAGCAAAAAGTGGCTCGAGAGGTCCGAAAAACCCAGAAAGGTCGGTCCCTCCCTCTTACGAGAGAAGTGGACCCCAGCTTCTCTTACGCCCAAGCGTCTGGAGGAGCCCCCGCCCCCTCCCAATCCACATCTCAGGCACCTACAGCAAACCCTGCCCCCCAGTCGGCGGCATCTTTCATGTCCGACCTCTCTGGACTGAAATATATCGTGGACCTCTGCAGACAAATTTCCCAAAGATGATACCAATTGTAAAAGACACAGCGACGAAATTAAGATCACGTCCGATAACAATGGACAAGATTATGGTCCTTATAAATGCTGCTATGCAGTATTTCTCTGAACCCTAATTTTATGGTTCATTCTGTTCTGACATGGACTTAACAATCTGTGCTTGGAACTGTCAGAGTGCTGTTGGTGAGAAATATGAGCTTGAAGCTTTTATTTCTGACCACAATATTGATATAATGCTGTTAGGAGAGACTTGGCTAAAACCACATATGCCCTTTAAAATCAAAAATTTTACTGTCTATCGTAAAGACAGACTTCACGATGAGCACGGGGGCGTAGCGGTGCTGTTTAAGTCTAAACTTACGCACAACGTTATTGACCCCCTTCCTCATGGTGTTATTGAGTCTCGCGGCATCGAGATTAGACATAACTATCACTATCGTATTTTTGCGGCCTATTTACCCCCCAAGGCTCCGCTACATACTGCGGAATTAGATACTTTATTAAACAACCCGTCCAAAGTCTCTTCTTTCATCGTTGGTGACTTAAACGCCAAGCATCCAGATTGGAATTCACGAGTGACTAATCCTAAGGGAAGAATGCTACAACAATACCATCGGGGACTTTGCTCCCACCGAACCTACTATTTATCCCAGTTATGGTTCGCGCCCCGATGTCATTCATGTCGCAGTGACAAAAGTTTATAATTACCCTATTGAGTTTACTGTACCTAGGGAATTAAATTCGGACCATGACCCTATTCTTTTCAACCTTACATGGGTTAGGATATCTGAGCCATCTTCTCCATTGTCAAACTTATCTTTGGACTACAATAAGTTTACTTGGCAAGTCAATAAAAACTTAAAACCTTTCGATATCAACAGCCGGGATGATATTGACCGGGCCGTGGAACATCTTACTAATAAGATGCGAAACGCCCGTAAATACATCCTGAATGCTGCTAGAAATTCTGTAACTAATGCTAGGGGCAACAATGGCAATCGTACACCCACACAACATGGCGGGAATACGATAAGTCATAACTCCCAAATTAATAATACTAATAATATAATGCGGGAGATTGCGCGGACAGCCAAGGAGATTCTACTCCTGAAATTATTAAAGACCTAATCAAAATTAAAAATGCATATCGTAAAAGATGGCAAAGATTTCGGGACCCAGCGGATAGAGCGGAATACCGCGAACTCGCTCAAGAAATCCGCAAGTGAATGATAGAACGTAAGGTGGAAAGATGGGAGGAATTCTGCCGTACCCTCACTGAAAACGAATCAGATCACGAGTTCTGGCGGGTTACTCGTTCTCTGAATCGCCCCGCCCACCCCCCAGGCGTGCAATTCATGGCCGCCACGGACTAGCATTCTCCCCTTACGATAAAGCTGAGGCCTTCGCAGACACTATAGAAAGTCAAAGTGTACCACACGACCTCTCTGACGATGACGACGACGATAACGAACTACGGACCCGTGAGGTACACAGAAAGGTCTCATCTTTTATACAACAATGGACGCCTGACAATGACATATCTGACGTCACGCCTGCAGAGGTCCGCAGGGTTATAAAAAACTTAAATGAGAAGAAGTCTCCCGGGGATGATAGGGTTTAAAGAAATTAAATCACTGCCCTATAGAGCAGTCATCTCTTTGGCTACCGTTTTCTCGGCTTGCTTTAAACAGGGATACTTCCCTAAGGTTTGGAAGACGGGCCGTGTGTTCGTCATTCCTAAACCGGGGAAGGATAGATTGTTCCCTCAAAATTACAGACCAATAAGCCAATTATCCCATATCTCAAAGATATTCGAGAGACTTGTTCTCAATCGCGTCACTGCTTCCCTGAACGCCCACAACATACTGCTTCCGGAGCAATTTGGTTTCCGGTCGAAGCGCATTGCCCCCCCCTAGCGACGCTACGCCTCGTGCAGTATGTCTGTAGATCATTCAATTTACGGCGTAGCGTGCCAGCGGTATTTTTCGACATAGAGAAGGCCTTTGACACCGTCTGGCACGAAAATCTAATAGCCAAACTTCTGGACCTCAATGTAATTCCAAATTATTTATTCAAAATTGTTACTTCCTATCTCACCCATAGGAAATTCTACGTTACAGTAGACGGAGAAAATTTCGCCCCTCGGAGGCTCCGAGCCGGAGTCCCTCAGAGTGGAAAAATCTCTCCAATACTCTACGCCCTATATGTGAATGATCTACCCCAGTGGCAAGGAGTAGAAATCCAGCAGTACGCTGATGATACAGCTGTTTATGCCTCTAGAAGGAGAAACAGAGATACCATCTCCGCTCTGCAAATTTGGAACAGAATTAAAATAAATGCTGGCAAGACCCAACAATTATTTTTTCTAGACGAAGCCTAGCCTTGATCATCTTCTTTTAAACGATACCCCCCTGTCCTGGACCAATAAAATCAAGTATCTCGGCCTAACAATGGACAGAAGTGTTATCTGGAGAGGGAACATAAAACAGGCCCCGCAACGAGCCTGGGCACGTGTGGCCAACCTGAAACCTCTGCTTTATAATAGATACATCTCTAACTCCATCAAGAGAAAGCAGGCCCATACTGCTCTATGGGTGCGAGGTCTGGGGCTATATTCCCAAGACTCCACTTTCCAAATTAGAAATTTTCCAAAACAAAATACTGAGAAAAATGACAAGAGCCCCCATTCTGAGATCTAATAGGAAGATACGCACAGAAGTCCGTATTCCGACTATTAGGACTCAGATAAACAAGCTAACCAAGATGACCAAGGCTAGAATACTCCAAGCCCAGTCCACCGATCAGGGCATCTCGTTACTAAAGCGGGTCATAAGAACCAAGAAGCCTAATACTCGATATAAGTACCGGGGCCCTTGGCTCTTATACGACCCGCCCTGAAAATATTTTCGGCCTTTTCCAAATTTTAAACCTACCATCCATTAAATACCTCTAAATTATACCCTGAAAAGCACCGTTTGTTAAGAAGGCTCCTTCCCCTTCATCGCCACTAAATATTAGAAGTATATTTTTCCAAATTATTGTAGCGAAGATTTGTAGGCACTCCACCTACAAGACAGATCGTTTTTCCCCCGGCAGTGCAATGAATTGAGGCTTATCGGCTATTCCTAAGAAACATATGAGTAAAAGGGCATAGTTTTCGTCCTGGGACTCTCCATTTCTTCGCCCACAAAAAAAACGGGGGGGGGGGATGCTTCAAAAATAGTACCGTAGGTACTGCATTCTCCTTCAAAACAAATTTATTCATGTACCGATCAAACAATTCCGGTTCGAAATGTGCTGAACATATTCTGGTGTAAGGAGAGCGTGTCCAATTTTCCATTCTAATGGCCTTAATCCACTCTGCTCTCCTTTTTTCATGAACAGGAAAGCTCAGGAAAAATTGACGGTTAACAACAAGTCTAACCTAAACATTCTTCTGAGACTCCGTAATACTAGCACAATAACAATGGAGGTAATGTAATATACTGCTCTACATATCACAAGCCATACTTAGAATCTTACCTAAGAAATGTTATTCCAGGAATATTTTTTGATTTCCGATTCGCACGACCGTATGCACAACACGACATTGTAGGAGCTAAAACATCAACTAAATATTAGTAGGCCTATCTCTTTTACTTTTTAGCGTGTCGTACAGTGTTTGCATCTGAAAATTCCCACAATTACAATTTGTGTTCACCGTATTCACGTCAATGAGCTGTGATAGATTTGACTATCAAAAAACAGCATGCGTTCTCGCGCCTATTTACGACCACGCCCCCTATGTAGACCACTGTCATTGGGCTTCACTCTCAGAGCTCCAAGGCATCTCCCTGTATTCTTTACTCCCTGCAACAGCATGTGTAATGCCAACCACTGCCTTCTAAATTAACCCTCCAAAAGGGAATTTTAGATTTCACTAGTTGGCGGAGATCGAGGGACCCATCTCGGAACTGCTTGGGACGCTCCCTATGAAGTGTCACGGCTGCGACGTTAGTGGTCATTTTTGTTTCAATTTTCTTTACCTCTTATGGCGAGGATGGGACAGGAAAGGCCTAGAAAATAGGAAGGGAACGGCCGTGGCCTTAATTAATATACAGCCGCAGCATTTGCCTGGTGTGAACATGGGAAAGCACGGAAAACCATCCTCAGGGCTGCCGACAGTGGGATTCGAACCCACTATCTCCCGGATGCGAGCTCACAGATGTGCGCCCCTAACCACACGGCCAGCTCGCCTGGTGAGGTCATCTTTTAGAGCATCACGGATATCACCTAACAATGTGCACAAAAATTTGTTGTTGTTGTTGTTGTTTGAGACATCAGTCCATAGACTGGTTTGATGCAGCTCTCCATGCCACTCTATCCTGTGCTAACCTTTTCATTTCTACGTAACTATTGCATCCTACATCTGCTCTAATCTCCTTGTCATATTCATACCTTGGTCTACCCCTACAATTCTTACCACCAACACTTCCTTCAAAAACTAGCTGAACAAGTCCTGGGTGTCTTAAGATGTGTCCTATCATTCTATGTCTTCTTCTCGTCAATTTTAGCCAAATCGATCTCCTCTCGCCAATTCGATTCAGTATCTCTTCATTCGTGATCCGATCTACCCATCTCACCTTCAGCATCCTTCTGTAACACCACATTTCAAAAGCTTCTATTCTCTTTCTTTCTGAGCTAGTTATCGTCCATGCTTCACTTCCATACAATGGCACGCTCCACACAAAAGTCTTCAAAATAATCTTTTTAATTCCAATATCAATGTTTGAATTGTCCGCCTCCATAGCGTAACGGTTAGTGTTATTAGCTGCCGTCGTCGGGGGCCCGGGTTCGATTCCCGGTACTGCCAGAAATTTAAGAATGGCGGGAGGGCTGGTACGTGGTTCAAATGGTACACGCAGGTCACCTCCAATGGGGGTGTGCTTGAAAAGAGCTGCACCACCTCGGGATGAGTACTTAATGTTTGAATTGAGTAAATTTCTTTTCTTAAAAAAGCTCTTCCTTGCTTGTGCTAATCTGCATTTTATGTCCTCCTTACTTATGCCATCGTTAGTTATTTTACTACCCAAGTAACAATATTCATCCACTTCCTTTAAGACTTAATTTCCTAATTTAATATTTACTGCATCACCTGGCTTTGTTCGACTACACTCCATTACTTTTATTTTTGACTTATTTATTTTCATCTTGTACTCCTTTCCAAGATTCGTCCATACCATTCAGCAACTTCTCGAGATCTTCTGCAGTCTCAGGTAAAATAAGAATATCATCGACAAATCTCAAGGTTTTGATTTCCTCTCCTTGGATTGTGATCCCCTTTCCAAATTCCTCTTTGATTTCCTTTACTGCCTGTTCTATGTAAACATTGAAAAGGAGGAGGAACAAACTGCAGCCTTGCCTCACTCCTTTCTGGATTGCTGCTTCTTTTTCAGAGCCCTCGATTCTTGTTACTGCAGACTGATTTTTATACAGATTGTAGATAATTCTTCGTTTTCGGTATCTGATCCCAATCACGTTCAGAATCGTAAATAGCTTGGTCCAATCAACATTATCGAATGCCTTTTCGAGATCTACGAATGCCATATACGTGGGCTTGTCTTTCTTGATTCGATCCTCGAAGATCAGACGTAAAGTCAGGATTGCTTCACGTGTTCCTACATTTCTTCTGAAACCAAACTGATCTTCTCCCAACTCAGCTTCAACTTGTTTTTCCATTCTTCTGTAAATAATACGTGTTAAAATTTTGCAGGCATGAGATACTAAACTAATGGTGCGGTAGTTTTCACACCTGTCAGCACCGGCTTTCTTGGGAATAGGTATAACAACATTCTGACGAAAATCGGATGGGACTTCTCCTGTCTCATACATCTTACACACTAAATGGAATTACCTTGCCATACTGGTTTCTCCTAAGGCAGTCAGTAATTCAGAGGGTATGTCATCATCATCATCAATTCCAGGTGCCTTGTTCCTATTTAGGTCACTCACAGCTCTGTCAAACTCTGACCTAAAAATTGGGTCTCCCATTTCATCATAATTAACAGCCTCTTCTTGTTCCAGAACCAAATTCTCTACATCTTTACCTTGATACAACTGTTGGATATGCTCCTGCGATTTTTCTGCTTTGTCTTCTTTCCCTAGAAGTGGCTTTCCATCTGAAATCTTAATATTCATACACTTAGATTTCCTTTCTCCAAAGGTTTCCTTGATTTTCCTGTATGCAGCATCTACACTGACTGACAGTGACAATGCAACACCAAGGAGGAGTGGTTCGAAAGAGATGAAAGTTGGGGAAAAAACAGAGACGGCACGGATGAATAATTGATGTTTATTTCAAACCGATATGCAGGTTACACAATGCGCACGACATCGACTCAGTAGGATGTAGGACCACCGCGAGCGGCGATGCACGCAGAAACACGTCGAGGTACAGAGTCAATAAGAGTGCGGATGGTGTCCTGAGGGATGGTTCTCCATTCTCTGTCAACCATTTGCCACAGTTGGTCGTCCGTACGAGGCTGGGGCAGAGTTTGCAAACGGCGTCCAATGAGATCCCACACGTGTTCGATTGGAGAGAGATCCGGAGAGTACGCTGGCCACGGAAGCATCTGTACACCTCGTAGAGCCTGTTGGGAGATGCGAGCAGTGTGTGGGCGGGCATTATCCTGCTGAAACAGAGCATTGGGCAGCCCCTGAAGGTACGGGAGTGCCACCGGCCGCAGCACATGCTGCACGTAGCGGTGGGCATTTAACGTGCCTTGAATACGCACTAGAGGTGACGTGAAATCATACGCAATAGCGCCCCAAACCATGATGCCGTGTTTTCTAGCGGTAGGGCGCTCCACAGTTACTGCCGGATTTGACCTTTCTCCACGCCGACGCCACACTCGTCTGCGGCGACTATTACTGACAGAACAGAAGCGTGACTCATCGGAGAACACGACGTTCCGCCATTCCCTCATCCAAGTCGCTCTAGCCCGGCACCATGCCAGGCGTGCACGTCTATGCTGTGGAGTCAATGGTAGTCTTCTGAGCGGACGCCGGGAGTGCAGGCCTCCTTCAACCAATCGACGGGAAATTGTTCTGGTCGATATTGGAACAGCCAGGGTGTCTTGCACATGCTGAAGAATGGCGGTTGACGTGGCGTGCGGGGCTGCCACCGCTTGGCGGCGGATGCGCCGATCCTCGCGTGCTGACGTCACTCGGGCTGCGTCTGGTCCCCTCGCACGTGCCACATGTCCCTGCGCCAACCATCTTCGCGACAGGCGCTGCACCGTGGACACATCCCTATGGGTATCGGCTGCGATTTGACGAAGCGACCAACCTGCCCTTCTCAGCCCGATCACCATACCCCTCGTAAAGTCGTCTGTCTGCTGGAAATGCCTCCGTTGACGGCGGCCTGGCATTCTTAGCTATACACGTGTCCTGTGGCACAAGACAACACGTTCTAAAATGACTGTCGGCTGAGAAATCACGGTACGAAGTGGGCCATTCGCCAACGCCGTGTCCCATTTGTCGTTCGCTACGTGCGCAGCACAGCGGCGCATTTCACATCATGAGCATACCTCAGTGACGTCAGTCTACCCTGCAATTGGCATAAAGTTCTGACCACTCCTTCTTGGTGTTGCATTTGCTCTGTCAGTCAGTGTATACAAAACAACTTAGAACACACTACACGTCATAGAGTTCTTTCATTTTGCACTATTTATCACAAAGGAGTAAAAAATAGGGAAATAGGCCTAAATAGAAGTACTGACCCGATTTTTCCCTAATTCTATAATTTCAACACTTTTCTGCTCAGAGGCTTGCTCTTGAATTTGTTTAATAAATCACAGTCATTAGTCACTTTCTTTGCATTATTATCAAGAACAGGCCTGAAAAATGTAAGTATAACGTATGTGATGTGTGCTTGATCACAGTCGCGGCACTGAAACGTCCCTTTAAACTTTGGAGCGGTAAGGAATTTTAGCTTTCGGACAAGTTTACATTTTCCTAGATATCCTAACGGCCGCGTTGTAAATATTAATACATTTTTAATAAGAAGAATTTGCATCGGTACTTTGTCGGGGAGGCAGAATTCCCCTCACAGTACTTACAGTGTAATCTGATTCGACAAAGTGCAAGTTACATGTTCTGGAGTTATCATTAGGAGCCGGAAGAGATACTTTTCTGCTGCCCTGTTCAGAAATAGCAGGCCTCCATTTCTCCCGTAAACTCGGATCTTTAGGAAAAAGATGCAAATTTATATTTGTGTATATTTCTTCGCTGTGTCAGCTGTGCAGTTAGGCACGCAAAATTAACCATCATAATAATGTTAATAATAAATAATGTTATTGTCTTTACGTCCCACTAACTACTTTTTCGGTTTTCGGAGACGCCGAGGTGCCAGAATTTTGTCCCGCAGGAGTTCTTTTACGTGCCAGTAAATTTACCGGCAGGAGGTTGACGTATTTGAGCACCTTCAAATACCACCGGATTGAGCCAGGATCGAACCTGCCAAGTTGGGGTCGGAAGGCCAGCGCCTCAACCGTCTGACTCACTCAGCCCGGCAATAAACCATCTTAACCTACAGAATGGAAAGAGAAACTTACGGTAATTGGCTCCAGGGGCTCTGAAATTTTGAACGTGTGTTGACAACCACGGGGCCCTTAACTGAGTCCTGGCATTTCTTCCACTTACTTGTGCCAGGCTCCTGACTTTCATCTATCCTATCCGACCTTCCTTGGTCAACTCTAGTTCTTTGCCGACCCCTACGCTATTAGGTTTCCGAGGGCTAGGCAGTCTTTTATTTTCACGCCCTTCGTGGCCCTTGTCTTCCTTTGGCCCATACTTTCATTTTTCGAACTGTCGGACCCCTTCCAGTTTTTCTCTCTGATTAGTGTTATGTAGAGGATGGTTGCCTAGTTGTACTTCTTCTTAAAACAATAATCACCACCATCACCTTGACGATAATTTGGAAGGACATAACTAAACAAATGTTACTGTAAATGCATCTCAGCAACCATCCATATATTGCAAATCGTGAGACCAAATAAATTAAAAAACGACAAAACTCTTCATATTTCACGTTAGATAAGACCTTACCGTATAAAATAAAGTTTAATATATTATTTCTTCTCAAAAAACATGTTGCAGTAACACACATCATCATAGAATTCACGCCAAACAACAGAACATAAACGCGAACCTAGCGGTGGAAAAGAGAAAAACTATTACCCCGCTTTTAATGCAAGAAATTGGCTTTCTGCCCAGGCCTTCTAGTATCTAGTAGGCTTTGCTCAGAGACAGTAATCTAGGCCTGCTGAAACAGTAATGTACATTGGATGATAGTTAAATGTTTTTTAATGCATTCTTAACTTTCTTAACGTGCGGAGCGAGAGAAATATTCTACTATAACTAATTTTAGCTTACGTGTTTTACTATTTACGGTAAAAGATACTATAAGCTAATAAGATTATGGAGAAGATGTTAGGCATATTACTCCTCGTGTTCACGGTGTTCATCCATACGATTACCGGTAAGAGCAATCTTAGCACTTCTAGCTTTTCATTAGTGTAGTATTGACGAGAAATTGTTGCGATAAACTTATGTGTAGAAATGAATTTTCCCTATCCTCAATTTAAATATTTCTTACATATTTGTTTGAAGTATTCCAACATTTATTCAGACAATGAGTTACAATTTATCGCTAATTAGCACTTGTACATTTGTCCTTGATTTAACTTTGAACCCATTTTTCAACACACTGTTGCTTCCAACTGCAGCACAGTTTTGTACTTACTGAATTGAATTTCTATTTCTACTAGTTAATATTTTAAATTCGCCATTGTTTTCTAAGTTTACTATTTACGGTAAAAGATACTATAATCTAATAAGATTATGGAGAAGATGTTAGGCATATTACTCCTCGTGTTAACGGTGTTCATCCATACTACCACTTCATGCAAAATTTTGTGGAAATTTATTTCTCTTTCATTGATTAAACTTTTTACATTTTAATTGGGACAGAATAAACCTCCATGCCTTAACTAGTAAAGAGACCACGTCCCAAACAAAGTCCTATGTTCGATTATTGGTACTGTTAAAGATTTCCCCCCTTCATTTGATAAGATGTGGAAGTTATGACTATAACATCTTGAAGTACGTTTTCTTTTCTTTCTTTTTTCCAACTTATTGGGGTCGGTACTTGATGGTACTTGTTACAGTTTTATGTCTGGATACCTTTTACGATGCCAACCCTAGGTGGACAGTGTGTTTTCATACGGCAGTACGGTACTGCGTAGTGTAATATGGCGAGGGAAAATAATGTGGATTGGACAGTAAATTACTCTTGACGAAATTCGTTCAGTTTCGATAACCTTTTAGTAGGCCTACACACGAGAGCATGGTACCGGTACCCTTTTCGCAAGGTATTCGAATGCATTCAGATATGGGCGAATGGAACGCTTCAGTTTTGTAAAGCCTATGGTAGAATCCGTGTAAACTGCGAAACGGGTGTCTATATGTCTCAGTTCATAGCGTTGCTTACGTTATTATACTAGGCTGGGAAATATAGGGCTCGCTGGCACGGTTGCCAACTCCTAGATACTCATTATCAATAGACATGGATTTGAAAATCACCAGATCTGGATTTGAAAACTCTATAAATTATCCAGATTTAGTAAGAGAAGGCATTAAATTAACACTTACCTCATTTCAATTGTGCTGTACTGCCTCTGGTGTTCTCTTGCGAAGATAGGTCTAGCCTATATTATAGCCATATGATCAATTGAATACAAGTCACAATAAAACACTAGCACTGTTAGAATAATGAAATGTTCACTGCGTTTTATCAATTATCGTAATCCTAACATAAGTCTATTTAATTGCAAACTCTATAGGTACGCAAATTAAAAAAAAACTGTACTATATTTGTTTATTTATGGCTGATCTTTAGAAGTTGAGGGTACTTGGCCGGGATAGTTGTATGACTCTAATGTGCCTATTTTCTGCAGTACTTCTTTCGGTAGATCGTATGTATAACAGCAGTTCCCTGCCGTATTCAATCCTAATTTTCACACATGACGGAATGGAGAGTTTGAATTGTCATTGTATTTCTCAGTTTATTTTTAGTCATATTGACTTGGCTGAACACTCGTTCTACATCCGCAGAAAAATCCCTGGCAAATTAAGAAATATTTGATGTTTGGAGAATATTATGTATACACTTTACAAGTACATTTGGTGTTGCGCTCACAGTGACACACGTATGTCTTTTGTCTTACACTTTCAACGATTTCGTGTGTGGTATCTGTGTTCACTGAAGTTCTTTGCTTTCATTTCATTCATCATCATTTCATGAATTGTATCGCGATATGCAATATTTAATAGGCGACAAAGTGGTATGGGCAATGTACATAAGAAAAATTCAGTGGACTAGTGATTTATTGGTCCAGGGATCGAGCTACTTGCGTTCGAACAGAAATAAAAATATTTATAGGTCCAGGGATCATGCTATTTTTTCTGTTGACCTCCATTTTGCTGTTTGAAGTGGCCGCTCTAGTCATATGGACAAAGATAATGAGAATCTACAGACATAGCACTCCATTCCACGGTGCTAGCCGTAAGAAAGTAACAAAAGACGGCACCAGCAGCGCAGTACGTCATAAACCAGTCCTGTCTTCAAGCCTTAAGTATGTTTTCATATTTCTCAAATAACGACGGTATTTCTTAATTTGCCAGGGATTTTTCACTTGACATGTGTAAAAGCAATTATTATGTTCCATTTATGACAAATTTTACAGTGATATTTGGGTGATACCAATGCGCATCGTACCCCGCATTAGAATGAGGAAGTACCGGTACGAGAGACGTTATAGCTAAATTTGCAAGTTCGCTGAAAGTGTTTTCTCCAGTTGAATCACTGTAAAAATCAACTTCTGCCCAAAAATTCACAGTGTCCTTAACTTCAGTCCACTGGATATGATGCAGATTTCTCCACTGGTTTTCTACTGCCACAATAACATTATTGTAAGCATAAAAGAGTTGTGCTATATCAATAATTTGCAACTTAAAAGGCCTTAAACGATGTTTAGGTGAAAAGGGAGGCTTTTTTTCAAGGATCCCTATATTTTCAGGTAATCTTTGCCTCAGTTGTTGGATAAGTTCAACAATGAATTGCATGCATCTATCGCGTAGTTGTTTCTGTTGGTCTTCAGAAAGGGAGGACGATGATACTTTAGTTTCTAAATCATAACCTGGGTAGGGCTTTGGGCCCAGATGATTATTAATTTCTGTTTTCGGGACATCTACTTTGACACTGGGTAGTAGAACCTTGGTGTATAATGACTTAAAGAGAAGGATTAGGTCACCTAATAATTTTGTAGCATCTTGGTTTCGACTTTCGAACTTCTTATTTACGGTCTGCACTTCACCCAAAATTGGCTTCAGAAAAGACAAGTACAAATAATTCTGAGGGTCGCGATACATTGAATATAAAATATCGGCTATATAACAGCGATCTTTAACTCTGGGGCTGTACCTTAATTAAGGAAACGGCCGCTTCCTTCCCATTCCACGGCCTTTCCGGTCCCATCGTCGCCATAAGACCTATCTGTGTCGGTGCGACGTAAAGCAACTAGCAAAAAAAAAAGTTATCTTTAAGACAAGGGATTTCAAAGTGAGTTTTTAACTCGGTCCACTGTTGCATTATTCTTGTCACTGTACTTTCGATGGGCAGCCACCGAGTTTGGCTTAACTGTACTAATTTCAAGGGAGAGTCGCCTTCATTTATTGTGTCTTGATTTATCAGTTTCATTTATTGTCTCGTATAGTTCTTTGTATACTACCTGCCGTAGAGATGATTGTGAAAACCAATTGTAACTTTCCCTTATGAGGAAATCTAAGTTTCTCGGCAAACACCCTGATGCATGTGAAACTGTCAATTGTAGAGAGTGACAAACGCATCTGATTAATTGTAGATTTGGCATTTTAGCCTTTAAGTTAACTTTATATAAACACCATGATTTATGCCTACCATAACAGACTCATTGTCTCTTCCTATTGCTTGTAATGTAGTCAAATCCAAACCTTTATTACACAGACATTTCTCCAAAGCCTCAACTATATCTTCAGCTCTACATTCTGACAATTCTACTAACTGTAGATATGTCACGACAATCTCTCTTTTACTTTTTGAATAATATCTTATAACAATGCCTGGTAACTTGGTAACTGAAATATCATTCGTTTCATCCAACAACAAACTATACCCGTTTTCACTTTCATGTAAATCATCTATCAAATCTTTTTCAAAATGAGGAGCTAACACGTTTTGTATGATAGCAGTGCATTTTCTACGATGCAACTTCAACTTATTAATCTCTTTGCTATCGGGAAAATTTACTTTATACAACTCGCGAAAATGGTCAACCACTTGAACCGAGCAATGTTCTGCTATGAAAAGTGCCGTTCTACCTTCCACTAAATTTGTCTCAAGATTAAGTGGTTTAAAATTTAAAGTTTTCTGCCTATTCGAACTAAAGGGTTCGGCTGCCTTGATGTGTTTAGCAGTGTTCCTATGTTTTTCGATATCTCCTAATATAGCACCTAGTTGAGTTTTACAGTATTTGCAAAAAGCCTTTGGTGGCAATTCCTTCTACTTTTAGTAACCACTTCTTATACCTATCATCCTTAAGCCATTCGTCTCTAAATCTCTGTTTATACTTTGTTCACAACTATACTAACTCTGTAATTAAAAATGTTAACATAAATTAAGAAGTAGACACTACCAAACAGTCCCAACTCAAAAGTCCAGCGCACTATCTTTCATCAACACAGCGACATTGGCACTGGCAGCTGGGCTCCTCGCATGATTTATTCTAACCTTTCCAGTTACAAGTATCGAATGATGTCGACCGAGCTATTATTCACCTTAATAATAAGGGCAATAATGCATGGAGATACATCATTCATGCTGCTAAAAATCCCGCGCGGCGCGCTCTTGCTCAATGGCGCTGGTTTTTATTTTCAAGCGAGTCGCTTACGTAAACATGTTATTTTTTAAAATTGACATTTTATTATAAAATCACCAAATATGTCACTAGATTTTAAAGAAAAACACCATATTTTCGACAAGTCGCAAAATTCAAAATTTGTCACCATATGACTTCCTGAAAACACCAGATCTGGTGACAAAATCACCAGATTGGCAACCGTGCTCGCTGGTGGTAAAACTGGTTCCAGCACGAGCTCGTAAAACGCATTGTTTCGCCGCTATTTGCGCTCTTCTGAGCCATAAAATTGCGTGGTCGAGGTATACTCATTCAAACATTCACTAGCATATCAAGACGTATTTTTGTACTTTGAGTTTTCTTGTGCAAGTGCGGGTGATTATAATTTAGCGAATGAAATTAATGACCGTATTTAAGTAATGCGAACATCGGATAATTCTTTAAAAAAAAAAAAACATGCTGTACTCTAATGTTCCTGGCTGTGTACCAAAGATCTGAAAGGACGTGCTATCTTATTTCACAGATTTCCGAAAGACGAGGAAGTTAAAACTAAATGGTGTTTGGCAATTTCTCGTCAAGAAAATAGTCTGGGATTTCTGTGGAAACCTGTGTTCATTCCACTTTTTTCAGTCGGCATTTTAAGGACTCAGATGAGTGTAAACACAGCACTATAAATCCTACTTTCGAATGCCATTAAATCCATATTTCAAACTTTTCCCGGACACAAACAAACACATTCCATACAGGAAGACCACATAAGGCTACAGAAGTGGGAAATGAAGCTAAACTGTAAAAGAAAATTGAACCTAATGTAGAACCAAACGCACATAAGCTACAGCCAGCGAAGAGAAGAACCATCCAACTGTAATTATCAGTGAACCATTATATAGAACCACGGCACAGAATGTGCTATTAAATAGCGCTGTTAACGGAGCGGTTTTTTACGGAGCGGGGGCTCCGGGCGCTTTCAATCGGTGCCTCCGGAGAACCTCCGATTGAATTACAAGCGCGTAGTTTAAACTTGGTACGGGAGAAATGAACGAGCATTTGCACAGGAATTTATAACTTGTCGCTATTAATGTGAGAAACTACGCCCCTCCGTTAATACTTTAGTTATTTGGCGATATTACAGATAGCATTCTTACGGACAAACATAATAATTATGTAACAGAATTTCCGATTGAATTACAAGCGCGTAGTGTGAAGTTGGTACGGGAGAAATGTACGAGCATTTGTACAGGAATTTATAACTTGTCGCTATTAATGTGAGAAACTAGGCCCCAGTTTATACCTTTATTATTGAATGATATAGCGATAGCATTCTTAGGTACAAACATTGAATGACAAGCGCGTAGTGTGAACTTCAGACGGGAGGAAAGAACGGCATTTTCACAGGAATTCATAACTTGTCGCTATTATTGCGCGAAACTACGCTCCTCCTTTAACTTTTTTTAAAGGCTATTTGTTCGGGGCGTCGACCTATGAAGATCTTTTGCCCCTCCTTGCACCGTATGTGAGGAAACCAGCGTGTATTATGTAAATGGCAGAAGTGTAAAGTGTTGAATGTGAGGAAAGGAACCCATTTATGCCCAAATTATTTTCTTCTTGCGATATTGATAACTTGTATATATAAACACTTAGTATGACCCATTTTACATGTAGAAATGAACAAAACCATATTTACTTGTTTAGAGCCCATATAAACACATGGGTCGTTAACGACCCGCTACGCACTTGCTCGGGAAACAGGGAGAGACGATATTCTGAACATCAACCTTAGCAACAATTTATTTCTACAGACTTATAGTTTACGTACTGTACCTTTTAGAAATGAGATTTATAATGACACAAAAAGCAATAATTGTCATTGTTCTGTTTAATTATAATTATGTTTAGTAGCCAAAACACGTAATTTCAGATTCTATAACTGACAGTGGAACTGAGACATTCTTATTCGTGGTAGGGGTACATATCCACTCAGAAAAAGTATGCCAAGGAAAGAGGCATAACCAACGGTCTATTTCAATATATGAAGAAATGTATCTGCTTCGAGAAATGCACCCAAGAATCTATAGGGTATGATCGGATCGTAAAATTTCTTTTACCTGGATGACGAACATTGGGCGAAGAAGAGGGTGGGAATATCATATTAACTATTTCCCAATTGAATGAGTAAGATTTAGCTGTCCCGTTAATACAATTTTCGACTAAGTCTAACGTCAACTTGTTCATTTTCCGGAAGCGGTTCAGGTTCATCGCTGATTTCGGGAGGAGATTATGAATTGAAGTTACTGTTTACCTGCATCACTAACTCTGCTGGAGTCTACACGTACCTCTGCCAAGAAGTATTTCCGTTTTGTTATTTGAACCATCACCACACATAATAACTCTCATCGTACCTCAGTTTCTCGTTCTTTGAGTTTCTCTTTCATATGCTGAAAGGTGTGTGTCAGCAAGCAAATATCGTCTGCGTAGTCCAGATCTTCCAGTCTCTCTAGCAGCCCTCACTGTAAACCCCTTCTTTTCTGATAGGCGACAGGACACACCCTTGCCTAACTCCGGAGGTCACTCCAAATGCTTCTGTTAGCTTGCCTTCATGAACCACCCGGCACTCATAGTCATTGTATGTCTCCTTAATCAGGTTGACTATCTTCCGTGGAATTCCATACTTCAGTAACAGGCGCCACATGACGTCCCTGTCGACTGAGTCGAAAGCCTTCTCAAAGTCAACAAAGAGCATATACGTATTAGAGTTCCATTCACAACTCTGCTCAATGATGATCCGGAGAGTGTTGATTAAGTCTACACAACTACGACTCTCTCGAAAGCCAGCCTGCTCCTTCCTTAGCTTCTGCTCAGTTGTTGTTTTAATACGGGTGATTACCTTACTGGGAATAGATAGTAATGTAATTCCTCTCCAGTTTTTGCAGTTACTTATGTCTCCCTTTTTAGGCAGCTTAACTATGAGCCCGTTCTTCCATTCCTTTGGCATCTTTTCCTCTTGCCAAATTTTCTTGAATAAGATATGTAATGCTGCAGCTGGTACATCTATTTCAACATTTAAGGCTTCAGGTGGAATGTTTTCTAGCCCAGGAGACTTCCCGCTTTTAATCTGTTTAAGTGCTTTTCTAATCTTTTCTATCGAAGGCTCATCAACACGGATGCGAGCATCACTGTCCCATTCCTCTTCTTCGACTTCATCTACCTGATCAATTCCTCGGTTGAGTATTTACTCAAAATGCTCTTTCCATCTAGCTAATTGTTCATGTTCTCCAGTGAGCATAGTCCCTCCTCTTGGATAATGTCCTCGTTATCTGATACAGTTCCTTCACATCACCTTTATTTGCGGCTATTTCGGCTTGACTTGCGTATTCTTCGACCTGCCTACGTCGGTCATTGCGAGCACTCCTCTTTACTTGTCTGTCTAACTCACTGTATTTCTTCTCAAGTTCTCTTTTAATGTGCCGTGTCCTAGAGGTGAGGATAAGTTGCTTCGTTTCCCTCCGCTGTTTAATCTTCTCCCATGTCTTTTCTGACATGCAGTCTTTCTTCAGCAACTCTCTATGACGTAATGCCTCTTCGCAGGTCTCTGTTAAAGTCTTTTTAATGGCTTCCCATGTTTCCTCTACTCCTTCCATTGCTTCTAGATCTAGGACTTCAGACCGGTTTTTCAACTGTAACTTAAAGTTTTCTACTATCGGTTCCTTCTTCAGCTTGCCAATGTCATAAAGTCTACTTCGCCTCTGGAAAATTCTTGTCTTTGCTGATATCTTAAACTTAAACCAAGCCATCACCAAGTGATGATCAGATCCAACATCCGCTCCTCTCTTATTTCTCACATCGTGAAGCGAGCCCCTCCATTTACGACTTACTGCCACATGATCAATTTGATTCTCTGTGCGTTGGTCGGGCGACACCCATGTGACTTTATGTGGGAAAAGCGTCCCTCCAATAACCAGATCATGTTCTGTACACAATTTAAGGAATAATTCACCGTTCTCGTTCCGCTCACCAAGCCCATGCTTTTCCATAATGTGTTCCACTCCTTCATTATCTTTTCCCACTTTTGCGTTAAAGTCTCCCATGAGCAGGACAACTTCTTTCCGTTTTATTTTCTTTAAAACGCCTGAAAATGCTGCATAGAATTCCTGCTTCACTGTCTCTTCACTGCACTACGCAGATATTGCGTATGTTATTCTGAAAACGAGCTGTGATAATTCGCTCTGATATAGGGTGCCATTCCAGAAGTCCCTGCTTTGCTCTCTTGCTCAGTAACAGTCCAACACCGTCCCCTGCAATCTCTCCATGTTCTCGCCCTGAGTACAAGAGGGTCATTCCATTCCGGCACTTCATTTCTCCAAAGTCATCCTCACTTCACTTAAATCAAGAAAATCCAGTCGGTAATTCTCCATTTCTCTTATGATCTGTTTCAGCTTCCCAGGTTCTCTCATTGTACGAACATTCCAACATCCAAATCGTGTTACCTGTTTCGCGCTAAAGGTCGTCAGCTTTTTGTCCGTCCGGCTATTTTTCATCTTTGTTTCTTTAAAAAATGTATTTAAGAGCTTACGAGTTATTGGCCCATAAACTCCGAGTGCCTTGGTGGGGCTGCCACCTTAAGGCCAAGGCACTGGCCCTTACACGGATATTGGTGTATATACTGAAGAAAGAGCATTTCCTCTCCTCTTCTTAACAGTGTATACTTCAGTTATACCGCCGGTACTCGGTCGCCATTTACCCAGTCTGTGATAACAGGGAGCAGCACGAGAAGGTTGGGTTTGACATTTGGCTGAGAGAGGCTATGTATTACGCATCATCAGCCCTTGCTCCCTATTATCTCGCCTAGAAAAAGGCAAACCATGGGCAAACATTGTCGAGATCGGCTGAGCGATGACCGTCCGACAAGGCCTCCAGTGACTTCCATCTCTTGGGTCTTTGATAAAGCATGGGGATGAAAGTCATGACGTGGCTTCAGAAACTGGAAGGATATTTCAGTCTTGCCAACATCGATGTCTTGATGTAGAGGAACAAGAGCTTGGATAAAAATAGTGAGTATGTTGAATAGCAATGTGTACTGCCATGTATTCATATATCTGCCTGTAAAATGAAGTTTCTCCTTACGAGATCTCGTTTCCTTATTTTTAAAAGGTACATCGTACTTATAACACATGGTACCCGTCAGGCTCCACCAATCTTAGTAATAAGCCATACAAAATACACCCTGGGGTGTACAAAATTCCCTGTACTTGCGGCAAGGTATACATTGGCCAAACATTGCGGTTCCATTGGTACTCGTATCAAGGAACACCAAGGTAATATCCGTCTCAATCAGCAACAGCTGAGCACGCCCTATCAACGGATCATGATGTCGCGTTCCAAGATGTTCCACTACTACTAACATGTTTCCATTCCTCCCTTGAAGAAGAATGTGAGTCTCTCAGACCAGCAGATGCTTGGAGAAAGTGAGGGGGTAGGCTTTCGTTGCCTATACTAGGAAATGTGTCGGCATTCACCTTAGTGCAGGAGAATGGAAAACCACGGAAAACAACGTTCAAGTCAGCCGAAGGTGGGGACCAGCCCTTCTCCGTCTCCCGAATTCAGAGGCGTAGAGCCACGGTAGAGCCGTGGGCATCCCTCCTCTGCTCAGGTGGCCGGTCAGAATGCAGAGCTGCCGGACCACGGACCAGCCGTGGCGACTTGTGGGCAACTCATCCTGCATCCGCCGATCAGATGTTCGAGGTCTTACCCACGCTAAACACTAGAGGTCTGAGATTATACGGGAAGCTGTGGAAATACGTATTTGTCTGTCACCTACGTAATACGTAGTTGCTAGCCATTAAGAATTTATATAGGTAGTTCTCTTCCTCGTCCTTTCACTATTATCATTTCTTTCCGATTTTTCCAAATTCGTATCCTCCTCATCACGAGATGGTTCACGCCGCACACAGGGAGCTATAGTGGAGAACGAGAGTCCCACTTAATATAGACAACGGAAAAGCATTCTTACTTTCAAGCGATTCAAACCTCCATTCATTTTTAGAGAAGTCTTACACGTGAACAGACGAGCTTATATTTGGAAGACGCAGAGCAAAGTTCTCTGTGAAAAAAAAAGAAAAGCCGAAAAGCTTATTAACGTATCTACACACAAACTATTAGTATCTATGTAATTTTATCATCATTCATTGTGTCCGACTCGTTGGCAGAATGGTGAGCGTCTTGGGTTCGATTCCCGGCCGGGTCGGGGATTTTAACCTTCCTTGGTTAATTCCAATGGTGCTGGGTGTTTGTGCTGTCCCCAACATCTCTGCAACTCACACACCGCAACCAACACTATCCTCCACCGCAATAACACGCAGTTACCTACCTATGGCAGATGCCACCCACCCTCATCGGAGGGTCTTCCTTACAAGGGATGCACTCGGCTAGAAATAGCCACACGAAATTGTTACTATTATTATTATTATTATTATTATTATTATTATTATTATTATTATTATTCATTGTGCAAAATTTGAATCACCAAAATACCGTATTTCAAGTAAAGTGGGTCTCGGCCCTCAAGTGGCCACGGCTGGTCCGTGGTCTAACAGCTCTGCACTTTGACCGCCCAACCGAGCAGAGGAGGGGTGGCCACGGCTTTCCTGTGGCTCTACGCCTCTGCATTCGGAAGACGGGACAGGGCTGGATCTCACGGTTGGCCCCAACTGTCGGCTGTCCTGAGAATGGTTTTCAGTGGTTTTCCATTCTCCTGCACTAAGGTGAATGCCGGGACACTTCGTAGTAAAGGCAATGGCCGCCAAACCCCTCAGCTTCTCCGAGCATCTCCTCCTTCACCGTCACAAATCTCACGCCTGAGAGACGGCGTCACCGTCTAAGAGGCTCGCTTCCCCCTTCTGGGGAGGAATGAAACAATTTTACTAGTAGTAGTAGTGGAAAGTGTGTGTTTGATGGTTACTTACACTAATGCCTGCATTTCATGTACCGGTACATCATCTTTTAATTGGTCAGTTTCGTTTGTAAATGGTCTGAAGGAATGCAGTTTATTAAGTTTCTATTGACTCAAGGGGAAGTATAACTGGGCAACCATCCTAAGCAAAATATGAAAAGTTCCAGCAATGCTTAGAATGAATGTATTGGCCAAGGAAATACAAGCACCATAAAAGGCTTGAAAATGAAAGACTCCCCAGGCCTCAGAAACCTAACACCGTCGGGACAGAAAAAGAACAGTTGACCAAGGGAGGCCGGATAAGAAATATGGAAGCGAGTAGCCTGACACAAATAACTGGAAGCAATGTCAGGCTCAAAAATGCTACAAAAATGGATGCCTCTGGGACCCCTTTCAGTCGCCTTTTACGACAGGCTAGAGATACAGTGAGTGTACTCTACCGGTCCCACCCACGGCGGGGAAGTAACATTACTATTCCTGTCCTATTACTAAATTCAGTAGTCAACCCGTACCGTAGTTAGGTCTAGTTTTACGGCTGAATATCCTTCCTGACGCCAACGCTGTGTGGTGGGACATCGTTAGTATTACGGTACATGTTTCTCTGGTGGATGGTAGTGTGATGTGTTTTGTGTATATGAAGATAATAATAATAATAATAATAATAATAAATATAGTAATAATAATAATAATAATAATAGTATCAGGGATTCCAGGCTATTTAAATTGCGCGCCTTGTCTACGACCATCTATGCCAACGGACTTGAACATTTAAACTCTCAAAGAATTTCGTCTTCTACAGTCAGATGGCTCTAACATCGATTTGCTAGCTCACCCTCGCGCACTAAAAACGGACCTAGATCTTAGGAAATTTAATTTTTGTTATTAGTAAACCTTTTTCTGAAGACTACTTTTTTAATGTACCGAAGTTGTCGACACTTCAGCTGGTTCCTCCTCTAATGTAATCTATCAGATACTTGTAAATATGTTCTCTAGCCAATCAAAACCGGGGTTGTGTACAGGAATCCAGCCTATCAGCAAAGTGTGGTTCAATTGAATCGGGAAGCTTCCCCTTACGGAACTACCTAAGGAGGGCACGTTAGGGCCGTCTTGTCTGAATTGCTCCAGTGCCTGGGAGTGTGACTTGACGGAGGTCTAGGAGGCAGGGGCGCGGCCTGCTTGAAGAATATCCAGCGATACAAGGTAATGAAGGATTTTTCCTAAACATTTGATAGCCCCTGCGGTTTAGTTTGAGGGGAAGGTTTTAGCCGTTTTCTTTTAATGTAATGTTGTGAACTGGTGGTTTAAATGTAGGATTTTCGGCGAAGTTTGAGGACTCTGTTCCTATTCCCTACCGGGAAATATGTAATGTAATGGAAAGAAGAGTGATGACCCTCTGCCGACTCCCATTCAACCTTGCCATTAGGTGACGAAAGTTTTCAAACTCTAAATTTTGTAAATCCCGTCTTGGTTCTAAAGGCTCCTCCTTTAGTCATCCTCGTGTAGTATGGGAATAACCTCTGTATCTTTGGGCCATAAGCCCACTTAGGTTTCTATTAATTTCTATAAGGAGTGTTGGATTTCGCCCCTTTGCCTCTTGTTAATGGCCGGTTATCTGCAACCTTTTCTCTTTTCTCTTCAGGCCATGTAGTACGGATAATAATGTCCCTGTTGATCCTGTATTATCCATAAGGTAACTGTTCTTCGTTGCAGCTCAAAACGCAGTCTTGGCATTCACTAAACCAACCATCGTCAAGGGGTCTAGTGGTAGCCCACATCTTGGACTCAGCAGTCGCCCAGCTGGCAGGTTCCCTACCTATTGTTTTCCTAGCCTTTTCCTAAATGATTTCAAAGAAATTGGATATTTAGTGAACGTCTCCCTTGGTAAGTTATTCCAATCCCTAACTCCCCTTCCTATAAATGAATATTTGCCCCAGTTTGTCCTCTTGAATTCCAACTTTATCTTCATATCTTTCCTACTTTTATAAACGCCACTCAAACTTATTCGTCTACTAATGTCATTCCACGCCATCTCTCCGCTGACAGCTCGGAAAGGTGGACTAAGCACCAATTTACAATACCTGGGCGAGAAATTGCACGCTCACCATATACAGCAGTGATTTAACGATGAATGTCCGTACAACTGAGCCTTTGAGCCCATAGAAATCTGATCATTGCACGCACCTCCAATTTGGAATGAACATCCAGTTGACGCGCCATTGAGCCTAGCCTCTCTGCACATACAACACGGGGGGATGGATGCCACACTAACCTTCCTATCGAACGTGTCAGCATTTACTGTAGCTTGCTCCGCAATGGCCACGGTCACGACACACGGCGTGCTCTCGCGGCGAGCTGGTGTAACTTTTAGATTCACCCTCGTACGACAAAAAAATTGGTTTCCCCTCTTCCTCTTTCTTTCCTTCTTTATCTTCTGTTATTATCTTTCTGTTTTTAATATTTAATCTTTCTTCTCCCTATATATGGGTGGGTACTAAATACATCCCATACAATTTCGGGGGGGGGGGGGGCGTAGCTCCCCGGAGTCAGCGCTCCTACTCACAATCACCAACCATGTCGTACGATCAATCGAGAATTCATTTCGAACCGTGTAAAAAGTAAGTAAAAAGAACAGGTTTGATTCAGTTGAAGAAAGGTACGCGCGTGCACCGGCGAGGTGTCCCGACATAAACAATCAACACTGCCCCACTCCAGTACTTCAATGGACGGGAGGGAGTGAAGGGGTAGTGTTGAAGGCCACTCCAGTACCACAAAATAGGTGAAGGGAGTTTGCTAAAGGCACAGTGAGTGTATTGCTATACATCCACTACCATGTCCATTTCAAACACAAGTCTTGTACCTGTAGAAATGCGTTAAGCGAGGAGTTGGGGGATGACGCCATGCTTTGTTTAATATCGGACACCATTTCTGTGCATGTGTGTACAGATGTCCATTCTTTGCAATCATAGATTATTTATTTAATCCGTTTACCCTCCAAGGTTGGTTTTTTCCCGGACTCAGCAAGGGACCCCACCGTTTCCGCCACTAGGGCAGTGCCCTGGAGCGTAAGACATTTGGTCGGGGTTACCGCTGGGAAGGAGGACCAGTACCTCGCCAGGGGATGAACAGAGACCTTGTGGGGGATGGGAATATTGGGAGGGATAGGCAAGGAAGAGGGGCCTTAAATTAGATACCATCCAGGCATTTGCTTGGAGAATAAGTGGGAAAAGATGGAAAGCCACTTCGAGAATAGCTGAGGTGAAAATCAAACCCCCTCTGCTCAGATGACCTCTCGAGGCCGAATTGACCGTCTTCCAGTCCTCGTGCCACTTTTCAAATTTCGTGGCAGAACCGGGCAGCTAATCACCACAGAAGCGGACTATTAACCAATGTTAATCGTTTGGCTCCTCGTCTTGACACACCATATTACAAATTCTTACTTGAAATCGACAGTTTCTGCTTGGGAGTGAGGTCAACAAAGACAAAATTTTACAACTCCATGAAGATGATGCAGACTGATCGTTTTTTGCGTCGCAGAGGAATGCTTTATAAGTCGTTAGTTCTCTGCAATCCAAATATTTACTAGCATCCCTGTGGGGGTAAAATCAGCATCAGCGTCGGCAACATTCAAGCAAAGATTCTGAGGGGTGTAGATGCAAAACTCACAATCTCCACTTTTCATGATTTACAGTAAAGCTGAAAAAACTCTCAGATGTACACACCTGGACGAATTTTGCTATGTACGTTTCTATTTACATCTTGAATGTGATAAGTGCTGGAGAGCATCTTTTCTTGTGGAAAGTAAACGTGAAGGCGGAAAATTACATTTTAAGTGTGGAGAATGTGAGTTTTGCTCCACGTTTTGGGATAATGTGAGTTATGCATCACTAGGCTGTGGATAATGTAAGTTTTGGTACAAATATTTTAACATTTAGTATGCTATATGAAGCTAAGAAACAGGATTCAAACAGTGAACAGAAGAAAATAAATAAAAGAAAAACGGACACTTGGAGGATAATAATAAAAATACAGTATATTAAACAGTAATGCATAGGGAAAATACATGTTTATTGACAAGGAATAATAGTACTGTACCTCAAGATGTTAACATGAATGACCTACATTCCCACAAAGCAAATCAGTTCTGAATCACTTCATTTCCTAGCGGAAAAGATACACTGACAGTTCTTAAACTATTTAAATGAACAGATGCGGAGCTTCTTCCTGTGGCTGGCATTGAAGAACATTGTCTTCTTGTTCATCCTCATTGACATCTGTATTTCCATCTACAATGTCTTTGTAAAAGGTCAAAGTTGGAATACTCCGCCATTCTTCACCATAGTGCTTTCCCAGAAGAGCGTTGACATCATGTTTCTTTTCCATACTTAGACTGTTGGATTTCCGAATTTCTGGTGGATTCATATTGACAATAGCCTTAGTTGGTTTCATTATGGAAGAATATCCCTGTAGTCGTAAATTGTAACAGCTCTCACCCCGTACTACAGCTTTTGTGCCACGCTTTTTGACGAAGATGCGCTTACTTGCTTGTAAACGAAATTGCCATTTATTTGGAGGTTTTGTGAAGTGGTCCTTTTCACTTTTCCAGTCACAATTTGGACAGCCTTCTTCTACAAGTCTTACCACTGTTGCATAATTTCCTATCATGTCCATGTATTCCTGTGGACTGATTATGTTTTTGTGCTTGCGTACCTCCTTTTCAATATTACCAAAGACACGGTCAGGGGGGATGAAGCTGTGTCCGGTAACAGGGAATACTAGTTGGACTTCTTTGATATGTTTGGGGGAGAAATTTACGAGCCAGTAGCTGACCATTGATACTACAATGGCATTCTTATTTTGTCCCCCACAACCGTCACACACCAAGCGCACAGTTGTTAAAGTTTCTGACATGTCTGTGTTGCGTAAAGCATGAAATAAACATGATGTTACTTCATTCGCTCCTTTTCGGAATTCATTTTCAAGCCAAATATAAGATGTAACCTTTTCTCTGGTCAACTTGCTTTTAGAGTGACCTTTTACAACTGTAAAATTGTACAAATAGATCTGCCTGCTATAGTACGTTGATTGGTCAGGTAATTTCGGAAGGGGTAGGTTTCGTTGACAATCAAAACTTAATATCAGAAGGCTTGGATCATCTTTTTCTTGAAGAAGTCTATAGAAAGCCTCAGATCTTCTCTTATGGACGGTTTCCTCAGCCATCAATGTTTGCTTTTGTGCAGGATCGGTAACAGTTTTAATTTTCCCATTTAACTGTAAACAAGTTGAACATACATCGACCCGTATTGTACTTCTTATTGAAAAGTCTGTAAAAAGCCACTGTTTCACTTTCAGTTGGTACGCAGCACAGTTGTTGTACATCCGCCACAATTTCATGATACTGAGCTCGGATGAGAGGTAACGCCCAGAACAGTAATGAGGGTCTGAACATGTCAATGAATTCAGAAACTTCATAACATTATTTCTTTTTGCTGTATACTTAAAACTTACGCGGTCACCTCCTCGATTTTCTTTAGCCAAGCCGCCAGTATTTCTAAAATGTTTTAACACTGTGTTAATGCGAAATCTTGAAATGTTAATCACACCCATAAATGTCTTCAAACATACAGGAATTCTGTCTCCCTTATGGTTTGGAATGAAATATTTTGTCCTGCAAGACTGAACATTGTATCTTCCTGTGGTGGGCCTCTTTCTCTTCGTGCCTACGGACTCCGTAAATTTCAAAACAAAGTTGTCTTGGTAAACTTTGTCCTTATGAGAATAGAATCTCTCATGAAACCTGCGAAGGTCTTGAGCTCCAATTGTACGACATAAGAAGGCTCCCTGACTGTGATTGCATTCTGGAAACTTGGGTAACCTCTTCGAAGAATATCTGAAAGAAAATAAATTCAAAACATGTAAATACGAAAACATAGTATTGTGAAACCTTCTCTTAATAATCCACCTCCAAAGCAAGAAAGTGCACATCCAACTCACCTCATTTGTTTAGCCTTGTTTCTTTTCCAGTTAGATTGATCTCTACTCCTCTTCCGACCTCTTTCCTCTGGAGAACATGGTTTCACACTTTCTTCCATTTGTAACCCTTATTTTGGGGAACTATTTATCCTAACTTAACAACTGATGTACTGCCGAAGCCTTCACCTAACAATATGACATAAACTGTAACCTAATGTAAACATGGGATACCCACAATGCACTCAGAAACAAGTGCAGCCACACGATTGGTGTAACCGGAGAGTGTGACTTTTGCTTCGTGCTGGGAAGTGGATAATGTGAGTTTTGCAACAAACCCTGAATTTCAGAATGATTTTATACAAGTAAAATGTTACTTTCGCTACAAGTTTTTCATTGGAAACGATGCCCGTTAAGGTAGAGAACACGCCTTCACATAGAACTCAATATTGAAAAAAATGGAGAATGTGAGTTTTGCTTCTACACCCCTCGCCGGTGGGAAATACACAATGATGTTTAAAACAAAATACCGGTTGTCATTTAAGTCAGTAGCGTAGCCAAGATTTCAGTTTGGGGGGGGGGGCATTCATCCAGAATTTTATTTTGTTTGGTGTCCAAACTTCCATAGTTTAGGTGGTGTGGAATACCGAAAAAGGAGATGAGTGTCCTTGGATCCAAGTAAGAGTGGTGGATTCGTGCGTATTACGGAAGCTAATATTAATTTAATTCTTCTTATTCTTCCACCTCTTTTCCCACATCTGTGGGGTCGCGGGTGCGAACTGTGTCGCACATGTGGATTTGGCCCTGTTTTACGGCCGGATGTCCTTCCCGACACCAACCCTATATAGAGGGATGTAATCAGTGTTGTGTGCTTCTTTGGTGGTTGGTAGTGTAGTATGTTGTCTGAATATGAATATGTTGGGACAAACACCCAGTCCCCAACCAGAAGAATTAATCAGACGCGATTAAAATCCCTGACCCAGCCGGGAATCGAGCCCGGGACCGTCTGAAACGAAGGCCTCAACACTGATCATTCAGCCAATGAGTCGGACTCCGGAAGATAATATTAATGTACATTATGTATTAAATGCTAAATAAAAGTACGTTCGTTAAAACTCCTGGGGTGTCTGGACTCCTTGGACGACAATCCCTCGTTCTCCGGCTACCTCTGTTACCCCCAACCCAACATAACTGCAGCATTTCATATATTCCGAGTACAAGTGAAATGAATGCCAGAATAAACAGTTTGAGTAAGGATGCAATATTCTGGTTTAGAATTAATACGGTAATGTTATTATAGTAATGGTCATGCGATAAGGAATTAAGAAGTGACATTTTATAAAATAATGCGGCAAAGAAATACACACAGACACACACACGCACGCGTCGAATACAGGTTTCTCGTCCTTCTTATCCATGGCTAGATGATGAAGGCAAGAGAATGATGGCCTACCGTGACTCGTTATTTCGACATTATAAACAAACCCTAGATGACACAGACTTCGAATCTAACCGCATCTTAAGAAATCGCACAAAGCAGTTAATCAGAAATATAAAAAATGTATATATTTTCGGAATTTAGCTAACAACTTACATTCTAATCGCGCATGGGACCAACTTAGAGCTCTGGGAATAGGAAAACATCAACAGAGACAGGCAACTCCTGACATTCCACTTGACGAACTGAACGATTACTTTACTAGAATAAATATTCAACCTATCCAAATTAACTGCACCGACTCACCGCCCTCCCCTCCAGCCAATCCACTATTCACATTTCACAGTGTCACAGAAAATCGGGTTAAAAAGGCTTTGTATTCGATTAAATCAAATACTACAGGTGTAGATGATATTCCTATTAATTTTATACATAACATTATGGGTGCTATCTCGCCTTTACTGACGCACATACTGAACAACTGTTTACTAAACGGAACTTTCCCTACTGTCTGGAAAACAGCCAATATTATTTCGGTACCTAAGAGTTTAGACCCACAATCACCCTCTGACTATCGTCCTATGTCAGTATTCCCTGCAGTTTCTAAAGACTTTGAACGTTTAGTATACGAGGAAGTTCTGGAATACCTACATAAAAATGCTCTTTTGGACCCTTTGCAATCTGGATTTAAGGAGGGTCACAGTACCACAACAGCACTTTTGAAGGTTACTGAAGACATTAGAAACGCTATGGACAAACGACTGCTCACTATACGTATCCTTCTTGACTTCAGTAGCCCCGTTGACACCATAGTAATTCCGACTATGATAAAGAAAATGGAACTGCTAAATTTCGACCTAGCTGCGCTTGAGGTTTTTAGTTCTTATTTGAGTAACCGTCAACAGCGTGTAACAGTAAACGACAAGGCCTCTAAATGGAAAATGAAACTTAGTGTTGCCCCACAGAGCAGTATTCTACGGCCCCTAAGTTTCTGTATTTATATCAATGACATACCATCTGTGACAGGAAATAACACACATGACCTCTGTGCTGACGATCTTCAAATATATCGACACTGCAAGACAAGATATTAACAGGGACCTCCAACGACTCAGTGTATATGCACAACGAAGCTCTCTCATACTCAGCTGCAAAAAACGACAATTATAATTGGATCACGAAAATTACTGAGCTGCTCAAACAATGTCGCAATCCCGCCTATCCTACTGAATGGTAACACTATTCCCTACAGTAAAACGTTTAAAAATCCTGGCGTAATGATGAATGAAACAGTTGATTGGTGTGATCACACGAAAGAAATACGTAAAAAGATTTTTGGAGTTCTTCGCCCTCTTAAACGGCAGAGGGATGTATTTCCATTTGAGCTACATTCCAAACTAACACAGACACTCATTCTCCCTATTCTTGATTATTGTGACGTTGTTTTAGTTGACATGACGAGAGAAGAAACACTTAAACTTCAACGAGCATTGAATTCCTGCCTGCGATTTATTTATAATATCGGGTACGATGTTCGTATCACCCCATATTATAAGGCTGTCTCATGGCTGATGTCTGATAAACGTCGGCAGCTACACACTTTAACGATGGTGATCAGAGTGGTAGCTGTAAGTCAGCCAAGCCAATGTATATTTCTTCTAAATTCATCTTTTTATCATCACTTCACAACTTAAGTACACGTTCTAGATTCATTCTTTCTATTCTACTGCACCGCACATATAAAATTAATAGATAATTTGTGGTGACTGTCGCCAGATTATGGAATTCCCTGCCAGTTCAGGTCAGAGAAACTAGCTTTTTTAAAATCACGATTTAAGGTCACCTGCCGAGACTACCTGCTGAGGACAGCTGACTGAATGGTTGAAGTATGAATGTTTGCGTTCCTGAGGATTAGCTATTTTTCAGATTTTTAATATTAATTAGTTCTAATATTAATTTAGTAAGTAATTTATTTAAATTTATTTTCAATTCTATTAAATTATGCAGACGCCATAAGACCTATCTGTGTCGGTGCGACGTAAAGTAAATTGTTAATTACTTTTCCACGCAAACCTGGGATACAGAATATAGTATTATAAAGTTAGAGTGTTGTGACGCTAATATTCGTATGTATAATTTTTATTAACGTGGCAGAAACCAACGACACTGAGCTGTTGCCATTTCAACACCGTTTTAAGGGTTACCGATCCAACCCGGGATTTGAACCTGCGAACTCAGACTCAGAAGGACAGCGACTCAACCAACTGAGCCACATGAAAAGTAGGCGTTTGTGATTATTGTTATAAATAGATGCAGTTAGTCTTTTTACAAAGGTTTTATGAGGAGCATTTATTAAGTCGTACGTTTTCTTTTCTCTTTTTTTTTGCTAGTTCCTTTACGTCGCACCGACACAGATATGTCTTATGGCGACGATGGGATGGAAAAGGCCTAGGAATGGGAAGGAAGCGGCCGTGGCCTTAATTAAGGTACAGCCCCAGCATTTGCCTGGTGTAAATATGGGAAACCACGGAAAACCATCTACAGGGCTGACGACAGTGGGGTTCGAACCCACTATCTCCCGATTACTGGATACTGGCCGCACTAAGCGACTGCAGCTATCGAGCTCGGTCGTACGTTTTCTTACTGTCCTAAATGCACGAGGCCGGACAGAAGAACTAGCTGGAAGCTAAGAAGTCTTGCTGGGGTGGCGCTTCCTTCGCTGTTCACTTTTCCAAACCAAACTCCATGACGTTCAGCCCGGAGGCCTGCAAATTACGAGGTGTCGTGTGGTCAGCACGACGAATCCTCTCCGCCGTTATTCCTGGCTTTCTAGACCGGGGGCACCATCTCACCGTCAGATAGCTCCTCAATTATAAACACGTGGGCTGAGTGTACCTCGAACCAGCCCTCAGATCCAGGAAAAGTCCCTGACCTGGCCGGGAATCGAACCTTTGGCCTCCGGTAAGATGCAGGCACGCTACTTCTACACCGTGGGCCCGGCTGGTGACTTTTAGGTCTCCTTATTATCGAATTTGACTTAAGGCATCCTGCATTCCATTCCCGTCACTGACAGAGTCAAGAAAAGCATGGGGTGGGGAGGATACAGCCTTGTTTTTGGGTGCAGTAGAGTTTTCCTTGAGTCTCCCGTAATCGAAATATCTACGGCCTGGAAGGTAGTCACCTTCACGGGGTGTAGTACCAAAGTGGTTCCTTCTTTTAGAAGACAAATTAAATGAAGATTCTACTTCCTCACAAACGAAGAACGATATTATCAATTTTACGAACAGTTTAAATAATGCAGCTCGTTTATGTTAAGAGTACAGAAGCTATGATTGTACATAGTAACAATCAAAACCAACAATATCAACTGAAGATCCGTCACCGCACTCGGTAGGACAGGCTTTCTTTTCATATCCACCGGGCGAGATGGCCGTGCGGTTAGGGGCGCACAGCTGTTTGCTTGCATCCGGGTGATAGTGGGTTCAAACACCACTGTCGGCAGCCCTAAAGATGGTTTTCTGTGGTTTCCCATTTTCACACCCGGCAAATGCCGGGGCTGTACCTTAATTAAGGCCACGGCCGCTTCTTCCCATTCTCAGCCCTTTCCTTTCCCATCGTCGCCATAAGACTTACTGCGACGTTAAGCAAGTAAAAAATCTTTTCACAACCCCTTCCAAGGAAACGTTGTATCCACAGTATTGGCCTGGACTTACACCCCACCCACTGAAATTATTTTGTGGGTACGCCACTGCATCCACTCACCATTTTAGGTACAAGGTAAGTCGGAAGAATTGTTGGATACTCAAAAGACTCACCATAAATGATGCGGTTCTGGTTCAAAAGTATAAGGAAAGGTAAGGGACGGGATCTAGTTTTTAAATAGAATCCGTATCAATAGAACGTGACTTCCCATTTTAAAAATGTTTCATGTATCGACTGCGATTCAAGCCTGGGCCGTCCTGATGAGAAGATAGAACCATTGGAACTGAGTTATCACGCCCGCCAAACACAAAATAGTTACCCGCACTTTTGATGGTGCCATTTGAGGTTCCAATCAGTCTCCCGGCATTTGACAAAATATATAGACCTACCTATCGAACTTAGACACCCATCCGCGATTGTCTTGCTACTGTAAGAATAAAAAACCTTTTTCATACCGGTAACTTACCGAGGATGCACATAGTGTTGGCTTCTCAGTGACAAAACGGCCCCTCTTCAAAAAAGTTACTTATATGGCACAAAATGAGGAACTAACGTGCAGCTCACAATCCTGCCACAGTCTTCCCAACGCTGCAACTTAAACACAGCACATCTCTCAACCACGGTACAACCCGAGGATCCATAGGACGTTGTTGTTTCCTGGAACCGATATGCGAAAGCTGACACGATGTTGTAAGCTTGCAACTGTTTCTGGACGTGCCCCCGTTATCTCGGTGTTCACGTTCCGGCCCCCTACTGAGTAATGCCTTGCTAATTGCCCCTTTCTTCATGTCTTGACTTTTGTCAACACATGGTGACATTCCCAATACTGAGGCATCTACAGGGAAATATCCCCGCGCATCACAATCTTAAGTGTCTTCCTTTCATTCAAGCAGTACAAATATGGAGAATTGAGCACTGCTAGTAGATTCTTGTCGCTACGTTAACTTAACATTTTGGCGTACGTTTTTGAATTGTTCGTACCGTACGTAAAACAACGGCTGATCCTCGCTCTAGTTTCAGGTTATTCTCCCAAACAATCTTGCAAGGTGTCCGGATCTATTCTTGCAACTCTTATGTAATGTAAATATAAATACTCTGTAAATACAGTCATGATGTGTATAGTTCATATATTATATTGTATGTGTTTATATGCCCGACCATTTATTAATAATTTTATATATATAAACTATATTTAGATATGTAAGTGCTCGTCAGTATGTAATGTCCTGTACAATTCCTGTTTATAAGCCTGCAGGCTCGTAGGAATTAATTGAAATAAATGAATATATGAATGAATGAGGGGAGGTGGTGGCATACAATTTCTAATCACTAGATTGCGTGCCAAAAGCCTGGATTAAATTCAAAACTTCCACAGTGCTCATATGGAGTGAGGGCATATGACGCTGTTGATGGTGATTCGTCCGTCGGATGGGGACGTTAAGCCTTGAGCAGACCCCTTGGTGCTATTCGACAGGAGTAGGCTATGTGCCGGCACCGGGTTTCACCCTCTTCCTTCCCACTATCAAATATCACGTCATTCATTTCATCTCTCATTAACTCCTCTGATGAGGTTGACGTCAGGAAGGGCATCCGGTCATAAAAAAACCGCCACGACAAATTCATCTCACCTCATACCCGACCCCGTAGGGAAACGGGACAAGGGTTTTACAAACATGAATGAATGAGTGAATGAAAAAAATTGATAACTTAGAGGACATACCAGTCACTTCAAGAACGTTCATCTTACGGATGTCCGGCTCAATGGCTAAATGGTTAGCACCATGGCCTTTGGTCCAAAGAGTCCTGGGTTCGATTCTCGGCCAGGTCGGGGATTTTAACCTTGATTTGTTAATTCATCTGTCTCGGGGACAGAGATAATATTAGGCAGGGCCCCATCCTCACAGACATGCAGGTCGCCTATACGTCGTCTACTAGAAATAGGCCTCCCCGGAGGCCATACGCCATTGTTATCTTACGTATTTGCTCTCAGAACTATTCAGTTTTTTAAAAATCGTGATGCCAATTCCCATGACAACTTGAACAGTTGAGAGGTTTCTCTTAGGCATTAAAAGACTTATGGCTTATTTCCGTACCACTACAGCACGGGAGAGATTAAATTCATGGTACCTTCTGCACAAGGAGGCTACTAAAGCGTTAAATCTGGAGAAGGTGGCGGTGATTTTATACCAAGAAATGCATTGAGAAATCGGGCATTCCTTCAGAGAACTACATTTCCCAATGTAGTCAGTTCAGGCGGTAGAGCTTTTCACATTACGTATCATGAAATGAACAATTTGTATCTATGAAGCAAGTTCTAGATTTTTTACTTGTGATCATTTTTGATAGCTTCGTACATTCCTTCAAAATATTTATAAACCAAGTTTTATTTTCCTGTTTACACTCAGCTCTTGATTTACCGTAATCGGATTAACCGAGTTGCGGCTTAACCGCGATATCAAAAACACTAAAAATGCACGAGTTTTAGGAGTTACAGTAATACAGAATTACAAAGAGTCGGAAAAATATCGAAAAACTTGTTTCGAGAAACTTGAGAAGCAAAATAACGAAAAAGTGTTTCTCGGTACAAAAGCAGAAAACAATGACTGATTATTTTCAGAAACAGTAAAGTTAGGCACTCTGAATACTATCTTTTCTTTGCCTTATTAGTTTCAGCGGATAGTGCTATTTATTTTTCTATTTATTAATCGTGCTAAGTGCTACTTTTACTGCTACGTATTGGGTAAGTTAATAAAAAATAATACAGTAGTATCATTTATTAATATTTTAAACTGTACTTTCAGTACGCCTTTTCTGTTTTAAACTTTTTGCAGGTTAATCGCAATTTTACTTATCCGGGAAGCCTTAACCCTACATTATCCCGGTTAATCGAGAGTTGAGTGTACTTGTGAATATTATCGAAAACTCCATACATAGGACTCGTTCAAAAATGTATTTGAGAATCAAGCTGTATTGTTGTTGTTTCTTTCCTTTTCGTTTGTGAATATTATTAATATATAGGAATGTTTGCATTTGTAGTTGTTCATCATTTCAGATGCCTGTGTTCATGTTAATCATTGCTCCCCCCCCCCCCCCACCAATAATTACGCGAAGACTGTAAGAGATATGCAATTAAATAAAATATCACTCACAACGTGTAAACTATTTCAACTATAAGATTAAAACTTACAGATCTCTATCTCTATACCGTACTAATTAATTTCTATTTTGCACTTTACGATGTAGTATCGAGCGCACTTTCCCTCACACAGAGAGTACACGGGTATCTTCGAAAACCTTAAAAGTAGTTCGTGGGACGTAAAGCCAATGTATGTATATATATTTATTCAGAAAATAAACACTTCTCCCATAAGGAGGTTGCCCATGAGGGCAAAGTACCTATGCTAAATGCATTTATTACTATATAAATGTTTTCTAGGTATGGATAGTGAACCTTTCAAGGCTATGAGGACCATATTTTTCGTCAACGACTGTGACAGTTTGAATCCTGAGCGGAATTCTTCGAAGAACTTAGGGATTGTTCCTCTTGCACCGATCATGACGCCTCGATGTTATCCAGTCCGTATTTACGTCCGTAGAAGGGGATAGTTGGTGCATAGATGCTCTTCTTTCCCTCGAGTACTTCATTGGGCTGTTTAACGTGCGATTCAAACCGAACCGTAGGTTCAATAATATAATCCATTGTTGTTATTTTTTAAGGCTATCATATCAACCCTACGGGTACTGCCGTTCTCCAATAATCCACGGACCTCTTCGTGCACTGTGCAAGTAACGTCTCACAATGACTGAGCATGGTGTCTAGTAAGTCACAGGGTTTCCCCGTAGGGACAGTATCCCAGGACATGAGAAAGAGTTTCTATCTCGTTGTGGCAATGCCGACATCGGTTATTGTCCTGGGACCTGCCCCAAGGATCATATAAGAAAAATAGATCCGTCAATCCTGTATAATAACCGGGCGAGTTGGCCGTGCGCGTAGGGGCGCGCGGCTGTGAGCTTGCATCCGGGAGATAGTAGGTTCGAATCCCACTATCGGCAGCCCTGAAAATGGTTTTCCGTGGTTTCCCATTTTCATACCAGGGAAATGCTGGGGCTGTACCTTAATTAAGGCCACGGCCGCTTCCTTCCAACTCCTAGGCCTTGCCCATCCCATCGTCGCCATCAGACCTATCGGTGTCGGTGCGACGTAAAGCCCCTAGCAAAAAAAAAAAAAAAAAAAAAAAAAATCCTGTATAATAAAGTTCACTGAGAAAACAGGTCATGGGCGCTATAGTGGCCTCTTTTTCTCTACCAACATAACGAAATAAATACCACGATAGTACCAAATACAGTAGAGACAATACACGACACTGAGCGAGATATCGAGGGACAGCTATTGGAGCTCACTCTAGCGGATAGACCTGAACGGTACTGATTATGTCATAAAAGCACGTGTATTTTTGTGTGAAGGTTTTGGTGTTATTTATGCGTTTTCAGTGAGTTGACATAATTAAATAGTAGCGTGTGTCATTCCTTGATATCTCCTCTCAACATGAGGGGAAAGGTATGTGCTGTGTTTGGCTGCAGTAATTACGAAGTAGAGAAAAGTGCGCGCTCGTTCTTCAGGTTCCCTCGTGACAAGAACATGTAAGTAATATTGTGTTTGCAAATATATTCTTCCAGTGACAGAGATTTGTATAGTACTTCATAATCTTCTGACCTGCTCGACCCATGTTTTAACGGGCTTAAAATATAATACGCATATTTTATTGTATAGTGCCGCAGTTAACCTTCAATACCGATGTGTTGTTGTAGGTGTGATCTGTGGGTTTTGAAATGTCACAGAAGCGATTTGGATAAAGTGTACAAGAAAGAAGGGACGTTACGCTTGTATAAGAATTATAAGATCTGTTCAGATCATTTCCAGGCCAGCGACGTAAATATTCCTCAAAGCATCACTATCGACAACATTTTCAAACTTTCCTTTCTTTTATCCCTCTTCTCAGATTAAAGCCGGGATTTTATAGATTTTCTTTCTGTTAGTAGGCTTCAGGTTAAGAGGAAAATTGTCCAGCTATTAAATGTTAATTCATTGCATCATACGTGTATGGAATGTGCCGATATTTTTATTGACAAATGTCTTAATGTGATGATATATTGTTTTTAAATGAGGAAAAAAGACAAATCCAACCGTAAGATTTCAGGCAGGAATGCTAAAGCTAAAAAAGTAATGCATAAATGAAAGATCAAGCCATTTCACAGCAGTCCATTTCACACCTTGTTTATATGTCTAATTTCAGTCTTTGAATAATAACCTTTTAAATAATTCTTCATTCATTTATCCAGAATTGCTTTAGCAACTTCGAAGTTAATATCTCAATACCACTGTCTTTCTAGACGTAATTTATTTATCCATTTCCGTATATACATTTCCATTGATATTTGAATTTAGCGCGATTTGTTCAGGTCGAGTCACTAGGAGCGCCACCGTCGAATTGTCTCCCATTTTAGCAAGGCGAAATCCGTAAGTGTCGTGTATTGTCTCTACTGTATTTGATAGTACCTCGTAATAAACTTGATAATGGCAGTTATTTTATTAAAGTTTTAATTGTGATAGAGATAATTACTGCATTTCGGTAGGAAGGTTGTATCACAAGCTTCTCTCGTGTCTTTTACTTGAAAAGTAAATTGTAATTACCGTATTTGTATGTTGGCAATCCTATTATTATGTCAGCTTGTATCGTTGTTTCACCGTTTGCATTTTAATGTAAATTTACATCTATTAAATAATAAATTTAACATTGATTACTGAAAATGTTAATGCAATTCATATAAAACCCCAAAACGCCCATACTTACCTATAAATCGCGACCTAACATAACCTCATTCTTTCGCTCGTTCATTGAACCCTTCCCACGATTTTTATGTATGGGAATGGAAAACAGGAGACGGAAAGGAAGAAGTAAGACACAGCATAATGCACACAGTTTATATTTTGAATTTATTTATTCCAAACAACTGGTAAGAAGCATAAACACACACACGTTTACTCGCAACAGCTAGGTTGTTCCTTGTGAAGTAAGTTTATGATCATAATACTATTACTTCACATTAAGAACGCTCTTACGAAACCGGATCAAAAATCTCGTTCAATGCGAAAGAATGTCAACAAATTTTCGTCTAACAAGCACTACTACTTACCGTACGACCGAGTTCCCTTCGCGCGCAACGATAACGGTGTTGTGTTATGAATTTGCTGTACTACGCAACAGCACAGGGAGTAAAGTATACAGGGAGCTGCCTGTCCGCTACACTACTATGTGGCTATCGCTTGAAGCCAACGGCCACGCCCCCCATGGTTACCAAAACATGGCAATTCTTACGTTGTGGATACATACAAACTAAGACATTTTCTTGGGAGTAGGGAAACTTCGAATAGCTCAATTAAGTACAATCGTTTTCGAAATAACACGGCGATTGACTGTAACAAAATTTAATGGCAAACAGACCTATTAATGCTTTTTTACTAAGCTCTAAAGAAGCGTTTCTCATGACCCGCAGCCTTAAATCTCCTCTCTCGCTTGTTGACTTTCGGTACTATTATCCAATATATAAAAACAGGAGATGCAAATCTTCACCAGATATCAGTAAAGATAAGGAGTAGGCTATTAATAACGGCATACCACAATATGAATGCTTTAGGGGAATGCGCAATAGATCAACAAATTGGGCTTAGCAAGATTACTTACTACATATTTTGGAGTGGTGGTGGTGTTGATTATTGTTTTAATAGGAAGTAGACCGGGCGAGTTGGCCGTGCGTGTAGAGGCGCGCGGCTGTGAGCTTGCATCCGGGAGATAGTAGGTTCGAATCCCACTATCGGCAGCCCTGAAAATGGTTTTCCGTGGTTTCCCATTTTCACACCAGGCAAATGCTGGGGCTGTACCTTAATTAAGGCCACGGCCGCTTCCTTCCAACTCCTAGCCCTTTCCTATCCCATCGTCGCCATAAGACCTATCTGTGTCGGTGCGACGTAAAGCCCCTAGCAAAAAAAAAAATAGGAAGTAGAATCATCCTCTGAAACAAGTGGAAACAATGCAGGACTCAGCTAAGGGCCCCTTGGATGCCAACCCACACTCCGAAGTTGAGCCCCTTAGGCCCTTAATCGCCTTGTACGACACGTGGTGGTGATTGTTTTAAGAGGGAGTACAACTAGGTAACCATCCTCTATTAACAGTAATTGGGAGGACAGGTTGACTTCGTCCCCGTAAATTTAGAATATGTTCAGGATGTGTTTCGAACTCTTGTCAACAGCTTTGTGACTGCCTTTTATTCGTCGTAGACGTTACTGTTATGTGTCAGCCCTGTGTAGGCCATTTCGGTACTTCCTGGAAGAGGCTAGTGAGTCAAACGACCGGAGATCTTCCGTGTATTCTTCTCGTCGGCTGGTTTACCTGTGAACGGATCCGGCATTTTGAAAAATGATGGTATCGGTCAAAGAAAGGCAAGGGCCACGAATGGCGTAAAAATGAAAAACTCCCTCGGCCTCGAGTGCTCTAATTCTGTAGGTAAGAAGGGAATGCTTCACATTCCTTATCTGTACTTGGCAGAGAACGGACGTGTATGCTCTGGCTATCTTATCTTTGTGCATTGTTGACAGTGTCTATTGTTGCATGAGAGCGGGAACTAACACTACGTAGTGGGTAACCTGTATCCTTGCTTGGTGTGCGGCGTTAGGCCCTAGTGCTTGTGCTGTTTCTGTGTTGTTTGTTTTGTTGTGGGATTTGTTACTATTTGAGTACCTAGTAGATTTCCTGTGGTGATGGCTTGTGCCCCGCCGGGAGGTGGGGACATCCCTGCATGCGCTGATGATACCTCCCTGGGTTCTCGTGGGCCTTCCGCTTGTCTTAACACTCCCCCTGAAAGTAGTATTAACTTGCTGCCAGATATTGACCCCAAGACCTTTGTAGACCTGGTAAATACTGGTAACATATTCTCCATTCTATCCCGCCATGGCATACCATGGTGAGAGGGAAGAGAAAATCTCCCAAAATGCGTCTCAGGAAGGTAGCTAAGGTTGCCTATAAGCCTGTTAAAACTGAAAACCGCTTTAATACGCTGGCAAACCTCCCTTCCATCGGGGAGTCTCCCCCATTGCCTCCTCCTGCACAGCCAGTAATAAGTAATACGGCTGCGGCAGAGCCCAGAAATGTGGCTCAAACGGCAACGCGCTCCTCCCAAACTGTAGCTGAACAGTCTGGGTCCAGCTCAGCTCCCCCTGGTAGCCAGGACGTCGAAATGGCGACCCCCCCCCCCCGTAAAGAAAGTCTCAATTCCGCCCATTGTTTATCAGCGACACTACAAATATTTAAAATCAAAATGCACTGGCGAAATCAGGGTCATCTATACCCGAGATGCCCTGAAATACCACGCAGAAAATGTAGAGGACTACAACCGAATTAAACAATATTTTGAGGAGGCTAACGCTAAATTTTACACCCATCAAATTCCTGGTAATAAACTCCTCAAAGTAATTATTAGGAATATAATCTCTTCTGTTGGGGTGGACTGGGCTCGGGAAGAGGTCATAGAAATGGGATATGAACCCCAAGACATCCACCAGTACTCCCGTCGTGACGCCACGACTAAAAAGATGATCCCACTAAATGTTATGAGCCTCACCCTCCCGAACACGGAGTATTCCAAGACCATTTACTCCGTCCACTACCTTTGTGGGTCAAAGGTTAAGATCGAGGCGTTCAATGGCTGTGAGGGACCCAGGAGCCAAATGTGTGAACTGCGGGGATAGCCACCTTGCCTCCTTGAGAGGATGCCCCACTTACCGCTCCATCATGGAGCAAAAAGTGGCTCGAGAGGTCCGAAAAACCCAGAAAGGTCGGTCCCTCCCTCTTACGAGAGAAGTGGACCCCAGCTTCTCTTACGCCCAAGCGTCTGGAGGAGCCCCCGCCCCCTTCCAATCCACATCTCAGGCACCTACAGCAAACCCTGCCCCCCAGTCGGCGGCATCTTTCATGTCCGACCTCTCTGGACTGAAATATATCGTGGACCTCTGCAGACAAATTTCCCAAAGATGATACCAATTGTAAAAGACACAGCGACGAAATGAAGATCACGTCCGATAACAATGGACAAGATTATGGTCCTGATAAATGCTGCTATGCAGTATTTCTCTGAACCCTAATTTTATGGTTCATTCTGTTCTGACATTGACTTAACAATCTGTGCTTGGAACTGTCAGAGTGCTGTTGGTGAGAAATATGAGCTTGAAGCTTTTATTTCTGACCACAATATTGATATAATGCTGTTAGGAGAGACTTGGCTAAAACCACATATGCCCTTTAAAATAAAAAATTTTACTGTCTATCGTAAAGACAGACTTCACGATGAGCACGGGGGCGTAGTGGTGCTGATTAAGTCTAAACTTACGCACAACGTTATTGACCCCCTTCCTCATGGTGTTATTGAGTCTCGCGGCATCGAGATTAGACATAACTATCACTATCGTATTTTTGCGGCCTATTTATCCCCCAAGGCTCCGCTACATACTGCGGAATTAGATACTTTATTAAACAACCTGTCCAAAGTCTCTTCTTTCATCGTTGGTGACTTAAACGCCAAGCATCCAGATTGGAATTCATGAGTGACTAATCCTAAGGGAAGAATGCTACAACAATACCATCGGGGACTTTGCTCCCACCGAACCTACTATTTATCCCAGTAATGGTTCGCGCCCCGATGTCATTCATGTCGCAGTGACAAAAGTTTATAATTACCCTATTGAGTTTACTGTACCTAGGGAATTAAATTCGGACCATGACCCTATTCTTTTCAACCTTACATGGGTTAGGATATCTGAGCCATCTTCTCCATTGTCAAACTTATCTTTGGACTACAATAAGTTTACTTGGCATGTCAATAAAAACTTAAAACCTTTCGATATCAACAGCCGGGATGATATTGACCGGGCCGTGGAACATCTTACTAATAAGATGCGAAACGCCCGTAAATACATCCTGAATGCTGCTAGAAATTCTGTAACTAATGCTAGGGGCAACAATGGCAATCGTACACCCACACAACATGGCGGGAATACGATAAGTCATAACTCCCAAATTAATAATACTAATAATATAATGCGGGAGATTGCGCGGACAGCCAAGGAGATTCTACTCCTGAAATTATTAAAGACCTAATCAAAATTAAAAATGCATATCGTAAAAGATGGCAAAGATTTCGGGACCCAGCGGATAGAGCGGAATACCGCGAACTCGCTCAAGAAATCCGCAAGTGAATGATAGAACGTAAGGTGGAAAGATGGGAGGAATTCTGCCGTACCCTCACTGAAAACGAATCAGATCACGAGTTCTGGCGGGTTACTCGTTCTCTGAATCGCCCCGCTCACCCCCCAGGCGTGCAATTCATGGCCGCCACGGACTAGCATTCTCCCCTTACGATAAAGCTGAGGCCTTCGCAGACACTATAGAAAGTCAAAGTGTACCACACGACCTCTCTGACGATGACGACGACGATAACGAACTACGGACCCGTGAGGTACACAGAAAGGTCTCATCTTTTATACAACAATGGACGCCTGACAATGACATATCTGACGTCACGCCTGCAGAGGTCCGCAGGGTTATAAAAAACTTAAATGAGAAGAAGTCTCCCGGGGATGATAGGGTTTAAAGAAATTAAATCACTGCCCTATAGAGCTGTCATCTCTTTGGCTACCGTTTTCTCGGCTTGCTTTAAACAGGGATACTTCCCTAAGGTTTGGAAGGCGGGCCGTGTGGTCGTCATTCCTAAACCGGGGAAGGATAGATTGTTCCCTCAAAATTACAGACCAATAAGCCAATTATCCCATATCTCAAAGATATTCGAGAGACTTGTTCTCAATCGCGTCACTGCTTCCCTGAACGCCCACAACATACTGCTTCCGGAGCAATTTGGTTTCCGGTCGAAGCGCAGTGCCCCCCCCCCCCTAGCGACGCTACGCCTCGTGCAGTATGTCTGTAGATCATTCAATTTACGGCGTAGCGTGCCAGCGGTATTTTTCGACATAGAGAAGGCCTTTGACACCGTCTGGCACGAAATTCTAATAGCCAAACTTCTGGACCTCAATGTAATTCCAAATTATTTATTCAAAATTGTTACTTCCTATCTCACCCATAGGAAATTCTACGTTACAGTAGACGGAGAAAATTTCGCCCCTCGGAGGCTCCGAGCCGCAGTCCCTCAGAGTGGAAAAATCTCTCCAATACTCTACGCCCTATATGTGAATGATCTACCCCAGTGGCAAGGAGTAGAAATCCAGCAGTACGCTGATGATACAGCTGTTTATGCCTCTAGAAGGAGAAACAGAGATACCATCTCCGCTCTGCAAATTTGGAACAGAATTAAAATAAATGCTGGCAAGACCCAACAATTATTTTTTCTAGACGAAGGCCTAGCCTTGATCATCTTCTTTTAAACGATACCCCCCTGTCCTGGACCAATAAAATCAAGTATCTCGGCCTAACAATGGACAGAAGTGTTATCTGGAGAGGGAACATAAAACAGGCCCCGCAACGAGCCTGGGCACGTGTGGCCAACCTGAAACCTCTGCTTTATAATAGATACATCTCTAACTCCATCAAGAGAAAGCAGGCCCATACTGCTCTATGGGTGCGAGGTCTGGGGCTATATTCCCAAGACTCCACTTTCCAAATTAGAAATTTTCCAAAACAAAATACTGAGAAAAATGACAAGAGCCCCCATTCTGAGATCTAATAGGAAGATACGCACAGAAGTCCGTATTCCGACTATTAGGACTCAGATAAACAAGCTAACCAAGATGACCAAGGCTAGAATACTCCAAGCCCAGTCCACCGATCAGGGCATCTCGTTACTAAAGTGGGTCATAAGAACCAAGAAGCCTAATACTCGATATAAGTACCGGGGCCCTTGGCTCTTATACGACCCGCCCTGAAAATATTTTCGGCCTTTTCCAAATTTTAAACCTACCATCCATTAAATACCTCTAAATTATACCCTGAAAAGCACCGTTTGTTAAGAAGGCTCCTTCCCCTTCATCGCCACTAAATATTAGAAGTATATTTTTCCAAATTATTGTAGCGAAGATTTGTAGGCACTCCACCTACAAGACAGATCGTTTTTCCCCCGGCAGTGCAATGAATTGAGACTTTCCGGCTCATCGGCTATTCCTAAGAAACAGATGAGTAAAAGGGCATAGTTTTCGCCCTGGGACTCTCCATTTCTTCGCCCACAAAAAAAGGGTGGGGGGGAATGCTTCAAAAATAGTACCGTAGGTACTGCATTCTCCTTCAAAACAAATTTATTCATGTACCGATCAAACAATTCCGGTTCGAAATGGGCTGAACATATTCTGGTGTAACGAGAGAGTGTCCAATTTTCCATTCTAATGGCCTTAATCCACTCTGCTCTCCTTTTTTCATGAACAGGAAAGCTCAGGAAAAATTGACGATTAACAACAAGTCTAACCTAAACATTCTTCTGAGACTCCGTAATACTAGCACAATAACAATGCTCTACATATCACAAGCCATACTTAGAATCTTACCTATGAAATGTTATTCCAGGAATATTTTTTGATTTCCGATTCGCACGACCGTATGCACAACACGACATTGTAGGAGCTAAAACATCAACTAAATATTAGTAGGCCTATCTCTTTTACTTTTTAGCGTGTCGTACAGTGTTTGCATCTGAAAATTCCCACAATTACAATTTGTGTTCACCGTATTCACGTCAATGAGCTGTGATAGATTTGACTATCAAAAAACAGCATGCGTTCTCGCGCCTATTTACGACCACGCCCCCTATGTAGACCACTGTCATTGGGCTTCACTCTCAGAGCTCCAAGGCATCTCCCTGTATTCTTTACTCCCTGCAACAGCATGTGTAATGCCAACCACTGCCTTCTAAATTAACCCTCCAAAAGGGAATTTTAGATTTCACTAGTTGGCGGAGATCGAGGGACCCATCTCGGAACTGCTTGGGACGCTCCCTATGAAGTGTCACGGCTGCGACGTTAGTGGTCATCTGTTTTTTTTTTTCAATTTTCTTTACCTCTTATGGCGAGGATGGGACAGGAAAGGCCTAGAAAATAGGAAGGGAACGGCCGTGGCCTTAATTAATATACAGCCGCAGCATTTGCCTGGTGTGAACATGGGAAAGCACGGAAAACCATCCTCAGGGCTGCCGACAGTGGGATTCGAACCCACTATCTCCCGGATGCGAGCTCACAGATGTGCGCCCCTAACCACTCGGCCAGCTCGCCTGGTGAGGTCATCTTTTAGAGCATCACGGATATCACCTAACAATGTGCACAAAAAGTTGTTGTTGTTGTTGTTGTTGTTGTTTGAGACATCAGTCCATAGACTGGTTTGATGCAGCTCTCCATGCCACTCTATCCTGTGCTAACCTTTTCATTTCTACGTAACTATTGCATCCTAATCTGCTCTAATCTCCTTGTCATATTCATACCTTGGTCTACCCCTACAATTCTTACCACCAACACTTCCTTCAAAAACTAGCTGAACAAGTCCTGGGTGTCTTAAGATGTGTCCTATCATTCTATGTCTTCTTCTCGTCAATTTTAGCCAAATCGATCTCCTCTCGCCAATTCGATTCAGTATCTTTTCATTCGTGATCCGATCTACCCATCTCACCTTCAGCATCCTTCTGTAACACCACATTTCAAAAGCTTCTATTCTCTTTCTTTCTGAGCTAGTTATCGTCCATGCTTCACTTCCATACAATGGCCGCTCCACACAAAAGTCTTCAAAATAATCTTTTTAATTCCAATATCAATGTTTGAATTGTCCGCCTCCATAGCGTAACGGTTAGTGTTATTAGCTGCCGTCCTCGGGGGCCCGGGTTCGATTCCCGGTACTGCCAGAAATTTAAGAATGGCGGGAGGGCTGGTATGTGGTTCAAATGGTACACGCAGCTCACCTCCAATGGGGGTGTGCTTGAAGAGAGCTGCACCACCTCGGGATGAGTACTTAATGTTTGAATTGAGTAAGTTTCTTTTCTTAAAAAAGCTCTTCCTTGCTTGTGCTAATCTGCATTTTATGTCCTCCTTACTTATGCCATCGTTAGTTATTTTACTACCCAAGTAACAATATTCATCCACTTCCTTTAAGACTTAATTTCCTAATTTAATATTTACTGCATCACCTGGCTTTGTTCGACTACACTCCATTACTTTTATTTTCGACTTATTTATTTTCATCTTGTACTCCTTTCCAAGATTCGTCCATACCATTCAGCAACTTCTCAAGATCTTCTGCAGTCTCAGGTAAAATAAGAATATCATCGACAAATCTCAAGGTTTTGATTTCCTCTCCTTGGATTGTGATCCCCTTTCCAAATTCCTCTTTGATTTCCTTTACTGCCTGTTCTATGTAAACATTGAAAAGGAGGAGGAACAAACTGCAGCCTTGCCTCACTCCTTTCTGGATTGCTGCTTCTTTTTCAGAGCCCTCGATTCTTGTTACTGCAGACTGATTTTTATACAGATTGTAGATAATTCTTCGTTTTCGGTATCTGATCCCAATCACGTTCAGAATCGTAAATAGCTTGCTCCAATCAACATTATCGAATGCCTTTTCGAGATCTACGAATGCCATATACGTGGGCTTGTCTTTCTTGATTCGATCCTCGAAGATCAGACGTAAAGTCAGGATTGCTTCACGTGTTCCTACATTCCTTCTGAAACCAAACTGATCTTCTCCCAACTCAGCTTCAACTTGTTTTTCCATTCTTCTGTAAATAATACGTGTTAAAATTTTGCAGGCATGAGATACTAAACTAATGGTGCGGTAGTTTTCACACCTGTCAGCACCGGCTTTCTTGGGAATAGGTATAACAACATTCTGACGAAAATCGGATGGGACTTCTCCTGTCTCATACATCTTACACACTAAATGGAATAACCTTGCCATGCTGGTTTCTCCTAACGCAGTCAGTAATTCAGAGGGTATGTCATCATCATCAATTCCAGGTGCCTTGTTCCTATTTAGGTCACTCACAGCTCTGTCAAACTCTGACCTCAAAATTTGGTCTCCCATTTCATCATAATTAACAGCCTCTTCTTGTTCCATAACCAAATTCTCTACATCTTTACCTTGATACAACTGTTGGATATGCTCCTGCGATTTTTCTGCTTTGTCTTCTTTCCCTAGAAGTGGCTTTCCATCTGAAATCTTAATATTCATACACTTAGATTTCCTTTCTCCAAAGGTTTCCTTGATTTTCCTGTATGGAGCATCTACACTGACTGACAGTGACAATGCAACACCAAGGAGGAGTGGTTCGAAAGAGATGAAAGTTGGAGAAAAAACAGAGACGGCACGGATGAATAATTGATGTTTATTTCAAACCGATATGCAGGTTACACAATGCGCACGACATCGACTCAGTAGGATGTAGGACCACCGCGAGCGGCGATGCACGCAGAAACACGTCGAGGTACAGAGTCAATAAGAGTGCGGATGGTGTCCTGAGGGATGGTTCTCCATTCTCTGTCAACCATTTGCCACAGTTGGTCGTCCGTACGAGGCTGGGGCAGAGTTTGCGAACGGCGTCCAATGAGATCCCACACGTGTTCGATTGGAGAGAGATCCGGAGAGTACGCTGGCCACGGAAGCATCTGTACACCTCGTAGAGCCTGTTGGGAGATGCGAGCAGTGTGTGGGCGGGCAGTATCCTGCTGAAACAGAGCATTGGGCAGCCCCTGAAGGTACGGGAGTGCCACCGGCCGCAGCACATGCTGCACGTAGCGGTGGGCATTTAACATGCCTTGAATACGCACTAGAGGTGACGTGAAATCATACGCAATAGCGCCCCAAACCATAATGCCGTGTTTTCTAGCGGTAGGGCGCTCCACAGTTACTGCCGGATTTGACCTTTCTCCACGCCGACGCCACACTCGTCTGCGGTGACTATTACTGACAGAACAGAAGCGTGACTCATCGGAGAACACGACGTTCCGCCATTCCCTCATCCAAGTCGCTCTAGCCCGGCACCATGCCAGGCGTGCACGTCTATGCTGTGGAGTCAATGGTAGTCTTTTGAGCGGCCGCCGGGAGTGCAGGCCTCCTTCAACCAATCGACGGGAAATTGTTCTGGTCGATATTGGAACAGCCAGGGTGTCTTGCTCATGCTGAAGAATGGCAGTTGACGTGGCGTGCGGGGCTGCCACCGCTTGGCGGCGGATGCGCCAATCCTCGCGTGCTGACGTCACTCGGGCTGCGTCTGGTCCCCTCGCACGTGCCACATGTCCCTGCGCCAACCATCCTCGCCACAGGCGCTGCACCGTGGACACATCCCTATGGGTATCGGCTGCGATTTGACGAAGCGACCAACCTGCCCTTCTCAGCCCGATCACCATACCCCTCGTAAAGTCGTCTGTCTGCTAGAAATGCCTCCGTTGACGGCGGCCTGGCATTCTTAGCTATACACGTATCCTGTGGCACAAGACAACACGTTCTACAATGACTGTCGGCTGAGAAATCACGGTACGAAGTGGGCCATTCGCCAACGCCGTGTCCCATTTATCGTTCACTACGTGCGCAGCACAGCGGCGCATTTCACATCATGAGCATACCTCAGTGACGTCAGTCTACCCTGCAATTGGCATAAAGTTCTGACCACTCCTTCTTGGTGTTGCATTTGCTCTGTCAGTCAGTGTATCTTTCCTAGGACCATACAACCTTCGACATCCTTGCACTTCTTCTTCAGCCATTCTTCCTTAGCTACCTTGCACTTTCTATCTACTTGATTCTTTAATCGCCTGTATTCTTTTCTGCCCTCTTCATTTCTAGCATTCTTGTATTTTCGTCGTTCATCAATCAGGTCTAGTATCTCCTGAGTTATCCACTGATTCTTAGTTGATCTTTTCTTCCTCCTAACATTTCTTCAGCAGCACTTCTGATTTCATTTTTCATGACTATCCACTCTACCCCCTATTGTGTTTCCTTCAGCCTTTTCATTTAGTCCAGTTGCAACATGTTCCTTGAAACAATCCCTCACACTCTTTTCTTTCAGCTTGTCTAGATCCCATCTTTTCTTTCTTCAATTTCTTCAGCTTCAGATGGCATTTCATGACCAACAAGTTGTGGTCAGAGTCCACGTCTGCTCCCGGGAAAGTTTTGCAATCCAATACCTGGTTTCTGAATCTCTGCCTAATCATAATGAAGTCTATTTGATACCTTCCAGTGTCTCCAGGTCTCGTCCATGTATACAACCGTCGTTTGTGGTGTTTGGACCAAGTATTGGCAAGGACTAAATTATGATAAGTGCAGAATTCAACCAGCCGACTTCCTCTTTCGTTCCTTTTTCCCAATCCGAATTCTCCTACTGCATTACCTTCTCTTCTTTGGCCTACGACTGCATTCCAGTCTCCCATCACAATTAGATTCTCGTCACTTTTTACATATTGTATTAAATCTTCAATCTCTTCATACATTCTTTCGACTTCCTCATCATCCGCTGAGCTAGTAGGCATATAGACCTGCACTATTGTGGTGGGCGTTGGTTTGGTGTCTATCCTGACGACAATAATTCTTTCACTATGCTGGTCGTAGTAGCTTACCTGCTGTCCTATTTTCTTATTCATTATTAAACCAACTCCTGCATTTCCCCTGTTTGATTTTGAGTTGATAATTCGGTAGTCACCTGACCAAAAATCCTGTTCTTCCTGCCAACGTACTTCACTTATACTAACTACATGTAACTTTAGTCTATCCATCTCCCTTTTCTGATTCTCTAATCTACCACAACGATTCAAACTTGTAACATTCCACGCTCCGACTCGCAGAATGTCAGTATCCATCTTCCTGATGATCGCCCCCTCTCGTGTAGTCCCCACACGGAGATCCGAAGGGGGGACTAGTTTACCTCCGGAATATTTTACCCGGGAGGAAGCCATCATCAATACATCATTCATACAGAGAGAGCTGCATGTCCTTGGGAGTTAGTTACGGTTGTAGTTTCCGGTTGCTTCTAGCCGTGTAGCAGTATCAACACAGCTAAGCCGTGTTGAGTATTATTACAAGGTCATATCAGTCAACCATCTAGACTGCCACCCTTGCAACTTCCGAAAGGCTGCTACCCCCCTTTCGATGAACCATTCCTTAGTCTGGTCTCTCAACAGATACCCATCCGATATGGTTGCACCTGCGGCTCAGCTATCTGCTTCATTGGGACACGCAAGCCTCCCCACCGCGGCAAGGTCACATGGTTCGCAGTGGAGGCACAAAAAGAACAACGTCATTAACACATTATAGTAAGATGTAATAAGTGTTCTGCAGATGTTATTATCTTTCTTTAAGCCCTCTTGGTGGCCATGATCGTTAAAATGCTGAACTCTAAACGGTCCAACACCGTGGTTAGCTGGTTCGAGTCCCTTTGGTCGAAAAAAAAAAAGAATTCACCATCCGTACGTTGGCCGGCTGTGTAGGAGAGTTGGTGGTATACAATTTCTAATCATAAGATTGCATGCCAAAAGCCTGGATTAAATTCCAAACCTCTCCGCAGTGCTCATAGGGATTGAGGGCATATGACGCTGTTGATGGTGATTCTTCCGTCGCATGGAGACGTTAAGCCTTGAGCAGACCTCTTGGTGCTATTCGACAGGAGTAGGCTCTCCCTACTATCATATATGTATCACGTCATTCATTTCATCTCATTAACTCTTCTGATGCGGTTGACGCCAGGAAGGGCATGCGGTCATAAAAACCCGCCACGACAGATTCATCTCTCCTCATACCCGACCCCGTAGAGAAACTGGACGAACAAAGATGTTATTATCTTTCTTTGGCAGTTCGGCTGCAATACATTCTTATTTAGAGCATCACGATGGTTACTGCAAGACAAGACCATCATGGTGTGTTATCCAACTGTTCGGTGAAAGGTTCTTTAAATAACACCTTTTCCCTTTTGAGAAAGCTGACACCGTTTTTGGAAGTCCTGATCTCTCACTAATTGTCTTATTATTGTGGAATCCATACGACCATTTCTGTAACTGAATGCGCAGGTTTTTTAGGCATTTGTTACTCTCCTCAGAGAGATGCCTACTTCTCAAAATGTACACACAGTTGCCATTCGCTTCGTGAAATCACTGTGTCGCACATAATAATTTATGATGGAATCCGCAGACTGTTATTTTTGTGATCACATGCTTTAGTCCATTTCGCTCTATCAGATGTGGCTTAAAATTTTAGTCGTAACTTGTAGGCCCTATATCCCGTTCATATTCCTTTCTTCGAGAAGTTTATCACTCTGCCTTGTGAATAAAAGTGGTTGACGGATTCAGCTCCTCAATATACAATACAGTGGCTATTTAGAGAACTCGTACAGGAATCTCGAGTGCGTATTCGTTGATACGCATTTTACTTACCATTTAGGAACAGTGTTTTTAGGTCCATAAGTATGGTTCCTAAAAGTAAAATATAACTTCTCGGTGCAATTAAATAAGTGAGGTCGAAATTTGCTCAGAGCACCGCCGTCTCAAGGCTACATACTGCTTGCTGTATGCTATGAGGTTAACATGCTTCTCAGCCTCAGCGTGAGCTCTTAGTGTTACAAACCTCCACTAGGGGTGCCAGTTAACGCACCCAACTTATCTCCGTACCCACTTTGTTGTGTTCCAGTGCGTTTGCATGGATCATTTATGTGTGTGTCTCTGGTCGTAAAATAATGAATTGTTGTGTTCCCCTTTGGATATCATAGCAACAAATCCAAATTCTGCAGGTATGAGGATTCCTGAAATCCCCACAATAAAGAACTTTGGGAAAACTGGCTTAACGCTATCAAGGCAAGGATCAACCAAGAGTAGTCAATAGATTCTATCCGATTATTCTCGTGTTTGTAGCCTGAATTATTTTAGAGATGAGATACAAGATAAAACTAAAAGAAAAATATATTGAAGCCAGAGAGCGTCTTCGAATTATCTCCATTACCTCCTAGCCAGAAAAGTAGCTCCACGAGAGACTAGACAGCAACAAGATAATTCTTAGGAAGAAATCTATGATGAAAAAAGCTCTTCAGCCGCAGGAAATACATTGGATGACGAGTACGAAATTCATCTGAACAACGATGTCTCAATCCAAGTCATTATTCCAACGAGTAAGAATGACAGCAGTTATCAGAAAATCAGACATTAGAGGCTCCAATCGAGAATTCTGAGTCTGAGATAATAGCTGATGACTAACCATAATGAAGTTAAAAGACTACAGAGGAAATCCTGAGACAACTCAGAAATTGATCGTCTGAATAAAGTAAAGGAAGCAGCTAAATATAATTAACAAGAGATCGTTTATCTTTAAAGTCAAGCCCATAATTTTCGCAAGACAAAATCCGCGTGGTCAGAGTAAATCGCACGGTACTATGTTGTGTGGGGAATAGTATCCCAAACGGTTACGAATATGGCAGAACTCCTGGTCTAGTGTCAGCTCCGTCACAAAGTACTCTGGACAGGTAGCCTAAATGGAAAATCTTGATATCGTTTGTCGGGATTTCCCAGTTACTGAAGAAAATACTTAGAACTTAATGTTAAACACTTAGACCAACAGAGATTGCCGATTCAATGCCTAATTAGGTACGGCTCCTCTACGACCGAACCAGTGACAAGTTTGTTTGCGTGGTCAATGTTAAAGGTGTATGCGGCATTGATATTTAAAAATCTCCTGCTCTCGCGAATAAACTGTTGTGTTTTGTTCTAAACGGACTTTCAAAAGAAGTTCTCTATTCCTGATACCTACTTCCTGTGTGACTCATCCATGTTATCCTAGTCATAAACTTCTTTTCAGATTTCACTATTACCATTTGACAAATGTGAAGTCCCATTTCCTAGACAGTGAAATGACAGCAATGGCATCATCACCTCCAAATATGTGAGAGAAGTTTATCACCTGCAGAGAGACTTGACATCGAAGCCTGTTCGGTATTATGAATAAACAGAGGAATTTGGTAAAGATTACTGTTCTGCTGTATAAATATTTCCCCAACAGTCGCTGTTGCTATTCGCTTCATGAAAGAAAACCATACGCGGAATCGACGGTGCGCTTCATGGAATCGCTTAACAACTTTTTCACATTCCACTACGCCATTGCCAGAACTTAGCACATTCGCAAAACAATCCGGGTTGTGTGCATTTCTATTCACCGGCAGATAAAATATTTACAATGGTTGAATGATGATTTCAATGAGTACGATGAAATAGTTCAGTTCGAATCAAAACTTAGAAAACTAAAGTGTATGACTAATGAGACGGCAGATGCTGTCTCGCTAACTGTGAAATCTATAGTAGAATGTGTGTCTTATCTGTTACAAAATGGGTTAATATATGGTCTCACTAGATGATATTCTGGATACGCAGTAGAAACTATTTAGCGCAGTAAGATTGGGTGGTGGATGTAATGACATGTCTGGCGCACGGGCTGCAATCTTTATATATAAAATGAGTTTTGTCTGTACATTGCTCAGAATTTGAAAAGAATGGTATTTCTGTATCGGTCATGTCCACAGTAACAAGAAAATGCATTTTTTACTATTCGGTAATTTCTGTCTGTCTGTCTGTCTGTCTGTCTGTCTGTCTGTCTGTCTGTCTGTCTGTCTGTCTGTCTGTCTGTCTGTCTGTACACGCATCACGAGAAAACGGATGAAGAGAATTTAATGAAAATCGGAATGTAAAGTCGGGTGATGAACCGCTACAATCTAGGCTATAAATTATTTTAATCACGCTGAGTGAAATGGTAGTTTAGGGGAAGGCCTGAAATTAGAATCTCAAATATTTATGTTATTAGTGGTCGTGTCTTAATGAAAATCGGTAGACAGAGATGGGAAATAAGTCGCTACACGCTGAGAAAAATGGTAGTTTAGGGGAAGGCCTAAAATTTAATTTTCAAATATTTATTATATTAGTGGTCGTATCTTAACCAAAATTGGTATGCAAAGTTGAGGAATAAGTCGCTATAATCAAGGCCATCAATCATGTTATTCACACTGAGTGAAATGGCACTTTAGGAGAAGGCCTGAAATTTAATCTATACATAAATTAATTGTTTTGCCTGTACATGGCTCAGAATTTGAAATGAATGGTATTTCTATATCTGTCATGTCCACAGTAACAAGGAAATGCATTTTTTACTTTTCCGTAATTTCTGTCTGTCTGTATGTATGTATGTATGTATGTATGTACACGCATCACGATAAAACGGCTGAAGAGAATTTAATGTAAATCGGTATGTAAAGTCAGGTGATGAACCACTGCAATCTATGCTACAAATTATTTTATTCACGCTGAGTGAAATGGTAGTTTAGGGGAAGGCCTGAAATGTAATTCTCAAATAAGTTATTTGTTATTAGTGGTTGTATCGATAAATACTACATAACTAACATATCTTTAGTTATGTCGTAAGTTGTAGTAGTTATGTAAGAAGTTATTAAATTACCGATCACTTATGTCTTATACATTGTTACCGTACCGCATATAATCACAGAGATATTCATGAATTTGGATTTTTGTTACTAAGTCCATATCAGCGCCGAGTCACGAGAAAATGGGTAAACAGAATTTAGTGAAAATCGGTATGTAAAGTATGAGAATAAGGAACTACAGTCTACAATATAAATAATTGTGTATGACGCTCTAATATCACAGAGTACCGGGCGAGTTGGCCGTGCGCGTAGAGGCGCGCTGTGAGCTTGCATCCGGGAGATAGTAGGTTCGAATCCCACTATCGGCAGCCCTGAAAATGGTTTTCCGTGGTTTCCCATTTTCACACTAGGCAAATGCTGGGGCTGTACCTTAATTAAGGCCACGGCCGCTTCCTTCCAACTCCTAGGCCTTTCCTATCCCATCGTCGCCATAAGACCTATCTGTGTCGGTGCGACGTAAAGCCCCTAGCAAAAAAAAAAACTCTATCAAAAATAACATTACATTGACCATCGTTTGTTGTGATGCGCTTATTGTCTTCTGCTTCCACTCATCCCCGATAGATAGGATTACTGCAGCGCAACGAGGTTTTTTAATTTGCTTGACGTCGCACCGACACAGGTAGGTCTTGTGGCAACGATGGGGTAGGAAATAAATAGGGGTGTGAAGGAAGCGGCCTTGGCTTTAATTAAAGTACATTCTGGTGTGACTGGTGTGAAAATGGGAAACCACGGAATACCATCTTCAGGGATGCCGGCAGTGGGGTTCGAATCCACTATCTCCCGGATGCAAGCTCACAGCTGCGCGCCCCTAACCACACGGCCAACTCGCCTGGTCGTACCGACTGTAACAGCCTGCCTGTGTATTGGCGGGGTAAGTAGCTGGGGAGTTGGATAACTTTCTTCTTTAGCATGCCATTCTTCTGGTTCATACATTTTCTGATATTACTGGTACGTAACGCACTGGTTCATCATAATATTCGAGCTATTCAGTGCCTACTCTGAGGCACTGATTGGAATGAGTAGTGTGCATATTTAACGGAATAATGACAGAGGAGTGTTCATGGCAGTCTGCGACAGTAGTATAATTGGATGGTTCGGCGGCCACCGCCACCTCCGGCTCTCGGGAGAGGCCTCCACCTCCCGCGGGAAATTTGAATTTTGGCGGGAAATTTGAATTTTGGCGGGAGATTTGAATTTGTAAACAAAGCCACGTGCTTTTTGACAGCTGTCATCGACAACAACGCATCGCTAACCTCAGTACTGCCATCTTGACGGGCCTAAACCTCAGTAGTGCCAACTTAACCTAACTAGCATGAGGTAAACAAAGCCACGTGTTTTTTGACAGCCACGTGCTTTTTGACAGATTTGTAAACAAAGCCACGTGCTTTTTGACAGACAACAACGCATCGCTAACCTCAGTACTGCCATCTTGACGGGCCTAAACCTTAGTAGTACCAACTTAACCTAACTAGCGCGAGGTAAACAAAGCCACGTGCTTTTTGACAGCCACGTGCTTTTTTGACAGCTGTCATCCGCCATCTTTAAACCACAAAGCACTGTGCTGCCCTCTATATCGCAGTAGCTGCAAAATTCGTCACCTGTCATCGGCAGTGCTGCCATCTTGACGGGTCTAAACCTTAGTGCTACCAACTTAACCTCACTAGCGTGAGATAAACAAAGCCACGTGCAGCTGTCATCCACCATCTTTGAGCATCGTGCTGCCCTCTTTAGCTACTTACCTTTGAAATGTGGTACGTTATCCGCCATCTTGCATCCGAAACCTCAGTGCTGCGCTCTATGTAGTGGCGGCAAATTCCATGTGCTCTTGTTTGGAAACAAAGCCACGTGCAGCTGTCATCCACCATCTTTGAGCATCGTGCTGCCCTCTTTAGCTACTTACCTTTGAAATGTGGTACGTTATCCGCCATCTTGCATCCGAAACCTCAGTGCTGCGCTCTATGTAGTGGCGGCAAATTCCATGTGCTCTTGTTTGGAAACAAAGCCACGTGCAGCTGTCATCCACCATCTTTGAGCATCGTGCTGCCCTCTTTAGCTACTTACCTTTGAAATGTGGTACGTTATCCGCCATCTTGCATCCGAAACCTCAGTGCTGCGCTCTATGTAGTGGCGGCAAATTCCATGTGCTCTTGTTTGGAAACAAAGCCACGTGCAGCTGTCATCCACCATCTTTAATCACCGTGCTGCCCTCTTTAGCTACTTACCTTTGACAGTTGTCATCCGCCATCTTGCATCGCCAACCTCAGTGCCGCACTCTATGTAGTGGCGGCAAATTCCACGTGCTCTTGTTTGGAAACAAATTCACGTGCTTTTTTGACAGCTGTCATCCGCCATCTTTGAGCACCGTGCTGCTATCATGCGGGCAATTTCGTTAGCTGTCATCCGCCATCTTTAATCCAGAGAGAACAGTGCTGCACTCTATGTGGTGGCGGTAAATTCCATGTGCTTTACAAACCTATGTGCTTTTCTGACAGCTGTCATCCACCATCTTTAATCACCGTGCTGCCATCTATGTGGTGGCGGTAAATTCCACATGCTTTACAAACCTATATGCTTTTCTGACAGCTGTCATCCGCCATCTTTAATCCAGAGAGAACAGTGCTGCCCTCTATGTGGTGGCGGCAAATTCCACGTGCTCTTGTTTGGAAACAAAGCCATGTGCAGCTGTCATCCGCCATCTTTGAGCACCGTGCTGCGAGCAATTTCGTCAGTTGTCATCCGCCATCTTTAATCTACAGAACACCGTGCTGCCCTCTTTATGGCTACTACCTTAAGCACGTAGTAGCGGGCAATTTGAAAAGTTCTGTTAGCTATCATCCGCCATCTTTAATCACCGTGCTGCCATCTTTAGCTAGATACCTTTGAAATGTGGCGGCGGATAATTTGAAAAATGCTTTTTGACAGCAGCTATCTTTGAGCACCGTGCTACCCTCTATGTGGTGGCAGCAAATTCTACATGCTTTACAAACCCACGCGCTTTTTTTTTTGACAGCCATCTTTAAGCAACAGAGTACAGTGCTGCCCTCTTTGTTGTGGCGGCAAATTCCACGTGCTCTTGTTTGGAAACAAAGCCACATGCTCTTTTTGACGGCTGTCACCCGCCATCTTTAACCAACAGAGCACTATGCTGCGGGCAATTTCGTTAGCTGTCATCCGACATCTTTAATCAACAGAGCACCGTGCTGCCCTCATGCGGGGTAATTTCGTTAGCTGCCATCCGCCATCTTTAAACACCGTGCTACCCTCTTTATGACTACTACCTTAAGCACGTAGTAGCGGGCAATTTCGTTAGCTGTCATCCGCTATCTTTGAGCACCGTGCTGCTCTCTGTAGTAGCGGGTAATTTGAAAAGTTCTGTTAGCTGTCATCCGCCATCTTTGAGCGCCGAGCTGCCCGGTGGCGGCAAATTCCACATGCTTTACAAACTCACGCGCAGCTGTCATCCACCATCTTACATCGCAAACCTCAGTGCTACACTCTATGTGGTAGCGGATAATTTTAAAAAGAAAAATTCTACAGCAGCCATCTCTCGACGCTAATTGCACAAGATGGTAGCTATACATGACTCCTTAAAGGTGCTCATGCAAGATGATCGCTATACATAGACGCCCTTGGGATGCTTGCGCAAGATGGCGGTTATACATGGCTCCTTATGAGGGATGCTTGCGCGAGATGGTGGTTGCTCTTATGAGGCGGCTTAAGGATCCTTGGCTAGAGCCTCCCTAAGGATGCTTGCGCAAGATGGCGCATGCAAGATGGTGGCTATACATAGCTCCTTATGAGACAGCCAGTACAACATGTGATCAGAACATTGATTGATGTGTTCAGAACACAAAATAAGTAGAATCGAACACTGTACTCGATACAACATGTGATTAAAACATTGTTTGGTGTGTTCAGAACACTAATCGAACGCTGTACAACATGTTAGGGGATACCTTTGTTTAGATTGAAACATAACAAGACTAGAATTGAACACTGCACATTGATTGATGTGTTCAGAACACAAAATAAGTAGAATCGAACACTGTACTCGATACAACATGTGATTAAAACATTGTTTGGTGTGTTCAGATCACTAAACAAGTAGAATCGAACGCTGTACAACATGTTAGGGGATACCTTTGTTTAGATTGAAACATAACAAGACTAGAATTGAACACTGCACTCGATGTCGTTACATGTGATCAGAACAATGATTGATGTGTTCAGATCACTAAACAAGTAGAATCGAACGCTGTACAACATGTTAGGGGATACCTTTGTTTAGATTGAAGCATAGCAAGCCTAGAATCGAACACTGTAAGAACATTGTTTGATGTGTTCAGTACAACTTCAATGATTTACCTAGTGTAAAACACACACACTGTGCACATATCGCATAGCTATCTCGCCTATCACGAAAAAAAAAAAAAACACACTGTGCACATATCGCATAGCTAACACTTCAAATGATTTGCTTAGTACGAAAATTAAAAAAAATCTATACCGCGTAGCTAACTCGTTCATCGCACTGCTATTTGATGTGTTCAGTACAACTTCAATGATTTACCTAGTGTAAAACACACACACTGTGCACATATCGCATAGCTATCTCGCCTATCACGAAAATCAAAAAAAAAAAAAAACACTGTGCACATATCGCATAGCTAACACTTCAAATGATTTGCTTAGTACGAAAATTAAAAAAAATCTATACCGCGTAGCTAACTCGTTCATCGCACTGCTATTTGATGTGTTCAGTACAACTTCAATGATTTACCTAGTGTAAAACACACACACTGTGCACATATCGCATAGCTATCTCGCCTATCACGAAAATAAAAAATAAAAAAAAACACTGTGCACATATCGCATAGCTAACACTTCAAATGATTTGCTTAGTACGAAAATTAAAAAAAAATCTATACCGCGTAGCTAACTCGTTCATCGCACTGCTCAGACGCTTAGTAATTGTGAATACACTCATACGAAAATCAAGAAAGCACACTGCGTAGCCAACTCGCTCGGCTCACTCGCTTAGTAATTGCAACACTCACGTATAAGAATGTTCTGAGATACTTACATGTTTTTTAAGGGGGGTGTGAAAGATCATAAATTATATGTACACATGTTGTCTCCTCCAAGTTGTAAGATGAAATAGACGCAGTACTGCGAGTTTCCGCTCTAGCTGGCGAACGGAAGTAGCATGATATCTCAGCAAAAAATAATACGCGTGAGCTTGCAAGTCAGACACAATGATGGATACCGCGATTCAAATCCTAGCAACTTATGCCGTCGGGAAGGGCATCTAGCTAGATCATGTAATGACGATCGCGCAGGCCCCTCGCCTAGCATTTGCAGCTTCCAGTTCGAACCCGCTATCTCCCGAAGTAGTGTGAATGATTGAAGAGTGTTGAGGGTGATTCATTCGTCGGATGGAGGCGTTAAGCTGGCTTCTTCGGTAGGAGAAGGCTATGTCGGGACATCGATTTAAAAATCCTAGTCAGGAGGGGTACGCGATTCAAATCCTAGCAACTTATACCGTCGGGAAGGGCATCCGGCTAGATCATGTAATGACGATCGCGCAGGTCCCTCGCCTAGCATTTGCAGCTTCCAGTTCGAACCCGCTATCTTCCGAAGTAGCGAGAATGACTGAAGAGTGTTGAGGGTGATTCATTCGTCGGATGGAGGCGTTAAGCTGGCTTCTTCGGTAGGAGAAGGCTATGTCGGGACATCTAGTTATCGATTTAAAAATCCTAGTCAGGAAGGGTACGCGATTCAAATCCTAGCAACTTATACCGTCGGGAAGGGCATCCGGCTAGATCATGTAATGACGATCGCGCAGGCCCCTCGCCTAGCATTTGCAGCTTCCAGTTCGAACCCGCTATCTCCCGAAGTAGCGAGAATGATTGAAGAGTGTTTGAGGGTGATTCATTTGTTGGATGGAGGTGTTAAGCTGGCTTCTTCAGCGGGAGTAGGCTATGTGTCGGTACCGGGATATCTAGTTATAAAACCCGCTACAACAAATTTATCACGTATACTGCGATTTAAAATCCTAGTCAGGAAGGGCAGCCGGTCGTAAAACTATGGTGTGAGGCGGGGTGTGCAAAAAAGCTAGCTATAAGTAAGGGCTGTTGATGGGGACGTTAAATCTTGTGCAGACTCCTTCGAAAATTATTTTTTGAGTACAAGAGTGTTGATGCTGATTCATTTGTCGGATGGAGGCAATAAGCCTTGTGCAGGCTTCTTCAGTGGAGTAGGCTATGTATCGGTACCGGGATATCTAGTTATAAAACCCGCTACAACAAATTTATCACGTATACTGCGATTTAAAATCCTAGTCAGGAAGGGCAGCCGGTCGTATAAAACTATGGTGTGAGGCGGGGTGTGCAAGAAAGCCAGCATTAAGTAAGGGCTGTTGATAGGAGGCGTTAAACCATGTGCAAGCTCCTTCACCAGGAGAAGCCTACATGCCGGTACCGTGCAGGTTCTTTCGATAGGAGTAGGCACTGTGTGTGTTTTAACCTCTCCGTACAATCATGATAGTTTACGTTAGGAACTTTCATAGGCTAAATGCTACACATTCCGTGGCAGAGCCGGGAATCGAACTCGGACCTCCGAGGGTAGCAGCTAACTACTACACCACAGAGGAGTACTATTTCAGAATATTTTACAGCCTTAATTAGTACTGTGTTTTAAGAGCTTACATGGGACTCAGCTAAGAAGACGTTCGCGAGTTACAAGTCGCTTATCAGTGTCCTCGCTCAAGGTTGAGCCGGAAGATACGTGTACAATTTCAGCTAACACATGCATTCCACACAACTCGCTCAGAATGACTGTGCCGATACTTCGAGGACTGTAGAACAAACCCATAGCCTACAGTATGCATGCCTCTCACCCAGTAGTCTCGGGTTCGATTCTCTTGGGAATAAAAATGTGTTTAAATCACATGAATGTGTTGAGTTGTCCTTCCTGATGCAAAACTAGCAGTATCTAACCTCTTACACTATAGTTTGCCGGGCTGAGTGGCTCAGACGGTTAAGGCGCTGGCCTTCTAACCCCAACTTGGTAGGTTCGATCCTGGCTCAGTCCGGTGGTATTTGAAGGTGCTCAAATACGACAGCCCAGTGTCGGTAGATTTACTGGCACGTTAAAGAACTCCTGCGGGACTAAATTCCGGTACCTCGGCGTCTCCGAAGACCTTAAAAGTAGTTAGTGGGACGTAAAACAAATAACATTATTACACTATAGGTGGCTCAGACGGTTAAGGCGCTGGCCTTCTAACCCCAACTTGGTAGGTTCGATCCTGGCTCAGTCCGGTGGTATTTGAAGGTGCTCAAATACGAGAGCCCCCGTGTCGGTAGATTTACTGGCACGTTAAAGAACTCCTGCGGGACTAAATTCCGGTACCTCGGCGTCTCTGAAGACCTTAAAAGTAGTTAGTGGGACGTAAAACAAATAACATTATTACACTATAGTTTTCAACCGGTTGCCCTTCCTGACAACTCAGATTAAGAATCTGTTTTGTTTTAAGACTAGTTATCCTTCCTGACGCAAAACTGGTAGTATCTAAGCTCTTACATCATACGCTATTGTTTTCAACCGGTTGCCCTTCCTGACGTCAAAGAACTCGGATTAAGAATCTGTCGAGAATCGGGGGTTTTACTGCTAGATTTTAAATCACGAACTATTGTTTTACTGCTGGATGCCCTTCCTGACTAAGATTTTAAATCGCAAGATTTTTTGTATTAAGACTCAAGTCTTGTTATGTTTCTTTTCGTAATCTGCAAGTCTAAACAAGCATATCGCTGCACACTCTTGCCTTCACGATGCGTGTTCGATAATTGTTTTCAACTAGTTGCCCTTCCTGACGTCAAAGAACTCGGATTAAGAATCTGTCGAGAATCGGGGGTTTTACTGCTAGATGCACTTCTTAGATTTAAAATCACGAACTATTGTTTTACTGCTGGACGCCCTTCCTGACTAGGATTTTAAATCGCAGTATACGTGATAAATTTGTTGTAGCGGGTTTTATAACTAGATATCCCGGTACCGACACATAGCCTACTCCCGCTGAAGAAGCCAGCTTAACACCTCCATCCAACAAATGAATCACCCTCAAACACTCTTCAATCATTCTCGCTACTTCGGGAGATAGCGGGTTCGAACTGGAAGCTGCAAATGCTAGGCGAGGGGCCTGCGCGATCGTCATTACATGATCTAGCCGGATGCCCTTCCCGACGGTATAAGTTGCTAGGATTTGAATCGCGTACCCTTCCTGACTAGGATTTTTAAATCGATAACTAGATGTCCCGACATAGCCTTCTCCTACCGAAGAAGCCAGCTTAACGCCTCCATCCGACGAATGAATCACCCTCAACACTCTTCAATCATTCTCGCTACTTCGGAAGATAGCGGGTTCGAACTGGAAGCTGCAAATGCTAGGCGAGGGACCTGCGCGATCGTCATTACATGATCTAGCCGGATGCCCTTCCCGACGGTATAAGTTGCTAGGATTTGAATCGCGTACCCCTCCTGACTAGGATTTTTAAATCGATGTCCCGACATAGCCTTCTCCTACCGAAGAAGCCAGCTTAACGCCTCCATCCGACGAATGAATCACCCTCAACACTCTTCAATCATTCACACTACTTCGGGAGATAGCGGGTTCGAACTGGAAGCTGCAAATGCTAGGCGAGGGGCCTGCGCGATCGTCATTACATGATCTAGCTAGATGCCCTTCCCGACGGCATAAGTTGCTAGGATTTGAATCGCGGTATCCATCATTGTGTCTGACTTGCAAGCTCACGCGTATTATTTTTTGCTGAGATATCATGCTACTTCCGTTCGCCAGCTAGAGCGGAAACTCGCAGTACTGCGTCTATTTCATCTTACAACTTGGAGGAGACAACATGTGTACATATAATTTATGATCTTTCACCCCCCCTTAAAAAACATGTAAGTATCTCAGAACATTCTTATACGTGAGTGTTGCAATTACTAAGCGAGTGAGCCGAGCGAGTTGGCTACGCAGTGTGCTTTCTTGATTTTCGTATGAGTGTATTCACAATTACTAAGCGTCTGAGCAGTGCGATGAACGAGTTCGCTACGCGGTATAGATTTTTTTTAATTTTCGTACTAAGCAAATCATTTGAAGTGTTAGCTATGCGATATGTGCACAGTGTTTTTTTTTATTTTTTATTTTCGTGATAGGCGCGATAGCTATGCGATATGTGCACAGTGTGTGTGTTTTACACTAGGTAAATCATTGAAGTTGTACTGAACACATCAAATAGCAGTGCGATGAACGAGTTAGCTACGCGGTATAGATTTTTTTTAATTTTCGTACTAAGCAAATCATTTGAAGTGTTAGCTATGCGATATGTGCACAGTGTTTTTTTTATTTTTTTTTGATTTTCGTGATAGGCGAGATAGCTATGCGATATGTGCACAGTGTGTGTGTTTTACACTAGGTAAATCATTGAAGTTGTACTGAACACATCAAATAGCAGTGCGATGAACGAGTTAGCTACGCGGTATAGATTTTTTTTAATTTTCGTACTAAGCAAATCATTTGAAGTGTTAGCTATGCGATATGTGCACAGTGTGTTTTTTTTTTTTTCGTGATAGGCGAGATAGCTATGCGATATGTGCACAGTGTGTGTGTTTTACACTAGGTAAATCATTGAAGTTGTACTGAACACATCAAACAATGTTCTTACAGTGTTCGATTCTAGGCTTGCTATGCTTCAATCTAAACAAAGGTATCCCCTAACATGTTGTACAGCGTTCGATTCTACTTGTTTAGTGATCTGAACACATCAATCATTGTTCTGATCACATGTAACGACATCGAGTGCAGTGTTCAATTCTAGTCTTGTTATGTTTCAATCTAAACAAAGGTATCCCCTAACATGTTGTACAGCGTTCGATTCTACTTGTTTAGTGATCTGAACACACCAAACAATGTTTTAATCACATGTTGTATCGAGTACAGTGTTCGATTCTACTTATTTTGTGTTCTGAACACATCAATCAATGTGCAGTGTTCAATTCTAGTCTTGTTATGTTTCAATCTAAACAAAGGTATCCCCTAACATGTTGTACAGCGTTCGATTAGTGTTCTGAACACACCAAACAATGTTTTAATCACATGTTGTATCGAGTACAGTGTTCGATTCTACTTATTTTGTGTTCTGAACACATCAATCAATGTTCTGATCACATGTTGTACTGGCTGTCTCATAAGGAGCTATGTATAGCCACCATCTTGCATGCGCCATCTTGCGCAAGCATCCTTAGGGAGGCTCTAGCCAAGGATCCTTAAGCCGCCTCATAAGAGCAACCACCATCTCGCGCAAGCATCCCTCATAAGGAGCCATGTATAACCGCCATCTTGCGCAAGCATCCCAAGGGCGTCTATGTATAGCGATCATCTTGCATGAGCACCTTTAAGGAGTCATGTATAGCTACCATCTTGTGCAATTAGCGTCGAGAGATGGCTGCTGTAGAATTTTTCTTTTTAAAATTATCCGCTACCACATAGAGTGTAGCACTGAGGTTTGCGATGTAAGATGGTGGATGACAGCTGCGCGTGAGTTTGTAAAGCATGTGGAATTTGCCGCCACCGGGCAGCTCGGCGCTCAAAGATGGCGGATGACAGCTAACAGAACTTTTCAAATTACCCGCTACTACAGAGAGCAGCACGGTGCTCAAAGATAGCGGATGACAGCTAACGAAATTGCCCGCTACTACGTGCTTAAGGTAGTAGTCATAAAGAGGGTAGCACGGTGTTTAAAGATGGCGGATGGCAGCTAACGAAATTACCCCGCATGAGGGCAGCACGGTGCTCTGTTGATTAAAGATGTCGGATGACAGCTAACGAAATTGCCCGCAGCATAGTGCTCTGTTGGTTAAAGATGGCGGGTGACAGCCGTCAAAAAGAGCATGTGGCTTTGTTTCCAAACAAGAGCACGTGGAATTTGCCGCCACAACAAAGAGGGCAGCACTGTACTCTGTTGCTTAAAGATGGCTGTCAAAAAAAAAAAGCGCGTGGGTTTGTAAAGCATGTAGAATTTGCTGCCACCACATAGAGGGTAGCACGGTGCTCAAAGATAGCTGCTGTCAAAAAGCATTTTTCAAATTATCCGCCGCCACATTTCAAAGGTATCTAGCTAAAGATGGCAGCACGGTGATTAAAGATGGCGGATGATAGCTAACAGAACTTTTCAAATTGCCCGCTACTACGTGCTTAAGGTAGTAGCCATAAAGAGGGCAGCACGGTGTTCTGTAGATTAAAGATGGCGGATGACAACTGACGAAATTGCTCGCAGCACGGTGCTCAAAGATGGCGGATGACAGCTGCACATGGCTTTGTTTCCAAACAAGAGCACGTGGAATTTGCCGCCACCACATAGAGGGCAGCACTGTTCTCTCTGGATTAAAGATGGCGGATGACAGCTGTCAGAAAAGCATATAGGTTTGTAAAGCATGTGGAATTTACCGCCACCACATAGATGGCAGCACGGTGATTAAAGATGGTGGATGACAGCTGTCAGAAAAGCACATAGGTTTGTAAAGCACATGGAATTTACCGCCACCACATAGAGTGCAGCACTGTTCTCTCTGGATTAAAGATGGCGGATGACAGCTAACGAAATTGCCCGCATGATAGCAGCACGGTGCTCAAAGATGGCGGATGACAGCTGTCAAAAAAGCACGTGAATTTGTTTCCAAACAAGAGCACGTGGAATTTGCCGCCACTACATAGAGTGCGGCACTGAGGTTGGCGATGCAAGATGGCGGATGACAACTGTCAAAGGTAAGTAGCTAAAGAGGGCAGCACGGTGATTAAAGATGGTGGATGACAGCTGCACGTGGCTTTGTTTCCAAACAAGAGCACATGGAATTTGCCGCCACTACATAGAGCGCAGCACTGAGGTTTCGGATGCAAGATGGCGGATAACGTACCACATTTCAAAGGTAAGTAGCTAAAGAGGGCAGCACGATGCTCAAAGATGGTGGATGACAGCTGCACGTGGCTTTGTTTCCAAACAAGAGCACATGGAATTTGCCGCCACTACATAGAGCGCAGCACTGAGGTTTCGGATGCAAGATGGCGGATAACGTACCACATTTCAAAGGTAAGTAGCTAAAGAGGGCAGCACGATGCTCAAAGATGGTGGATGACAGCTGCACGTGGCTTTGTTTCCAAACAAGAGCACATGGAATTTGCCGCCACTACATAGAGCGCAGCACTGAGGTTTCGGATGCAAGATGGCGGATAACGTACCACATTTCAAAGGTAAGTAGCTAAAGAGGGCAGCACGATGCTCAAAGATGGTGGATGACAGCTGCACGTGGCTTTGTTTATCTCACGCTAGTGAGGTTAAGTTGGTAGCACTAAGGTTTAGACCCGTCAAGATGGCAGCACTGCCGATGACAGGTGACGAATTTTGCAGCTACTGCGATATAGAGGGCAGCACAGTGCTTTGTGGTTTAAAGATGGCGGATGACAGCTGTCAAAAAAGCACGTGGCTGTCAAAAAGCACGTGGCTTTGTTTACCTCGCGCTAGTTAGGTTAAGTTGGTACTACTAAGGTTTAGGCCCGTCAAGATGGCAGTACTGAGGTTAGCGATGCGTTGTTGTCTGTCAAAAAGCACGTGGCTTTGTTTACAAATCTGTCAAAAAGCACGTGGCTGTCAAAAAACACGTGGCTTTGTTTACCTCATGCTAGTTAGGTTAAGTTGGCACTACTGAGGTTTAGGCCCGTCAAGATGGCAGTACTGAGGTTAGCGATGCGTTGTTGTCGATGACAGCTGTCAAAAAGCACGTGGCTTTGTTTACAAATTCAAATCTCCCGCCAAAATTCAAATTTCCCGCCAAAATTCAAATTTCCCGCGGGAGGTGGAGGCCTCTCCCGAGAGCCGGAGGTGGCGGTGGCCGCCGAACCATCCAATTATACTACTTGCGACCTGGTTATTCCAGCTCTGGAACTTTGGACTGTTGGATCGGCAGCGCAGTACTGTTCGTTGAAAGTGAGAAAGTGTAAATGATAACATTGCTTTCAATCGCTACATTCCTACTGACGTTTTTGTAATGACCTATGTTGAATTCAGTTAGGAAAACCACCAAGTCAGTCTTTCTGAGAATCCCGTAGCGAAGCACGGGTATATCAGCTAGTATGTACTATAAAACGTATCCTGAAATCTGGTCATGAACAAAGGATCAGCGAGTGATAGAAATTCAATTTGCCATCTGCAATGTGGCTGTAAACGCAATTCTGGCGGCACAGAACAGGCAGTACCGGTATATAGAGATTGAGACGGCGGTACCTCAGAGCGTTGCCTACGCTATAATAGAAGGCCTGGACAAGCCGACACATTTCTGGGCGAACGATGTAGTTCAGGCAATGGCCGCTTGGATCGCGTTTATGTTCTGTTGTTCTCATGTTCTGTCTATATGTTTATATTGAAGATTCATACAATAACGCGAAATAATACATTTTTATTATCATTATGTCCGGTGTGAATGAGATATAAATATACAAAACAACTTAGAACACACTACACTTCATAGAGTTCTTTCATTTTGCACTATTTATCACAAAGAAGTAAAAAATAGGGAAATAGGGCTAAATAGAAGTACTGACCCGATTTTTCCCTAATTCTATAATTTCAACACTTTTCTGCTCAGAGGCTTGCTCTTGAATTTGTTTAATAAATCACAGTCATTAGTCACTTTCTTTGCATTATTATCAAGAACAGGTCTGAAAAATGTAAGTATAACGTATGTGATGTGTGCTTGATCACAGTCGCGGCACTGAAACGTCCCTTTAAACTTTGGAGCGGTAAGGAATTTTAGCTTTCGGACAAGTTTACATTTTCCTAGATATCCTAACGGCCGCGTTGTAAATATTAATACATTTTTAATAAGAAGAATTTGCATCGGTACTTTGTCGGGGAGGCAGAATTCCCCTCACAGTACTTACAGTGTAATCTGATTCGACAAAGTGCAAGTTACATGTTCTGGAGTTATCATTAGGAGCCGGAAGAGATACTTTTCTGCTGCCCTGTTCAGAAATAGCAGGCCTCCATTTCTCCCGTAAACTCGGATCTTTAGGAAAAAGATGCAAATTTATATTTGTGTATATTTCTTCGCTGTGTCAGCTGTGCAGTTAGGCACGCAAAATTAACCATCATAATAATGTTAATAATAAATAATGTTATTGGCTTTACGTCCCACTAACTACTTTTTCGGTTTTCGGAGACGCCGAGGTGCCGGAATTTTGTCCCGCAGGAGTTCTTTTACGTGCCAGTAAATTTACCGGCAGGAGGTTGACGTATTTGAGCACCTTCAAATACCACCGGATTGAGCCAGGATCGAACCTGCCAAGTTGGGGTCGGAAGGCCAGCGCCTCAACCGTCTGACTCACTCAGCCCGGCAATAAACCATCTTAACCTACAGAATGGAAAGAGAAACTTGACGGTAATTGGCTCCAGGGGCTCTGAAATTTTGAACGTGTGTTGACAACCACGGGGCCCTTAACTGAGTCCTGGCATTTCTTCCACTTACTTGTGCCAGGCTCCTGACTTTCATCTATCCTATCCGACCTTCCTTGGTCAACTCTAGTTCTTTGCCGACCCCTACGCTATTAGGTTTCCGAGGGCTAGGCAGTCTTTTATTTTCACGCCCTTCGTGGCCCTTGTCTTCCTTTGGCCCATACTTTCATTTTTCGAACTGTCGGACCCCTTCCAGTTTTTCTCTCTGATTAGTGTTATATAGAGGATGGTTGCCTAGTTGTACTTCTTCTTAAAACAATAATCACCACCATCACCTTGACGATAATTTGGAAGGACATAACTAAACAAATGTTACTGTTCAGCAACCATCCATATATTGCAAATCGTGAGACCAAATAAATTAAAAAACGACAAAACTCTTCATATTTCACGTTAGATAAGACCTTACCGTATAAAATAAAGTTTAATATATTATTTCTTCTCATAAAACATGTTGCAGTAACACACATCATCATAGAATTCACGCCAAACAACAGAACTTAAACGCGAACCTAGCGGTGGAAAAGAGAAAAACTATTACCCCGCTTTTAATGCAAGAAATTGGCTTTCTGCCCAGGCCTTCTAGTATCTAGTAGGCTTTGCTCAGAGACAGTAATCTAGGCCTGCTGAAACAGTAATGTACATTGGATGATAGTTAAATGTTTTTTAATGCATTCTTAACTTTCTTAACGTGCGGAGCGAGAGAAATATTCTACTATAACTAATTTTAGCTTACGTGTTTTACTATTTACGGTAAAAGATACTATAATCTAATAAGATTATGGAGAAGATGTTAGGCATATTACTCCTCGTGTTAACGGTGTTCATCCATACGAGTGCCGGTAAGAGCAATCTTAGCACTTCTAGCTTTTCATTAGTGTAGTATTGACGAGAAATTGTTGCGATAAACTTATGTGTAGAAATGAATTGTCCCTATCCTCAATTTAAATATTTCTTACATATTTGTTTGAAGTATTCCAACATTTATTCAGACAATGAGTTACAATTTATCGCTAATTAGCACTTGTACATTTGTCCTTGATTTAACTTTGAACGCATTTTTCAACACACTGTTGCTTCCAACTGCAGCACAGTTTTGTACTTACTGAATTGAATTTCTATTTCTACTAGTTAATATTTTAAATTCGCCACCACTTGACGTATAGTGATTATTGTTTTCTAAGTTTACTATTTACGGTAAAAGATACTATAATCTAATAAGATTATGGAGAAGATGTTAGGCATATTACTCCTCGTGTTAACGGTGTTCATCCATACTACCACTTCATGCAAAATTTTGTGGAAATTTATTTCTCTTTCATTGATTAAACTTTTTACATTTTAATTGGGACAGAATAAACCTCCATGCCTTAACTAGTAAAGAGACCACGTCCCAAACAAAGTCCTATGTTCGATTATTGGTACTGTTAAAGATTTCCCCCCTTCATTTGATAAGATGTGGAAGTTATGACTATAACATCTTGAAGTACGTTTTCTTTTCTTTCTTTTTTCCAACTTATTGGGGTCGGTACTTGATGTTACTTGTTACAGTTTTATGTCTGGATACCTTTTACGATGCCAACCCTAGGTGGACAGTGTGTTTTCAGAAGGCAGTACGGTACTGCGTAGTGTAATATGGCGAGGGAAAATAATGTGGATTGGACAGTAAATTACTCTTGACGAAATTCGTTCAGTTTCGATAACCTTTTAGTAGGCCTACACACGAGAGCATGGTACCGGTACCCTTTTCGCAAGGTATTCGAATGCATTCAGATATGGGCGAATGGGACGCTTCAGTTTTGTAAAGCCTATGGTAGAATCCGTGTAAACTGCGAAACGGATGTCTATATGTCTCGGTTCATAGCGTTGCTTACGTTATTATACTAGGCTGGGAATTATAGGGCTCGCTGGCACGGTTGCCAACTCCTAGATACTCATTATCAATAGACATGGATTTGAAAATCACCAGATCTGGATTTGAAAACTCTATAAATTATCCAGATTTAGTAAGAGAAGGCATTAAATTAACACTTACCTCATTTCAATTGTGCTGTACTGCCTCTGGTGTTCTCTTGCGAAGATAGGTCTAGCCTATATTATAGCCATATGATCAATTGAATACAAGTCACAATAAAACACTAGCACTGTTAGAATAATGAAATGTTCACTGCGTTTTATCAATTATCGTAATCCTAACATAAGTCTATTTAATTGCAAACTCTATAGGTACGCAAATTAAAAAAAAACTGTACTATATTTGTTTACTTATGGCTGATCTTTAGAAGTTGAGGGTACTTGGCCGGGATAGTTGTATGACTCTAATGTGCCTATTTTCTGCAGTACTTCTTTCGGTAGATCGTATGTATAACAGCAGTTCCCTGCCGTATTCAATCCTAATTTTCACACATGACGGAATGGAGAGTTTGAATTGTCATTGTATTTCTCAGTTTATTTTTAGTCATATTGACTTGGCTGAACACTCGTTCTACATCCGCAGAAAAATCCCTGGCAAATTAAGAAATATTTGATGTTTGGAGAATATTATGTATACACTTTACAAGTAGGCCTACATTTGGTGTTGCGCTCACAGTGACACACGTATGTCTTTTGTCTTACACTTTCAACGATTTCGTGTGTGGTATCTGTGTTCACTGAAGTTCTTTGCTTTCATTTCATTCATCATCATTTCATGAATTGTATCGCGATATGCAATATTTAATAGGCGACAAAGTGGTATGGGCAATGTACATAAGAAAAATTCAGTGGACTAGTGATTTATTGGTCCAGGGATCGAGCTACTTGCGTTCGAACAGAAATAAAAATATTTATAGGTCCAGGGATCATGCTATTTTTTCTGTTGACCTCCATTTTGCTGTTTGAAGTGGCCGCTCTAGTCATATGGACAAAGATAATGAGAATCTACAGACATAGCACTCCATTCCACGGTGCTAGCCGTAAGAAAGTAACAAAAGACGGCACCAGCAGCGCAGTACGTCATAAACCAGTCCTGTCTTCAAGCCATAAGTATGTTTTCATATTTCTCAAATAACGACGGTATTTCTTAATTTGCCAGGGATTTTTCACTTGACATGTGTAAAAGCAATTATTATGTTCCATTTATGACAAATTTTACAGTGATATTTGGGTGATACCAATGCGCATCGTACCCCGCATTAGAATGAGGAAGTACCGGTACGAGAGACGTTATAGCTAAATTTGCAAGTTCGCTGAAAGTGTTTTCTCCAGTTGAATCACTGTAAAAATCAACTTCTGCCCAAAAATTCACAGTGTCCTTAACTTCAGTCCACTGGATATGATGCAGATTTCTCCACTGGTTTTCTACTGCCACAATAACATTATTGTAAGCATAAAAGAGTTGTGCTATATCAATAATTTGCAACTTAAAAGGCCTTAAACAATTTTTATGTGAAAAGAGAGGAATTTTTTCAAGGATCCCTATATTTTCAGGTAATCTTTGCCTCAGTTGTTGGATAAGTTCAACAATGAATTGCATGCATCTATCGCGTACTTGTTTCTGTTGGTCTTCAGAAAGGGAGGACGATGATACTTTAGTTTCTAAATCATAACCTGAGTAGGGCTTTGGGCCCAGATGATTATTAATTTCTGTTTTCGGGACATCTACTTTGACACTGGTGTATAATGACTTAAAGAGAAGGATTAGGTCACCTAATAATTTTGTAGCATCTTGGTTTCGACTTTCGAACTTCTTATTTACGGTCTGCACTTCACCCAAAATTGGCTTCAGAAAAGACAAGTACAAATAATTCTGAGGGTCGCGATACATTGAATATAAAATATCGGCTATATAACAGCGATCTTTAACTCTGGGGCTGTACCTTAATTAAGGAAACGGCCGCTTCCTTCCCATTCCACGGCCTTTCCTGTCCCATCGTCGCCATAAGACCTATCTGTGTCGGTGCGACGTAAAGCAACTAGCAAAAAAAAAAAAGTTATCTTTAAGACAAGGGATTTCAAAGTGAGTTTTTAACTCGGTCCACTGTTGCATTATTCTTGTCACTGTACTTTCGATGTGCAGCCACCGAGTTTGGCTTAACTGTACTAATTTCAAGGGAGAGTCGCCTTCATTTATTGTGCCTTCATTTATCAGTTTCATTTATTGTCTCGTATAGTTCTTTGTATACTACCTGCCGTAGAGATGATTGTGAAAACCAATTGTAACTTTCCCTTATGAGGAAATCTAAGTTTCTCGGCAAACACCCTGATGCATGTGAAACTGTCAATTGTAGAGAGTGACAAACGCATCTGATTAATTGTAGATTTGGCATTTTAGCCTTTAAGTTAACTTTATATAAACACCATGATTTATGCCTACCATAACAGACTCATTGTCTCTTCCTATTGCTTGTAATGTGGTCAAATCCAAACCTTTATTACACAGACATTTCTCCAAAGCCTCAACTATATCTTCAGCTCTACATTCTGACAATTCTACTAACTGTAGATATGTCACGACAATCTCTCTTTTACTTTTTGAATAATATCTCATAACAATGCCTGGTAACTTGGTAACTGAAATATCATTCGTTTCATCCAACAACAAACTATACCCGTTTTCACTTTCATGTAAATCATCTATCAAATCTTTTTCAAAATGAGGAGCTAACACGTTTTGTATGATAGCAGTGCATTTTCTACGATGCAACTTCAACTTATTAATCTCTTTGCTATCGGGAAAATTTACTTTATACAACTCGCGAAAATGGTCAACCACTTGAACCGAGCAATGTTCTGCTATGAAAAGTGCCGTTCTACCTTCCACTAAATTTGTCTCCAGATGAAGTGGTTTAAAATTTAAAGTTTTCTGCCTATTCGAACTAAAGGGTTCGGCTGCCTTGATGTGTTTAGCAGTGTTCCTGTGTTTTTCGATATCTCCTAATATAGCACCTAGTTGAGTTTTACAGTATTTGCAAAAAGCCTTTGGTGGCAGTTCCTTTTACTTTTAGTAACCACTTCTTATACCTATCATCCTTAAGCCATTCGTCTCTAAATCTCTGTTTATACTTTGTCCACAACTATACTAACTCTGTAATTAAAAATGTTAACATAAATTAAGAAGTAGACACTACCAAACAGTCCCAACTCAAAAGTCCAGCGCACTATCTTTAATCAACACAGCGACATTGGCACTGGCAGCTGGGCTCCTCGCATGTTTTATTCTAACCTTTCCAGTTACAAGTATCGAATGATGTCGACCGAGCTATTATTCACCTTAATAATAAGGGCAATAATGCATGGAGATACATCATTCATGCTGCTAAAAATCCCGCGCGGCGCGCTCTTGCTCAATGGCGCTGGCTTCATTTTCAAGCGAGTCGCTTACGTAAACATGTTATTTTTTAAAATTGACATTTTATTATAAAATCACCAAATATGTCACTAGATTTTAAAGAAAAACACCATATTTTCGACAAGTCGCAAAATTAAAAATTTGTCACCATATGACTTCCTGAAAACACCAGATCTGGTGACAAAATCACCAGATTGGCAACCGTGCTCGCTGGTGGTAAAACTGGTTCCCGCACGAGCTCGTAAAACGCGTTGTTTCGCCGCTATTTGCGCTCTTCTTAGCCATAAAATTCCGTGGGCGAAGTATACTCATTCAAACATTCACTAGCATATCAAGACGTATTTTTGTACTTTGAGTTTTCTTGTGCAAGTGCGGGTGATTATAATTTAGCGAATGAAATTAATGACCGTATTTAAGTAATGCGAACATCGGATAATTCTTTAAAAAAACATGCTGTACTCTAATGTTCCTGGCTGTGTACCAAAGATCTGAAAGGACGTGCTATCTTATTTCACAGATTTCCGAAAGACGAGGAAGTTAAAACTAAATGGTGTTTGGCAATTTCTCGTCAAGAAAATAGTCTGGGATTTCTGTGGAAACCTGTGTTCATTCCACTTTTTTCAGTCGGCATTTTAAGGACTCAGATGAGTGTAAACACAGCACTATAAATCCTACTTTCGAATGCCATTAAATCCATATTTCAAACTTTTCCCGGACACAAACAAACACATTCCATACAGGAAGACCACATAAGGCTACAGAGGTGGGAAATGAAGCTAAACTGTAAAAGAAAATTGAACCTAATGTAGAACCAAACGCACATAAGCTACAGCCAGCGAAGAGAAGAACCATCCAACTGTAATTATCAGTGAACCATTATATAGAACCACGGCACAGAATGTGCTATTAAATAGCTTGTTAACGGAGCGGTTGTTTACGGAGCGGGGGCTCCGGGCGCTTTCAATCGGTGCCTCCGGAGAACCTCCGATTGAATTACCAGCGCGTAGTTTAAACTTGGTACGGGAGAAATGAACGAGCATTTGCACAGGAATTTATAACTTGTCGCTATTAATGTGAGAAACTACGCCCCTCCGTTAATACTTTAGTTATTTGGCGATATTACAGATAGCATTCTTACGGACAAACATAATAATTATGTAACAGAATTTCCGATTGAATTACAAGCGCATAGTGTGAAGTTGGTACGGGAGAAATGTACGAGCATTTGTAGAGGAATTTATAACTTGTCGCTATTAATGTGAGAAACTAGGCCCCAGTTTATACCTTTATTATTGAATGATATAGCGATAGCATTCTTACGTACAAACATTGAATGACAAGCGCGTAGTGTGAACTTCAGACGGGAGGAAAGAACGGCATTTTCACAGGAATTCATAACTTGTCGCTATTATTGCGCGAAACTACGCTCCTCCTTTAACTTTTTTTAAAGGCTATTTGTTCGGGGCGTCGACCTATGAAGATCTTTTGCCCCTCCTTGCACCGTATGTGAGGAAACCAGCGTGTATTATGTAAATGGCAGAAGTGTAAAGTGTTGAATGTGAGGAAAGGAACCCATTTATGCCCAAATTATTTTCTTCTTGCGATATTGATAACTTGTATATATAAACACTTAGTATGACCCATTATACATGTAGAAATGAACAAAACCATATTTACTTGTTTAGAGCCCATATAAACACATGGGTCGTTAACGACCCGCTACGCACTTGCTCGGGAAACAGGGAGAGACGATATTCTGAACATCAACCTTAGCAACAATTAATTTCTACAGACTTATAGTTTACGTACTGTACCTTTTAGAAATGAGATTTATAATGACACAAAAAGCAATAATTGTCATTGTTCTGTTTAATTATAATTATGTTTAGTAGCCAAAACACGTAATTTCAGATTCTATAACTGACAGTGGAACTGAGACATTCTTATTCGTGGTAGGGGTACATATCCACTCAGAAAAAGTATGCCAAGGAAAGAGGCATAACCAACGGTCTATTTCAATATATGAAGAAATGTATCTGCTTCGAGAAATGCACCCAAGAATCTATAGGGTATGATCGGATCGTAAAATTTCTTTTACCTGGATGACGAACATTGGGCGAAGAAGAGGGTGGGAATATCATATTAACTATTTCCCAATTGAATGAGTAAGATTTAGCTGTCCCGTTAATACAATTTTCGACTAAGTCTAACGTCAACTTGTTCATTTTCCGGAAGCGGTTCAGGTTCATCGCTGATTTCGGGAGGAGATTATGAATTGAAGTTACTGTTTACCTGCATCACTAACTCTGCTGGAGTCTACACGTACCTCTGCCAAGAAGTATTTCCGTTTTGTTATTTGAACCATCACCACACATAATAACTCTCATCGTACCTCAGTTTCTCGTTCTTTGAGTTTCTCTTTCATATGCTGAAAGGTGTGTGTCAGCAAGCAAATATCGTCTGCGTAGTCCAGATCTTCCAGTCTCTCTAGCAGCCCTCACTGTAAACCCCTTCTTTTCTGCGTACACTTCCTCATGATATCATCTATCACCAGAAGAAAGATGATAGGCGACAGGACACACCCTTGCCTAACTCCGGAGGTCACTCCAAATGCTTCTGTTAGCTTGCCTTCATGAACCACCCGGCACTCATAGTCATTGTATGTCTCCTTAAGCAGGTTGACTATCTTCCGTGGAATTCCATACTTCAGTAACAGGCGCCACATGACGTCCCTGTCGACTGAGTCGAAAGCCTTCTCAAAGTCAACAAAGAGCATATACGTATTAGAGTTCCATTCACAACTCTGCTCAATGATGATCCGGAGAGTGTTGATCAAGTCTACACAACTACGACTCTCTCGAAAGCCAGCCTGCTCCTTCCTTAGCTTCTGCTCAGTTGTTGTTTTAATACGGGTGATTACCTTACTGGGAATAGATAGTAATGTAATTCCTCTCCAGTTTTTGCAGTTACTTATGTCTCCCTTTTTAGGCAGCCCGTTCTTCCATTCCTTTGGCATCTTTTCCTCTTGCCAAATTTTCTTGAATAAGATATGTAATGCTGCAGCTGGTACATCTATTTCAACATTTAAGGCTTCAGGTGGAATGTTGTCTAGCCCAGGAGACTTCCCGCTTTTAATCTGTTTAAGTGCTTTTCTAATCTTTTCTATCGAAGGCTCATCAACACGGATGCGAGCATCACTGTCCCATTCCTCTTCTTCGACTTCATCTACCTGATCAATTCCTCGGTTGAGTATTTACTCAAAATGCTCTTTCCATCTAGCTAATTGTTCATGTTCTCCAGTGAGCATAGTCCCTCCTCTTGGATAATGTCCTCGTTATCTGATACAGTTCCTTCACATCACCTTTATTTGCGGCTATTTCGGCTTGACTTGCGTATTCTTCGACCTGCCTACGTCGGTCATTGCGAGCACTCCTCTTTACTTGTCTGTCTAACTCACTGTATTTCTTCTCAAGTTCTCTTTTAATGTGCCGTGTCCTAGAGGTGAGGATAAGTTGCTTCGTTTCCCTCCGCTGTTTAATCTTCTCCCATGTCTTTTCTGACATCCAGTCTTTCTTCAGCAACTCTCTATGACCTAATGCCTCTTCGCAGGTCTCTGTTAAAGTCTTTTTAATGGCTTTCCATGTTTCCTCTACTCCTTCCATTGCTTCTAGGTCTAGGACTTCAGACCGGTTTTTCAACTGTAACTTAAAGTTTTCTACTATCGGTTCCTTCTTCAGCTTGCCAATGTCATAAAGTCTACTTCGCCTCTGGAAAATTCTTGTCTTTGCTGATATCTTAAACTTAAACCAAGCCATCACCAAGTGATGATCAGATCCAACATCCGCTCCTCTCTTATTTCTCACATCGTGAAGCGAGCCCCTCCATTTACGACTTACTGCCACATGATCAATTTGATTCTCTGTGCGTTGGTCGGGCGACACCCATGTGACTTTATGTGGGAAAAGCGTCCCTCCAATAACCAGATCATGTTCTGTACACAATTTAAGGAATAATTCACCGTTCTCGTTCCGCTCACCAAGCCCATGCTTTTCCATAATGTGTTCCACTCCTTCATTATCTTTTCCCACTTTTGCGTTAAAGTCTCCCATGAGCAGGACAACTTCTTTCCGTTTTATTTTCTTTAAAACGCCTGAAAATGCTGCATAGAATTCCTGCTTCACTGTCTCTTCACTGCACTACGCAGATATTGCGTATGTTATTCTGAAAACGAGCTGTGATAATTCGCTCTGATATAGGGTGCCATTCCAGAAGTCCCTGCTTTGCTCTCTTGCTCAGTAACAGTCCAACACCGTCCCCTGCAATCTCTCCATGTTCTCGCCCTGAGTACAAGAGGGTCATTCCATTCCGGCACTTCATTTCTCCAAAGTCATCCTCACTTCACTTAAATCAAGAAAATCCAGTCGGTAATTCTCCATTTCTCTTATGATCTGTTTCAGCTTCCCAGGTTCTCTCATTGTACGAACATTCCAACATCCAAATCGTGTTACTTGTTTCGCGATAAAGGTCGTCAGCTTTTTGTCCGTCCGGCTATTTTTCATCTTTGTTTCTTTAAAAAATGTATTTAAGAGCTTACGAGTTATTGGCCCATAAACTCCGAGTGCCTTGGTGGGGCTGCCACCTTAAGGCCAAGGCACTGGCCCTTACACGGATATTGGTGTATATACTGAAGAAAGAGCATTTCCTCTCCTCTTCTTAACAGTGTATACTTCAGTTATACCGCCGGTACTCGGTCGCCATTTACCCAGTCTGTGATAACAGGGAGCAGCACGAGAAGGTTGGGTTTGACATTTGGCTGAGAGAGGCTATGTATTACGCATCATCAGCCCTTGCTCCCTATTATCTCGCCTAGAAAAAGGCAAACCATGGGCAAACATTGTCGAGATCGGCTGAGCGACGACCGTCCGACAAGGCCTCCAGTGACTTCCATCTCTTGGGTCTTTGATAAAGCATGGGGATGAACGTCATGACGTGGCTTCAGAAACTGGAAGGATATTTCAGTCTTGCCAACATCGATGTCTTGATGTAGAAGAACAAGAGCTTGGATAAAAATAGTGAGTATGTTGAATAGCAATGTGTACTGCCATGTATTCATATATCTGCCTGAAAATGAAGTTTCTCCTTACGAGATCTCGTTTCCTTATTTTTAAAAGGTACATCGTACTTATAACACATGGTACCTGTCAGGCTCCACCAATCTTAGTAATAAGCCATGCAAAATACACCCTGGGGTGTACAAAATTCCCTGTACTTGCGGCAAGGTATACATTGGCCAAACATTGCGGTTCCATTGGTACTCGTATCAAGGAACACCAAGGTAATATCCGTCTCAATCAGCAACAGCTGAGCACGCCCTATCAACGGATCATGATGTCGCGTTCCAAGATGTTCCACTACTACTAACATGTTTCCATTCCTCCCTTGAAGAAGAATGTGAGTCTCTCAGACCAGCAGATGCTTGGAGAAAGTGAGGGGGTAGGCTTTCGTTGCCTATACTAGGAAATGTGTCGGCATTCACCTTAGTGGAGGAGAATGGAAAACCACGGAAAACAACGTTCAAGTCAGCCGAAGGTGGGGACCAGCCCTTCTCCGTCTCCCGAATTCAGAGGCGTAGAGCCACGGTAGAGCCGTGGGCACCCCTCCTCTGCTCAGTTGGCCGGTCAGAATGCAGAGCTGCCGGACCACGGACCAACCGTGGCGACTTGTGGGCAACTCATCCTGCATCCGCCGATCAGATGTTCGAGGTCTTACCCACGCTAAACACTAGAGGTCTGAGATTATACGGGAAGCTGTGGAAATACGTATTTGTCTGTCACCTACGTAATACGTAGTTGCTAGCCATTAAGAATTTATATAGGTAGTTCTCTTCCTCGTCCTTTCACTATTATCATTTCTTTCCGATTTTTCCAAATTCGTATCCTCCTCATCACGAGATGGTTCACGCCGCACACAGGGAGCTATAGTGGAGAACGAGAGTCCCACTTAATATAGACAACGGAAAAGCATTCTTACTTTCAAGCGATTCAAACCTCCATTCATTTTTAGAGAAGTCTTACACGTGAACAGACGAGCTTATATTTGGAAGACGCAGAGCAAAGTTCTCTGTGAAAAAAAAAGAAAAGCCGAAAAGCTTATTAACGTATCTACACACAAACTATTAGTATCTATGTAATTTTATCATCATTCATTGTGTCCGACTCGTTGGCAGAATGGTGAGCGTCTTGGGTTCGATTCCCGGCCGGGTCGGGGATTTTAACCTTCCTTGGTTAATTCCAATGGGGCTGGGTGTTTGTGCTGTCCCCAACATCTCTGCAACTCACACACCACAACCAACACTATCCTCCACCGCAATAACACGCAGTTACCTACCTATGGCAGATGCCACCCACCCTCATCGGAGGGTCTTCCTTACAAGGGATGCACTCGGCTAGAAATAGCCACACGAAATTATTACTATTATTATTATTATTATTATTATTATTATTATTATTATTATTATTATTATTCATTGTGCAAAATTTGAATCACCAAAATACCGTATTTCAAGTAAAGTGGGTCTCGGCCCTCAAGTGGCCACGGCTGGTCCGTGGTCTAACAGCTCTGCACTTTGACCGCCCAACCGAGCAGAGGAGGGGTGGCCACGGCTTTCCTGTGGCTCTACGCCTCTGCATTCGGAAGACGGGACAGGGCTGGATCTCACGGTTGGCCCCAACTGTCGGCTGTCCTGAGAATGGTTTTCAGTGGTTTTCCATTCTCCTGCACTAAGGTGAATGCCGGGACACTTCGTAGTAAAGGCAATGGCCGCCAAACCCCTCAGCTTCTCCGAGCATCTCCTCCTTCACCGTAACAAATCTCACGGCCTGAGAGACGGCGTCACCGTCTAAGAGGCTCGCTTCCCCCTTCTGGGGAGGAATGAAACAATTTTAGTAGTAGTAGTAGTAGTAGTAGTAGTAGTAGTAGTAGTAGTAGTGGAAAGTGTGTGTTTGATGGTTACGTACACTAATGCCTGCATTTCATGTACCGGTACATCATCTTTTAATTGGTCAGTTTCGTTTGTAAATGGTCTGAAGGAATGCAGTTTATTAAGTTTCTATTGACTCAAGGGGAAGTATAACTGGGCAACCATCCTAAGCAAAATATGAAAAGTTCCAGCAATGCTTAGAATGAATGTATTGGCCAAGGAAATACAAGCACCATAAAAGGCTTGAAAATGAAAGACTCCCCAGGCCTCGGAAACCTAACACCGTCGGGACAGAAAAAGAACAGTTGACCAAGGGAGGTCGGATAAGAAATATGCAAGCGAGTAGCCTGACACAAATAACTGGAAGCAATGTCAGGCTCAAAAATGCTACAAAAATGGATGCCTCTGGGACCCCTTTCAGTCGCCTTTTACGACAGGCTAGAGATACAGTGAGTGTACTCTACCGGTCCCACCCACGGCGGGGAAGTAACATTACTATTCCTGTCCTATTACTAAATTCAGTAGTCAGCCCGTACCGTAGTTAGGTCTAGTTTTACGGCTGAATATCCTTCCTGACGCCAACGCTGTGTGGTGGGACATCGTTAGTATTACGGTACATGTTTCTCTGGTGGATGGTAGTGTGATGTGTTTTGTGTATATGAAGATAATAATAATAATAATAATAATAATAATAATAATAATAATAGTAGTAATAATAATAATAATAGTATCAGGGATTCCAGGCTATTTAAATTGCGCGCCTTCTCTACGACCATCTATGCCAACGGACTTGAACATTTAAACTCTCAAAGAATTTCGTCTTCTACAGTCAGATGGCTCTAACATCGATTTGCTAGCTCACCCTCGCGCACTAAAAACGGACCTAGATCTTAGGAAATTTAATTTTTGTTATTAGTAAACCTTTTTCTGAAGACTACTTTTTTAATGTACCGAAGTTGTCGACACTTCAGCTGGTTCCTCCTCTAATGTAATCTATCAGATACTTGTAAATATGTTCTCTAGCCAATCAAAACCGGGGTTGTGTACAGGAATCCAGCCTATCAGCAAAGTGTGGTTCAATTGAATCGGGAAGCTTCCCCTTACGGAACTACCTAAGGAGGGCACGTTAGGGCCGTCTTGTCTGAATTGCTCCAGTGCCTGGGAGTGTGAGTTGACGGAGGTCTAGGAGGCAGGAGCGCGGCCTGCTTGAAGAATATCCAGCGATACAAGGTAATGAAGGATTTTTCCTAAACATTTGATAGCCCCTGCGGTTTAGTTTGAGGGGAAGGTTTTAGCCGTTTTCTTTTAATGTAATGTTGTGAACTGGTGGTTTAAATGTAGGATTTTCGGCGAAGTTTGAGGACTCTGTTCCTATTCCCTACCGGGAAATATGTAATATAATGGAAAGAAGAGTGATGACCCTCTGCCGACTCCCATTCAACCTTGCCATTAGGTGACGAAAGTTTTCAAACTCTAAATTTTGTAAATCCCGTCTTGGTTCTAAAGGCTCCTCCTTTAGTCATTCTCGTGTAGTATGGGAATAACCTCTGTATCTTTGGGCCATAAACCCACTTAGGTTTCTATTAATTTCTATAAGGAGTGTTGGATTTCGCCCCTTTGCCTCTTGTTAATGGCCGGTTATCTGCAACCTTTTCTCTTTTCTCTTCAGGCCATGTAGTACGGATAATAATGCCCCTGTTTATCCTGTATTATCCATAAGGTAACTGTTCTTCGTTGCAGCTCAAAACGCAGTCTTGGCATTCACTAAACCAACCATCGTCAAGGGGTCTAGTGGTAGCCCACATCTTGGACTCAGCAGTCGCCCAGCTGGCAGGTTCCCTACCTATTGTTTTCCTAGCCTTTTCCTAAATGATTTCAAAGAAATTGGATATTTAGTGAACGTCTCCCTTGGTAAGTTATTCCAATCCCTAACTCCCCTTCCTATAAATGAATATTTGCCCCAGTTTGTCCTCTTGAATTCCAACTTTATCTTAATATCTTTCCTACTTTTATAAACGCCACTCAAACTTATTCGTCTACTAATGTCATTCCACGCCATCTCTCCGCTGACAGCTCGGAAAGGTGGACTAAGCACCAATTTACAATACCTGGGCGAGAAATTGCACGCTCACCATATACAGCAGTGATTTAACGATGAATGTCCGTACAACTGAGCCTTTGAGCCCATAGAAATCTGATCATTGCACGCACCTCCAATTTGGAATGAACATCCAGTTGACGCGCCATTGAGCCTAGCCTCTCTGCACATACAACACGGGGGGATGGATGCCACACTAACCTTCCTATCGAACGTGTCAGCATTTACTGTAGCTTGCTCCGCAATGGCCACGGTCACGACACACGGCGTGCTCTCGCGGCGAGCTGGTGTAACTTTTAGATTCACCCTCGTACGACAAAAAAATTGGTTTCCCCTCTTCCTCTTTCTTTCCTTCTTTATCTTCTGTTATTATCTTTCTGTTTTTAATATTTAATCTTTCTTCTCCCTATATATGGGTGGGTACTAAATACATCCCATACAATTTCGGGGGGGGGGGGCGTAGCTCCCCGGAGTCAGCGCTCCTACTCACAATCACCAACCATGTCGAACGATCAATCGAGAATTCATTTCGAACCGTGTAAAAAGTAAGTAAAAAGAACAGGTTTGATTCAGTTGAAGAAAGGTACGCGCGTGCACCGGCGAGGTGTCCCGACATAAACAATCAACACTGCCCCACTCCAGTACTTCAATGGACGGGAGGGAGTGAAGGGGTAGTGTTGAAGGCCACTCCAGTACCACAAAATAGGTGAAGGGAGTTTGCTAAAGGCACAGTGAGTGTATTGCTATACATCCACTACCATGTCCATTTCAAACACAAGTCTTGTACCTGTAGAAATGCGTTAAGCGAGGAGTTGGGGGATGACGCCATGCTTTGTTTAATATCGGACACCATTTCTGTGCATGTGTGTACAGATGTCCATTCTTTTTAATCATAGATTATTTATTTAATCCGTTTACCCTCCAAGGTTGGTTTTTTCCCGGACTCAGCAAGGGACCCCACCGTTTCCGCCACTAGGGCAGTGCCCTGGAGCGTAAGACATTTGGTCGGGGTTACCGCTGGGAAGGAGGACCAGTACCTCGCCAGGGGATGAACAGAGACCTTGTGGGGGATGGGAATATTGGGAGGGATAGGCAAGGAAGAGGGGCCTTAAATTAGATACCATCCAGGCATTTGCTTGGAGAATAAGTGGGAAAAGATGGAAAGCCACTTCGAGAATAGCTGAGGTGAAAATCAAACCCCCTCTGCTCAGATGACCTCTCGAGGCCGAATTGACCCTCTTCCAGTCCTCGTGCCACTTTTCAAATTTCGTGGCAGAACCGGGCAGCTAATCACCACAGAAGCGGACTATTAACCAATGTTAATCGTTTGGCTCCTCGTCTTGACACACCATATTACAAATTCTTACTTGAAATCGACAGTTTCTGCTTGGGAGTGAGGTCAACAAAGACAAAATTTTACAACTCCATGAAGATGATGCAGACTGATCGTTTTTTGCGTCACAGAGGAATGCTTTATAAGTCGTTAGTTCTCTGCAATCCAAATATTTACTAGCATCCCTGTGGGGGTAAAATCAGCATCAGCGTCGGCAACATTCAAGCAAAGATTCTGAGGGGTGTAGATGCAAAACTCACAATCTCCACTTTTCATGATTTACAGTAAAGCTGAAAAAACTCTCAGATGTACACACCTGGACGAATTTTGCTATGTACGTTTCTATTTACATCTTGAATGTGATAAGTGCTGGAGAGCATCTTTTCTTGTGGAAAGTAAACGTGAAGGCGGAAAATTACATTTTAAGTGTGGAGAATGTGAGTTTTGCTCCACGTTTTGGGATAATGTGAGTTAGGCATCACTAGGCTGTGGATAATGTAAGTTTTGGTACAAATATTTTAACATTTAGTATGCTATATGAAGCTAAGAAACAGGATTCAAACAGTGAACAGAAGAAAATAAATAAAAGAAAAACGGACACTTGGAGGATAATAATAAAAATACAGTATATTAAACAGTAATGCATAGGGAAAATACATGTTTATTGACAAGGAATAATAGTACTGTACCTCAAGATGTTAACATGAATGACCTACATTCCCACAAAGCAAATCAGTTCTGAATCACTTCATTTCCTAGCGGAAAAGATACACTGACAGTTCTTAAACTATTTAAATGAACAGATGCGGAGCTTCTTCCTGTGGCTGGCAATGAAGAACATTGTCTTCTTGTTCATCCTCATTGACATCTGTATTTCCATCTACAATGTCTTTGTAAAAGGTCAAAGTTGGAATACTCCGCCATTCTTCACCATAGTGCTTTCCCAGAAGAGCGTTGACATCATGTTTCTTTTCCATACTTAGACTGTTGGATTTCCGAATTTCTGGTGGATTCATATTGACAATAGCCTTAGTTGGTTTCATTATGGAAGAATATCCCTGTAGTCGTAAATTGTAACAGCTCTCACCCCGTACTACAGCTTTTGTGCCACGCTTTTTGACGAAGATGCGCTTACTTGCTTGTAAACGAAATTGCCATTTATTTGGAGGTTTTGTGAAGTGGTCCTTTTCACTTTTCCAGTCACAATTTGGACAGCCTTCTTCTACAAGTCTTACCACTGTTGCATAATTTCCTATCATGTCCATGTATTCCTGTGGACTGATTATGTTTTTGTGCTTGCGTACCTCCTTTTCAATATTACCAAAGACACGGTCAGGGGGGATGAAGCTGTGTCCGGTAACAGGGAATACTAGTTGGACTTCTTTGATATGTTTGGGGGAGAAATTTACGAGCCAGTAGCTGATCATTGATACTACAATGGCATTCTTATTTTGTCCCCCACAACCGTCACACACCAAGCGCACAGTTGTTAAAGTTTCTGACATGTCTGTGTTGCGTAAAGCATGAAATAAACATGATGTTACTTCATTCGCCCCTTTTCGGAATTCATTTTCAAGCCAAATATAAGATGTAACCTTTTCTCTGGTCAACTTGCTTTTAGAGTGACCTTTTACAACTGTAAAATTGTACAAATAGATCTGCCTGCTATAGTACGTTGATTGGTCAGGTAATTTCGGAAGGGGTAGGTTTCGTTGACAATCAAAACTTAATATCAGAAGGCTTGGATCATCTTTTTCTTGAAGAAGTCTATAGAAAGCCTCAGATCTTCTCTTATGGACGGTTTCCTCAGCCATCAATGTTTGCTTTTGTGCAGGATCGGTAACAGTTTTAATTTTCCCATTTAACTGTAAACAAGTTGAACATACATCGACCCGTATTGTACTTCTTATTGAAAAGTCTGTAAAAAGCCACTGTTTCACTTTCAGTTGGTACGCAGCACAGTTGTTGTACATCCGCCACAATTTCATGATACTGAGCTCGGATGAGAGGTAACGCCCAGAACAGTAATGAGGCTCTGAACATGTCAATGAATTCAGAAACTTCATAACATTATTTCTTTTTGCTGTATACTTAAAACTTACGCGGTCACCTCCTCGATTTTCTTTAGCCAAGCCGCCAGTATTTCTAAAATGTTTTAACACTGTGTTAATGCGAAATCTTGAAATGTTAATCACACCCATAAATGTCTTCAAACATACAGGAATTCTGTCTCCCTTATGGTTTGGAATGAAATACTTTGTCCTGCAAGACTGAACATTGTATCTTCCTGTGGTGGGCCTCTTTCTCTTCGTGCCTACGGACTCCGTAAATTTCAAAACAAAGTTGTCTTGGTAAACTTTGTCCTTATGAGAATAGAATCTCTCATGAAACCTGCGAAGGTCTTGAGCTCCAATTGTACGACATAAGAAGGCTCCCTGACTGTGATTGCATTCTGGAAACTTGGGTAACCTCTTCGAAGAATATCTGAAAGAAAATAAATTCAAAACATGTAAATACGAAAACATAGTATTGTGAAACCTTCTCTTAATAATCCACCTCCAAAGCAAGAAAGTGCACATCCAACTCACCTCATTTGTTTAGCCTTGTTTCTTTTCCAGTTAGATTGATCTCTACTGCTCTTCCGACCTCTTTCCTCTGGAGAACATGGTTTCACACTTTCTTCCATTTGTAACCCTTATTTTGGGGAACTATTTATCCTAACTTAACAACTGATGTACTGCCGAAGCCTTCACCTAACAATATGACATAAACTGTAACCTAATGTAAACATGGGATACCCACAATGCACTCAGAAACAAGTGCAGCCACACGATTGGTGTAACCGGAGACTGTGACTTTTGCTTCGTGCTGGGAAGTGGATAATGTGAGTTTTGCAACAAACCCTGAATTTCAGAATGATTTTATACAAGTAAAATGTTACTTTCGCTACAAGTTTTTCATTGGAAACGATGCCCGTTAAGGTAGAGAACACGCCTTCACATAGAACTCAATATTGAAAAAAATGGAGAATGTGAGTTTTGCTTCTACACCCCTCGCCGGTGGGAAATACACAATGATGTTTAAAACAAAATACCGGTTGTCATTTAAGTCAGTAGCGTAGCCAAGATTTCAGTTTGGGGGGGGGGGCATTCATCCAGAATTTTATTTTGTTTGGTGTCCAAACTTCCATAGTTTAGGTGGTGTGGAATACCGAAAAAGGAGATGAGTGTCCTTGGATCCAAGTAAGAGTGGTGGATTCGTGCGTATTACGGAAGCTAATATTAATTTTATTCTTCTTATTCTTCCACCTCTTTTCCCACATCTGTGGGGTCGCGGGTGCGAACTGTGTCGCACATGTGGATTTGGCCCTGTTTTACGGCCGGATGTCCTCCCCGACGCCAACCCTATATAGAGGGATGTAATCAGTGTTGTGTGCTTCTTTGGTGGTTGGTAGTGTAGTATGTTGTCTGAATATGAATATGTTGGGACAAACACCCAGTCCCCAACCAGAAGAATTAATCAGACGCGATTAAAATCCCTGACCCAGCCGGGAATCGAGCCCGGGACCGTCTGAAACGAAGGCCTCAACACTGATCATTCAGCCAATGAGTCGGACTCCGGAAGATAATATTAATGTACATTATGTATAAAATGCTAAATAAAAGTACGTTCGTTAAAACTCCTGGGGTGTCTGGACTCCTTGGACGACAATCCCTCGTTCTCCGGCTACCTCTGTTACCCCCAACCCAACATAACTGCAGCATTTCATATATTCCGAGTACAAGTGAAATGAATGCCAGAATAAACAGTTTGAGTAAGGATGCAATATTCTGGTTTAGAATTAATACGGTAATGTTATTATAGTAATGGTCATGCGATAAGGAATTAAGAAGTGACATTTTATACAAATAATGCGGCAAAGAAATACACACAGACACACACACGCACGCGTCGAATACAGGTTTCTCGTCCTTCTTATCCATGGCTAGATGATGAAGGCAAGAGAATGATGGCCTACCGTGACTCGTTATTTCGACATTATAAACAAACCCTAGATGACACAGACTTCGAATCTAACCGCATCTTAAGAAATCGCACAAAGCAGTTAATCAGAAATATAAAAAATGTATATATTTTCGGAATTTAGCTAACAACTTACATTCTAATCGCGCATGGGACCAACTTAGAGCTCTGGGAATAGGAAAACATCAACAGAGACAGGCAACTCCTGACATTCCACTTGACGAACTGAACGATTACTTTACTAGAATAAATATTCAACCTATCCAAATTAACTGCACCGACTCACCGCCCTCCCCTCCAGCCAATCCACTATTCACATTTCACAGTGTCACAGAAAATCGGGTTAAAAAGGCTTTGTATTCGATTAAATCAAATACTACAGGTGTAGATGATATTCCTATTAATTTTATACATAACCTTATGGGTGCTATCTCGCCTTTACTGACGCACATACTGAACAACTGTTTACTAAACGGAACTTTCCCTACTGTCTGGAAAACAGCCAATATTATTTCGGTACCTAAGAGTTTAGACCCACAATCACCCTCTGACTATCGTCCTATGTCAGTATTCCCTGCAGTTTCTAAAGACTTTGAACGTTTAGTATACGAGGAAGTTCTGGAATACCTACATAAAAATGCTCTTTTGGACCCTTTGCAATCTGGATTTAAGGAGGGTCACAGTACCACAACAGCACTTTTGAAGGTTACTGAAGACATTAGAAACGCTATGGACAAACGACTGCTCACTATACGTATCCTTCTTGACTTCAGTAGCCCCGTTGACACCATAGTAATTCCGACTCTGATAAAGAAAATGGAACTGCTAAATTTCGACCTAGCTGCGCTTGAGGTTTTTAGCTCTTATTTGAGTAACCGTCAACAGCGTGTAACAGTAAACGACAAGGCCTCTAAACGGAAAATGAAACTAGTGTTGCCCCACAGAGCAGTTTTCTACGGCCCCTAAGTTTCTGTATTTATATCAATGGCATACCATCTGTGACAGGAAATAACACACATGACCTCTGTGCTGACGATCTTCAAATATATCGACACTGCAAGACAAGATATTAACAGGGACCTCCAACGACTCAGTGTATATGCACAACGAAGCTCTCTCATACTCAGCTGCAAAAAACGACAATTATAATTGGATCACGAAAATTACTGAGCTGCTCAAACAATGTCGTAATCCCGCCTATCCTACTGAATGGTAACACTATTCCCTACAGTAAAACGGTTAAAAATCCCGGCGTAATGATGAATGAAACAGTTGATTGGTGTGATCACACGAAAGAAATACGTAAAAAGATTTTTGGAGTTCTTCGCCCTCTTAAACGGCAGAGGGATGTATTTCCATTTGAGCTACATTCCAAACTAACACAGACACTCATTCTCCCTATTCTTGATTATTGTGACGTTGTTTTAGTTGACATGACGAGAGAAGAAACACTTAAACATCAACGAGCATTGAATTCCTGCCTGCGATTTATTTATAATATCGGGTACGATGTTCGTATCACCCCATATTATAAGGTTGTCTCATGGCTGATGTCTGATAAACGTCGGCAGCTACACACTTTAACGATGGTGATCAGAGTGGTAGCTGTAAGTCAGCCAAGCCAATGTATATTTCTTCTAAATTCATCTTTTTATCATCACTTCACAACTTAAATACACGTTCTAGATTCATTCTTTCTATTCTACTGCACCGCACATATAAAATTAATAGATAATTTGTGGTGACTGTCGCCAGATTATGGAATTCCCTGCCAGTTCAGGTCAGAGAAACTAGCTTTTTTAAAATCACGATTTAAGGTCACCTGCCGAGACTACCTGCTGAGGACAGCTGACTGAATGGTTGAAGTATGAATGTTCGCGTTCCTGAGGATTAGCTATTTTTCAGATTTTTAATATTAATTAGTTCTAATATTAATTTAGTAAGTAATTTATTTAAATTTATTTTCAATTCTATTAAATTATGCAGACGCCATAAGACCTATCTGTGTCGGTGCGACGTAAAGTAAATTGTTAATTACTTTTCCACGCAAACCTGGGATACAGAATATAGTATTATAAAGTTAGAGTGTTGTGACGCTAATATTCGTATGTATAATTTTTTATTAACGTGCCAGAAACCAACGACACTGAGCTGTTGCCATTTCAACACCGTTTTAAGGGTTACCGATCCAACCCGGGATTTGAACCTGCGAACTCAGACTCAGAAGGACAGCGACTCAACCAACTGAGCCACATGAAAAGTAGGCGTTTGTGATTATTGTTATAAATAGATGCAGTTAGTCTTTTTACAAAGGTTTTATGAGGAGCATTTATTAAGTCGTACGTTTTCTTTTCTCTTTTTTTTTTTTGCTAGTTCCTTTACGTCGCACCGACACAGATATGTCTTATGGCGACGATGGGATGGAAAAGGCCTAGGAATGGGAAGGAAGCGGCCGTGGCCTTAATTAAGGTACAGCCCCAGCATTTGCCTGGTGTAAATATGGGAAACCACGGAAAACCATCTACAGGGCTGACGACAGTGGGGTTCGAACCCACTATCTCCCGATTACTGGGTACTGGCCGCACTTAAGCGACTGCAGCTATCGAGCTCGGTCGTACGTTTTCTTACTGTCCTAAATGCACGAGGCCGGACAGAAGAACTAGCTGGAAGCTAAGAAGTCTTGCTGGGGTGGCGCTTCCTTCGCTGTTCACTTTTCCAAACCAAACTCCATGACGTTCAGCCCGGAGGCCTGCAAATTACGAGGTGTCGTGTGGTCAGCACGACGAATTCTCTCCGCCGTTATTCCTGGCTTTCTAGACCGGGGGCACCATCTCACCGTCAGATAGCTCCTCAATTATAAACACGTGGGCTGAGTGTACCTCGAACCAGCCCTCAGATCCAGGAAAAGTCCCTGACCTGGCCGGGAATCGAACCTTTGGCCTCCGGTAAGATGCAGGCACGCTACCCCTACACCGTGGGCCCGGCTGGTGACTTTTAGGTCTCCTTATTATCGAATTTGACTTAAGGCATCCTGCATTCCATTCCCGTCACTGACAGAGTCAAGAAAAGCATGGGGTGGGGAGGATACAGCCTTGTTTTTGGGTGCAGTAGAGTTTTCCTTGAGTCTCCCGTAATCGAAATATCTACGGCCTGGAAGGTAGTCACCTTCATGGGTTGTAGTACCAAAGTGGTTCTTTCTTTTAGAAGACAAATTAAATGAAGATTCTACTTCCTCACAAACGAAGAACGATATTATCAATTTTACGAACAGTTTAAATAATGCAGCCCGTTTATGTTAAGAGTACAGAAGCTATGATTGTACATGGTAACAATCAAAACCAACAATATCAACTGAAGATCCGTCACCGCACTCGGTAGGACAGGCTTTCTTTTCATATCCACCGGGCGAGATGGCCGTGCGGTTAGGGGCGCACAGCTGTTTGCTTGCATCCGGGTGATAGTGGGTTCAAACACCACTGTCGGCAGCCCTAAAGATGGTTTTCTGTGGTTTCCCATTTTCACACCCGGCAAATGCCGGGGCTGTACCTTAATTAAGGCCACGGCCGCTTCTTCCCATTCTCAGCCCTTTCCTTTCCCATCGTCGCCATAAGACTTACTGCGACGTTAAGCAAGTAAAAAATCTTTTCACAACCCCTTCCAAGGAAACGTTGTATCTACACTATTGGCCTGGACTTACACCCCACCCACTGAAATTATTTTGTGGGTACGCCACTGCATCCACTCACCATTTTAGGTACAAGGTAAGTCGGAAGAATGGTTGGATACTCAAAAGACTCACCATAAATGATGCGGTTCTGGTTCAAAAGTATAAGGAAAGGTAAGGGACGGGATCTAGTTTTTAAATAGAATCCGTATCAATAGAACGTGACTTCCCATTTTAAAAATGTTTCATGTATCGACTGCGATTCAAGCCTGGGCCGTCCTGATGAGAAGATAGAACCATTGGAACTGAGTTATCACGCCCGCCAAACACAAAATAGTTACCCGCACTTTTGATGGTGCCATTTGAGGTTCCAATCAGTCTCCGGGCATTTGACAAAATATCGAACTTAGACACCCATCCGCGATTGTCTTGCTACTGTAAGAATAAAAAACCTTTTTCATAACTTACCGAGGATGCACATAGTGTTGGCTTCTCAGTGACAAAACGGCCCCTCTTCAAAAAAGTTACTTATATGGCACAAAATGAGGAACTAACGTGCAGCTCACAATCCTGCCACAGTCTTCCCAACGCTGCAACTTAAACACAGCACATCTCTCAACCACGGTACAACCCGAGGATCCATAGGACGTTGTTGTTTCCTGGAACCGATATGCAAAAGCTGACACGATGTTGTAAGCTTGTAACTGTTTCTGGACGTGCCCCCGTTATCTCGGTGTTCACGTTCCGGCCCCCTACTGAGTAATCCCTTGCTAATTGCCCCTTTCTTCATGTCTTGACTTTTGTCAACACATGGTGACATTCCCAATACTGAGGCATCTACAGGGAAATATCCCCGCGCATCACAATCTTAAGTGTCTTCCTTTCATTCAAGCAGTACAAATATGGAGAATTGTGTATGGCCCCATTGAGCACTGCTAGTAGATTCTTGTCGCTACGTTAACTTAACATTTTGGCGTACGTTTTTGAATTGTTCGTACCGTGCGTAAAACAACGGCTGATCCTCGCTCTAGTTTCAGGTTATTCTCCCAAACAATCTTGCAAGGTGTCCGGATCTATTCTTGCAACTCTGCAACTCTTATGTAATGTAAATATAAATACTCTGTAAATACAGTCATGATGTGTATAGTTCATATATTATATTGTATGTGTTTATATGCCCGACCATTTATTAGTAATTTTATATATATAAACTATATTTAGATATGTAAGTGCTCGTCAGTATGTAATGTCCTGTACAATTCCTATTTATAAGCCTGCAGGCTCGTAGGAATTAATTGAAATAAATGAATATATGAATGAATGAGGGGAGGTGGTGGTATACAATTTCTAATCACTAGATTGCATGCCAAAAGCCTGGATTAAATTCCAAACCTCTCCGCAGTGCTCATATGGAGTGAGGGCATATGACGCTGTTGATGGTGATTCGTCCGTCGGATGGGGACGTTAAGCCTTGAGCAGACCCCTTGGTGCTATTCGACAGGAGTAGGCTATGTGCCGGCACCGGGTTTCACCCTCTTCCTTCCCACTATCAAATATCACGTCATTCATTTCATCTCTCATTAACTCCTCTGATGAGGTTGACGTCAGGAAGGGCATCCGGTCATAAAAAAAACCGCCACGACAAATTCATCTCACCTCATACCCGACCCCGTAGGGAAACGGGACAAGGGTTTTACAAACATGAATGAATGAGTGAATGAAAAAAATTTATAACTTAGAGGACATACCAGTCACTTCAAGAACGTTCATCTTACGGATGTCCGGCTCAATGGCTAAATGGTTAGCACCATGGCCTTTGGTCCAAAGAGTCCTGGGTTCGATTCTCGGCCAGGTCGGGGATTTTAACCTTGATTTGTTAATTCATCTGTCTCGGGGACAGAGATAATATTAGGCAGGGCCCCATCCTCACAGACATGCAGGTCGCCTATACGTCGTCTACTAGAAATAGGCCTCCCCGGAGGCCATACGCCATTGTTATCTTACGTATTTGCTCTCAGAACTATTCAGTTTTTTAAAAATCGTGATGCCAATTCCCATGACAACTTGAACAGTTGAGAGGTTTCTCTTAGGCATTAAAAGACTTATGGCTTATTTCCGTACCACTACAGCACGGGAGAGATTAAATTCATTGTACCTTCTGCACAAGGAGGCTACTAAAGCGTTAAATCTGGAGAAGGTGGCGGTGATTTTATACCAAGAAATGCATTGAGAAATCGGGCATTCCTTCAGAGAACTACATTTCCCAATGTAGTCAGTTCAGGCGGTAGATTTGGTGGTAGAGCTTTTCACATTACGTATCATGAAATGAACAATTTGTATCTATGAAGCAAGTTCTAGATTTTTTACTTGTGATCATTTTTGATAGCTTCGTACATTCCTTCAAAATATTTATAAACCAAGTTTTATTTTTCTGTTTACACTCAGCTCTTGATTTACCGTAATCGGATTAACCGAGTTGCGGCTTAACCGCGATATCAAAAACACTAAAAATGCACGAGTTTTAGGAGTTACAGTAATACAGAATTACAAAGAGTCGGGAAAATATCGAAAAACTTGTTTCGAGAAACTTGAGAAGCAAAATAACGAAAAAGTGTTTCTCGGTACAAAAGCAGAAAACAATGACTGATTATTTTCAGAAACAGTAAAGTTAGGCACTCTGAATACTATCTTTTCTTTGCCTTATTAGTTTCAGCGGATAGTGCTATTTATTTTTCTATTTATTAATCGTGCTAAGTGCTACTTTTACTGCTACGTATTGGGTAAGTTAATAAAAAAATAATACAGTAGTATCATTTATTAATATTTTAAACTGTACTTTCAGTACGCCTTTTCTGTTTTAAACTTTTTGCAGGTTAATCGCAATTTTACTTATCCGGGAAGCCTTAACCCTACATTATCCCGGTTAATCGAGAGTTGAGTGTACTTGTGAATATTATTGAAAACTCCATACATAGGACTCGTTCAAAAATGTATTTGAGAATCAAGCTGTATTGTTGTTGTTTCTTTCCTTTTCGTTTGTGAATATTATTAATATATAGGAATGTTTGCATTTGTAGTTGTTCATCATTTCAGATGCCTGTGTTCATGTTAATCATTGCCCCCCCCCCCCCCACCAATAATTACGCGAAGACTGTAAGAGATATGCAATTAAATAAAATATCACTCACAACGTGTAAACTATTTCAACTATAAGATTAAAACTTACAGATCTCTATCTCTATACCGTACTAATTAATTTCTATTTTGCACTTTACGATGTAGTATCGATCGCACTTTCCCTCACACAGAGAGTACACGGGTATCTTCGAAAACCTTAAAAGTAGTTCGTGGGACGTAAAGCCAACGTATGTATATATATATTTATTCAGAAAATAAACACTTCTCCCATAAGGAGGTTGCCCATGAGGGCAAAGTACCTATGCTAAATGCATTTATTACTATATAAATGTTTTCTAGGTATGGATAGTGAACCTTTCAAGGCTATGAGGACCATATTTTTCGTCAACGACTGTGACAGTTTGAATCCTGAGCGGAATTCTTCGAAGAACTTAGGGATTGTTCCTCTTGCACCGATCATGACGCCTCGATGTTATCCAGTCCGTATTTACGTCCGTAGAAGGGGATAGTTGGTGCATAGATGCTCTTCTTTCCCTCGAGTACTTCATTAGGCTGTTTAACGTGCGATTCAAACCGAACCGTAGGTTCAATAATATAATCCATTGTTGTTATTTTTTAAGGCTATCATATCAACCCTACGGGTACTGCCGTTCTCCAATAATCCACGGACCTCTTCGTGCACTGTGCAAGTAACGTCTCACAATGACTGAGCATGGTGTCTAGTAAGTCACAGGGTTTCCCCGTAGGGACAGTATCCCAGGACATGAGAAAGAGTTTCTATCTCGTTGTGGCAATGCCGACATCGGTTATTGTCCTGGGACCTGCCCCAAGGATCATATAAGAAAAATAGATCCGTCAATCCTGTATAATAACCGGGCGAGTTGGCCGTGCGCGTAGGGGCGCGCGGCTGTGAGCTTGCATCCGGGAGATAGTAGGTTCGAATCCCACTATCGGCAGCCCTGAAAATGGTTTTCCGTGGTTTCTCATTTTCATACCAGGGAAATGCTGGGGCTGTAACTTAATTAAGACCACGGCCGCTTCCTTCCAACTCCTAGGCCTTGCCCATCCCATCGTCGCCATCAGACCTATCGGTGTCGGTGCGACGTAAAGCCCCTAGCAAAAAAAAAAAAAAAAATCCTGTGTATTAAAGTTCACTGAGAAAACAGGTCATGGGCGCTATAGTGGCCTCTTTTTCTCTACCAACATAACGAAATAAATACCACGATAGTACCAAATACAGAAGAGACAATACACGACACTGAGCGAGATATCGAGGGACAGCTATTGGAGCTCACTCTAGCGGATAGACCTGAACGGTACTGATTATGTCATAAAAGCACGTGTATTTTTGTGTGAAGTTTTTGGTGTTATTTATGCGTTTTCAGTGAGTTGACATAATTAAATAGTAGCGTGTGTCATTCCTTGATATCTCCTCTCAACATGAGGGGAAAGGTATGTGCTGTGTTTGGCTGCAGTAATTACGAAGTAGAGAAAAGTGCGCGCTCGTTCTTCAGGTTCCCTCGTGACAAGAACATGTAAGTAATATTGTGTTTGCAAATATATTCTTCCAGTGACAGAGATTTTTATAGTACTTCATAATCTTCTGACCTGCTCGACCCATGTTTTAACGGGCTTAAAATATAATACGCATATTTTATTGTATAGTGCCGCAGTTAACCTTCAATACCGATGTGTTGTTGTAGGTGTGATCTGTGGGTTTTGAAATGTCACAGAAGCGATTTGGATAAAGTGTACAAGAAAGAAGGGACGTTACGCTTGTATAAGAATTATAAGATCTGTTCAGATCATTTCCAGGCCAGCGACTTTAAAAATCCTCGACTATACAGCCAAGGGTATGTTACATTTTTACTCTAATTGTACGTAAATATTCCTCAAAGCATCACTATCGACAACATTTTCAAACTTTTCTTTCTTTTATCCCTCTTCTCAGATTAAAGCCGGGATTTTATAGATTTTCTTTCTGTTAGTAGGCTTCATGTTCAGAGGAAAATTGTCCAGCTATTAAATGTTAATTCACGTGTATGGAATGTGCCGATATTTTTATTGACAAATGTCTTAATGTGATGATATATTGTTTTTAAATGAGGAAAAAAGACAAATCCAACCGTAAGATTTCAGGCAGGAATGCTAAAGCTAAAAAAGTAATGCATAAATGAAAGATCAAGCCATTTCACAGCAGTCCATTTCACACCTTGTTTATATGTCTAATTTCAGTCTTTGAATAATAACCTTTTAAATAATTCTTCATTCATTTATCCAGAATTGCTTTAGCAACTTCGAAGTTAATATCTCAATACCACTGTCTTTCTAGACGTAATTTATTTATCCATTTCCGTATATACATTTCCATTGATATTTGAATTTAGCGCGATTTGTTCAGGTCAAGTCACTAGGAGCGCCACCGTCGAATTGTCTCCCATTTTAGCAAGGCGAAATCCGTAAGTGTCGTGTATTGTCTCTACTGTATTTGATAGTACCTCGTAATAAACTTGATAATGGCAGTTATTTTATTAAAGTTTTAATTGTGATAGAGATAATTACTGCATTTCGGTAGGAAGGTTGTATCACAAGCTTCTCTCGTGTCTTTTACTTGAAAAGTAAATTGTAATTACCGTATTTGTATGTTGGCAATCCTATTATTATGTTAGCTTGTATCGTTGTTTCACCGTTTGCATTTTAATGTAAATTTACATCTATTAAATAATAAATTTAACATTGATTACTGAAAATGTTAATGCAATTCATATAAAACCCCAAAACGCCCATACTTACCTATAAATCGCGACCTAACATAACCTCATTCTTTCGCTCGTTCATTGAACCCTTCCCACGATTTTTATGTATGGGAATGGAAAACAGGAGACGGAAAGGAAGAAGTAAGACACAGCATAATGCACACAGTTTATATTTTGAATTTATTTATTCCAAACAACAGGTAAGCAGCATAAACACACACACGTTTACTCGCAACAGCTAGGTTGTTCCTTGTGAAGTAAGTTTATGATCATAATACTATTACTTCACATTAAGAACGCTCTCACGAAACCGGATCAAAAATCTCGTTCAATGCGAAAGAATCTCAACAAATTTTCGTCTAACAAGCACTACTACTTACCGTACGACCGAGTTCCCTTCGCGCGCAACGATAACGGTGTTGTGTTATGAATTTGCTGTACTACGCAACAGCACAGGGAGTAAAGTATACAGAGAGCTGCCTGCCCGCTACACTACTATGTGGCTATCGCTTGAAGCCAACGGCCACGCCCCCCATGGTTACCAAAACATGGCAATTCTTACGTTGTGGATACATACAAACTAAGACATTTTCTTGGGAGTAGGGAAACTTCGAATAGCTCAATTAAGTACAATCGTTTTCGAAATAACACGGCGATTGACTGTAACAAAATTTAATGGCAAACAGACCTATTAATGCCTTTTTACTAAGCTCTAAAGAAGCGTTTCTCATGACCCGCAGCCTTAAATCTCCTCTCTCGCTTGTTGACTTTCGGTACTATTATCCAATATATAAAAACAGGAGATGCAAATCTTCACCAGATATCAGTAAAGATAAGGAGTAGGCTATTAATAACGGCATACCACAATATGAATGCTTTAGGGGAATGCGCAATAGATCAACAAATTGGGCTTAGCAAGATTACTTACTACATATTTTGGAGTGGTGGTGGTGTTGATTATTGTTTTAATAGGAAGTAAAATCATCCTCTGAAACAAGTGGAAACAATGCAGGACTCAGCTAAGGGCCCCTTGGATGCCAACCCACACTCCGAAGTTGAGCCCCTTAGGCCCTTAATCGCCTTGTACGACACGTGGTGGTGATTGTTTTAAGAGGGAATACAACTAGGTAACCATCCTCTATTAACAGTAATTGGGAGGACAGGTTGACTTCGTCCCCGTAAATTTAGAATATGTTCAGGACGTGTTTCGAACTCTTGTCAACAGCTTTGTGACTGCCTTTTATTCGTCGTAGACGTTACTGTTATGTGTCAGCCCTGTGTAGGCCATTTCGGTACTTCCTGGAAGAGGCTAGTGAGGCATAGATATCAAGGATAATTAAAGAGGCTAGTGAGTCAAACGACCGGAGATCTTCCGTGTATTCTTCTCGTCGGCTGGTTTACCTGTGAACGGATCCGGCATTTTGAAAAATGATGGTATCGGTCAAAGAAAGGCAAGGGCCACGAATGGCGTAAAAATGAAAAACTCCCTAGGCCTCGAGTGCTCTAATTCTGTAGGTAAGAAGGGAATGCTTCACATTCCTTATCTGTACTTGGCAGAGAACGGACGTGTATGCTCTGGCTATCTTATCTTTGTGCATTGTTGACAGTGTCTATTGTTGCATGAGTGCGGGAACTAACACTACGTAGTGGGTAACCTGTATCCTTGCTTGGTGTGCGGCGTTAGGCCCTAGTGCTTGTGCTTGTGCTGTTTTTGTGTTGTTTGTTTTGTTGTGGGATTTGTTACTATTTGAGTACCTAGTAGATTTTCTGTGGTGATGGCTTGTGCCCCGCCGGGAGGTGGGGACATCCCTGCATGCGCTGATGCTACCTCCCTGGGTTCTCGTGGGCCTTCCGCTTGTCTTAACACTCCCCCTGAAAGTAGTATGAACTTGCTGCCAGATATTGACCCCAAGACCTTTGTAGACCTGGTAAATACTGGTAACATATTCTCCATTCTATCCCGCCATGGCATACCATGGTGAGAGGGAAGAGAAAATCTCCCAAAATGCGTCTCAGGAAGGTGGTTAAGGTTGCCTATAAGCCTGTTAAAACTGAAAACCGCTTTAATACGCTGGCAAACCTCCCTTCCATCGGGGAGTATTCCCCATTGCCTCCTCCTGCACAGCCAGTAATAAGTAATACGGCTGCGGCACAGCCCAGAAATGTGGCTCAAACGGCAACGCGCTCCTCCCAACAGTCTGGGTCCAGCTCAGATCCCCCTGGTAGCCAGGACGTCGAAATGGCAACCCCCCCCCGTAAAGAAAGTCTCAATTCCGCCCATTGTTTATCAGCGACACTACAAATATTTAAAATCAAAATGCACTGGCGAAATCAGGGTCATCTATACCCGAGATGCCCTGAAATACCACGCAGAAAATGTAGAGGACTACAACCGAATTAAACAATATTTTGAGGAGGCTAACGCTAAATTTTACACCCATCAAATTCCTGGTAATAAACTCCTCAAAGTAATTATTAGGAATATAATCTCTTCTGTTGGGGTGGACTGGGCTCGGAAAGAGCTCATAGAAATGGGATATGAACCCCAAGACATCCACCAGTACTCCCGTCGTGACGCCACGACTAAAAAGATGATCCCACTAAATGTTATGAGCCTCACCCTCCCGAACACGGAGTATTCCAAGACCATTTACTCCGTCCACTACCTTTGTGGGTCAAAGGTTAAGATCGAGGCGTTCAATGGCTGTGAGGGAGCCAGGAGCCAAATGTGTGAACTGCGGGGATAGCCACCTTGCCTCCTTGAGAGGATGCCCCACTTACCGCTCCATCATGGAGCAAAAAGTGGCTCGAGAGGTCCGAAAAACCCAGAAAGGTCGGTCCCTCCCTCTTACGAGAGAAGTGGACCCCAGCTTCTCTTACGCCCAAGCGTCTGGAGGAGCCCCCGCCCCCTCCCAATCCACATCTCAGGCACCTACAGCAAACCCTGCCCCCCAGTCGGCGGCATCTTTCATGTCCGACCTCTCTGGACTGAAATATATCGTGGACCTCTGCAGACAAATTTCCCAAAGATGATACCAATTGTAAAAGACACAGCGACGAAATTAAGATCACGTCCGATAACAATGGACAAGATTATGGTCCTGATAAATGCTGTTATGCAGTATTTCTCTGAACCGTAATTTTATGGTTCATTCTGTTCTGACATGGACTTAACAATCTGTGCTTGGAACTGTCAGAGTGCTGTTGGTGAGAAATATGAGCTTGAAGCTTTTATTTCTGACCACAATATTGATATAATGCTGTTAGGAGAGACTTGGCTAAAACCACATATGCCCTTTAAAATAAAAAATTTTACTGTCTATCGTAAAGACAGACTTCACGATGAGCACGGGGGCGTAGCGGTGCTGATTAAGTCTAAACTTACGCACAACGTTATTGACCCCCTTCCTCATGGTGTTATTGAGTCTCGCGGCATCGAGATTAGACATAACTATCACTATCGTATTTTTGCGGCCTATTTACCCCCCAAGGCTCCGCTACATACTGCGGAATTAGATACTTTATTAAACAACCCGTCCAAAGTCTCTTCTTTCATCGTTGGTGACTTAAACGCCAAGCATCCAGATTGGAATTCACGAGTGACTAATCCTAAGGGAAGAATGCTACAACAATACCATCGGGGACTTTGCTCCCACCGAACCTACTATTTATCCCAGTAATGGTTCGCGCCCCGATGTCATTCATGTCGCAGTGACAAAAGTTTATAATTACCCTATTGAGTTTACTGTACCTAGGGAATTAAATTCGGACCATGACCCTATTCTTTTCAACCTTACATGGGTTAGGATATCTGAGCCATCTTCTCCATTGTCAAACTTATCTTTGGACTACAATAAGTTTACTTGGCATGTCAATAAAAACTTAAAACCTTTCGATATCAACAGCCGGGATGATATTGACCGGGCCGTGGAACATCTTACTAATAAGATGCGAAACGCCCGTAAATACATCCTGAATGCTGCTAGAAATTCTGTAACTAATGCTAGGGGCAACAATGGCAATCGTACACCCACACAACATGGCGGGAATACGATAAGTCATAACTCCCAAATTAATAATACTAATAATATAATGCGGGAGATTGCGCGGACAGCCAAGGAGATTCTACTCCTGAAATTATTAAAGACCTAATCAAAATTAAAAATGCATATCGTAAAAGATGGCAAAGATTTCGGGACCCAGCGGATAGAGCGGAATACCGCGAACTCGCTCAAGAAATCCGCAAGTGAATGATAGAACGTAAGGTGGAAAGATGGGAGGAATTCTGCCGTACCCTCACTGAAAACGGATCAGATCACGAGTTCTGGCGGGTTACTCGTTCTCTGAATCGCCCCGCCCACCCCCCAGGCGTGCAATTCATGGCCGCCACGGACTAGCATTCTCCCCTTACGATAAAGCTGAGGCCTTCGCAGACACTATAGAAAGTCAAAGTGTACCACACGACCTCTCTGACGATGACGACGACGATAACGAACTACGGACCCGTGAGGTACACAGAAAGGTCTCATCTTTTATACAACAATGGACGCCTGACAATGACATATCTGACGTCACGCCTGCAGAGGTCCGCAGGGTTATAAAAAACTTAAATGAGAAGAAGTCTCCCGGGGATGATAGGGTTAGTAATAAAGAAATTAAATCACTGCCCTATAGAGCAGTCATCTCTTTGGCTACCGTTTTCTCGGCTTGCTTTAAACAGGGATACTTCCCTAAGGTTTGGAAGACGGGCCGTGTGGTCGTCATTCCTAAACCGGGGAAGGATAGATTGTTCCCTCAAAATTACAGACCAATAAGCCAATTATCCCATATCTCAAAGATATTCGAGAGACTTGTTCTCAATCGCGTCACTGCTTCCCTGAACGCCCACAACATACTGCGTCCGGAGCAATTTGGTTTCCGGTCGAAGCGCAGTGCCCCCCCTAGCGACGCTACGCCTCGTGCAGTATGTCTGTAGATCATTCAATTTACGGTGTAGCGTGCCAGCGGTATTTTTCGACATAGAGAAGGCCTTTGACACCGTCTGGCACGAAAATCTAATAGCCAAACTTCTGGACCTCAATGTAATTCCAAATGATTTATTCAAAATTATTACTTCCTATCTCACCCATAGGAAATTCTACGTTACAGTAGACGGAGAAAATTTCGCCCCTCGGAGGCTCCGAGCCGGAGTCCCTCAGAGTGGAAAAATCTCTCCAATACTCTACGCCCTATATGTGAATGATCTACCCCAGTGGCAAGGAGTAGAAATCCAGCAGTACGCTGATGATACAGCTGTTTATGCCTCTAGAAGGAGAAACAGAGATACCATCTCCGCTCTGCAAACTTGGAACAGAATTAAAATAAATGCTGGCAAGACCCAACAATTATTTTTTCTAGACGACGGCCTAGCCTTGATCATCTTCTTTTAAACGATACCCCCCTGTCCTGGACCAATAAAATCAAGTATCTCGGCCTAACAATGGACAGAAGTGTTATCTGGAGAGGGAACATAAAACAGGCCCCGCAACGAGCCTGGGCACGTGTGGCCAACCTGAAACCTCTGCTTTATAATAGATACATCTCTAACTCCATCAAGAGAAAGCAGGCCCATACTGCTCTATGGGTGCGAGGTCTGGGGCTATATTCCCAAGACTCCACTTTCCAAATTAGAAATTTTCCAAAACAAAATACTGAGAAAAATGACAAGAGCCCCCATTCTGAGATCTAATAGGAAGATACGCACAGAAGTCCGTATTCCGACTATTAGGACTCAGATAAACAAGCTAACCAAGATGACCAAGGCTAGAATACTCCAAGCCCAGTCCACCGATCAGGGCATCTCGTTACTAAAGCGGGTCATAAGAACCAAGAAGCCTAATACTCGATATAAGTACCGGGGCCCTTGGCTCTTATACGACCCGCCCTGAAAATATTTTCGGCCTTTTCCAAATTTTAAACCTACCATCCATTAAATACCTCTAAATTATACCCTGAAAAGCACCGTTTGTTAAGAAGGCTCCTTCCCCTTCATCGCCACTAAATATTAGAAGTAGGCCTATATTTTTCCAAATTATTGTAGCGAAGATTTGTAGGCACTCCACCTACAAGACAGATCGTTTTTCCCCCGGCAGTGCAATGAATTGAGACTTTCCGGCTCATCGGCTATTCCTAAGAAACAGATGAGTAAAAGGGCATAGTTTTCGCCCTGGGACTCTCCATTTCTTCGCCCACAAAAAAAACGGGGGGGGGGGGAATGCTTCAAAAATAGTACCGTAGGTACTGCATTCTCCTTCAAAATAAATTTATTCATGTACCGATCAAACAATTCCGGTTCGAAATGTGCTGAACATATTCTGGTGTAAGGAGAGCGTGTCCAATTTTCCATTCTAATGGCCTTAATCCATTCTGCTCTCCTTTTTTCATGAACAGGAAAGCTCAGGAAAAATTGACCATTAACAACAAGTCTAACCTAAACATTCTTCTGAGACTCCGTAATACTAGCACAATAACAATGGAGGTAATATAATATACTGCTCTACATATCACAAGCCATACTTAGAATCTTACCTATGAAATGTTATTCCAGGAATATTTTTTGATTTCCGATTCGCACGACCGTATGCACAACACGACATTGTAGGAGCTAAAACATCAACTAAATATTAGTAGGCCTATCTCTTTTACTTTTTAGCGTGTCGTACAGTGTTTGCATCTGAAAATTCCCACAATTACAATTTGTGTTCACCGTATTCACGTCAATGAGCTGTGATAGATTTGACTATCAAAAAACAGCATGCGTTCTCGCGCCTATTTACGACCACGCCCCCTATGTAGACCACTGTCATTGGGCTTCACTCTCAGAGCTCCAAGGCATCTCCCTGTATTCTTTACTCCCTGCAACAGCATGTGTAATGCCAACCACTGCCTTCTAAATTAACCCTCCAAAAGGGAATTTTAGATTTCACTAGTTGGCGGAGATCGAGGGACCCATCTCGGAACTGCTTGGGACGCTCCCTATGAAGTGTCACGGCTGCGACGTTAGTGGTCATCTGTTTTTTTTTCAATTTTCTTTACCTCTTATGGCGAGGATGGGACAGGAAAGGCCTAGAAAATAGGAAGGGAACGGCCGTGGCCTTAATTAATATACAGCCGCAGCATTTGCCTGGTGTGAACATGGGAAAGCACGGAAAACCATCCTCAGGGCTGCCGACAGTGGGATTCGAACCCACTATCTCCCGGATGCGAGCTCACAGATGTGCGCCCCTAACCACTCGGCCAGCTCGCCTGGTGAGGTCATCTTTTAGAGCATCACGGATATCACCTAACAATGTGCACAAAAAGTTGTTGTTGTTGTTGTTGTTGTTGTTGTTGTTGTTGTTTGAGACATCAGTCCATAGACTGGTTTGATGCAGCTCTCCATGCCACTCTATCCTGTGCTAACCTTTTCATTTCTACGTAACTATTGCATCCTAATCTGCTCTAATCTCCTTGTCATATTCATACCTTGGTCTACCCCTACAATTCTTACCACCAACACTTCCTTCAAAAACTAGCTGAACAAGTCCTGGGTGTCTTAAGATGTGTCCTATCATTCTATGTCTTCTTCTCGTCAATTTTAGCCAAATCGATCTCCTCTCGCCAATTCGATTCAGTATCTTTTCATTCGTGATCCGATCTACCCATCTCACCTTCAGCATCCTTCTGTAACACCACATTTCAAAAGCTTCTATTCTCTTTCTTTCTGAGCTAGTTATCGTCCATGCTTCACTTCCATACAATGGCCGCTCCACACAAAAGTCTTCAAAATAATCTTTTTAATTCCAATATCAATGTTTGAATTGTCCGCCTCCATAGCGTAACGGTTAGTGTTATTAGCTGCCGTCCTCGGGGGCCCGGGTTCGATTCCCGGTACTGCCAGAAATTTAAGAATGGCGGGAGGGCTGGTATGTGGTTCAAATGGTACACGCAGCTCACCTCCAATGGGGGTGTGCTTGAAAAGAGATGCACCACCTCGGGATGAGTACTTAATGTTTGAATTGAGTAAGTTTCTTTTCTTAAAAAAGCTCTTCCTTGCTTGTGCTAATCTGCATTTTATGTCCTCCTTACTTATGCCATCGTTAGTTATTTTACTACCCAAGTAACAATATTCATCCACTTCCTTTAAGACTTAATTTCCTAATTTAATATTTACTGCATCACCTGGCTTTGTTCGACTACACTCCATTACTTTTATTTTCGACTTATTTATTTTCATCTTGTACTCCTTTCCAAGATTCGTCCATACCATTCAGCAACTTCTCGAGATCTTCTGCAGTCTCAGGTAAAATAAGAATATCATCGACAAATCTCAAGGTTTTGATTTCCTCTCCTTGGATTGTGATCCCCTTTCCAAATTCCTCTTTGATTTCCTTTACTGCCTGTTCTATGTAAACATTGAAAAGGAGGAGGAACAAACTGCAGCCTTGCCTCACTCCTTTCTGGATTGCTGCTTCTTTTTCAGAGCCCTCGATTCTTGTTACTGCAGACTGATTTTTATACAGATTGTAGATAATTCTTCGTTTTCGGTATCTGATCCCAATCACGTTCAGAATCGTAAATAGCTTGCTCCAATCAACATTATCGAATGCCTTTTCGAGATCTACGAATGCCATATACGTGGGCTTGTCTTTCTTGATTCGATCCTCGAAGATCAGACGTAAAGTCAGGATTGCTTCACGTGTTCCTACATTCCTTCTGAAACCAAACTGATCTTCTCCCAACTCAGCTTCAACTTGTTTTTCCATTCTTCTGTAAATAATACGTGTTAAAATTTTGCTGGCATGAGATACTAAACTAATGGTGCGGTAGTTTTCACACCTGTCAGCACCGGCTTTCTTGGGAATAGGTATAACAACATTCTGACGAAAATCGGATGGGACTTCTCCTGTCTCATACATCTTACACACTAAATGGAATAACCTTGCCATGCTGGTTTCTCCTAACGCAGTCAGTAATTCAGAGGGTATGTCATCATCATCAATTCCAGGTGCCTTGTTCCTGTTTAGGTCACTCACAGCTCTGTCAAACTCTGACCTCAAAATTGGGTCTCCCATTTCATCATAATTAACAGCCTCTTCTTGTTCCATAACCAAATTCTCTACATCTTTACCTTGATACAACTGTTGGATATGCTCCTGCGATTTTTCTGCTTTGTCTTCTTTCCCTAGAAGTGGCTTTCCATCTGAAATCTTAATATTCATACACTTAGATTTCCTTTCTCCAAAGGTTTCCTTGATTTTCCTGTATGCAGCATCTACACTGACTGACAGTGACAATGCAACACCAAGGAGGAGTGGTTCGAAAGAGATGAAAGTTGGAGAAAAAACAGAGACGGCACGGATGAATAATTGATGTTTATTTCAAACCGATATGCAGGTTACACAATGCGCACGACATCGACTCAGTAGGATGTAGGACCACCGCGAGCGGCGATGCACGCAGAAACACGTCGAGGTACAGAGTCAATAAGAGTGCGGATGGTGTCCTGAGGGATGGTTCTCCATTCTCTGTCAACCATTTGCCACAGTTGGTCGTCCGTACGAGGCTGGGGCAGAGTTTGCAAACGGCGTCCAATGAGATCCCACACGTGTTCGATTGGAGAGAGATCCGGAGAGTACGCTGGCCACGGAAGCATCTGTACACCTCGTAGAGCCTGTTGGGAGATGCGAGCAGTGTGTGGGCGGGCAGTATCCTGCTGAAACAGAGCATTGGGCAGCCCCTGAAGGTACGGGAGTGCCACCGGCCGCAGCACATGCTGCACGTAGCGGTGGGCATTTAACATGCCTTGAATACGCACTAGAGGTGACGTGAAATCATACGCAATAGCGCCCCAAACCATAATGCCGTGTTTTCTAGCGGTAGGGCGCTCCACAGTTACTGCCGGATTTGACCTTTCTCCACGCCGACGCCACACTCGTCTGCGGTGACTATTACTGACAGAACAGAAGCGTGACTCATCGGAGAACACGACGTTCCGCCATTCCCTCATCCAAGTCGCTCTAGCCCGGCACCATGCCAGGCGTGCACGTCTATGCTGTGGAGTCAATGGTAGTCTTTTGAGCGGCCGCCGGGAGTGCAGGCCTCCTTCAACCAATCGACGGGAAATTTTTCTGGTCGATATTGGAACAGCCAGGGCGTCTTGCTCATGCTGAAGAATGGCGGTTGACGTGGCGTGCGGGGCTGCCACCGCTTGGCGGCGGATGCGCCAATCCTCGCGTGCTGACGTCACTCGGGCTGCGTCTGGTCCCCTCGCACATGCCACATGTCCCTGCGCCAACCATCCTCGCCACAGGCGCTGCACCGTGGACACATCCCTATGGGTATCGGCTGCGATTTGACGAAGCGACCAACCTGCCCTTCTCAGCCCGATCACCATACCCCTCGTAAAGTCGTCTGTCTGCTGGAAATGCCTCCGTTGACGGCGGCCTGGCATTCTTAGCTATACACGTATCCTGTGGCACAAGACAACACGTTCTACAATGACTGTCGGCTGAGAAATCACGGTACGAAGTGGGCCATTCGCCAACGCCGTGTCCCATTTATCGTTCGCTACGTGCGCAGCACAGCGGCGCATTTCACATCATGAGCATACCTCAGTGACGTCAGTCTACCCTGCAATTGGCATAAAGTTCTGACCACTCCTTCTTGGTGTTGCATTTGCTCTGTCAGTCAGTGTATCTTTCCTAGGACCATACAACCTTCGACATCCTTGCACTTCTTCTTCAGCCATTCTTCCTTAGCTACCTTGGACTTTCTATCTACTTGATTCTTTAATCGCCTGTATTCTTTTCTGCCCTCTTCATTTCTAGCATTCTTGTATTTTCGTCGTTCATCAATCAGGTCTAGTATCTCCTGAGTTATCCACTGATTCTTAGTTGATCTTTTCTTCCTCCTAACATTTCTTCAGCAGCACTTCTGATTTCATTTTTCATGACTATCCACTCTACCCTCTATTGTGTTTCCTTCAGCCTTTTCATTTAGTCCAGTTGCAACATGTTCCTTGAAACAATCCCTCACACTCTTTTCTTTCAGCTTGTCTAGATCCCATCTTTTCTTTCTTCAATTTCTTCAGCTTCAGATGGCATTTCATGACCAACAAGTTGTGGTCAGAGTCCACGTCTGCTCCCGGGAAAGTTTTGCAATCCAATACCTGGTTTCTGAATCTCTGCCTAATCATAATGAAGTCTATTTGATACCTTCCAGTGTCTCCAGGTCTCGTCCATGTATACAACCGTCGTTTGTGGTGTTTGGACCAAGTATTGGCAAGGACTAAATTATGATAAGTGCAGAATTCAACCAGCCGACTTCCTCTTTCGTTCCTTTTTCCCAATCCGAATTCTCCTACTGTATTACCTTCTCTTCTTTGGCCTACGACTGCATTCCAGTCTCCCATCACAATTAGATTCTCGTCACTTTTTACATATTGTATTAAATCTTCAATCTCTTCATATATTCTTTCGACTTCCTCATCATCCGCTGAGCTAGTAGGCATATAGACCTGCACTATTGTGGTGGGCGTTGGTTTGGTGTCTATCCTGACGACAATAATTCTTTCACTATGCTGGTCGTAGTAGCTTACCTGCTGTCCTATTTTCTTATTCATTATTAAACCAACTCCTGCATTTCCCCTGTTTGATTTTGAGTTGATAATTCGGTAGTCACCTGACCAAAAATCCTGTTCTTCCTGCCAACGTACTTCACTTATACTAACTACATCTAACTTTAGTCTATCCATCTCTCTTTTCTGATTCTCTAATCTACCACAACGATTCAAACTTGTAACATTCCACGCTCCGACTAGCAGAATGTCAGTATCCATCTTCCTGATGATCGCCCCCTCTCGTGTAGTCCCCACACGGAGATCCGAAGGGGGGACTAGTTTACCTCCGGAATATTTTACCCGGGAGGAAGCCATCATCAATACATCATTCATACAGAGAGAGCTGCATGTCCTTGGGAGTTAGTTACGGCTGTAGTTTCCGGTTGCTTCTAGCCGTGTAGCAGTATCAACACAGCTAAGCCATGTTGAGTATTATTACAAGGTCATATCAGTCAACCATCTAGACTGCCACCCTTGCAACTTCCGAAAGGCTGCTACCCCCCTTTCGATGAACCATTCCTTAGTCTGGTCTCTCAACAGATACCCATCCTATAAGGTTGCACCTGCGGCTCAGCTATCTGCTTCATTGGGACACGCAAGCCTCCTCACCCCGGCAAGGTCACATGGTTCGCAGTGGAGGCACAAAAAGAACAACGTCATTAACACATTATAGTAAGATGTAATAAGTGTTCTGCAGATGTTATTATCTTTCTTTAAGCCCTCTTGGTGGCCATGATCGTTAAAATGCTGAACTCTAAACGGTCCAACACCGTGGTTAGCTGGTTCGAGCCCCTTTGGTCGAAAAAAAAAAAAGAATTCACCATCCGTACGTTGGCCGGCTGTGTAGGAGAGTTGGTGGTATACAATTTCTAATCATAAGATTGCATGCCAAAAGCCTGGATTAAATTCCAAACCTCTCCGCAGTGCTCATAGGGATTGAGGGCATATGACGCTGTTGATGGTGATTCTTCCGTCGCATGGAGACGTTAAGCCTTGAGCAGACCTCTTGGTGCTATTCGACAGGAGTAGGCTCTCCCTGCTATCATATATGTATCATGTCATTCATTTCATCTCATTAACTCTTCTGATGCGGTTGACGCCAGGAAGGGCATGCGGTCATAAAAACCCGCCACGACAGATTCATCTCTCCTCATACCCGACCCCGTAGAGAAACTGGACAAACAAAGATGTTATTATCTTTCTTTGGCAGTTCGGCTGCAATACATTCTTATTTAGAGCATCACGATGGTTACTGCAAGACAAGACTATCATGGTGTGTTATCCAACTGTTCGGTGAAAGGTTCTTTAAATAACACCTTTTCCCTTTTGAGAAAGCTGACACCGTTTTTGGAAGTCCTGATCTCTCACTAATTGTCTTATTTTTGTGGAATCCATACGACCATTTCTGTAACTGAATGTGCAGGTTTTTTAGGCATTTGTTACTCTCCTCAGAGAGATGCCTACTTCTCAAAATGTACACACAGTTGCCATTCGCTTCCTGAAATCACTGTGTCGCACATAATAATTTATGATGGAATCCGCAGACTGTTATTTTTGTGATCACATGCTTTAGTCCATTTCGCTCTATCAGATGTGGCTTAAAATTTTAGTCGTAACTTGTAGGCCCTATATCCCGTTCATATTCCTTTCTTCGAGAAGTTTATCACTCTGCCTTGTGAATAAATGTGGTTGAGGGATTCAGCTCCTCAATATACAATACAGTGGCTATTTAGAGAACTCGTACAGGAATCTCGAGTGCGTATTCGTTGATACGCATTTTACTTACCATTTAGGAACAGTGTTTTTAGGTCCATAAGTATGGTTCCTAAATGTAAAATATAACTTCTCGGTGCAATTAAATAAGTGAGGTCGAAATTTGCTCAGAGCACCGCCGTCTCCAGGCTACATACTGCTTGCTGTATGCTATGAGGTTAACATGCTTCTCAGCCTCAGCGTGAGCTCTTAGTGTTACAAACCTCCACTAGGGGTGCCAGTTAACGCACCCAACTTATCTCCGTACCCACTTTGTTGTGTTCCAGTGCGTTTGCATCGATCATTTATGTGTGTGTCTCTGGTCGTAAAATAATGAATTGTTGTGTTCCCCTTTGGATATCATAGCAACAAATCCAAATTCTGCAGGTATGAGGATTCCTGAAATCCCCACAATAAAGAACTTTGGGAAAACTGGCTTAACGCTATCAAGGCAAGGATCAACCAAGAGTAGTCAATAGATTCTATCCGATTATTCTCGTGTTTGTAGCCTGAATTATTTTAGAGATGAGATACAAGATAAAACTAAAAGAAAAATATATTGAAGCCAGAGAGCGTCTTCGAATTATCTCCATTACCTCCTAGCCAGAAAAGTAGCTCCACGAGAGACTAGACAGCAACAAGATAATTCTTAGGAAGAAATCTATGATGAAAAAAGCTCTTCAGCCGCAGGAAATACATTGGATGACGAGTACGAAATTCATCTGAACAACGATGTCTCAATCCAAGTCATTATTCCAACGAGTAAGAATGACAGCAGTTATCAGAAAATCAGACATTAGAGGCTCCAATCGAGAATTCTGAGTCTGAGATAACAGCTGATGACTAACCATAATGAAGTTAAAAGACTACAGAGGAAATCCTGAGACAACTCAGAAATTGATCGTCTGAATAAAGTAAAGGAAGCAGCTAAATATAATTAACAAAAGATCGTTTATCTTTAAAGTCAAACCCATAATTTTCGCAAGACAAAATCCGCGTGGTCAGAATAAATCGCACGGTACTATGTTGTGTGGGGAATAGTATCCCAAACGGTTACGAATATGGCAGAACTCCTGGTCTAGTGTCAGCTCCGTCACAAAGTACTCTGGACAGGTAGCCTAAATGGAAAATCTTGATATCGTTTGTCGGGATTTCCCAGTTACTGAAGAAAATACTTAGAACTTAATGTTAAACACTTAGACCAACAGAGATTGCCGATTCAATGCCTAATTAGGTACGGCTCCTCTACGACCGAACCAGTGACAAGTTTGTTTGCGTGGTCAATGTTAAAGGTGTATGCGGCATTGATATTTAAAAATCTCCTGCTCTCGCGAATAAACTGTTGTGTTTTGTTCTAAACGGACTTTCAAAAGAAGTTCTCTATTCCTGATACCTACTTCCTGTGTGACTCATCCATGTTATCCTAGTCATAAACTTCTTTTCAGATTTCACTATTACCATTTGACAAATGTGAAGTCCCATTTCCTAGACAGTGAAATGACAGCAATGGCATCATCACCTCCAAATATGTGAGAGAAGTTTATCACCTGCAGAGAGACTTGACATCGAAGCCTGTTCGGTATTATGAATAAACAGAGGAATTTGGTAAAGATGACTGTTCTGCTGTATAAATATTTCCCCAACAGTCGCTGTTGCTATTCGCTTCATGAAAGAAAACCATGCTCGTTTAGAGACACATGTTTTAGACTTTTCATACGCGGAATCGACGGTGCGCTTCATGGAATCGCTTAACAACTTTTTCACATTCCACTACGCCATTGCCAGAACTTAGCACATTCGCAAAACAATCCGGGTTGTGTGCATTTCTATTCACCGGCAGATAAAATATTTACAATGGTTGAATGATGATTTCAATGAGTACGATGAAATAGTTCAGTTCGAATCAAAACTTAGAAAACTAAAGTGTATGACTAATGAGACGGCAGATGCTGTCTCGCTAACTGTGAAATCTATAGTGGAATGTGTGTCTTATCTGTTACAAAATGGGTTAATATATGGTCTCACTAGATGATATTCTGGATACGCAGTAGAAACTATTTAGCGCAGTGAGATTGGGTGGTGGATGTAATGACATGTCTGGCGCACGCGCTGCAATCTTTATATATAAAATGAGTTTTGTCTGTACATTGCTCAGAATTTGAAAAGAATGGTATTTCTGTATCGGTCATGTCCACAGTAACAAGAAAATGCATTTTTTACTATTCGGTAATTTCTGTCTGTCTGTCTGTCTGTCTGTCTGTACACGCATCACGAGAAAACGGATGAAGAGAATTTAATGAAAATCGGAATGTAAAGTCGGGTGATGAACCGCTACAATCTAGGCTATAAATTATTTTAATCACGCTGAGTGAAATGGTAGTTTAGGGGAAGGCCTGAAATTTGAATCTCAAATATTTATGTTATTAGTGGTCGTGTCTTAATGAAAATCGGTAGACAGAGATGGGAAATAAGTCGCTACAATATAGGCTATACACGCTGAGAAAAATGGTAGTTTAGGGGAAGGCCTAAAATTTAATTTTCAAATATTTATTATATTAGTGGTCGTATCTTAACCAAAATTGGTATGCAAAGTCGAGGAATAAGTCGCTATAATCTAGGCCATCAATCATGTTATTCACACTGAGTGAAATGGCACTTTAGGGGAAGGCCTGAAATTTAATCTACACATAAAATAATTGTTTTGCCTGTACATGGCTCAGAATTTGAAATGAATGGTATTTCTATATCTGTCATGTCCACAGTAACAAGGAAATGCATTTTTTACTTTTCCGTAATTTCTGTCTGTCTGTATGTATGTACACGCATCACGATAAAACGGCTGAAGAGAATTTAATGTAAATCGGTATGTAAAGTCAGGTGATGAACCACTGCAATCTATGCTACAAATTATTTTATTCACGCTGAGTGAAATTGTAGTTTAGGGGAAGGCCTGAAATGTAATTCTCAAATAAGTTATTTGTTATTAGTGGTTGTATCGATAAATACTACATAACTAACATATCTTTAGTTATGTCGTAAGTTGTAGTAGTTATGTAAGAAGTTATTAAATTACCGATCACTTATGTCTTATACATTGTTACCGTACCGCATATAATCACAGAGATATTCATGAATTTGGATTTTTGTTACTAAGTCCATATCAGCGCCGAGTCACGAGAAAATGGGTAAACAGAATTTAGTGAAAATCGGTATGTAAAGTATGAGAATAAGGAACTACAGTCTACAATATAAATAATTGTGTATGACGCTCTAATATCACAGAGTACCGGGCGAGTTGGCCGTGCGCGTAGAGGCGCGCTGTGAGCTTGCATCCGGGAGATAGTAGGTTCGAATCCCACTATCGGCAGCCCTGAAAATGGTTTTCCGTGGTTTCCCATTTTCACACTAGGCAAATGCTGGGGCTGTACCTTAATTAAGGCCACGGCCGCTTCCTTCCAACTCCTAGGCCTTTCCTATCCCGTCGTCGCCATAAGACCTATCTGTGTAGGTGCGACGTAAAGCCCCTAGCAATATATATATATCACAGAGTCGAAAGAAAACTAATGTGAAGGCCTGCAATATAGAAAGCTCATAAACTCTATCAAAAATAACATTACATTGACCATTGTTTGTTGTGATGCGCTTATTGTCTTCTGCTTCCACTCATCCCCGATAGATAGGATTACTGCAGCGCAACGAGGTTTTTTAATTTGCTTGACGTCGCACCGACACAGGTAGGTCTTGTGGCAACGATGGGGTAGGAAATAAATAGGGGTGTGAAGGAAGCGGCCTTGGCTTTAATTAAAGTACATTCTGGTGTGACTGGTGTGAAAATGGGAAACCACGGAATACCATCTTCAGGGATGCCGGCAGTGGGGTTCGAATCCACTATCTCCCGGATGCAAGCTCACAGCTGCGCGCCCCTAACCACACGGCCAACTCGCCTGGTCGTACCGACTGTAACAGCCTGCCTGTGTATTGGCGGGGTAAGTAGCTGGGGAGTTGGATAACTTTCTTCTTTAGCATGCCATTCTTCTGGTTCATACATTTTCTGATATTACTGGTACGTAACGCACTGGTTCATCATAATATTCGAGCTATTCAGTGCCTACTCTGAGGCACTGATTGGAATGAGTAGTGTGCATATTTAACGGAATAATGACAGAGGAGTGTTCATGGCAGTCTGCGACCTGGTTATTCCAGCTCTGGAACTTTGGACTGTTGGATCGGCAGCGCAGTACTGTTCGTTGAAAGTGAGAAAGTGTAAATGATAACATTGCTTTCAATCGCTACATTCCTACTGACGTTTTTGTAATGACCTATGTTGAATTCAGTTAGGAAAACCACCAAGTCAGTCTTTCTGAGAATCCCGTAGCGAAGCACGGGTATATCAGCTAGTATGTACTATAAAACGTATCCTGAAATCTGGTCATGAACAAAGGATCAGCGAGTGATAGAAATTCAATTTGCCATCTGCAATGTGGCTGTAAACGCAATTCTGGCGGCACAGAACAGGCAGTACCGGTATATAGAGATTGAGACGGCGGTACCTCAGAGCGTTGCCTACGCTATAATAGAAGGCCTGGACAAGCCGACACATTTCTGGGCGAACGATGTAGTTCAGGCAATGGCCGCTTGGATCGCGTTTATGTTCTGTTGTTCTCATGTTCTGTCTATATGTTTATATTGAAGATTCATACAATAACGCGAAATAATACATTTTTATTATCATTATGTCCGGTGTGAATGAGATATAAATATACAAAACAACTTAGAACACACTACACTTCATAGAGTTCTTTCATTTTGCACTATTTATCACAAAGGAGTAAAAAATAGGGAAATAGGGCTAAATAGAAGTACTGACCCGATTTTTCCCTAATTCTATAATTTCAACACTTTTCTGCTCAGAGGCTTGCTCTTGAATTTGTTTAATAAATCACAGTCATTAGTCACTTTCTTTGCATTATTATCAGGAACAGGCCTGAAAAATGTAAGTATAACGTATGTGATGTGTGCTTGATCACAGTCGCGGCACTGAAACGTCCCTTTAAACTTTGGAGCGGTAAGGAATTTTAGCTTTCGGACAAGTTTACATTTTCCTAGATATCCTAACGGCCGCGTTGTAAATATTAATACATTTTTAATAAGAAGAATTTGCATCGGTACTTTGTCGGGGAGGCAGAATTCCCCTCACAGTACTTACAGTGTAATCTGATTCGACAAAGTGCAAGTTACATGTTCTGGAGTTATCATTAGGAGCCGGAAGAGATACTTTTCTGCTGCCCTGTTCAGAAATAGCAGGCCTCCATTTCTCCCGTAAACTCGGATCTTTAGGAAAAAGATGCAAATTTATATTTGTGTATATTTCTTCGCTGTGTCAGCTGTGCAGTTAGGCACGCAAAATTAACCATCATAATAATGTTAATAATAAATAATGTTATTGGCTTTACGTCCCACTAACTACTTTTTCGGTTTTCGGAGACGCCGAGGTGCCGGAATTTTGTCCCGCAGGAGTTCTTTTACGTGCCAGTAAATTTACCGGCAGGAGGTTGACGTATTTGAGCACCTTCAAATACCACCGGATTGAGCCAGGATCGAACCTGCCAAGTTGGGGTCGGAAGGCCAGCGCCTCAACCGTCTGACTCACTCAGCCCGGCAATAAACCATCTTAACCTACAGAATGGAAAGAGAAACTTGACGGTAATTGGCTCCAGGGGCTCTGAAATTTTGAACGTGTGTTGACAACCACGGGGCCCTTAACTGAGTCCTGGCATTTCTTCCACTTACTTGTGCCAGGCTCCTGACTTTCATCTATCCTATCCGACCTTCCTTGGTCAACTCTAGTTCTTTGCCGACCCCTACGCTATTAGGTTTCCGAGGGCTAGGCAGTCTTTTATTTTCACGCCCTTCGTGGCCCTTGTCTTCCTTTGGCCCATACTTTCATTTTTCGAACTGTCGGACCCCTTCCAGTTTTTCTCTCTGATTAGTGTTATATAGAGGATGGTTGCCTAGTTGTACTTCTTCTTAAAACAATAATCACCACCATCACCTTGACGATAATTTGGAAGGACATAACTAAACAAATGTTACTGTTCAGCAACCATCCATATATTGCAAATCGTGAGACCAAATAAATTAAAAAACGACAAAACTCTTCATATTTCACGTTAGATAAGACCTTACCGTATAAAATAAAGTTTGATATATTATTTCTTCTCATAAAACATGTTGCAGTAACACACATCATCATAGAATTCACGCCAAACAACAGAACTTAAACGCGAACCTAGCGGTGGAAAAGAGAAAAACTATTACCCCGCTTTTAATGCAAGAAATTGGCTTTCTGTCCAGGCCTTCTAGTATCTAGTAGGCTTTGCTCAGAGACAGTAATCTAGGCCTGCTGAAACAGTAATGTACATTGGATGATGGTTAAATGTTTTTTAATGCATTCTTAACTTTCTTAACGTGCGGAGCGAGAGAAATATTCTGCTATAACTAATTTTAGCTTACGTGTTTTACTATTTACGGTAAAAGATACTATAAGCTAATAAGATTATGGAGAAGATGTTAGGCATATTACTCCTCGTGTTAACGGTGTTCATCCATACGAGTGCCGGTAAGAGCAATCTTAGCACTTCTAGCTTTTCATTAGTGTAGTATTGACGAGAAATTGTTGCGATAAACTTATGTGTAGAAATGAATTGTCCCTATCCTCAATTTAAATATTTCTTACATATTTGTTTGAAGTATTCCAACATTTATTCAGACAATGAGTTACAATTTATCGCTAATTAGCACTTGTACATTTGTCCTTGATTTAACTTTGAACGCATTTTTCAACACACTGTTGCTTCCAACTGCAGCACAGTTTTGTACTTACTGAATTGAATTTCTATTTCTACTAGTTAATATTTTAAATTCGCCACCACTTGACGTATAGTGATTATTGTTTTCTAAGTTTACTATTTACGGTAAAAGATACTATAATCTAATAAGATTATGGAGAAGATGTTAGGCATATTACTCCTCGTGTTAACGGTGTTCATCCATACTACCACTTCATGCAAAATTTTGTGGAAATTTATTTCTCTTTCATTGATTAAACTTTTTACATTTTAATTGGGACAGAATAAACCTCCATGCCTTAACTAGTAAAGAGACCACGTCCCAAACAAAGTCCTATGTTCGATTATTGGTACTGTTAAAGATTTCCCCCCTTCATTTGATAAGATGTGGAAGTTATGACTATAACATCTTGAAGTACGTTTTCTTTTTTTTCTTTTTTCCAACTTATTGGGGTCGGTACTTGATGTTACTTGTTACAGTTTTATGTCTGGATACCTTTTACGATGCCAACCCTAGGTGGACAGTGTGTTTTCCTACGGCAGTACGGTACTGCGTAGTGTAATATGGCGAGGGAAAATAATGTGGATTGGACAGTAAATTACTCTTGACGAAATTCGTTCAGTTTCGATAACCTTTTAGTAGGCCTACACACGAGAGCATGGTACCGGTACCCTTTTCGCAAGGTATTCGAATGCATTCAGGTATGGGCGAATGGAACGCTTCAGTTTTGTAAAGCCTATGGTAGAATCCGTGTAAACTGCGAAACGGGTGTCTATATGTCTCAGTTCATAGCGTTGCTTACGTTATTATACTAGGCTGGGAAATATAGGGCTCGCTGGCACGGTTGCCAACTCCTAGATACTCATTATCAATAGACATGGATTTGAAAATCACCAGATCTGGATTTGAAAACTCTATAAATTATCCAGATTTAGTAAGAGAAGGCATTAAATTAACACTTACCTCATTTCAATTGTGCTGTACTGCCTCTGGTGTTCTCTTGCGAAGATAGGTCTAGCCTATATTATAGCCATATGATCAATTGAATACAAGTCACAATAAAACACTAGCACTGTTAGAATAATGAAATGTTCACTGCGTTTTATCAATTATCGTAATCCTAACATAAGTCTATTTAATTGCAAACTCTATAGGTACGCAAATTAAAAAAAACTGTACTATATTTGTTTATTTATGGCTGATCTTTAGAAGTTGAGGGTACTTGGCCGGGATAGTTGTATGACTCTAATGTGCCTATTTTCTGCAGTACTTCTTTCGGTAGATCGTATGTATAACAGCAGTTCCCTGCCGTATTCAATCCTAATTTTCACACATGACGGAATGGAGAGTTTGAATTGTCATTGTATTTCTCAGTTTATTTTTAGTCATATTGACTTGGCTGAACACTCGTTCTACATCCGCAGAAAAATCCCTGGCAAATTAAGAAATATTTGATGTTTGGAGAATATTATGTATACACTTTACAAGTAGGCCTACATTTGGTGTTGCGCTCACAGTGACACACGTATGTCTTTTGTCTTACACTTTCAACGATTTCGTGTGTGGTATCTGTGTTCACTGAAGTTCTTTGCTTTCATTTCATTCATCATTTCATGAATTGTATCGCGATATGCAATATTTAATAGGCGACAAAGTGGTATGGGCAATGTACATAAGAAAAATTCAGTGGACTAGTGATTTATTGGTCCAGGGATCGAGCTACTTGCGTTCGAACAGAAATAAAAATATTTATAGGTCCAGGGATCATGCTATTTTTTCTGTTGACCTCCATTTTGCTGTTTGAAGTGGCCGCTCTAGTCATATGGACAAAGATAATGAGAATCTACAGACATAGCACTCCATTCCACGGTGCTAGCCCTGGACCTGAAGAAAATAACAAAAGACGGCACCAGCAGCGCAGTACGTCATAAACCAGTCCTGTCTTCAAGCCTTAAGTATGTTTTCATATTTCTCAAATAACGACGGTATTTCTTAATTTGCCAGGGATTTTTCACTTGATATGTGTAAAAGCAATTATTATGTTCCATTTATGACAAATTTTACAGTGATATTTGGGTGATACCAATGCGCATCGTACCCCGCATTAGAATGAGGAAGTAACGGTACGAGAGACGTTATAGCTAAATTTGCAAGTTCGCTGAAAGTGTTTTCTCCAGTTGAATCACTGTAAAAATCAACTTCTGCCCAAAAATTCACAGTGTCCTTAACTTCAGTCCACTGGATATGATGCAGATTTCTCCACTGGTTTTCTACTGCCACAATAACATTATTGTAAGCATAAAAGAGTTGTGCTATATCAATAATTTGCAACTTAAATGGCCTTAAACGATTTTTAGGTGAAAAGGGAGGCTTTTTTTCAAGGATCCCTATATTTTCAGGTAATCTTTGCCTCAGTTGTTGGATAAGTTCAACAATGAATTGCATGCATCTATCGCGTAGTTGTTTCTGTTGGTCTTCAGAAAGGGAGGACGATGATACTTTAGTTTCTAAATCATAACCTGAGTAGGGCTTTGGGCCCAGATGATTATTAATTTCTGTTTTCGGGACATCTACTTTGACACTGGTGTATAATGACTTAAAGAGAAGGATTAGGTCACCTAATAATTTTGGAGGATCTTGGTTTCGACTTTCGAACTTCTTATTTACGGTCTGCACTTCACCCAAAATTGGCTTCAGAAAAGACAAGTACAAATAATTCTGAGGGTCGCGATACATTGAATATAAAATATCGGCTATATAACAGCGATCTTTAACTCTGGGGCTGTACCTTAATTAAGGAAACGGCCGCTTCCTTCCCATTCCTCGGCCTTTCCTGTCCCATCGTCGCCATAAGACCTATCTGTGTCGGTGCGACGTAAAGCAACTAGCAAAAAAAAGTTATCTTTAAGACAAGGGATTTCAAAGTGAGTTTTTAACTCGGTCCACTGTTGCATTATTCTTGTCACTGTACTTTCGATGGGCAGCCACCGAGTTTGGCTTAACTGTACTAATTTCAAGGGAGAGTCGCCTTCATTTATTGTGCCTTCATTTATCAGTTTCATTTATTGTCTCGTATAGTTCTTTGTATACTACCTGCCGTAGAGATGATTGTGAAAACCAATTGTAACTTTCCCTTATGAGGAAATCTAAGTTTCTCGGCAAACACCCTGATGCATGTGAAACTGTCAATTGTAGAGAGTGACAAACGCATCTGATTAATTGTAGATTTGGCATTTTAGCCTTTAAGTTAACTTTATATAAACACCATGATTTATGCCTACCATAACAGACTCATTGTCTGTTCCTATTGCTTGTAATGTAGTCAAATCCAAACCTTTATTACACAGACATTTCTCCAAAGCCTCAACTATATCTTCAGCTCTACATTCTGACAATTCTACTAACTGTAGATATGTCACGACAATCTCTCTTTTACTTTTTGAATAATATCTTATAACAATGCCTGGTAACTTGGTAACTGAAATATCATTCGTTTCATCCAACAACAAACTATACCCGTTTTCACTTTCATGTAAATCATCTATCAAATCTTTTTCAAAATGAGGAGCTAACACGTTTTGTATGATAGCAGTGCATTTTCTACGATGCAACTTCAAATTATTAATCTCTTTGCTATCGGGAAAATTTACTTTATACAACTCGGGAAAATTTACTTTATACAATTCGCGAAAATGGTCAACCACTTGAACCGAGCAATGTTCTGCTATGAAAAGTGCCGTTCTACCTTCCAGTAAATTTGTCGCAAGATTAAGTGGTTTAAAATTTAAAGTGTTCTGCCTATTCGAACTAAAGGGTTCGGCTGCCTTGATGTGTTTAGCAGTGTTCCTATGTTTTTCAATATCTCCTAATATAGCACCTAGTTGAGTTTTACAGTATTTGCAAAAAGCCTTTGGTGGCAATTCCTTCTACTTTTAGTAACCACTTCTTATACCTATCATCCTTAAGCCATTCGTCTCTAAATCTCTGTTTATACTTTGTTCAGAACTATACTAACTCTGTAATTAAAAATTTTAACATAAATTAAGTAGTAGACACTGCCAAACAGCCCCAACTCAAAAGTCCAGCGCACTATCTTTAATCAACACAGCGACATTGGCACTGGCAGCTGGGCTCCTCGCATGTTTTATTCTAACCTTTCCAGTTACAAGTATCGAATGATGTCGACCGAGCTATTATTCACCTTAATAATAAGGTCAATAATGCATGGAGATACATCATTCATGCTGCTAAAAATCCTGCGCGGCGCGCTCTTGCTCAATGGGGCTGGTTTCATTTTCAAGCGAGTCGCTTACGTAAACATGTTATTTTTTAAAATTGACATTTTATTATAAAATCACCAAATATGTCACTAGATTTTAAAGAAAAACACCATATTTTCGACAAGTCGCAAAATTAAAAATTTGTCACCATATGACTTCCTGAAAACACCAGATCTGGTGACAAAATCACCAGATTGGCAACCGTGCTCGCTGGTGGTGAAACTGGTTCCCGCACGAGCTCGTAAAACGCATTGTTTCGCCGCTATTTGCGCTCTTCTTAGCCATAAAATTGCGTGGGCGAAGTATACTCATTCAAACATTCACTAGCATATCAAGACTTATTTTTGTACTTTGAGTTTTCTTGTGCAAGTGCGGGTGATTATAATTTAGCGAATGAAATTAATGACCGTATTTAAGTAATGCGAACATCGGATAATTCTTAAAAAAAAAACATGCTGTACTCTAATGTTCCTGGCTGTGTACCAAAGATCTGAAAGGACGTGCTATCTTATTTCACAGATTTCCGAAAGACGAAGAAGTTAAAACTAAATGGTGTTTGGCAATTTCTCGTCAAGAAAATAGTCCGGGATTTCTGTGGAAACCTGTGTTCATTCCACTTTTTTCAGTCGGCATTTTAGGGACTCAGATGAGTGTAAACACAGCACTATAAATCCTACTTTCGAATGCCATTAAATCCATATTTCAAGCTTTTCCCGGACACAAACAAACACATTCCATACAGGAAGACCACATAAGGCTACAGAAGTGGGAAATGAAGCTAAACTGTAAAAGAAAATTGAACCTAATGTAGAACCAAACGCACATAAGCTACAGCCAGCGAAGAGAAGAACCATCCAACTGTAATTATCAGTGAACCATTATACAGAACCACGGCACAGAATGTGCTATTAAATAGCGCTGTTAACGGAGCGGTTTGTTTACGGAGCGGAGGCTCCGGGCGCTTTCAATCGGTGCCTCCGGAGAACCTCCGATTGAATTACAAGCGCGTAGTTTAAACTTGGTACGGGAGAAATGAACGAGCATTTGCACAGGAATTTATAACTTGTCGCTATTAATGTGAGAAACTACGCCCCTCCGTTAATACTTTAGTTATTTGGCGATATTACAGATAGCATTCTTACGGACAAACATAATAATTATGTAACAGAATTTCCGATTGAATTACAAGCGCGTAGTGTGAAGTTGGTACGGGAGAAATGTACGAGCATTTGTAGAGGAATTTATAAGTTGTCGCTATTAATGTGAGATACTACGGCCCTCCGTTAATACTTTAGTTATTTTGCGATATTACAGATAGCATTCTTGCGTGCAAACATAATTATGTAACAGAATTTCCGATTGAATTACAAGCGCGTAGTGTGAAGTTGGTACGGGAGAAATGTACGAGCATTTGTACAGGAATTTATAACTTGTCGCTATTAATGTGAGAAACTAGGCCCCAGTTTATACCTTTATTATTGAATGATATAGCGATAGCATTCTTACGTACAAACATTGAATGACAAGCGCCTAGTGTGAACTTCAGACGGGAGGAAAGAACGGCATTTTCACAGGAATTCATAACTTGTCGCTATTATTGCGCGAAACTACGCTCCTCCTTTAACTTTTTTTAAAGGCTATTTGTTCGGGGCGTCGACCTATGAAGATCTTTTGCTCCTCCTTGCACCGTATGTGAGGAAACCAGCGTGTATTATGTAAATGGCAGAAGTGTAAAGTGTTGAATGTGAGGAAAGGAACCCATTTATGCCCAAATTATTTTCTTCTTGCGATATTGATAACTTGTATATATAAACACTTAGTATGACCCATTATACATGTAGAAATGAACAAAACCATATTTACTTGTTTAGAGCCCATATAAACACATGGGTCGTTAACGACCCGCTACGCACTTGCTCGGGAAACAGGGAGAGACGATATTCTGAACATCAACCTTAGCAACAATTTATTTCTACAGACATATAGTTTACGTACTGTACCTTTTAGAAATGAGATTTATAATGACACAAAAAGCAATAATTGTCATTGTTCTGTTTAATTATAATTATGTTTAGTAGCCAAAACACGTAATTTCAGATTCTATAACTGACAGTGGAACTGAGACATTCTTATTCGTGGTAGGGGTACATATCCACTCAGAAAAAGTATGCCAAGGAAAGAGGCATAACCAACGGTCTATTTCAATATATGAAGAAATGTATCTGCTTCGAGAAATGCACCCAAGAATCTATAGGGTATGATCGGATCGTAAAATGTCTTTTACCTGGATGACGAACATTGGGCGAAGAAGAGGGTGGGAATATCATATTAACTATTTCCCAATTGAATGAGTAAGATTTAGCTGTCCCGTTAATACAATTTTCGACTAAGTCTAACGTCAACTTGTTCATTTTCCGGAAGCGGTTCAGGTTCATCGCTGATTTCGGGAGGAGATTATGAATTGAAGTTACTGTTTACCTGCATCACTAACTCTGCTGGAGTCTACACGTACCTCTGCCAAGAAGTATTTCCGTTTTGTTATTTGAACCATCACCACACATAATAACTCTCATCGTACCTCAGTTTCTCGTTCTTTGAGTTTCTCTTTCATATGCTGAAAGGTGTGTGTCAGCAAGCAAATATCGTCTGCGTAGTCCAGATCTTCCAGTCTCTTTAGCAGCCCTCACTGTAAACCCCTTCTTTTCTGCGTACACTTCCTCATGATATCATCTATCACCAGAAGAAAGATGATAGGCGACAGGACACACCCTTGCCTAACTCCGGAGGTCACTCCAGATGCTTCTGTTAGCTTGCCTTCATGTACCACCCGGCACTCATAGCCATTGTATGTCTCCTTAATCAGGTTGACTATCTTCCGTGGAATTCCATACTTCAGTAACAGGCGCCACATGACGTCCCTGTCGACTGAGTCGAAAGCCTTCTCAAAGTCAACAAAGAGCATATACGTATTAGAGTTCCATTCACAACTCTGCTCAATGATGATCCGGAGAGTGTTGATCAAGTCTACACAACTACGACTCTCTCGAAAGCCAGCCTGCTCCTTCCTTAGCTTCTGCTCAGTTTTTGTTTTAATACGGGTGATTACCTTACTGGGAATAGATAGTAATGTAATTCCTCTCCAGTTTTTGCAGTTACTTATGTCTCCCTTTTTAGGCAGCCCGTTCTTCCATTCCTTTGGCATCTTTTCCTCTTGCCAAATTTTCTTGAATAAGATATGTAATGCTGCAGCTGGTACATCTATTTCAACATTTAAGGCTTCAGGTGGAATGTTTTCTAGCCCAGGAGACTTCCCGCTTTTAATCTGTTTAAGTGCTTTTCTAATCTTTTCTATCGAAGGCTCATCAACACGGATGCGAGCATCACTGTCCCATTCCTCTTCTTCGACTTCATCTACCTGATCAATTCCTCGGTTGAGTATTTACTCAAAATGCTCTTTCCATCTAGCTAATTGTTCATGTTCTCCAGTGAGCATAGTCCCTCCTCTTGGATAATGTCCTCGTTATCTGATACAGTTCCTTCACATCACCTTTATTTGCGGCTATTTCGGCTTGACTTGCGTATTCTTCGACCTGCCTACGTCGGTCATTGCGAGCACTCCTCTTTACTTGTCTGTCTAACTCACTGTATTTCTTCTCAAGTTCTCTTTTAATGTGCCGTGTCCTAGAGGTGAGGATAAGTTGCTTCGTTTCCCTCCGCTGTTTAATCTTCTCCCATGTCTTTTCTGACATGCAGTCTTTCTTCAGCAACTCTCTATGACGTAATGCCTCTTCGCAGGTCTCTGTTAAAGTCTTTTTAATGGCTTCCCATGTTTCCTCTACTCCTTCCATTGCTTCTAGATCTAGGACTTCAGACCGGTTTTTCAACTGTAACTTAAAGTTTTCTACTATCGGTTCCTTCTTCAGCTTGCCAATGTCATAAAGTCTACTTCGCCTCTGGAAAATTCTTGTCTTTGCTGATATCTTAAACTTAAACCAAGCCATCACCAAGTGATGATCAGATCCAACATCCGCTCCTCTCTTATTTCTCACATCGTGAAGCGAGCCCCTCCATTTACGACTTACTGCCACATGATCAATTTGATTCTCTGTGCGTTGGTCGGGCGACACCCATGTGACTTTATGTGGGAAAAGCGTCCCTCCAATAACCAGATCATGTTCTGTACACAATTTAAGGAATAATTCACCGTTCTCGTTCCGCTCACCAAGCCCATGCTTTTCCATAATGTGTTCCACTCCTTCATTATCTTTTCCCACTTTTGCGTTAAAGTCTCCCATGAGCAGGACAACTTCTTTCCGTTTTATTTTCTTTAAAACGCCTGAAAATGCTGCATAGAATTCCTGCTTCACTGTCTCTTCACTGCACTACGCAGATATTGCGTATGTTATTCTGAAAACGAGCTGTGATAATTCGCTCTGATATAGGGTGCCATTCCAGAAGTCCCTGCTTTGCTCTCTTGCTCAGTAACAGTCCAACACCGTCCCCTGCAATCTCTCCATGTTCTCGCCCTGAGTACAAGAGGGTCATTCCATTCCGGCACTTCATTTCTCCAAAGTCATCCTCACTTCACTTAAATCAAGAAAATCCAGTCGGTAATTCTCCATTTCTCTTATGATCTGTTTCAGCTTCCCAGGTTCTCTCATTGTACGAACATTCCAACATCCAAATCGTGTTACCTGTTTCGCGCTAAAGGTCGTCAGCTTTTTGTCCGTCCGGCTATTTTTCATCTTTGTTTCTTTAAAAAATTTATTTAAGAGCTTACGAGTTATTGGCCCATAAACTCCGAGTGCCTTGGTGGGGCTGCCACCTTAAGGCCAAGGCACTGGCCCTTACACGGATATTGGTGTATATACTGAAGAAAGAGCATTTCCTCTCCTCTTCTTAACAGTGTATACTTCAGTTATACCGCCGGTACTCGGTCGCCATTTACCCAGTCTGTGATAACAGGGAGCAGCACGAGAAGGTTGGGTTTGACATTTGGCTGAGAGAGGCTATGTATTACGCATCATCAGCCCTTGCTCCCTATTATCTCGCCTAGAAAAAGGCAAACCATGGGCAAACATTGTCGAGATCGGCTGAGCGATGACCGTCCGACAAGGCCTCCAGTGACTTCCATCTCTTGGGTCTTTGATAAAGCATGGGGATGAACGTCATGACGTGGCTTCAGAAACTGGAAGGATATTTCAGTCTTGCCAACATCGATGTCTTGATGTAGAAGAACAAGAGCTTGGATAAAAATAGTGAGTATGTTGAATAGCAATGTGTACTGCCATGTATTCATATATCTGCCTGAAAATGAAGTTTCTCCTTACGAGATCTCGTTTCCTTATTTTTAAAAGGTACATCGTACTTATAACACATGGTACCTGTCAGGCTCCACCAATCTTAGTAATAAGCCATACAAAATACACCCTGGGGTGTACAAAATTCCCTGTACTTGCGGCAAGGTATACATTGGCCAAACATTGCGGTTCCATTGGTACTCGTATCAAGGAACACCAAGGTAATATCCGTCTCAATCAGCAACAGCTGAGCACGCCCTATCAACGGATCATGATGTCGCGTTCCAAGATGTTCCACTACTACTAACATGTTTCCATTCCTCCCTTGAAGAAGAATGTGAGTCTCTCAGACCAGCAGATGCTTGGAGAAAGTGAGGGGGTAAGCTTTCGTTGCCTATACTAGGAAATGTGTCGGCATTCACCTTAGTGGAGGAGAATGGAAAACCACGGAAAACAACGTTCAAGTCAGCCGAAGGTGGGGACCAGCCCTTCTCCGTCTCCCGAATTCAGAGGCGTAGAGCCACGGTAGAGCCGTGGGCATCCCTCCTCTGCTCAGGTGGCCGGTCAGAATGCAGAGCTGCCGGACCACGGACCAACCGTGGCGACTTGTGGGCAACTCATCCTGCATCCGCCGATCAGATGTTCGAGGTCTTACCCACGCTAAACACTAGAGGTCTGAGATTATACGGGAAGCTGTGGAAATACGTATTTGTCTGTCACCTACGTAATACGTAGTTGCTAGCCATTAAGAATTTATATAGGTAGTTCTCTTCCTCGTCCTTTCACTATTATCATTTCTTTCCGATTTTTCCAAATTCGTATCCTCCTCATCACGAGATGGTTCACGCCGCACACAGGGAGCTATAGTGGAGAACGGGAGTCCCACTTAATATAGACAACGGAAAAGCATTCTTACTTTCAAGCGATTCAAACCTCCATTCATTTTTAGAGAAGTCTTACACGTGAACAGACGAGCTTATATTTGGAAGACGCAGAGCAAAGTTCTCTGTGAAAAAAAAAGAAAAGCCGAAAAGCTTATTAACGTATCTACACACAAACTATTAGTATCTATGTAATTTTATCATCATTCATTGTGTCCGACTCGTTGGCAGAATGGTGAGCGTCTTGGGTTCGATTCCCGGCCGGGTCGGGGATTTTAACCTTCCTTGGTTAATTCCAATGGGGCTGGGTGTTTGTGCTGTCCCCAACATCTCTGCAACTCACACACCGCAACCAACACTATCCTCCACCGCAATAACACGCAGTTACCTACCTATGGCAGATGCCACCCACCCTCATCGGAGGGTCTTCCTTACAAGGGATGCACTCGGCTAGAAATAGCCACACGAAATTATTACTATTATTATTATTATTATTATTCATTGTGCAAAATTTGAATCACCAAAATACCGTATTTCAAGTAAAGTGGGTCTCGGCCCTCAAGTGGCCACGGCTGGTCCGTGGTCTAACAGCTCTGCACTTTGACCGCCCAACCGAGCAGAGGAGGGGTGGCCACGGCTTTCCTGTGGCTCTACGCCTCTGCATTCGGAAGACGGGACAGGGCTGGATCTCACGGTTGGCCCCAACTGTCGGCTGTCCTGAGAATGGTTTTCAGTGGTTTTCCATTCTCCTGCACTAAGGTGAATGCCGGGACACTTCGTAGTAAAGGCAATGGCCGCCAAACCCCTCAGCTTCTCCGAGCATCTCCTCCTTCACCGTCACAAATCTCACGCCTGAGAGACGGCGTCACCGTCTAAGAGGCTCGCTTCCCCCTTCTGGGGAGGAATGAAACAATTTTACTAGTAGTAGTAGTGGAAAGTGTGTGTTTGATGGTTACTTACACTAATGCCTGCATTTCATGTACCGGTACATCATCTTTTAATTGGTCAGTTTCGTTTGTAAATGGTCTGAAGGAATGCAGTTTATTAAGTTTCTATTGACTCAAGGGGAAGTATAACTGGGCAACCATCCTAAGCAAAATATGAAAAGTTCCAGCAATGCTTAGAATGAATGTATTGGCCAAGGAAATACAAGCACCATAAAAGGCTTGAAAATGAAAGACTCCCCAGGCCTCAGAAACCTAACACCGTCGGGACAGAAAAAGAACAGTTGACCAAGGGAGGTCGGATAAGAAATATGGAAGCGAGTAGCCTGACACAAATAACTGGAAGCAATGTCAGGCTCAAAAATGCTACAAAAATGGATGCCTCTGGGACCCCTTTCAGTCGCCTTTTACGACAGGCTAGAGATACAGTGAGTGTACTCTACCGGTCCCACCCACGGCGGGGAAGTAACATTACTATTCCTGTCCTATTACTAAATTCAGTAGTCAACCCGTACCGTAGTTAGGTCTAGTTTTACGGCTGAATATCCTTCCTGACGCCAACGCTGTGTGGCGGGACATCGTTAGTATTACGGTACATGTTTCTCTGGTGGATGGTAGTGTGATGTGTTTTGTGTATATGAAGATAATAATAATAATAATAATAATAATAATAATAATAAATATAGTAATAATAATAATAATAATAATAGTATCAGGGATTCCAGGCTATTTAAATTGCGCGCCTTGTCTACGACCATCTATGCCAACGGACTTGAACATTTAAACTCTCAAAGAATTTCGTCTTCTACAGTCAGATGGCTCCAACATCGATTTGCTAGCTCACCCTCGCGCACTAAAAACGGACCTAGATCTTAGGAAATTTAATTTTTGTTATTAGTAAACCTTTTTCTGAAGACTACTTTTTTAATGTACCGAAGTTGTCGACACTTCAGCTGGTTCCTCCTCTAATGTAATCTATCAGATACTTGTAAATATGTTCTCTAGCCAATCAAAACCGGGGTTGTGTACAGGAATCCAGCCTATCAGCAAAGTGTGGTTCAATTGAATCGGGAAGCTTCCCCTTACGGAACTACCTAAGGAGGGCACGTTAGGGCCGTCTTGTCTGAATTGCTCCAGTGCCTGGGAGTGTGACTTGACGGAGGTCTAGGAGGCAGGGGCGCGGCCTGCTTGAAGAATATCCAGCGATACAAGGTAATGAAGGATTTTTCCTAAACATTTGATAGCCCCTGCGGTTTAGTTTGAGGGGAAGGTTTTAGCCGTTTTCTTTTAATGTAATGTTGTGAACTGGTGGTTTAAATGTAGGATTTTCGGCGAAGTTTGAGGACTCTGTTCCTATTCCCTACCGGGAAATATGTAATGTAATGGAAAGAAGAGTGATGACCCTCTGCCGACTCCCATTCAACCTTGCCATTAGGTGACGAAAGTTTTCAAACTCTAAATTTTGTAAATCCCGTCTTGGTTCTAAAGGCTCCTCCTTTAGTCATCCTCGTGTAGTATGGGAATAACCTCTGTATCTTTGGGCCATAAGCCCACTTAGGTTTCTATTAATTTCTATAAGGAGTGTTGGATTTCGCCCCTTTGCCTCTTGTTAATGGCCGGTTATCTGCAACCTTTTCTCTTTTCTCTTCAGGCCATGTAGTACGGATAATAATGTCCCTGTTGATCCTGTATTATCCATAAGGTAACTGTTCTTCGTTGCAGCTCAAAACGCAGTCTTGGCATTCACTAAACCAACCATCGTCAAGGGGTCTAGTGGTAGCCCACATCTTGGACTCAGCAGTCGCCCAGCTGGCAGGTTCCCTACCTATTGTTTTCCTAGCCTTTTCCTAAATGATTTCAAAGAAATTGGATATTTAGTGAACGTCTCCCTTGGTAAGTTATTCCAATCCCTAACTCCCCTTCCTATAAATGAATATTTGCCCCAGTTTGTCCTCTTGAATTCCAACTTTATCTTAATATCTTTCCTACTTTTATAAACGCCACTCAAACTTATTCGTCTACTAATGTCATTCCACGCCATCTCTCCGCTGACAGCTCGGAAAGGTGGACTAAGCACCAATTTACAATACCTGGGCGAGAAATTGCACGCTCACCATATACAGCAGTGATTTAACGATGAATGTCCGTACAACTGAGCCTTTGAGCCCATAGAAATCTGATCATTGCACGCACCTCCAATTTGGAATGAACATCCAGTTGACGCGCCATTGAGCCTAGCCTCTCTGCACATACAACACGGGGGGATGGATGCCACACTAACCTTCCTATCGAACGTGTCAGCATTTACTGTAGCTTGCTCCGCAATGGCCACGGTCACGACACACGGCGTGCTCTCGCGGCGAGCTGGTGTAACTTTTAGATTCACCCTCGTACGACAAAAAAATTGGTTTCCCCTCTTCCTCTTTCTTTCCTTCTTTATCTTCTGTTATTATCTTTCTGTTTTTAATATTTAATCTTTCTTCTCCCTATATATGGGTGGGTACTAAATACATCCCATACAATTTCGGGGGGGGGGGGGCGTAGCTCCCCGGAGTCAGCGCTCCTACTCACAATCACCAACCATGTCGTACGATCAATCGAGAATTCATTTCGAACCGTGTAAAAAGTAAGTAAAAAGAACAGGTTTGATTCAGTTGAAGAAAGGTACGCGCGTGCACCGGCGAGGTGTCCCGACATAAACAATCAACACTGCCCCACTCCAGTACTTCAATGGACGGGAGGGAGTGAAGGGGTAGTGTCGAAGGCCACTCCAGTACCACAAAATAGGTGAAGGGAGTTTGCTAAAGGCACAGTGAGTGGATTGCTATACATCCACTACCATGTCCATTTCAAACACAAGTCTTGTACCTGTAGAAATGCGTTAAGCGAGGAGTTGGGGGATGACGCCATGCTTTGTTTAATATCGGACACCATTTCTGTGCATGTGTGTACAGATGTCCATTCTTTTTAATCATAGATTATTTATTTAATCCGTTTACCCTCCAAGGTTGGTTTTTTCCCGGACTCAGCAAGGGACCCCACCGTTTCCGCCACTAGGGCAGTGCCCTGGAGCGTAAGACATTTGGTCGGGGTTACCGCTGGGAAGGAGGACCAGTACCTCGCCACGGGATGAACAGAGACCTTGTGGGGGATGGGAATATTGGGAGGGATAGGCAAGGAAGAGGGGCCTTAAATTAGATACCATCCAGGCATTTGCTTGGAGAATAAGTGGGAAAAGATGGAAAGCCACTTCGAGAATAGCTGAGGTGAAAATCAAACCCCCTCTGCTCAGATGACCTCTCGAGGCCGAATTGACCGTCTTCCAGTCCTCGTGCCACTTTTCAAATTTCGTGGCAGAACCGGGCAGCTAATCACCACAGAAGCGGACTATTAACCAATGTTAATCGTTTGGCTCCTCGTCTTGACACACCATATTACAAATTCTTACTTGAAATCGACAGTTTCTGCTTGGGAGTGAGGTCAACAAAGACAAAATTTTACAACTCCATGAAGATGATGCAGACTGATCGTTTTTTGCGTCGCAGAGGAATGCTTTATAAGTCGTTAGTTCTCTGCAATCCAAATATTTACTAGCATCCCTGTGGGGGTAAAATCAGCATCAGCGTCGGCAACATTCAAGCAAAGATTCTGAGGGGTGTAGATGCAAAACTCACAATCTCCACTTTTCATGATTTACAGTAAAGCTGAAAAAACTCTCAGATGTACACACCTGGACGAATTTTGCTATGTACGTTTCTATTTACATCTTGAATGTGATAAGTGCTGGAGAGCATCTTTTCTTGTGGAAAGTAAACGTGAAGGCGGAAAATTACATTTTAAGTGTGGAGAATGTGAGTTTTGCTCCACGTTTTGGGATAATGTGAGTTATGCATCACTAGGCTGTGGATAATGTAAGTTTTGGTACAAATATTTTAACATTTAGTATGCTATATGAAGCTAAGAAACAGGATTCAAACAGTGAACAGAAGAAAATAAATAAAAGAAAAACGGACACTTGGAGGATAATAATAAAAATACAGTATATTAAACAGTAATGCATAGGGAAAATACATGTTTATTGACAAGGAATAATAGTACTGTACCTCAAGATGTTAACATGAATGACCTACATTCCCACAAAGCAAATCAGTTCTGAATCACTTCATTTCCTAGCGGAAAAGATACACTGACAGTTCTTAAACTATTTAAATGAACAGATGCGGAGCTTCTTCCTCTGGCTGGCAATGAAGAACATTGTCTTCTTGTTCATCCTCATTGACATCTGTATTTCCATCTACAATGTCTTTGTAAAAGGTCAAAGTTGGAATACTCCGCCATTCTTCACCATAGTGCTTTCCCAGAAGAGCGTTGACATCATGTTTCTTTTCCATACTTAGACTGTTGGATTTCCGAATTTCTGGTGGATTCATATTGACAATAGCCTTAGTTGGTTTCATTATGGAAGAATATCCCTGTAGTCGTAAATTGTAACAGCTCTCACCCCGTACTACAGCTTTTGTGCCACGCTTTTTGACGAAGATGCGCTTACTTGCTTGTAAACGAAATTGCCATTTATTTGGAGGTTTTGTGAAGTGGTCCTTTTCACTTTTCCAGTCACAATTTGGACAGCCTTCTTCTACAAGTCTTACCACTGTTGCATAATTTCCTATCATGTCCATGTATTCCTGTGGACTGATTATGTTTTTGTGCTTGCGTACCTCCTTTTCAATATTACCAAAGACACGGTCAGGGGGGATGAAGCTGTGTCCGGTAACAGGGAATACTAGTTGGACTTCTTTGATATGTTTGGGGGAGAAATTTACGAGCCAGTAGCTGACCATTGATACTACAATGGCATTCTTATTTTGTCCCCCACAACCGTCACACACCAAGCGCACAGTTGTTAAAGTTTCTGACATGTCTGTGTTGCGTAAAGCATGAAATAAACATGATGTTACTTCATTCGCTCCTTTTCGGAATTCATTTTCAAGCCAAATATAAGATGTAACCTTTTCTCTGGTCAACTTGCTTTTAGAGTGACCTTTTACAACTGTAAAATTGTACAAATAGATCTGCCTGCTATAGTACGTTGATTGGTCAGGTAATTTCGGAAGGGGTAGGTTTCGTTGACAATCAAAACTTAATATCAGAAGGCTTGGATCATCTTTTTCTTGAAGAAGTCTATAGAAAGCCTCAGATCTTCTCTTATGGACGGTTTCCTCAGCCATCAATGTTTGCTTTTGTGCAGGATCGGTAACAGTTTTAATTTTCCCATTTAACTGTAAACAAGTTGAACATACATCGACGCGTATTGTACTTCTTATTGAAAAGTCTCTAAGAAGCCACTGTTTCACTTTCAGTTGGTACGCAGCACAGTTGTTGTACATCCGCCACAATTTCATGATACTGAGCTCGGATGAGAGGTAACGCCCAGAACAGTAATGAGGCTCTGAACATGTCAATGAATTCAGAAACTTCATAACATTATTTCTTTTTGCCGTATACTTAAAACTTAGCGGTCACCTCCTCGATTTTCTTTAGCCAAGCCGCCAGTATTTCTAAAATGTTTTAACACTGTGTTAATGCGAAATCTTGAAATGTTAATCACACCCATAAATGTCTTCAAACATACAGGAATTCTGTCTCCCTTATGGTTTGGAATGAAATATTTTGTCCTGCAAGACTGAACATTGTATCTTCCTGTGGTGGGCCTCTTTCTCTTCGTGCCTACGGACTCCGTAAATTTCAAAACAAAGTTGTCTTGGTAAACTTTGTCCTTATGAGAATAGAATCTCTCATGAAACCTGCGAAGGTCTTGAGCTCCAATTGTACGACATAAGAAGGCTCCCTGACTGTGATTGCATTCTGGAAACTTGGGTAACCTCTTCGAAGAATATCTGAAAGAAAATAAATTCAAAACATGTAAATACGAAAACATAGTATTGTGAAACCTTCTCTTAATAATCCACCTCCAAAGCAAGAAAGTGCACATCCAACTCACCTCATTTGTTTAGCCTTGTTTCTTTTCCAGTTAGATTGATCTCTACTCCTCTTCCGACCTCTTTCCTCTGGAGAACATGGTTTCACACTTTCTTCCATTTGTAACCCTTATTTTGGGGAACTATTTATCCTAACTTAACAACTGATGTACTGCCGAAGCCTTCACCTAACAATATGACATAAATTGTAACCTAATGTAAACATGGGATACCCACAATGCACTCAGAAACAAGTGCAGCCACACGATTGGTGTAACCGGAGAGTGTGACTTTTGCTTCGTGCTGGGAAGTGGATAATGTGAGTTTTGCAACAAACCCTGAATTTCAGAATGATTTTATACAAGTAAAATGTTACTTTCGCTACAAGTTTTTCATTGGAAACGATGCCCGTTAAGGTAGAGAACACGCCTTCACACAGAACTCAATATTGAAAAAAATGGAGAATGTGAGTTTTGCTTCTACACCCCTCGCCGGTGGGAAATACACAATGATGTTTAAAACAAAATACCGGTTGTCATTTAAGTCAGTAGCGTAGCCAAGATTTCAGTTTGGGGGGGGGGGGCATTCATCCAGAATTTTATTTTGTTTGGTGTCCGAACTTCCATAGTTTAGGTGGTGTGGAATACCGAAAAAGGAGATGAGTGTCCTTGGATCCAAGTAAGAGTGGTGGATTCGTGCGTATTACGGAAGCTAATATTAATTTTATTCTTCTTATTCTTCCACCTCTTTTCCCACATCTGTGGGGTCGCGGGTGCGAACTGTGTCGCACATGTGGATTTGGCCCTGTTTTACGGCCGGATGTCCTTCCCGACGCCAACCCTATATAGAGGGATGTAATCAGTGTTGTGTGCTTCTTTGGTGGTTGGTAGTGTAGTATGTTGTCTGAATATGAATATGTTGGGACAAACACCCAGTCCCCAACCAGAAGAATTAATCAGACGCGATTAAAATCCCTGACCCAGCCGGGAATCGAGCCCGGGACCGTCTGAAACGAAGGCCTCAACACTGATCATTCAGCCAATGAGTCGGACTCCGGAAGATAATATTAATGTACATTATGTATAAAATGCTAAATAAAAGTACATTGGTTAAAACTCCTGGGGTGTCTGGACTCCTTGGACGACAATCCCTCGTTCTCCGGCTACCTCTGTTACCCCCAACCCAACATAACTGCAGCATTTCATATATTCCGAGTACAAGTGAAATGAATGCCAGAATAAACAGTTTGAGTAAGGATGCAATATTCTGGTTTAGAATTAATACGGTAATGTTATTATAGTAATGGTCATGCGATAAGGAATTAAGAAGTGACATTTTATAAAATAATGCGGCAAAGAAATACACACAGACACACACACGCACGCGTCGAATACAGGTTTCTCGTCCTTCTTATCCATGGCTAGATGATGAAGGCAAGAGAATGATGGCCTACCGTGACTCGTTATTTCGACATTATAAACAAACCCTAGATGACACAGACTTCGAATCTAACCGCATCTTAAGAAATCGCACAAAGCAGTTAATCAGAAATATAAAAAATGTATATATTTTCGGAATTTAGCTAACAACTTACATTCTAATCGCGCATGGGACCAACTTAGAGCTCTGGGAATAGGAAAACATCAACAGAGACAGGCAACTCCTGACATTCCACTTGACGAACTGAACGATTACTTTACTAGAATAAATATTCAACCTATCCAAATTAACTGCACCGACTCACCGCCCTCCCCTCCAGCCAATCCACTATTCACATTTCACAGTGTCACAGAAAATCGGGTTAAAAAGGCTTTGTATTCGATTAAATCAAATACTACAGGTGTAGATGATATTCCTATTAATTTTATACATAACCTTATGGGTGCTATCTCGCCTTTACTGACGCACATACTGAACAACTGTTTACTAAACGGAACTTTCCCTACTGTCTGGAAAACAGCCAATATTATTTCGGTACCTAAGAGTTTAGACCCACAATCACCCTCTGACTATCGTCCTATGTCAGTATTCCCTGCAGTTTCTAAAGACTTTGAACGTTTAGTATACGAGGAAGTTCTGGAATACCTACATAAAAATGCTCTTTTGGACCCTTTGCAATCTGGATTTAAGGAGGGTCACAGTACCACAACAGCACTTTTGAAGGTTACTGAAGACATTAGAAACGCTATGGACAAACGACTGCTCACTATACGTATCCTTCTTGACTTCAGTAGCCCCGTTGACACCATAGTAATTCCGACTATGATAAAGAAAATGGAACTGCTAAATTTCGACCTAGCTGCGCTTGAGGTTTTTAGTTCTTATTTGAGTAACCGTCAACAGCGTGTAACAGTAAACGACAAGGCCTCTAAATGGAAAATGAAACTTAGTGTTGCCCCACAGAGCAGTATTCTACGGCCCCTAAGTTTCTGTATTTATATCAATGACATACCATCTGTGACAGGAAATAACACACATGACCTCTGTGCTGACGATCTTCAAATATATCGACACTGCAAGACAAGATATTAACAGGGACCTCCAACGACTCAGTGTATATGCACAACGAAGCTCTCTCATACTCAGCTGCAAAAAACGACAATTATAATTGGATCACGAAAATTACTGAGCTGCTCAAACAATGTCGCAATCCCGCCTATCCTACTGAATGGTAACACTATTCCCTACAGTAAAACGTTTAAAAATCCTGGCGTAATGATGAATGAAACAGTTGATTGGTGTGATCACACGAAAGAAATACGTAAAAAGATTTTTGGAGTTCTTCGCCCTCTTAAACGGCAGAGGGATGTATTTCCATTTGAGCTACATTCCAAACTAACACAGACACTCATTCTCCCTATTCTTGATTATTGTGACGTTGTTTTAGTTGACATGACGAGAGAAGAAACACTTAAACTTCAACGAGCATTGAATTCCTGCCTGCGATTTATTTATAATATCGGGTACGATGTTCGTATCACCCCATATTATAAGGCTGTCTCATGGCTGATGTCTGATAAACGTCGGCAGCTACACACTTTAACGATGGTGATCAGAGTGGTAGCTGTAAGTCAGCCAAGCCAATGTATATTTCTTCTAAATTCATCTTTTTATCATCACTTCACAACTTAAGTACACGTTCTAGATTCATTCTTTCTATTCTACTGCACCGCACATATAAAATTAATAGATAATTTGTGGTGACTGTCGCCAGATTATGGAATTCCCTGCCAGTTCAGGTCAGAGAAACTAGCTTTTTTAAAATCACGATTTAAGGTCACCTGCCGAGACTACCTGCTGAGGACAGCTGACTGAATGGTTGAAGTATGAATGTTTGCGTTCCTGAGGATTAGCTATTTTTCAGATTTTTAATATTAATTAGTTCTAATATTAATTTAGTAAGTAATTTATTTAAATTTATTTTCAATTCTATTAAATTATGCAGACGCCATAAGACCTATCTGTGTCGGTGCGACGTAAAGTAAATTGTTAATTACTTTTCCACGCAAACCTGGGATACAGAATATAGTATTATAAAGTTAGAGTGTTGTGACGCTAATATTCGTATGTATAATTTTTTATTAACGTGCCAGAAACCAACGACACTGAGCTGTTGCCATTTCAACACCGTTTTAAGGGTTACCGATCCAACCCGGGATTTGAACCTGCGAACTCAGACTCAGAAGGACAGCGACTCAACCAACTGAGCCACATGAAAAGTAGGCGTTTGTGATTATTGTTATAAATAGATGCAGTTAGTCTTTTTACAAAGGTTTTATGAGGAGCATTTATTAAGTCGTACGTTTTCTTTTCTCTTTTTTTTTGCTAGTTCCTTTACGTCGCACCGACACAGATATGTCTTATGGCGACGATGGGATGGAAAAGGCCTAGGAATGGGAAGGAAGCGGCCGTGGCCTTAATTAAGGTACAGCCCCAGCATTTGCCTGGTGTAAATATGGGAAACCACGGAAAACCATCTACAGGGCTGACGACAGTGGGGTTCGAACCCACTATCTCCCGATTACTGGATACTGGCCGCACTAAGCGACTGCAGCTATCGAGCTCGGTCGTACGTTTTCTTACTGTCCTAAATGCACGAGGCCGGACAGAAGAACTAGCTGGAAGCTAAGAAGTCTTGCTGGGGTGGCGCTTCCTTCGCTGTTCACTTTTCCAAACCAAACTCCATGACGTTCAGCCCGGAGGCCTGCAAATTACGAGGTGTCGTGTGGTCAGCACGACGAATCCTCTCCGCCGTTATTCCTGGCTTTCTAGACCGGGGGCACCATCTCACCGTCAGATAGCTCCTCAATTATAAACACGTGGGCTGAGTGTACCTCGAACCAGCCCTCAGATCCAGGAAAAGTCCCTGACCTGGCCGGGAATCGAACCTTTGGCCTCCGGTAAGATGCAGGCACCCTACTTCTACACCGTGGGCCCGGCTGGTGACTTTTAGGTCTCCTTATTATCGAATTTGACTTAAGGCATCCTGCATTCCATTCCCGTCACTGACAGAGTCAAGAAAAGCATGGGGTGGGGAGGATACAGCCTTGTTTTTGGGTGCAGTAGAGTTTTCCTTGAGTCTCCCGTAATCGAAATATCTACGGCCTGGAAGGTAGTCACCTTCACGGGGTGTAGTACCAAAGTGGTTCCTTCTTTTAGAAGACAAATTAAATGAAGATTCTACTTCCTCACAAACGAAGAACGATATTATCAATTTTACGAACAGTTTAAATAATGCAGCCCGTTTATGTTAAGAGTACAGAAGCTATGATTGTACATAGTAACAATCAAAACCAACAATATCAACTGAAGATCCGTCACCGCACTCGGTAGGACAGGCTTTCTTTTCATATCCACCGGGCGAGATGGCCGTGCGGTTAGGGGCGCACAGCTGTTTGCTTGCATCCGGGTGATAGTGGGTTCAAACACCACTGTCGGCAGCCCTAAAGATGGTTTTCTGTGGTTTCCCATTTTCACACCCGGCAAATGCCGGGGCTGTACCTTAATTAAGGCCACGGCCGCTTCTTCCCATTCTCAGCCCTTTCCTTTCCCATCGTCGCCATAAGACTTACTGCGACGTTAAGCAAGTAAAAAATCTTTTCACAACCCCTTCCAAGGAAACGTTGTATCCACAGTATTGGCCTGGACTTACACCCCACCCACTGAAATTATTTTGTGGGTACGCCACTGCATCCACTCACCATTTTAGGTACAAGGTAAGTCGGAAGAATTGTTGGATACTCAAAAGACTCACCATAAATGATGCGGTTCTGGTTCAAAAGTATAAGGAAAGGTAAGGGACGGGATCTAGTTTTTAAATAGAATCCGTATCAATAGAACGTGACTTCCCATTTTAAAAATGTTTCATGTATCGACTGCGATTCAAGCCTGGGCCGTCCTGATGAGAAGATAGAACCATTGGAACTGAGTTATCACGCCCGCCAAACACAAAATAGTTACCCGCACTTTTGATGGTGCCATTTGAGGTTCCAATCAGTCTCCCGGCATTTGACAAAATATATAGACCTACCTATCGAACTTAGACACCCATCCGCGATTGTCTTGCTACTGTAAGAATAAAAAACCTTTTTCATACCGGTAACTTACCGAGGATGCACATAGTGTTGGCTTCTCAGTGACAAAACGGCCCCTCTTCAAAAAAGTTACTTATATGGCACAAAATGAGGAACTAACGTGCAGCTCACAATCCTGCCACAGTCTTCCCAACGCTGCAACTTAAACACAGCACATCTCTCAACCACGGTACAACCCGAGGATCCATAGGACGTTGTTGTTTCCTGGAACCGATATGCGAAAGCTGACACGATGTTGTAAGCTTGCAACTGTTTCTGGACGTGCCCCCGTTATCTCGGTGTTCACGTTCCGGCCCCCTACTGAGTAATGCCTTGCTAATTGCCCCTTTCTTCATGTCTTGACTTTTGTCAACACATGGTGACATTCCCAATACTGAGGCATCTACAGGGAAATATCCCCGCGCATCACAATCTTAAGTGTCTTCCTTTCATTCAAGCAGTACAAATATGGAGAATTGAGCACTGCTAGTAGATTCTTGTCGCTACGTTAACTTAACATTTTGGCGTACGTTTTTGAATTGTTCGTACCGTACGTAAAACAACGGCTGATCCTCGCTCTAGTTTCAGGTTATTCTCCCAAACAATCTTGCAAGGTGTCCGGATCTATTCTTGCAACTCTTATGTAATGTAAATATAAATACTCTGTAAATACAGTCATGATGTGTATAGTTCATATATTATATTGTATGTGTTTATATGCCCGACCATTTATTAATAATTTTATATATATAAACTATATTTAGATATGTAAGTGCTCGTCAGTATGTAATGTCCTGTACAATTCCTGTTTATAAGCCTGCAGGCTCGTAGGAATTAATTGAAATAAATGAATATATGAATGAATGAGGGGAGGTGGTGGCATACAATTTCTAATCACTAGATTGCGTGCCAAAAGCCTGGATTAAATTCAAAACTTCCACAGTGCTCATATGGAGTGAGGGCATATGACGCTGTTGATGGTGATTCGTCCGTCGGATGGGGACGTTAAGCCTTGAGCAGACCCCTTGGTGCTATTCGACAGGAGTAGGCTATGTGCCGGCACCGGGTTTCACCCTCTTCCTTCCCACTATCAAATATCACGTCATTCATTTCATCTCTCATTAACTCCTCTGATGAGGTTGACGTCAGGAAGGGCATCCGGTCATAAAAAAACCGCCACGACAAATTCATCTCACCTCATACCCGACCCCGTAGGGAAACGGGACAAGGGTTGGACAAACATGAATGAATGAGTGAATGAAAAAAATTGATAACTTAGAGGACATACCAGTCACTTCAAGAACGTTCATCTTACGGATGTCCGGCTCAATGGCTAAATGGTTAGCACCATGGCCTTTGGTCCAAAGAGTCCTGGGTTCGATTCTCGGCCAGGTCGGGGATTTTAACCTTGATTTGTTAATTCATCTGTCTCGGGGACAGAGATAATATTAGGCAGGGCCCCATCCTCACAGACATGCAGGTCGCCTATACGTCGTCTACTAGAAATAGGCCTCCCCGGAGGCCATACGCCATTGTTATCTTACGTATTTGCTCTCAGAACTATTCAGTTTTTTAAAAATCGTGATGCCAATTCCCATGACAACTTGAACAGTTGAGAGGTTTCTCTTAGGCATTAAAAGACTTATGGCTTATTTCCGTACCACTACAGCACGGGAGAGATTAAATTCATTGTACCTTCTGCACAAGGAGGCTACTAAAGCGTTAAATCTGGAGAAGGTGGCGGTGATTTTATACCAAGAAATGCATTGAGAAATCGGGCATTCCTTCAGAGAACTACATTTCCCAATGTAGTCAGTTCAGGCGGTAGATTTGGTGGTAGAGCTTTTCACATTACGTATCATGAAATGAACAATTTGTATCTATGAAGCAAGTTCTAGATTTTTTACTTGTGATCATTTTTGATAGCTTCGTACATTCCTTCAAAATATTTATAAACCAAGTTTTATTTTCCTGTTTACACTCAGCTCTTGATTTACCGTAATCGGATTAACCGAGTTGCGGCTTAACCGCGATATCAAAAACACTAAAAATGCACGAGTTTTAGGAGTTACAGTAATACAGAATTACAAAGAGTCGGGAAAATATCGAAAAACTTGTTTCGAGAAACTTGAGAAGCAAAATAACGAAAAAGTGTTTCTCGGTACAAAAGCAGAAAACAATGACTGATTATTTTCAGAAACAGTAAAGTTAGGCACTCTGAATACTATCTTTTCTTTGCCTTATTAGTTTCAGCGGATAGTGCTATTTATTTTTCTATTTATTAATCGTGCTAAGTGCTACTTTTACTGCTACGTATTGGGTAAGTTAATAAAAAATAATACAGTAGTATCATTTATTAATATTTTAAACTGTACTTTCAGTACGCCTTTCCTGTTTTAAACTTTTTGCAGGTTAATCGCAATTTTACTTATCCGGGAAGCCTTAACCCTACATTATCCCGGTTAATCGAGAGTTGAGTGTACTTGTGAATATTATCGAAAACTCCATACATAGGACTCGTTCAAAAATGTATTTGAGAATCAAGCTGTATTGTTGTTGTTTCTTTCCTTTTCGTTTGTGAATATTATTAATATATAGGAATGTTTGCATTTGTAGTTGTTCATCATTTCAGATGCCTGTGTTCATGTTAATCATTGCCCCCCCCCCCACCAATAATTACGCGAAGACTGTAAGAGATATGCAATTAAATAAAATATCACTCACAACGTGTAAACTATTTCAACTATAAGATTAAAACTTACAGATCTCTATCTCTATACCGTACTAATTAATTTCTATTTTGCACTTTACGATGTAGTATCGAGCGCACTTTCCCTCACACAGAGAGTACACGGGTATCTTCGAAAACCTTAAAAGTAGTTCGTGGGACGTAAAGCCAATGTATGTATATATATTTATTCAGAAAATAAACACTTCTCCCATAAGGAGGTTGCCCATGAGGGCAAAGTACCTATGCTAAATGCATTTATTACTATATAAATGTTTTCTAGGTATGGATAGTGAACCTTTCAAGGCTATGAGGACCATATTTTTCGTCAACGACTGTGACAGTTTGAATCCTGAGCGGAATTCTTCGAAGAACTTAGGGATTGTTCCTCTTGCACCGATCATGACGCCTCGATGTTATCCAGTCCGTATTTACGTCCGTAGAAGGGGATAGTTGGTGCATAGATGCTCTTCTTTCCCTCGAGTACTTCATTGGGCTGTTTAACGTGCGATTCAAACCGAACCGTAGGTTCAATAATATAATCCATTGTTGTTATTTTTTAAGGCTATCATATCAACCCTACGGGTACTGCCGTTCTCCAATAATCCACGGACCTCTTCGTGCACTGTGCAAGTAACGTCTCACAATGACTGAGCATGGTGTCTAGTAAGTCACAGGGTTTCCCCGTAGGGACAGTATCCCAGGACATGAGAAAGAGTTTCTATCTCGTTGTGGCAATGCCGACATCGGTTATTGTCCTGGGACCTGCCCCAAGGATCATATAAGAAAAATAGATCCGTCAATCCTGTATAATAACCGGGCGAGTTGGCCGTGTGCGTAGGGGCGCGCGGCTGTGAGCTTGCATCCGGGAGATAGTAGGTTCGAATCCCACTATCGGCAGCCCTGAAAATGGTTTTCCGTGGTTTCCCATTTTCATACCAGGGAAATGCTGGGGCTGTACCTTAATTAAGGCCACGGCCGCTTCCTTCCAACTCCTAGGCCTTGCCCATCCCATCGTCGCCATCAGACCTATCGGTGTCGGTGCGACGTAAAGCCCCTAGCAAAAAAAAAAAAAAAAAAAAAATCCTGTATAATAAAGTTCACTGAGAAAACAGGTCATGGGCGCTATAGTGGCCTCTTTTTCTCTACCAACATAACGAAATAAATACCACGATAGTACCAAATACAGTAGAGACAATACACGACACTGAGCGAGATATCGAGGGACAGCTATTGGAGCTCACTCTAGCGGATAGACCTGAACGGTACTGATTATGTCATAAAAGCACGTGTATTTTTGTGTGAAGGTTTTGGTGTTATTTATGCGTTTTCAGTGAGTTGACATAATTAAATAGTAGCGTGTGTCATTCCTTGATATCTCCTCTCAACATGAGGGGAAAGGTATGTGCTGTGTTTGGCTGCAGTAATTACGAAGTAGAGAAAAGTGCGCGCTCGTTCTTCAGGTTCCCTCGTGACAAGAACATGTAAGTAATATTGTGTTTGCAAATATATTCTTCCAGTGACAGAGATTTTTATAGTACTTCATAATCTTCTGACCTGCTCGACCCATGTTTTAACGGGCTTAAAATATAATACGCATATTTTATTGTATAGTGCCGCAGTTAACCTTCAATACCGATGTGTTGTTGTAGGTGTGATCTGTGGGTTTTGAAATGTCACAGAAGCGATTTGGATAAAGTGTACAAGAAAGAAGGGACGTTACGCTTGTATAAGAATTATAAGATCTGTTCAGATCATTTCCAGGCCAGCGACGTAAATATTCCTCAAAGCATCACTATCGACAACATTTTCAAACTTTCCTTTCTTTTATCCCTCTTCTCAGATTAAAGCCGGGATTTTATAGATTTTCTTTCTGTTAGTAGGCTTCATGTTAAGAGGAAAATTGTCCAGCTATTAAATGTTAATTCATTGCATCATACGTGTATGGAATGTGCCGATATTTTTATTGACAAATGTCTTAATGTGATGATATATTGTTTTTAAATGAGGAAAAAAGACAAATCCAACCGTAAGATTTCAGGCAGGAATGCTAAAGCTAAAAAAGTAATGCATAAATGAAAGATCAAGCCATTTCACAGCAGTCCATTTCACACCTTGTTTATATGTCTAATTTCAGTCTTTGAATAATAACCTTTTAAATAATTCTTCATTCATTTATCCAGAATTGCTTTAGCAACTTCGAAGTTAATATCTCAATACCACTGTCTTTCTAGACGTAATTTATTTATCCATTTCCGTATATACATTTCCATTGATATTTGAATTTAGCGCGATTTGTTCAGGTCGAGTCACTAGGAGCGCCACCGTCGAATTGTCTCCCATTTTAGCAAGGCGAAATCCGTAAGTGTCGTGTATTGTCTCTACTGTATTTGATAGTACCTCGTAATAAACTTGATAATGGCAGTTATTTTATTAAAGTTTTAATTGTGATAGAGATAATTACTGCATTTCGGTAGGAAGGTTGTATCACAAGCTTCTCTCGTGTCTTTTACTTGAAAAGTAAATTGCAATTACCGTATTTGTATGTTGGCAATCCTATTATTATGTTAGCTTGTATCGTTGTTTCACCGTTTGCATTTTAATGTAAATTTACATCTATTAAATAATAAATTTAACATTGATTACTGAAAATGTTAATGCAATTCATATAAAACCCCAAAACGCCCATACTTACCTATAAATCGCGACCTAACATAACCTCATTCTTTCGCTCGTTCATTGAACCCTTCCCACGATTTTTATGTATGGGAATGGAAAACAGGAGACGGAAAGGAAGAAGTAAGACACAGCATAATGCACACAGTTTATATTTTGAATTTATTTATTCCAAACAACTGGTAAGAAGCATAAACACACACACGTTTACTCGCAACAGCTAGGTTGTTCCTTGTGAAGTAAGTTTATGATCATAATACTGTTACTTCACATTAAGAACGCTCTTACGAAACCGGATCAAAAATCTCGTTCAATGCGAAAGAATGTCAACAAATTTTCGTCTAACAAGCACTACTACTTACCGTACGACCGAGTTCCCTTCGCGCGCAACGATAACGGTGTTGTGTTATGAATTTGCTGTACTACGCAACAGCACAGGGAGTAAAGTATACAGGGAGCTGCCTGTCCGCTACACTACTATGTGGCTATCGCTTGAAGCCAACGGCCACGCCCCCCATGGTTACCAAAACATGGCAATTCTTACGTTGTGGATACATACAAACTAAGACATTTTCTTGGGAGTAGGGAAACTTCGAATAGCTCAATTAAGTACAATCGTTTTCGAAATAACACGGCGATTGACTGTAACAAAATTTAATGGCAAACAGACCTATTAATGCTTTTTTACTAAGCTCTAAAGAAGCGTTTCTCATGACCCGCAGCCTTAAATCTCCTCTCTCGCTTGTTGACTTTCGGTACTATTATCCAATATATAAAAACAGGAGATGCAAATCTTCACCAGATATCAGTAAAGATAAGGAGTAGGCTATTAATAACGGCATACCACAATATGAATGCTTTAGGGGAATGCGCAATAGATCAACAAATTGGGCTTAGCAAGATTACTTACTACATATTTTGGAGTGGTGGTGGTGTTGATTATTGTTTTAATAGGAAGTAGAATCATCCTCTGAAACAAGTGGAAACAATGCAGGACTCAGCTAAGGGCCCCTTGGATGCCAACCCACACTCCGAAGTTGAGCCCCTTAGGCCCTTAATCGCCTTGTACGACACGTGGTGGTGATTGTTTTAAGAGGGAATACAACTAGGTAACCATCCTCTATTAACAGTAATTGGGAGGACAGGTTGACTTCGTCCCCGTAAATTTAGAATATGTTCAGGACGTGTTTCGAACTCTTGTCAACAGCTTTGTGACTGCCTTTTATTCGTCGTAGACGTTACTGTTATGTGTCAGCCCTGTGTAGGCCATTTCGGTACTTCCTGGAAGAGGCTAGTGAGTCAAACGACCGGAGATCTTCCGTGTATTCTTCTCGTCGGCTGGTTTACCTGTGAACGGATCCGGCATTTTGAAAAATGATGGTATCGGTCAAAGAAAGGCAAGGGCCACGAATGGCGTAAAAATGAAAAACTCCCTCGGCCTCGAGTGCTCTAATTCTGTAGGTAAGAAGGGAATGCTTCACATTCCTTATCTGTACTTGGCAGAGAACGGACGTGTATGCTCTGGCTATCTTATCTTTGTGCATTGTTGACAGTGTCTATTGTTGCATGAGAGCGGGAACTAACACTACGTAGTGGGTAACCTGTATCCTTGCTTGGTGTGCGGCGTTAGGCCCTAGTGCTTGTGCTTGTGCTGTTTCTGTGTTGTTTGTTTTGTTGTGGGATTTGTTACTATTTGAGTACCTAGTAGATTTTCTGTGGTGATGGCTTGTGCCCCGCCGGGAGGTGGGGACATCCCTGCATGCGCTGATGATACCTCCCTGGGTTCTCGTGGGCCTTCCGCTTGTCTTAACACTCCCCCTGAAAGTAGTATTAACTTGGTGCCAGATATTGACCCCAAGACCTTTGTAGACCTGGTAAATACTGGTAACATATTCTCCATTCTATCCCGCCATGGCATACCATGGTGAGAGGGAAGAGAAAATCTCCCAAAATGCGTCTCAGGAAGGTAGCTAAGGTTGCCTATAAGCCTGTTAAAACTGAAAACCGCTTTAATACGCTGGCAAACCTCCCTTCCATCGGGGAGTCTCCCCCATTGCCTCCTCCTGCACAGCCAGTAATAAGTAATACGGCTGCGGCAGAGCCCAGAAATGTGGCTCAAACGGCAACGCGCTCCTCCCAAACTGTAGCTGAACAGTCTGGGTCCAGCTCAGCTCCCCCTGGTAGCCAGGACGTCGAAATGGCGACCCCCCCCCCCGTAAAGAAAGTCTCAATTCCGCCCATTGTTTATCAGCGACACTACAAATATTTAAAATCAAAATGCACTGGCGAAATCAGGGTCATCTATACCCGAGATGCCCTTAAATACCACGCAGAAAATGTAGAGGACTACAACCGAATTAAACAATATTTTGAGGAGGCTAACGCTAAATTTTACACCCATCAAATTCCTGGTAATAAACTCCTCAAAGTAATTATTAGGAATATAATCTCTTCTGTTGGGGTGGACTGGGCTCGGGAAGAGGTCATAGAAATGGGATATGAACCCCAAGACATCCACCAGTACTCCCGTCGTGACGCCACGACTAAAAAGATGATCCCACTAAATGTTATGAGCCTCACCCTCCCGAACACGGAGTATTCCAAGACCATTTACTCCGTCCACTACCTTTGTGGGTCAAAGGTTAAGATCGAGGCGTTCAATGGCTGTGAGGGACCCAGGAGCCAAATGTGTGAACTGCGGGGATAGCCATCTTGCCTCCTTGAGAGGATGCCCCACTTACCGCTCCATCATGGAGCAAAAAGTGGCTCGAGAGGTCCGAAAAACCCAGAAAGGTCGGTCCCTCCCTCTTACGAGAGAAGTGGACCCCAGCTTCTCTTACGCCCAAGCGTCTGGAGGAGCCCCCGCCCCCTTCCAATCCACATCTCAGGCACCTACAGCAAACCCTGCCCCCCAGTCGGCGGCATCTTTCATGTCCGACCTCTCTGGACTGAAATATATCGTGGACCTCTGCAGACAAATTTCCCAAAGATGATACCAATTGTAAAAGACACAGCGACGAAATTAAGATCACGTCCGATAACAATGGACAAGATTATGGTCCTGATAAATGCTGCTATGCAGTATTTCTCTGAACCCTAATTTTATGGTTCATTCTGTTCTGACATTGACTTAACAATCTGTGCTTGGAACTGTCAGAGTGCTGTTGGTGAGAAATATGAGCTTGAAGCTTTTATTTCTGACCACAATATTGATATAATGCTGTTAGGAGAGACTTGGCTAAAACCACATATGCCCTTTAAAATAAAAAATTTTACTGTCTATCGTAAAGACAGACTTCACGATGAGCACGGGGGCGTAGTGGTGCTGATTAAGTCTAAACTTACGCACAACGTTATTGACCCCCTTCCTCATGGTGTTATTGAGTCTCGCTGCATCGAGATTAGACATAACTATCACTATCGTATTTTTGCGGCCTATTTATCCCCCAAGGCTCCGCTACATACTGCGGAATTAGATACTTTATTAAACAACCTGTCCAAAGTCTCTTCTTTCATCGTTGGTGACTTAAACGCCAAGCATCCAGATTGGAATTCATGAGTGACTAATCCTAAGGGAAGAATGCTACAACAATACCATCGGGGACTTTGCTCCCACCGAACCTACTATTTATCCCAGTAATGGTTCGCGCCCCGATGTCATTCATGTCGCAGTGACAAAAGTTTATAATTACCCTATTGAGTTTACTGTACCTAGGGAATTAAATTCGGACCATGACCCTATTCTTTTCAACCTTACATGGGTTAGGATATCTGAGCCATCTTCTCCATTGTCAAACTTATCTTTGGACTACAATAAGTTTACTTGGCATGTCAATAAAAACTTAAAACCTTTCGATATCAACAGCCGGGATGATATTGACCGGGCCGTGGAACATCTTACTAATAAGATGCGAAACGCCCGTAAATACATCCTGAATGCTGCTAGAAATTCTGTAACTAATGCTAGGGGCAACAATGGCAATCGTACACCCACACAACTTGGCGGGAATACGATAAGTCATAACTCCCAAATTAATAATACTAATAATATAATGCGGGAGATTGCGCGGACAGCCAAGGAGATTCTACTCCTGAAATTATTAAAGACCTAATCAAAATTAAAAATGCATATCGTAAAAGATGGCAAAGATTTCGGGACCCAGCGGATAGAGCGGAATACCGCGAACTCGCTCAAGAAATCCGCAAGTGAATGATAGAACGTAAGGTGGAAAGATGGGAGGAATTCTGCCGTACCCTCACTGAAAACGAATCAGATCACGAGTTCTGGCGGGTTACTCGTTCTCTGAATCGCCCCGCCCACCCCCCAGGCGTGCAATTCATGGCCGCCACGGACTAGCATTCTCCCCTTACGATAAAGCTGAGGCCTTCGCAGACACTATAGAAAGTCAAAGTGTACCACACGACCTCTCTGACGATGACGACGACGATAACGAACTACGGACCCGTGAGGTACACAGAAAGGTCTCATCTTTTATACAACAATGGACGCCTGACAATGACATATCTGACGTCACGCCTGCAGAGGTCCGCAGGGTTATAAAAAACTTAAATGAGAAGAAGTCTCCCGGGGATGATAGGGTTAGTAATAAAGAAATTAAATCACTGCCCTATAGAGCTGTCATCTCTTTGGCTACCGTTTTCTCGGCTTGCTTTAAACAGGGATACTTCCCTAAGGTTTGGAAGACGGGCCGTGTGGTCGTCATTCCTAAACCGGGGAAGGATAGATTGTTCCCTCAAAATTACAGACCAATAAGCCAATTATCCCATATCTCAAAGATATTCGAGAGACTTGTTCTCAATCGCGTCACTGCTTCCCTGAACGCCCACAACATACTGCTTCCGGAGCAATTTGGTTTCCGGTCGAAGCGCAGTGCCCCCCCCCCCCCCTAGCGACGCTACGCCTCGTGCAGTATGTCTGTAGATCATTCAATTTACGGCGTAGCGTGCCAGCGGTATTTTTCGACATAGAGAAGGCCTTTGACACCGTCTGGCACGAAATTCTAATAGCCAAACTTCTGGACCTCAATGTAATTCCAAATTATTTATTCAAAATTGTTACTTCCTATCTCACCCATAGGAAATTCTACGTTACAGTAGACGGAGAAAATTTCGCCCCTCGGAGGCTCCGAGCCGCAGTCCCTCAGAGTGGAAAAATCTCTCCAATACTCTACGCCCTATATGTGAATGATCTACCCCAGTGGCAAGGAGTAGAAATCCAGCAGTACGCTGATGATACAGCTGTTTATGCCT